>NW_027269265.1:54791880-55391880 GCF_023055355.1 Agelaius tricolor | reverse complement strand
TTTTAATTTTTATTTTGTCCTCAGCACCAGTTTAGCATATGGTGCTTCCATTTCTGTTTCCAGCTGGAATGGTAAAGCTCCAGCTTGTGTGTGTCACTGCATGTTTGTGCATGAAGCAGCTAATATATATGCAGATGAATTAAAACTAATTAAAGTCAGCAAAGTGCACATTTCTAGCTAACGGCTGCATGCAGCTCTGTTACATGGCACCTAATTAAGTTATTCACTGTGGACCTGCTCATCCAATTTTCTGTAAACCATGTTCTACTTTTTACAAAAAAAGGAAAAAAAAAAACCCCAAAACCCAACTTCATGTGAAAAAACTTATGTCTGAATCTTTAAATCAGAATGTCAAATTCCACATCTGGCCTGTGAATTTTCAGGGCTATTAAATGTTGAACTGTCTTTCAGAGGACTGTGTTTATAAGGCACTTCACCTCATGCAGTATTTTTTGCCCTTAATTCCTGAAATGTCATTGTTAAAGGTCTCCAGCCCTGACTGACTGAACCTTTTCTCACATGACTCAGTGGCTGAGGAAGAATTTAAACCCCTTATTTTCACATCAGAGCTGAGCAAGAGCCAACCCCACACCTTGGCCTTTGATTGTAATTCAGTGGAGGGGGACCCTTTTTTTCCCACCCTGCATCCAGTAAATAAATATCCTGGGGAATAAAGGTGCTTAGCAAAAGTTCCAAATAATCCCTGAGCTCCCTCCTCAGGATTTGGAACTGATGCCTGTGCTCCCTCCAGCCTCTAGGGGTAACTAAAAGCAGCTGGAACATGGTATAAGGTACCCTGATCGTGATTTTCTCCCTAGGAATATCTCCTCCTTCCACCTAATTTGCCCTGAAGTGGGAATGGAGGCGGGAATCCTCATCAGAGACAGAAATCCTCAGCTCTAGAAATTCCTGATTCTCCCCTATTCACTTCCACTGGATAAGATGCTGAGTAGTGTGAAAGGACCAGACCATTTTTCAGCTTGAAAGCCAAAGGCAGATTTGACACCTGTGAATTAAGGTTTACAGAGGTGTCTAGACCAACAATCTCAGAGAAGATGCCATCACACAGCTACTTAACCAAATTTAATGTCAACCAACACCTTTGAAAATCCAGAGTTTGCTTTACACACAATGTTTGTCTGTTTCCTAGGTTAGTATTTTCACTGGTTTGTGTTTTATTACTATGAGGTTTGATGGAATTCATGTTGAACTGACTTTTTTTGGAGGTGATTTCTTTACTAATGGCTGATTCAAATAGGCTTGAGGTAGGTCTCATGCCAGAAGGGGCCTCACCAGCAAGTCTGATGTCTGTTCCTCAGATCTGGCTTGTGGGGAGCTCAATTTGTTTTGTGAGGGCTGAGAAGTTCCCACAGGCCAATTCAGAGGAATTAGAGAAGGAATTATAGAGAAATCAGATCCCAGTTTCTTTTATTTAAAGGGTACCTGGAGTGCCCCATAGGCTTGTCCCATTTTCTCGTTTAAAAGGTTACTTTCATCCCTTATCTCCTTCCCACAAACTCATCCCCCAACTCATCATTAAATGCTGAATAATTCCAACACTCAGGCCTGAGGGAGGACAAACCCTTGGTGGTTTGAAGAGGACTCTGACAGTTCTCGAATCACCCCTGGTTATTCAGCCAGCCTGTTCCAGTGGTTTCTCATGCATTCAAATAAGGTGTGCCCATTTTTCCTCATCTGGGGAAAAATGGGCACAGATGGAAATGCCATGGTACCTGTAAGCAGGTCAGGGAGTATCCTGGTTCTGCAGCATTATCATGTCAGATGTCACAGCAGCAGTGGCAACTTCCTGGTTTGGTTATTGGGATTTTTTTTCCCCCATGCAAAGAGAGGGAATGGGGGAGCTGCAGGCCACAGGGAGCTGCCAGCTTCTCTCAGTCGTGTGTTTTGGTACTACAAAGGTGGCATTATTAAAGGCAGACAAAAAAGCCTCTAAATCATGCAAGCAAAGTGAACCCCAGGAGCTGAAAAACCCTTCCTTCGTGCACTCAGAAACCTTGCTATGACCTAGCTGGTGTCTGGATACAGAGGCTTTTCTGCAGCATTTTGGCTGTAATTGAGACATGCTATCTCCATGAGCATTGAAAACTGGGAGCCAGGAACCATCCCCATTGCTGTTGCTAAACATTCTGACCTTGACAGGAGAAAACAACCCATTCCAGCAAAGCATTACTGGATTTGACAGATAAAAATTTAAATTATCACTGTTTTGGCTGGCATAAAATTTGATTATTCTGTTTACAGCAAAAATCTGGTACTGCAGAATTATTTGTTGTATCACTTATGCCTTCATATTCCTTTATTTGTTGAATATCCATGGGCATGTGGCAGCGAAATGCTGAATATTCATGCAAGGAATCTCACTGTACATGGCTTAAAGATATATTAAAATCAAGCTGGTGCCATGTTATTTTGGTGAAAGGAAACTGCACATTTAATTACAGGAGAGAAAGAAAGTATTTGACATGAAAATTACATGTCTCCCAAATCCTGGTGTGCCTCTGTGTGTGTGTGTATCCACATATCTGTGTGTGTACAGTGTGTGTTTCCTTATGCATACACACACACACCCCTCAGTAAAGTTATTTGATATAATCTGGAAAACAAGATTTTCTTGACAGGAATATTTCTCAATACTCCTTCTCCAACTTCTGTCTGTCCCTTATATGCACTGTACTGCATCTGTAAGGAAATCTATCCCTATGGCAATCTCCAAGAGCAGCCAAATTCTGGTAGAAACAAAGGTGGTGTTTCTGGGCCAACTCATTAATAAAAAGTACAAATTCAGAGCCATCTGCTGCACCTCCAGGATCAGCCAGAGCAGGAGTGATTTTGAGCCATTGTTTTATTCTAACAGGTTTAAATGCAAGAATTGGCTTAAATCCTGGTGTACACTAGAGCAGTTTCTGTGATTTTCAGCATTTTCCTTCAGTCTAGTGTTCTGGGTCAATACAAAAGCTGTGATGCTGAAATTAACCTTCTGTTCTCTTCCCTGTTCCTTCTGCTTTTGCAGGCAGCAGCTGCAGACACCGAGGAAATTATCTAACAGGAAAAAAATCAGAAATTTTACGTGGCCAAAGTAAAAGGAGTTCTGCTTGTGCTTTTCCAGTGCCCTAAATGATTCCAGCACCAGGCAGCTGAGTCCCTGCCACTTCAGTCTGCGGCTTCACAGGTAAAAAGTACAAAGAGCAAGTTAGTGCCAAGTTCCTCGATGGCTTTTATGGTGAGGGCAGCACTTCACCAGACTGAAACTGCCAGATTAATCTCACCTTGGCTAGACCCAATATTTCCCATTTGTGCATAAAGAAATGCTAATGATTCCTGGAAGTTTTAGGCATTGTTATTTAAAGTTGTTTGAGAGACAAAGGGAAGGTATTGTTTGCATTTGGGGGAGGACCTGACCTTTGTTTGGAGTGCTGGATGATTGATTGTAACACAAAAGGAAAAGGTGAGGAGTGTTCTTGTCGCTCTTTGCGCAAAAGCTGAAGTGTGTTGTGGGAGCTTACCTCACAGACCTGAGCTAGAACCAGCTCCTGAGTCAATATTTCTGTTGACTCTTTTAGATGTGGATTACAATGCAAACAGATGCTGTGGTCAAAGGGTCTTTAATATGAACTGTGTTCAGGAGAACAGGGAATTTAGCTTCAAAATAAATCAGTTCCTCTGCTTGTTATGGCACAGATGAATAATATCAGGGCTGCAGGTTTCTGCTATTATGAGTTATTCCCTTTTATATCTTACACATGTTGTTCTCACTTTGTTTAAGGATTAGTGTAAGACAGTGACAAGATTTGTTCACCTGTTGTCCACCTTCCTAGAAATGATGATTCCTAGCCAAGAGTAGGGAGAGGACAACTTTTCATAGCTTTTTCTCTTGTCTTTTGGGTTTTTTTCCAAGTTACACATCATGTCACCTTGCCTGCAGCAGCTAGATAGTAAATGACTTTTTATTTAGTAACAGCAAGCCTTAATTAATTGCAATTTGACAAAAGCTGTGTAAATACCTCTGTGCAAAGGAACAAGGCATTCAGGCCAACAGAAAAAGGGAAAAGGAACGCTAGAGTGACTGAGAGTGTTATCTCACACAAGGCAGGGACAAACCTTTTGTTGGGAGCTGATTCAAAAGCACCCAGAGACCTCAATGGCAGCTGAGGACACACTGGATGAAACCTCAGGTGCAGATAAAGGCATTCCTGTAAGGAGCCTGAACTCAGAGTGACCCATGGGGATGGGTTGAGCAGCACAAGCTGCACACACAAAGCCTGACTCCAGCTGGAGGAGGCAGTATGAGCTGACCATAAGTGTTGCAGAGGGTGTTTCTGTGCAGAGGGAAGGTAAATTGGGCCAGATTAGTAACAGACACTCTGCCAGCCAAGAAGGGATGCAAGGCTTCACTGTGCTTTTATTCATTATTAAAATAACAGACGGTTCTGTAAGGACTCAAGCATCTTTAAACCATTAATCTAAAACTAGGATATCATGGCAGAACTAAAATTAAAATTTTAGACAGAAATCCTAAAACTCCCTTCCTTTAGGGCACTGTGAGTCCAGCAGTAGGGATAACCCATATGAGCAAGGCTGTGCAAAGGCAGCTCCTGCTGGCATTAGAGAGGATCCTGCCTTCTCCATGAGGATCTCCTCTCCACAGCATGTCTCACCCAGTCCATGTGCTGTGTGCTCTGGCTTTATGGATTTGCAGGGAATTTGCTCAAAGTTATGGTGTTTTCTTCAAAAGCTAAGAATGAGACCACTCACAACACAGGGATAATACTGGGTAAGGACAGGCCAACACAGAAGAAAGTGGGTAAGGAATTTACTTAAAAAGAAGCCCCATTTTCTATATTTGCATTCTTTTTCTTGATATTTGTTTCAAGTCGACTTGAGCACTGTTCCCAAAAGTCTGGGGTTTTTTCCCCACTGGGGAATGTAGAGCTGCTTTTTCTGAAGTATTGTCTGTTTTCCCTGAAGGTTTTCTTCTGACTCTGATTGCTTTTAAATGTCACTCTGCTGCTTCAGGCTGCTGGTAGGTGGTCTGAGCTGAGTGGTTACCATTAGCTGCTTATACCTATACTCATTTTCTGTGTCAGATCCTGACCTAGTAACCTTCTTCTCCAAATGCCAAAGGTGAAATTTAATCTGAAATGACCTGGTTGTCTAGGCACAATTGCTACTAGTCAGAACAAGAAATAATATTGGGAACTGAACTTTGACAGCACTTTAATACACCATATCTATTGGTAAACAGTTTCACCTGAGCCTTAGGCTCAGCTTGAAACTGGAGATGTTTTTTTGCCAAACACACTGTTGCCATTGCAAGTGTCCACAGTTTTTATAAACTTTATCTGTTGCAGTTTGCTTTATGACTTCATTCTGAGGCCATCTTGGTTTTTAGTCACCACCTCAGCTAATTCATTTTAGCAAATTAATATTCCTAGTAAATACTGTGAAGACAGTGGGGAGTTCTAAAATGATGAAAATAAACATTTTAACTCATGCATAAACTGGTGATTCACTGAAAGTGCTATTTACATTTTCATTTGCCTGTAAGCTGAAGCTGGTTGCACAAAAGTCCTTCAGTCTTGTCACACACATATGATTTGGGACTAAGACCTTCCCAACATTATTATCTTCACACACACAGGTTAATGCTTCAATTCAGTGTGCATCTGAATAATGAAGGTGGTGATTGCTGCAAACAATTTCATGCCGGCAATGTGCATGTAATGAAAGGTATGTTATCACTTGAAATCTAGTCAGGTAAGGATTAAAAATAGGCTTAAGTACTATTTGAGGTCTCTTTATTTTTCAAATGCTTTTATCTACTTTACTACTCTACTAATAGTAGAGGACACTGAGTACATAGAAATTGTGATCCACTTTGCTTAGTGCCTACTCCAAAGCCACTTGAAACAGCAGGAGCCTTTGCATAGCAGACAAAGCAGGGAAAAAAAACCCTTTTTTTTTCTTCAAACACTGATTTACAGGAACAGAAATGTTACTTCATATGCAAATCCTTTTTGTTTTCCTGTAGTTGGAATATTTATAAAGTTTATTAAATATAATAAACTTTATAAATAGTAATGCAATCTTTTTTATTTTTTTTTTCTCTTACCAGGTCTCAAAACATTCTAAAAGCTGAAGCCTCAATATTGAAGTGATCCAGGTAGAACCTAATGGAGAGGAGAGGAGAGGAGAGGAGCTCACTGTCTGTAGACGTCACTCTGCAATCAACCTGTCTGTATACAGACAGGTATTATAATGCTGTTATAAAAATAATAGCATTACTTTCTCTTGCAATGAAGACATGGTGAGGGATTTGGGACTGCTCGCCCTGGAGAAGAAAAGGCTCTGGGGAGACCTTAGAGCCCCTTGCAGTACCTAAAAAGCCTCCAAGGGAGATGGAGAGGGACTTTGGGCAAGGGCATGGAGTTACAAGGGGGGATGGCCTTAAGCTGGAGGAGGTGGGTTTAGGTTAGATATAAGAAATAAATTCTTTGCTGAGAGGGTGATAAAGCACTGGAATGGGTTGCCCAGAGAGGTTATGGACTCCCCACCCCTGGAGGTGTTCAAGACCAGGCTGAACAGGGCTTGGAGCAGCCTGGGATATTGGAAGGTGTCCCTGCCTATGGCAGGGGGCTGGAACTGGATCATCTTTAAGGTCCCTTCTGACCCAAACAATTCTGTGTTTCTATCATTCTCTACCCTGAGAGGCTGCCATGGCTCTGAAGCTCTAGGCTTTGGTCTTGCAGATCCAGTAATTGAATTGCAGACCAGTTAAAATTACTGAGACAGACAAACCGTGGGCTGCTAAATCCACAGCAATGAAGCCAGGAACAGCCCTGCTCATTTCTGTGGACAACCACATCCATTTCCCTTGCTTTCCTACAGCAGCAAGCTGTGCTGCTCCCACACGTATCCAACACCCAGGTTCATCTCATGCTGCTTTAGACATCCGAGCACAGCTCCCACGGCAAGAGTCCAGCTGCCCTGGGCTCCCTCTGGAGCCAATGGGAACAGACAGGCACCTGGAGCAGGTGATTCATGGACCACACCAAAGGTCTGAATCACTCCTCCCATGGAGTGGCTCTCTTGCTCCACTGATTACAGAGGCAAGCCAGGGTAAATGGGTTCATGCTGTAGGTGGTCAGCCAGGTGGAATGTATCCAGACCTGCTCTAGGTAGGCAGGAGCTGCATTATCACAGCTGGTTCTGAATCCTTCAGTTTCTTCTTCCAATATTATTCACAGCTACCTCACACAAATATGGCCTTTCCGAAAAATATTATCTTTTTAAAAATGTTTAACTAAATAATGTGCAGCTCTATTGCCCTGAACTTGCAACTGAATGCACTTTTAGCTTGATACCTTTCACTGTAGCTATAAACTATTGTAAGATGTGCTGAAATCAGTCTACACTGAGGGAATGTACTATGTTTGAATTGGATATTAGGGGTGTACTTCATTTCTGATTGAAATAAATGATACCTGGCTTTAGAAATTCTTTCTAGCTCAAGGGGATTTCTGCCGCTGTAAATCCATATAGAAAAGACAGCAGGTGCAATAATTCTGAACTGCAAATTGCACAACTGAAGCTGAAACTAAGCTGAAAGCCTTTTCGAGTTCAGCAGGTTTGTACTTGAGTGAGAATGTGTGGTTTTGGTTGTGGGAGTGACAGCTAAATTTGAAAAACATTTATGGTCTTGACATAGGTATGATTCTCACTAAAACAAATTGTGTAAGTTCACTTGGTCTTTTAAGAGTCCATTGCATTGTAGAGACTTTTCTTCCTAAGTCCAGTTCAAAAACCCTCTTCAGTTTCAGAGCAGCCAATTCCCATTTGATTTACACCTCCCTGAATCTAGCACAGATCCGTGTAGACCCACATGATATAAATAAAATGTTGATGTAAAGGACTGTGCTGTGTGAAGTGGTGGCTTCCACTGCCCAAGGGCTGACACATTTACTGGTGCACTTATCTTTATACATGGGCATAACCATTAATTACCTCTGTCCTCTTCTCCACAGGCCACCTTCCAGCCTCTTCCCTCTCATCCCTTCTCCCTCAAGCAAAGTGTCTAGCAGCCTCTGGAGACTTTTATTTATGGCAACAGAATGGTCCAGGTCACGTCTATCTACTGACAAAAGGATAATCAGTGCTGCTGGCAAAAATCCTGTTCTTGCATCTATTCATGTCGTTCTGAAATGCCTGAAATGTGTTCAAAATGCACTTTGCTGCTAAGTCATTAAGTCATCTGTAAAGGACAAGGAGTAAATAAGGTACCATCAGCTCGACTCGGGAGGGGAAAAAAGACTGCATGGGCGATCTTGGACTACTTTCAGCAGAGGTTTTGTGCTGGTGTGGGGTGGCTGTGAGGCTCACAAAGGAAATTTGGGCACAAAGGAAGCGTGAAGCCCTCAGTGGGCAGAGCAGAGCTGCACTGGGCAGCAGGTGTTTGTCCTCAGAGCCCGCGGGCAGGGCAGCCCCGGCCCGACCCCACTGCTCACCCCAGCACGGGCTGGCAGGAAGAGCTGCCTGCCTTGCTGAGCTTGGATAAACATTAGGATCTAATTTATCATGTGACAGGAAAGGAAACCTTCCCCCCCACCCTGTTTTTAACAGCCTTTGTTTGAATTTCAGCGTGTGGTTTTTGAGATGCAAAGAGTGGAGAGAGATTTAACCTGGGTCTCTGGACTGATTACTTTGCTGTCAGCTGACATATGTGGGGCTCTTTCCAGACACATCCACAAGTGTTACATCTCACTAAATGACATGGACAAGGAGCCAGACCTCTTGCTGAACTTACAAAAGAGACATCACATTCATTTAATTAAAAAGATCTGAGCTGCTGGTGCTCTTCATGTCGGATGGTATATCCTGGGTTACATGCCCAGGAGGAAAAAAAAAAAGAAATTGTTTTCCTTGTACTACAAAGTAAATACGACTGAGAAATATTTTGGTATTTGCAGAGCCTGGGAGTTCTGACTTTATCATTCCACGTGTATTTCGTGCAGCACGGAGCATTATGCAAAGATCTGGTTATTCACTTTTTCTCTCTAGAATTTCAGGTCCTGCCCTTCCCCGCTGATCTGGTCCCAGCTTTGGTGGACTGCACATGGGAGTAGCAATTAGCTTTAAAGTCAGGCCTTTCAAATATTTTTGGGGCACCTCAGAAACTCTGCTGTATCCACAGTCTGGGCTCTGTGTGGCATTCACAGAGTGTGGTGCCTAAGGAAGGTATTTGCAGTATGCCACATGGGAGGCATATTCCTGAGCTAGGATATTCTAGATGTAGGTTTCCTCCTGGACTAAGCCATCCTTTTGGGCATGAAAAAATACCTGGCTCTTTACAGTGCCTCCTTCTCATGCAGCAGACATTTATTCCCACATTGCTGTGGGAACTCTGTTCCCACCTGAGGCTGAAACCCATTTCTCAAGAAAGTGCCTAACCACTGGCATTTCCACCCTCCTCTGAAACTGGTGTACAAAGTGATATAAAGGTGAGGCTGAGAAGGGTCTGCAGCTAAAACCTCCTGCCCCATAGATGGGAAATCCAAACATGATGTGAAGAGATGAGCAAGCTGAATGCAAGTGTCTGTGCCTTGTTAACAAACTGGGTGAAGTGAAAATTAATTAAAATGGAGTTCATCCATTTTTATTCTCAGTTCAGGATTGTGTGCTAGGTTCTTTGCTTTCATAATGAAGCAGGATTATAGCATGGTAGAAATCTTCATTTTTTGGTTTTAACTATTTAAGGACAAAACAAAACTTAATTTCAAAAGAAAAGCACACATTCCAAGGCATCCCAGACTGAGAGAAAATACTATTCCATGTTTTAGGATCTACATGAATACTGAGGTTAATTAATTTATTCCACATGACCTGGCTCTGAGATCAGCTAATCAGGCTGGATATATTGCAGTGTCCAGTTTGAGAGAGATTATCAACTCTGTGCCCATTACAGTCTTTAACCTTTTGCCCTTTCATCCACAAAGTCTCCATTTGACTCACATGTTAAACACAAATCAAATCAGTCTTTCTACTAACGTTATTAATTTTCATTTTTATGTGTGATGAGCTGAAGTGGAATGGTGTTTGTTCACACAGCCACAAACTCCACTTTATTTTCCAGCCTTGTTTTGGTATTGCTGGAGTGGATTATTTTGAAAATGCTGCCCTGGCAGCTGCTTAGCCTGAGGTCTTCTTTATTCGCTGAAAATCTGGATCAAAGCTTATAAATAAAAGCATTTACCTATGTACATGTTAATTCATAACAATTCATTTTGGAACCTTTTTGCTAGTCTTCCTACATTGAAAAGTCAGAGCTCAGTTATGCAGACATTCAGCACTAAATCTGTGCTGATCTATATTTGGCAGAGCTCATGGTTTGAATGTGCCTCATCGTATTTGGCTTTTTCCTCAAAGTTCCAGTTCCCAGAGTCATGGGATTACATTAGAAACTTCAGGAGGAAAAACAAAAAGCAATCTAGACCTCATGGCTGTACAGGGAAAACTTATAAAATGTGACTTGAATTCACTCTAAAGGCTCAGATACCAAAGGGAAAGAGCACAGTGTAGTAAACTTGTAAAGAATTTCATATGTGGAAAAGGAAGATTGACTCAATAGTGATGCTTTCCATCCAGTGCTAGGTGTCGAGATGTTGGGACAAATTAATCCACATAATCCAGCCACAAATCTGCAAAACCTTCTGTGCAGGGACTGCTGCTTTTTGGCATGACTTGCCTCTGTCTGCCTAACTGGCCCTTGATGCCTTTTAGAGCTTTCCACTGTAAAAGCAACAATAGGGTCCAAAATGCAAATACTTTATTCAGGGCAGTAGCACAAATGCAAAGAGAGGAAAGAGAGTTTTCTAAGCTTTGCCTGGCAGACTTCAACTTTCAACTCATGGGCACGGTGAAGGCTCCAGGAGAGAGTAAAAGCTATAGAAATGCGAGTGGAAAAACATTTCTATGGTGTTTTGGAAAAATAATAATCAACGTAGCCAAACCCAGTTTCCTGTGGAGAACAGGCTGTGTCAGAAAGTCACCCCTCGCTGTGCTGGGGACCTGAATTCCACAAAATCACAGAACGGGTTAGCTTGGAAAAGACCTCAGGGGTCACTGAGTCCAGTCTATGACCAAACACCACGGTGTCACCCAGGACATGGCAGTGAGTGCCACATCCAGCCTTTCCTTAGACATGTCCAGGGATGGTGACTCCAGCACCTGCCTCGGAGCTCATTCCAACGTCTGATCACCCTTTCCGTGAAGAAATTCTTCCTGATGTCCATCCTAAACATCCCCTGGTAGCTCAAGACTATGTCCTCTTGTCCTGTCACTGGGAAAAGAGACCAACTTGGCCACAGCCTCCTCTCAGGGAGCTGTATGGAGTGACAATGTTCTCTGCTTTTGTCCAGGCTGAGCCCCTTCCCCAGCTCCCTCAGCCTCTCCTGACGCTTCAGACCCTTCCCCAGCTCCATTCCCTCCTCTGGACTCGCTCTAGCCCGTCATGGCCTTTCGAATGGAGGTGCCCAGAGCAGGTCCCGGCCTCCGGGCTGGCCGAGGCGCTGGGAGCGGGGGCTGGGGCGGCCGGGCCGGGCGAGGCGCTGCGATCCCGCCCCGCCACATGCAGGCCCCGGCACGGGCTGCGACTGCGGGGCCGCTCCAGCCCTGCCCTGTTCCCAGTCCTCAGCAAGCACGCCTCCCGCCCCGGGGCTCCGCTGCGGCTTTCCCGTCCTTTCCCCCGGGGCGGGCAGCGTGGGCGGCGGCGGTATCGCT
The DNA here is from genome assembly GCF_023055355.1 of Agelaius tricolor. Classification (NCBI taxonomy): domain Eukaryota; kingdom Metazoa; phylum Chordata; class Aves; order Passeriformes; family Icteridae; genus Agelaius; species Agelaius tricolor. Next base: position 55,380,087 of record NW_027269265.1, on the reverse strand, counting down.
CCCAGGGCAGACAGCGCAGAGCGGGTCTCGAACCCGGGTCCCCACGGCGGGGAGCGGGGCAGGAGCGGCCGCGCGGTGCATTGTGGGTGCTGCACTGATTTATGCGGGGCCGCGGAGCGCGCCGGGAGCGGCGGGAGGAGGCGGCGGCGAGGGGGGCCGGGAGCGGCGGGACCGCGGCGGCGATCGCGGCTCTCCGGGCGCGCAGCGCTTCTGCCGCCCCCTGAGGCCGTGGCGGCACCGCCGGGCGGCCGGCACCACCCACCACGGCCTCAGCCGACCCCGCGCCGGCCACCACGGACGTGGAGGCGGCGGCGGCGGGCGGAGCCGGGCCCGGCCCGAGGGGACTGTCCCGGCGCGGCGGAGCCGCCGCCGCTCGGTAGGGGCCGGAGCCAGGCCGAGCTCGCCGGGGCCTCCGCGGCCGGGCTCGCTCCGCAGGGGCTGTGCGGGGCCCGGGCCGGCCGCGCCGCTGGGGCCTCCGGCGGGGAGCGAGCGAGGCGAGGAGCGAGGCCCGGCCCGGTGCTCTCCCTCCGGGGAGAGCCCTGCGTCCTCCGCCTGCAGCTTTGTTAGCCGAGCCCTACGCAGGGAACGGCAGCGGCGGGCCCGGGCCGGTGCCCCCGGAGCTGCCCGGTCCTTTCTTCGCCCGCTCTCGGTTGCGGAGCATCGTCTGCGGGACTGGTGCGGAGAAAACAACAGGTCTCGCTCCCTGCTCGCCTTCCAAAGCGACGCCAGCGCCTTGCTCTTGGGATTATAAATGTTTGAACTAAGACGCAGGGAACTGGAAGGAGAGCTTCCCGTTGGAATTAATAGAAGAGAAAAGAAGGGAGGCTTTTCCAAATCCTCTACAAGAAAGCTCATGCTGTTTTCCCCTGCTGTCCGTACTCTGTTTAATAATGCGATTGTGACCTGAGTGGAATTTATGAGCGATGAACTGTTGAAGCTTGTTGCATCTCTGCATCGGACTACTTACTTTTTTTTTTTTTTTTGGTCAGCACATGATTCCTCTATCCCAGCTGTTGCTGGACCTATGGGCCAGTAATAGAGGGATGGGAAGCTGAGACAGTTTATTTTCACATTCTTCTGTGCCGGGGACTTGGCGAGTTAACTAAAGCTGCTGCTTTTTACTGGATCTGCTCTTTCCTCGGCAGGTTTATTATTATTATTTTTTTCATGTGTTTCAATTAAACAGTCATTGTACTGGAGCTGGATGGGTGCTTTGCGATCCAAAGGGTTTTGGGGGATAACAGAAAACTGCTAAAACAGAGAAGAACTGGTGCTGCAGGAAACCTGGGGCCTGTTTTCCAAGCCTTTTCGTTTTATTGAGCAAGGTAAATAACATAGTGGTGAAAATTCAGGGCTTATCGTAATCATGCATGAAAATGTTACAAAGCACTTGAGGTTGTTCCAAGTCTTTCAAAGCATGGAGAGGACCCACTGTAATACTGAGAATGACTTGTTCTTTTAAAATTTCCAGATGCGAGTGTGAAATTTAAGGCTGAGAACAAAGTTTGTGGTACCTGAGAGGTTTGGGGAGCTACTTATCCTGATTTTGCCTTACGTTCTTGTAGGTTTGTTCTTTTGAGAGAGGTTGCCTGAAGAACTTTGTTGTTGGTTCAGTGTTCAGTGATTATACGAGTGAGTTTTTTCCATGGTTTTTAATGCCTTAATGCCTCAGCTCTGGTAGGGATCTGTGAGGGTCTCTCAAAGGTGCTCCCAGCTTAGTGTGCTCACTTCCAGTAGTGCAGTGCTCCTATTTGCATTGTTAACCAAATTCATCCTCTGCCTTTAATTATTTTTGCTTACCTTTACTTCTGCTGTCCACATTGACAGCTGCTACTACTTCATAATGAATTTTTTATTTTTTATCTTCCTTGACATGTTTTTATCTCTCGAATTGGACTGTTTGGATTTACCACTCATTTACCATATGTCACTTTCACCACCATAAAACTTTTACAGCCAACACAAGCTCAAAGCACTATTGTAAATACAATCTTTGTGCGTTTGAAGCAGTGGAAGAAGCAGATAATGTTTCCCATAATGTGCAGTGTAATCATTTGCTGGGTGAAGTGTATAATTTTTGGTGTCAGGCTGCATGCCTTATCTTTGGTTTTTTTTTTGAAGATCTCGGCAACAGTTTACTCCTCACAAAAACATAAATCCATTAAAATGAAGTCACAGTTTGAGACGTAGCCTGCAAAAATCTGGTTTTGCAAGAAGTCACAAGATTCTCATTATGAAGCAAAGCCTTGATTAAGTTGACTGTACCTTTCCTCCACTCTTAATGAAATAGTGGCAAACACCAAGGTGCTGGCAGCCTTTGCTGATGCTATCGTGGGGAGAGCTAAGTGGGTATTACGGGCAGCACTCAAAGTTCCTGTTTAGATTCGTTTGACCGAGATTTCTGGCCTTTGTTGTGTCTCTTTTTGTTTCAAGATGATGTGTGAGGTGATGCCAACCATCAGCGAGGCCGAGATTCCCGCCGGGGGAAATGGAGGCCACGGTTCAGGTTCCCCGCTGCAGTCGGATGCTGATTCCCACTTTGAGCAGTTAATGGTGTCCATGCTGGAGGAGAGGGATCGCCTGCTGGAAACGCTCCGGGAAACTCAGGAGACGCTCGCCCTCACCCAGGGCAAGCTGCATGAGGTTGGCCATGAGAGGGATTCCTTGCAGAGGCAGCTCAATACTGCACTTCCACAGGTATGAACGTTTGGGAAGGGCTTTTTCAATGAATTTTGTATTCTTTGTTGGCTTTTTGTATGTTTGATTTACTGAAGAGTCAAGTTGTCTTAGGGAAAGATGAATCTATCCTGAAAGATCTTTTGGTGCTTGCTCATTTTGAGAAAGGTGCAGAAGCAAGGAAAGCAGGGAAGAGCAGCCCTTTCCCTCCAGTCTGCTCTCCCAGTTTCTGGAATTTCCTTGGCTTAGCATAAACGTGGAGTGGTATCTACATCCTTTTGTTTAATAGAACTTGATGGACTTTTTTCTGCAACTAGTACTTTTTAATTGCTATTTCTTAATTGCCTGATTCATTCGTGTACTTAAGAATTAATACCTGGTCTAGTGGGAGGTGCCCCTGCCCATAGCAGGGGTTTGGAACTGGTCTTTAAGGTTCCTCCCAACCCAAACCATTCTGGTATTCTGTGAATTCCATACAGACCATTCTGACTCTATTAAAGACTTTGATTTAAAACCCTGAAGACTGCCTGTGAATGCATGCTGTGTTGTCATGGCAATATAGAAGTCTGAGTGTGTTGTTTAACCTGTTTAGTTATTTCTGAAAAGTTTGGATTTGGTTTCTTGAGGGTTTTTTTTTGGTCCTGCTAGGAGTTCCTAATTAGTGCCTTGTGGAGAATGCACGTGGCCTGCAGTGCCGGGTTTGTTACGTAAGGAGCATAGTTAGGAAAGGTGATTGGTGTCTGCAGAACTCGTTGGGTTTTATCCATTCAAGTTAAAAATAATACAGCTGGACTTTGGACATGTTGAGAAGCATTTGGTTGTAGGCAAAGCAGGGGCTGCTTTGAGGTGTTGGTTAACTGTTGACAGCCTTGTGCTTTCTGGCAGTGTGGCTGTTGTCCCAAGTGTGGCACAATGATGCTGTGACTTCTACAAATGTTCCCATATCCTTGAATGTTGTAGTTACTGTTTATACCCTTTCAAACAGTGGTGTTAAATCCTTCTGTTTCACTGCTCTCATTATGATGTAATCACTGTATGACTCTGGTATGGTAATTGGTGCTGGTAATTACTGAGTGATGGAAACGAAAATGTTACATGTGTTAATCTAGTTCTGTTACAATGATGAAAATCAGAAAGGAGAAGTTTCCAACGTTTGCTGCTGCCCGTGTTAAATCGTGTGCTGCAGGCAAACATCATTCTTTGGCTTTTTGTTGTAATAATTGTAGCTTCTCATCTTCTGTGTCAGGTCTGCTACAATAATGGAGGCCATTAACCACTTGCATGACCTGCAGACTGCTAGACCTGAGTTTGTGGCTGAGCAGAATCATCTCAGCTCTCAGCTCTGCTGTTCCCCTTTTGCCTTTTCAGTTCTCAGCTTTCCTTCCTAAATCTAGCAGGCTACTTGCATGTAACCATCACTTTCTGAACATTTCTGGAAAGTTAGTAAACAGTTCCCCTTTTCAAGAATGCTATAATTGCATCGTTTCTTGTGAAATCTTTTGGAAAAGCAAGTCAGTTGAGGGAGAAATTTTACTGCAATTTTATGTAAACATACAGCAGTGTATGGATTTTTGTAGATTGCTGTTGGAAAATACTCTTTTCATCCTGTAGAACTGCTGCTTTTGTCCCCAGTGATGCTTAGCTCAAATGATGGTGGTGCTTTCAAAAATCAGAAATATTTTCATTCTTGTTGCTGCATCAGAAGTAACTTCTGTATTGGGCAGTTTTTATTGTTGTTATAGTAGAGTCAGTTACTTCATGGGTGCAAATTTTTGATGAGGGGAAACAATTTTTAAAAAATAATTCTAATATGTGTTCACTGTCAAAACTTTGTAGTGACTAGTATTTGAAACTATTCAAACTTTTTTGTTAATTATTTCAAGCTGAGCATTCTTTTAAACTACTGCCTTAAATGCTCTGTTGTTAAGCTGTGAATTTCAAGGAGGGTAAAGTCTTTAAATTTAATAAAATAACAGTTGTGTTATATTTTTTTCAGCAAAGAATGGATAGTCGTGTAGATTTTAATTTTTTTATCATACTAGTTGTTTTCAGGTTAGTAGACCTGCAAGGTCAGTGGAACTAATTGTACAAAGACCTGTGTAATTTCATTAATTGCTAAATCACTCTGTAACCAAAGTATTATTTCTTTCTCAGACTTGGCTTGTAACAAGTCTTTGTAGTTGATTTTAGACTACTTTATCTTAACAGGTATTGAATTGAATTGTTTCTGTGTGTGCTTTTCCTGGTTTAGATATTTAGCTGAACCAGCCAGTTTTAGACTGTTCTGATGACTGATGGGAAGTCCTGGTCTAAAAGCAGGAATGCCAGATTGATTTATTCTGTACCAAAATGCCTCTTCTGGTTTTGCTATGAAGGAGTCAATTTCTGATGGCATTCCTGTGCTTAATTCCTTAAAGTCACTGAGTTTTCTGTGTATAAGAAAGAAGCTCACACTGGTATATAAAATACACCATGTCTATATTTCAAAAGTAACTAACAGTGGATGTGATCAATTTCCAAATGGCAGTATTTTCAAAATCAGTATTTGCACCTCTGAGATTCAAAAAGTAAATGCAGTTTTTCCTGCAGCAGTGATGCACATTTCATGGTCACATTTCTTAGTGTGGTGGGCAGCTGGGAATTCAAAGCATCAGTTCTAGCTCCATAAACCTGGGACAGTTATTTGGGTTAAGGCAGCTTTTGTGGATGTCTAATTCACTGAGAGAAGTGCATTTTAATCTTATATAGATGTGCTTTATCTGTTACATTTACTTGAAGTAAATACTTAAGTAATTTACTTAAAGCTGACTTTTTCTGGGTTTTTAGTGTGGACAGCTGGAAGTGAAATACATCACCACTGCCTTGATAAAATAACTGGATTCTTGGCAATGCTCTTTGTTTTCTGGGAGTTTCCTCTATTACAGATTACCCTACTCAAACTGTACTCTGACCTTGGAAAACGAACCTTGGAAATCAAAGTGCTGTGCTAGAACTTAATTTTATGCTTTCTAGAATTTTTCACAGAAAAAAAAAACCATGAACTTTTTACTTGAAGAGCTTTATAACATAAACACATTGTTATAATTCTAATGATGGTCTTAGTGGATTTGATTATGCCCTTTATGTGCCTTTTAGAGTGCATTCTACAGAATTCAAGATTTGTGTGCTTCACATTGATAAGTTAATCTGTAAAACTGTATTTGAAGGTTAAATTTTGAACCTAAGGTAGATGAGGCCCAAGTGATTTCACTTCTTGCTATTAAAGTGTTGCAGGCCAGGGTTCATTTTGCTGATAGAATTTCAGATGTTTTCTAAAACATGATGCTTGTTTTGGATGGTGAATACCAGAGTGTAATCTCCAGTGACTCTGGTGCTTATCACAAACAAAAGCACAGTCAGTAAATTCACAGCAGTTGTTATCAGGATGAAAATTTTAATATGTATGTTAATTTTATAAGCTAATAAATACAATACAAATATGAAGCAACACATATTAAGATCCATCTTAATCTTGCACCTCTGATCTTTTGGCCTTAAATTTATCATGCCTCATTTTTTTCTGTACAAGGTAAGCAAAATAGTAGGTTAAAGTTGCTTTCCTCCCATAGTAAATATTTTATCACTACTTCACACTTCAGTTAAAAATAGTGTATGTCTGTTCATATTTCTATTCAGTGAAGTTGAGGTATATCCCTATACACTGATGTTCCTCAGACAATCTCAAAAATACTCAATGCCTCACCTGTAAGAAATAACAAAACACTTGGCCCGAAGACTGCCCTGGCATTGTTTGGAAGTGATGGACTTAAGGATTTCATTGCTATTTTATGAATAGTGGTATTTGGATTTCCTCCAGACAAGTTTTGAGTAATACAGGATGTCATAGATGTAGAAATGAGGCTTTGAATTGTACCTAATACGAAGAACATAGTGGCAGAACACACAAAGACCTGGCCAGACTCTGCAGCAGCTGAAATTTCCTCAGCACTTCCGTGCAGCTCCATTTGCAGCATTCCCAGATGTTCAGCCCTGAGGTGCCATGGCTTGCACTTCTTACTCTGGCAGCAGCTGGTGCTGACTTCTGAATAACAGCCATTAATCTCAGAGAGTGCCCAGGAATGCTGGAGGTGCCAAAGGCTTTCTCATCGATGTCAGGGCAGGCACATCCTCCATTGCTCCCACCCAGTTCTGGCAGCAGAGGTGAACAGGACTCTTCCTGTTGCATTTTCAGACATCTCTGTTGACTTTCAGTTGCTAAATCATACTTGGCTCTGAGTAAATTACTGAACTGATTTGGCTTTACACTAGTTGAAGTCAGATGGAGATAGGCGTTCAGAGTTCTTCACTGATCATCAATAAACCTCAGCTTCCCTAGCATTTCTTTGTTTTCAAGACATAGGTACCTTTTGCTCCAAACTTTCAAAGTACGAATTTCTCTGAAATAATGCCCTGTGTTTGGGCAAAAAGGAGTAGCTACACTTAAATGATGCAGAGGAGTATATTGAGCATTGAGTCTCCAGCATTGGTTCTGTGTTCTTGGTTTCTCTTGTGGATATGTTTGGGTTTGTTTATTGAAACATCCCACCCCTGCCCAGCAGACATCTGTTTGCCTATTGTTAGCAACTTGCTGTTTATACTGTGCTTTTAATTTAGGTTTGCTTGATTATAAATAGACCATTTAGCTTGATTAAATTTGGAATTCATTTTGGGTTTCCTTGTATTTGAGGGTGAATTTTTCTGCTGTTAAATTTGGGGTGAAATTTACTGCTGTTTTACTGCTGAGTGACGTCCCATCACTCCCTTTAACAAGCAGATTTGGTGAAGTCCGAAACTATTGTTTTTATTTGTAGAAAGAATGTTTTGGTGACTGCACAGAAATGCTCTTTATTTGTTTTGGTAGTGGATGAGGCCCTGAAACAGGAGCTAGTGATTTTTCCCCACTCTTGTGCTACTGTGGACAGGTGTCTGTCAGTGGGTTTATTAATGCTTGGGGTGCTCTAGTCTAACCTGCAGCCTAAAAACAGCCTGTATGTAAGGTGGAAAGAACTATAATCAAAACAAAGTATTTAAAATATATATTTAGAACCAGGTGAACATCACATGTATACCCTCATCAGTTGCCTGTAGCCTCTGGTGCAAGAGGTAGTGTCTTTTGGTATTTAGAGAATTCTTCCTCTGTTACCTTTTATTTTTTTCCTCTGTTCTTTTGTAAGAGAGTAACTAAAAAGTGCTTTGAAGATGTTTAGTTGCAAGACTTAAAGATTCAATGTGGCTACATAATTGCAATTCCAGAAAAAAAAAACAAATCCCTTTTTATTTATTTTTTTTAAAGATAAATATGAATTAAGAACACACTTCCCTACTCCCTTACGAATTCTTAGTGTTTTAATGTCCACTGGCCTAAGACTTTGTTTCATCCTTTCTGTAATATATTTAGGAGAGTTGAATGTTGGTTTTATTCACTGTAGGTTTTGATCATGGAATTAGGAAGACACGTTGTGTTTTAATATGTGCAGGCCCCTTATAGTTAAGAATGTTGTCAGAGACCTTGGATTTTTGGAAAGAACATTTTAAGTGCCTATTAGTAATTTTTTTTCCTCTCCCTAAGTTAGCATTGCATCTCATAAGTGCATGAATATGCTTCACAGTTGAATTTGGGGATTTATTTTTTTAGCTTTCCATTTTTAAAGGAATATGACAGAGGTCTTTGTGTAAGCTGCTTGTGGCAATTTAGGCAGCTTAAGTCACTTAAAGTCTGTAAAGCTGACTGGTATCTGTTGACATATATTAGAAAATACTCACCATAATCTCTTGTGTATATACATCTCAAGATACAAATACTGAGAAGAGATAAATTTGTGTTGTGTGTGTCAGGTAATCTGGATGCTCATAACTTTCCAAGTGTCTTTTTTAAATAATCCTGCCTATGGGTTCCCCAAGTGTAAATGTAATGCAATTCCTGCCAGGAAAAATGTTTTCACATTCTCGGGGCTGAAAGAAGAATTATTATTTTGCTACTGAATGGAGTGAGTTTTTTATTCAACTTGACTTTTTCACAGAGGCACAGGGAAATAATGTTTATACATTTTGGAAACTCCAGATGATTGTGTAGGAATCCATATCTGTAGGTCACTTGAGGAGATTGTTCTGGGAGTTTGGATATTCAGAATTGGAGGAGTGTGATTACAAGTCCAAGTTAATGCTCACTTTCATTCTGATGTGTTGTTTTCCTCTAAGCTGATGTGAGTAGTTGGTTCCCTTGGTTTTTTGCCCATGACCTTTATCTGTTTCTTGACCTTTGGTTTCACATGAAATCAGCTCCTTTCCTCCTCATCAGCCTGACAAAGCTCTGTGGCCTGTTCCTTCAGTGGCTGGAGCTGCAGCATTTTTCAAAAGAGAAGCTTTGTTGCTTAATCTCCTCTTTTGCTGTTCCACAGTGGCCTTGAACTTTGCTCTTGTGTTTATGCTCCTGTCTACTGAGGATATGGTTTTTGGGGATGGTAGTGGAGATCTTAACAGCAATATAATTTTGGTTGGATCTGAAATGTGCCATGGCTGTTGATGGATCATATGAATATGAATGGTCAACATATTCCTGTAATTCATCTGTCTTCTGGTTATGTTTGCAGAAAGATAAATACCTAGAATTAGTCTTTTGTTTTACAAATTCTGTGAAGTGCACCAAGGTTCAAGTCCAGGCTGGATGGAGCTCTGAGCAAGCTGGTCTGGTGGAAGGTGTCCCTGCCCATGGCAGAGGTGAACATTAAGGTCCCTTCCAACCCAAACCATTCTAGGACTCTGTGATTCCTTAATGAAAATATCCTTACATGAGCATAATCAGATATCTTCAGGACAGATTTTAAATAAGAACTTGTTTAAAGGGCTGCTTGGAAAAAAGCTTGAAAAATTTGATTTGTGACCTTTTGAGTTTTGTTAAGGAGAAAAAAGAACTTCTCTTTAGAAAGTAAGCATTTTTTCTTTGTTGTCATAGGAAAATGGACAGCTCTTGATTTTCTTTTTAAATTTAATTAACATTTTTTTCTTTTTTTTCCTCTCTGTAGAGCAGTAATCTCTCTTTGGGTATGGTCTGTGTCATGCTGTGTTTTGCTTTACTCCTCTTGCTAGAACATAGTAGAGTTGGGTATCCAGTTGTAGAGAAATATTCTGAAGCACATTGCTTGTTTTTTTTTTTTAATCCTGTCTCTCGCATAAATGCATATAAAAATTGGTTCTATAAATTTAAAACATTGTTTTTAAAGGCATATTTACCTTTTATATAGAACGGCAGGGTAGATTATGTGGTAAAAATGCGTAAAGCATGGAGATTGTTAAACACTGTACTGTTGAGAGAAGTGAGATTTTCTTTTCCTACTTCAAATTTACAGAACAGTGCACAGTATAAGGATTTTATTATATAATCCTATGGAGCTGAGTAATTTACATAGTTAAAAAAGCCAAACAAAACAAAGCCACCTTAAGATGTGCAGTTTAAACAAAGAATTTCTATGTTGGCCTGTACAGAGTTGAGGCTGGCTTGATGTATGGTTGAAAGATCCGTGAATGTTCTTGTGAAGAAACTGCCTTGCAGTTGATGAAGCCTATTGATCATTGTCTTCAACACTGGCAGTGTCCAGTGCTGAGCAATGGGGTTTATTTTGAATTACTTGAAAAGGAATTTTGGCCACCAAAATGCTTGGTGTAAAAGCTAAACAAACATTTTTCAATGTGGAGAGTGAGTGATCCAATAAAGAGGATCATAAATTCTTGGTTTTTTATTGGTGCTATATCCATGGTTATCTCCATAAACAGTGACCACTTTTATTAAGCTAGTTCTGAATTTCCAAGCACAGTCATGAAAAGGGAGGGAGAGATCTCAAAGTGAAATTGCTCATTTGCTTTACAGAATGTTTGATATGAAAGTTTTTTCACTGTGCAGCCTCAAATTGCCTTCAGAAAGAAAATTGGGCGAAAAAGGAGTTCTGTACGCATCTGAAGGGACTGCCAGGGTTTAAACTGTGGATTTGTGGTTTGAGTTGTGGATTCTCAATTGTCCTATGTGAGCCTGTCACAATTATTTAGCAATATATACTTTGCCAGTAGAATGTTGGAGTCAAAACTCTCATTTTCTTTGCATTCCTATCTGTAATTGGGAAACCTGTGAGCTAAACATGCTGGGAGTCATGGGACTCTGTCAGCCTTGCTGAACTAATAGTACCAGAGCTAAATTCTGTTATTTGCTGTGCTTTTCACAGTAGCTTATGCTTGTTGATTTGCTGTTCCCAGTGGGAAGCTGGACTCTGTGATTTTATATACTTTAAGGTTCTCTTGTGTAGGGTATTTGAAGTCCTGGATGCATCTCATGCTTGAATCTCTTGCTTCTACTGGGATTTAAGGCATGGGCTGCTTTGGAAGCCCAGCAGTAAAAGAAACTCCTGATCCAAATGAAACATTTAATGAACAGGATTCTCATGTTTGGAGTTCCTCAGTTAATCTAATTTGGATGTAAAGAATGGTGTTGCACTCAGGAGACCCAAGGCTGGAAGAGCAGAGCCTGTGTGGAAGGTGATAGTGGATGTGTGGGTGGATCTGGTTGGGCTTTCCACATGTTTCTGCCTGTGTAAGGTGAACTCCCTTCAAAGCTCTCTATTTTCTGTACTACATTTAGGGGAATGACTAAAAGTTTGGTTTAGATAATTCCAGGGATGCCCTGGGATACCACTGTGAATCTTTTTGTTATTCTTAAGTAATGTATTTTTCATACAGCACGATCACCTTTTTGTAGTTCATGGGAAAGAACTTGGAAACTCTTAACATTCTTCTAGCCTTGTGTTAAAGAGCACGAGGCAGGTGCATCCAGTAATTTATTTTCTAAAACATGCTGCTTGAGTTTTCAGAATGTCTTTGCAGGGTGTGGTTCCACACCATTATCTTCCAAAAGCTGAGTCTTTGTCTCAAGAAATCTGGAATTACTTTGCTTCATGTAAAGTAGAAAGGAACAGCTTTTTAGGGTTTTAGCTGTCCTTTTCCCCTCCCAGGGTCTCTTTTATGCTGATACTGACATTGGTGTAACTCTGACCCCATTGGAGCTGTAGTTTGTGGAGACTGCATAACCCTCTCCTGAATTTTGTACAATGGTTATAAAAGATTAAGTCCTGGGAATTAGAGGAGGAGAAATGGGCCGAGCATTTCTTTTGTCTCAGTGGAGTAGGAGGCTGCAGGGCTTCCCTGTTGCATCATCTTTCCCTTGTTTTAGTCCAGTTTGGAACAGGAGCTTCACAGGTTCCCCACCAACCCATCTTTCACTTCAGCATTTGGTAGTGGTAATACCATATTGACAGCCTGCCCCTGTCTTTTATTCATTTATTTATTTTTCATTTATTTTTCATTTATTTATTGATTGATTTTTTTAAAAAATTATTTCTTCTCTGCATTATAGCCTTGGTCATCTCCCTGGTTTCCTTCTACTGACTGGGTTCAGGTATCATCAAGTTTAGCACTGTTCATTATGGATTTTTTTTGTTTGTGGCAGACTCAAAAATGACTTTGAACTTTAAATAAAGCTTAACCAACCCCTCCCCCTAAAACAGCTCTTCAATGTTTAATCCGTGTTGCTGATTTTTTTTCCTAGTTTTTTTCTGTGTTTAGATAGCAGACATGTCTGTTGTAGGACCTGAGATTGTGGGTTTTTTTGTGTGGACTTTGGAATTGCTTTGTTTTGGAGTATTTGCTAAAATGGAGCAACCTTTCCATGGAATGGTACAGTAGAATTTATTCAGAATATCACAGATTTGGACATATTTAGCTTCAGTTAACCCAGTAAATCCACACAGCCTGTAACCTGGGGTGATAGAGTACAGAGAAGTAGGGAAAAACAAAATGTGAAGAGCTGAAAGTTGAATTTCCTGCTGAAGGCACGTATCTGTCCTCAGTGAGTATTACTTGCTTAAACAAGTTTGAAATTATAAGACTGAAGTGTTCATCACTTGGCAAAAATAATAAATACAGATATATATATATAATAGGAGAGCACTGAGGGGGAGGTACATGCTGCTGCTTGTTTAATGAGGGTGGCTTGGCCAGCCTTATTCAGATATTCCCAAGCATTCCCTCTTAAGAGAGTGTGAAAAATGTACTTTTCAGCTGCTAGCCACAGAACTAAAGCTGGCAACCAGAGGCCAAGATGAACGATTAGAATAGGGCAGGGCCTCAGCTGCTGCTCAGAGTTTTTGCAAGCAGGAGTATCTTGTCATTGAAATAGTTGTGCGTGATGGGTCTTGTCCTGGGTCTGTTTGTAAAAACCTGTGCAGTGTTAGTCATGTAACATGACTAGAATGTAGCATGTAGGGTTAAATAATTTTTAATTCATAAAAGTCATAGAAATTTAATATTTAATGCCAGCTGAGCTAGAATTATGCTGTTTCTTTTAAGTGCAGTATGTTTAGAGTTGGTGTGCAGAAAAAGATTTTTTTCTTGCCCAGGTAAACTTACAAATCGATGTTGTTTGCTACTTGAAAGATCTTGCTAGAGCTGCTTAGTCTCCAGAATGGGGGTCCTAGGAAAATTACAGAGCTTCTTAAATCTTCTCAGCATACCTTGCAGTTGTTCTACAGTTTGGCATCCCCAAGGAGGATTGCATGCTGTGCTATCCAGTGTGGAATCCCAGGAAGTCTTGACCAGCTTTGTGTGAGGAGAGGACAAACTTCAGTGAAATCCCTCTACTCTCATATTAAAGATGGAGACTGCTTTTGGTCCCATACCTGATCAAACTGGTAATGCAAGATTCTTGCTCTTTAATTAAGTACAAGTGTATTCTCCTTTTGCCATGGTGGGTATGGGTGTGGGTAGGTTTCTTCACTAACATGGACTCCAAAAATGGAGATGCCTGAAGCTACACCTAAGAAGTTGTGCTGCTACTTTACTGTATTAGTTCCTCATCAAAATAGACTAGGCTGGGGGTGCAGGAATGTGGTAACTCTGATTGTGAAACCCTCAGAATTCATTGATTCAGTGTGTCACTGAGAGGCAGTTGTTTTTCAGACACCCCCCAAGTACTGTAGCCTTATTCTGTGTTAAGTTAAGCTGTTGTTCTGGAATCTTGGTGGTTGGAGTGGTACAGTATTGGAAAAGATTAGTGTGTTATCAGCTTTTCTCAACAGTTACTGCTCTGCACAAAGTAGCCATCCCAAGTTGAAAAGCCCATTTTTCAACAATGACTAAAGTTTTCCTGGTGCACATTTTAGCTGATTTGGACATTTTTCCAAGGAAAACAAGCTCTGTATGGTTCTGAATACTTTTGTTCCTTATCTGCCCTTTCAGGGGGTGTATTCCTGTACGCTGAGGAGCAGCTAAGGTGGAACTCTTTGCATAGCCACACCACAATGAAGTGATTGGAAGGTTTTCTGCTAGTGTTGCATATGAATAGATGCCAAGTTTCATGCACGTCTGAAGGCTGCTTCTGTATTTCCTGTGCTTGCTCTTGTAATGCTTCAGCTTTTGAACTTCCTTGCTGAGAAGATCCACGGTGTTGCCTGAATAGAGGCAACATTTCATGACTATTTTTACAAAGACAAGAAAATAACTTCAAACTGGTATTTCAAGTTAGTGCTCAGTATATTCATTTCTTGTTAATCCTCTGTGCATGCTGCTAACTTGCAGGGTTTGCCCTCTCAACTGAATATTTGGAGAAAGCCCTGGGGGGAGAACCAGGTACTTTGGGAGAGTTTTACACTGGTTGATTTGATACACATCTGTAGCTTTAAAAAGGGTTTAAAAGGCTGGCATAAAAACGGGTTGTGTCTGCTCTGGGTTAATTGATCTGCCCTGCTTTGAACAAGCTGTGTTGATATGTTAAGACTGGTGCAAAGATTAACAAACTATCTGGAGAAATTAGAGATTCTGAATGTTGTGATGATCCCAAGGCTGGGTACTCTACAGGAGATGCAGAACAAACTGCAGGTTGTAATAGGAGTGACTGGATGAGGTTTTCTGACTTGCTTAAACAACCTCATATTCTCTTTCCTTATTTTCTCAGACTAAGAGCAGTTGTAGGGTGCAGCTGGGGCTTGATTTTGCCCACATTAGCTGCAAACAGGTTTGTAGGGACCATGTGCTGTGTCACATGTGTGACTTGTGTTCCCCGTGGTGGAGGGATGCAGGTCTGGCTATAACAGAGGAGCCTGGAAGGTTGCCCTCTGTCCCTTCAGTCCCAAGCATGGTGTGTGACCAGGGAATGCTGGCTCTCCAGTGCTGCACAAAGATCTGATTTTGCACCAGGCTTTGCCCCTGCCCTTGTGTACATAACAGCACAGTTCTGCTGGGTTTGGGGAAAATGAGATGCAGGAGGGCAGGCAGTGAGGGCTCTGCTAGACCAGGCTTGGACAGGCTGCAGTTAATGATTCCAGGCTCTGTGCACAAGGGTTTGCAGGCTCCCACTCCAGGCTTTGCTGCTGTGTGTGTGATGTCTGAGCAGGGATTCACGTGGTGAAAGGAAAACCCCTCATTCTCAGAGGAACACGAGGCTGCATCCAGGTTTGGGTTCTGCTACTTTTATCCCCCGCAGCCCAGATGTGCCATGTCTGGAATGTGTTAGTTAGACTGGGGAAGGGGAGTTCCATGGAGCTGATGTGTTTCCAGCTCCCTTTTCCTGCTGCTCCTGCATTCCTTTTGCCAAGCTGCCAAATCTTACCTTTCTCCACTTACGTTTCCTTGTGCTTCCGGAAGCTCCCAGCACTGAGGTCTGGATTTTGTGCTTTGTAGTTCAAGCTCAGGGAACGCTGTGCATAAATTTAGGCAACTCACTCAGGATGGTAACTGGAAACCCACTTATTGCCATGGAGACTTGGGCTTGCTATATAAGCTTTTCCATTTTGCCCTTGGGCACATGTTTGGTACCTGCTGGCTGTGAGTGAGGAGTCCTTTGGCTCTTAGCTTGTCAAATGCCAGGCAGTGGATTCTGCTTCCAGCTCCAAAGTGGGCTGGGAACAGGCAGAGTTTCATTCTAGAGCAAGAACATTATGCAACTGTAAACACGTTAAAACTTAATTGCCTGTTTAGGATTGAGCAGCGTTAATGACAAAGCCTAGATAGGTCAGTCCAAGAGGGACACTTGAAGGAGACCTGCTAAAAAAAAATAGGGATGGAATGGTAAGAAGTGACTCAGGTTTAGTATTGATCACTGGCTGGCAGCAATATTCACTTGAGTTTCCATGCGGTGCTGCAGTTCTTGATAGAGGAAAAAAAAAAGGTAGTTTATTCAAAGAAAATACAGATTTTTGAGAGTTAACCAGAGGTGGTATTAAACTTTTACTATATCTCAGTGCCATTGGTTGGAAGGGGAGAATTTTTTTTGACCAAAAAGAAATCTGAACCTCTGTTTTGGTGCTTGTCTTTTGAGTTATAAAACATCTTATGCATACACAGAAGTAGAAAAGGAGGCCAATACACTAATTATGTAATGAGCTCCAGTGTGTTCTCACTCTGGTGGGTAGTTAGCTCCACTTGGAAAAACAGCTACTTTGAGACTGAAAAGCCTTTCAGCGTTCCAAAACAGAAGAATTTGTCATATCCGTGTCTTAGTATTACTTGAAGTATTCTCTTACACTCCCTTTTAAGTTCTGGGGGTTTTGAGAACAAAAGATAAACTTGTTTCATAGAATTAATTCTGTTAATGTTTGAAATAAGTTTTATGTTTCTAGCTTAGTCATTTCAGGCTGCTTGATACTTACTGGAAATTAGTTTCACAAGGTGAAAAGGAAAATATTTTTCTTTGCTCACTCCATGCTGATTTTTCTCTTTCCCATGAGCAAGTGCCAGAGATATGGAAAGGTTGAAAGCAATGTGTTTTACTACATGGAACAAGCAAAGCATAATCTGTGTTGGTGTGTGACTATGTTTTTTTCCAAGGTTGGATTTAATGGTGAAAACAAGTCAGTTCTCCTCAGTTTTAACTCTCAATATCCTTGAACTGTTTCATAATTTTATAGCTCTGATTCTTAGCCTAAAAAATCCCAAAACAAACCTGTGACTTTATAGGTATGAAAATTTGCTTGCTAGGAACTTCCAAATGTATTGGGGCTCTTGGTCACTGTGTGCTACCTAAACCCCTTGGATTTATAGTGAAGTGACTGTGAAATACCCTAGGGGAAAAAAAATTAGATATTTAAATTTTCTTTGCTTGTTTTTTGGTGTGGGTTGGTGGTTTTTTTTGGTGGTGTTTTTTTTTGGTTTTTTTTTTTTTTTTAGACTGTATATTTGCCATTTCCATGCAGTCATCATTTGGAATAATTGTGGTTTATATGTAGTACAAACATCATGATGGAAACTTAAAACTTATCTCAGATCCCATTGGTTTTTAGTCCTGATGTCCTGCACTTCCCCCAGTTGTTCTTTTCCTGCTGTCTTCAGCTGCTCAGATTTGTGAGTGGCTTGCTTGATACTCAGTCTGCAGACCAGAATGATAGCAGTAAACCAAAATATCACTTGCAGATTAAACAGATAAATTCCAATCATATATTTGGGTCAGAGATGTTCCTAAAGATGTAACAGTCACAACTTCATCTTCTATTGCCTGAAGTTACTATTTTACAGTATTTAATAATATTTGATGGATTCAAAATGTTTCTCCTTTTTTTTTTGCGTATATTTTCATAATTTATATAAATTTTCTGGCCATGTGGTTGCTTGTAGTTCATGATTATTTGTGCACTTGAGTGATGTTGCATTTTCTTGTGGAATAGTTTTCTTCTTTTTTTTTGCTTGATCAAATTCCAAACAAATTTAGTTATTTATAGAGCATCCCTAATACACAACTTATATTAACAGACTTCCAGGAATTACCTCTTGTTTCTTTCAAGTGTTGCCCTAGGTTAAATACTATCTTCCTGTCATGTAGCATTTATTGGTCTGTGATGTGCTGTCTGTGAGACCTGTGAATTATGTTTGTAATGAACATGAAGGGAACCTGTTCTCTGAAAGTGGAATGTTCCTGGATTGGGATCTTGGAGTTCCCAAGTGTGTCAGCTCAGCCAGGCTTGACAGCTCAGCACTAATGGATCCAGTTTTTGGAAGGATGTTTATATTGTGGCATCTAAATACTGAAGGTTGAAGGTCAGCTCTGAAGGTTGAGGTAGAAGAAATGCTATTGCTTTAAAAAATCCTGGAGCTTGGGAACAAAAAAAACCCCCAAAAAATGAATTACTGAACAAGAACCAATTTACTTGCTCAATGTGACTTTTTGTTGAGAATATTTATTTCTGGCAGCAAGAGTGATGTGTTTGGAATGATTCAGTTTGGTCAGAAAGTTACTTTCTTCAGTAAACATTTCAGTTTAGTGTAGAGCATGGGTGTTTGCCAGAATGTTCTAATCAGCAGGGAGTATTTCCCTGGTAAATTCAGCACTCTCCCACCGACTCAAGTGAGTGCTCTGAAGTGCTCATTGTGAGTTCCGTTCTTGTCAGTCCCCAGTGCTGTGTATTTATTATTTTGATGGCAGCCAGAAACTGAGCAGAACTTCATTCTGCTGCTCTCAGTCTTCTTAATTACAGAAAAGTGACACAGCTTTGTGGACAAGTGGGAAAGTCTCTCAGGATTCTTTCCTTTTTCTTTTAATTCTTTCTGTACGTTCATCTAATGCCAAGGAAGAAATTATGAGACAACTGGAATTTTTTTGAGATGATAAAGGTGCACATAGTTTCTCTGCATTTGAACTGCTTAAGGAAATCACAAATTGTCTCCCATTGAAGGTAAGTATTTAAACTAGAAAGGACATGTCTTTTGGCAGTGTCAGCTGAAACTAAGGACGTTCAAATGTTCTTTCTTAGGCAGCTCACGGGACTCAAAGCAACTCTATTATGTCAAAACAAACAGCAGTGGAGGTGTTATGCAATGGCAGCAATCCCTGTCACTGTGTTTATGCAGCAGCCATATAAATTCCTGTGTGCACTCTTGCTCTGGGTCATCTGACAGTGTGATGGTTCATGTCACAATTGGGATCTATTTGTGCCACAATTTATATTTACACAGGAGTATGCAGTGGACTGGAACTCTGTGTCCTGTAACCATCTGAGGAGTGAATAGCTTTTCTTTCAAATATACAGCTGGTTTTCACATGGGGAAGCTCATACAGATAAAAGATATCCATATATTGATGCTATGCAGTGATTTGAAGTTGAAAAAGGATGATGAGACAGTGTCTGGTAGTCCTTGCTGTGCTCTTCATCCTGTTCTCAAGACTTGAGATAGAGGCAGGAAAAATATAAAACTTCAGGCCAGTGTAATCTGGAGAATTGGGCAATATTGATGTTTCTAAATGTTGATGTTGGCATTTTTAGGGTTTTAAAAATGTCTCTTCTTATATTATTACTAATTTGGAAGGGGAACCACACCAAGAAAGTAAGTTCATACCAAGCTCTTCTCAGTATTACATAATAATCTAATCTGTAAAGATAAGCGAGGACTGCCCTTGAAAAATGGGAGCTTTGGTTTCTGGTTTACCTGAGCTCCTGTGAGAGCAAAAGGGGAGTGTGTTGCCAGTTCCCTGGGAGTCTTGGAAGCTCCCACAGGTGGGATGTTGAAGGTGCAGGAAAAGCTTGGATGTGAAGGAGCACTCTGCTGGGAAAGCTCATAGTAGAGTCAATATTTCTGTCAGCTCCAATGAAGCCTGAAGTAGGTTTTTCCTCTCTTGGTTTACCTTGCACTCAGGACCCTTTTGTAACTTGTTTTGTGTGTGTAAAAGTTCTGGTAGCTGTATTTACAGACCACGTTGTTTTGGAAGTATTTCCTGGCCATTTGGAGATAATAGGCTTTTTTTTTTTTTTTAAGAATGCAAATTAAATACTGCAGTGAAATATTTATATGAATGTAATCATTGTGTTAGAGAAATCAAATAATTTAGCAGTTGAAAAAGAAAAATAAATGAAGGTTTTTTGCAGTTTTTTGCTGATTAAGTGGGGGGACTGAAACTTTTTTCCAATGAGCAGGATTTGATTTAGGAATAGGGATTATAGGGATGGATTCTGCATCTGTGGTGGTGGTCATATTGCTGTCTTTTTCACAGCAACTTTTATAAGTTTGATATGTTAGTAATTCCAGAGTTCACTCCAGGTGTATATTGTGCAATGTATTTTTTGCCTTTTCAGTCACGTGTATCTTTTAGAATAAGGTTTACCAAATGAACATTGGAAATTGCAGTGTCTTTTGACCGTGCCTGCTTATTTTAGCTGCATGCTAGAATTTACAGATGTGCTTAGTATAATTAATTGGTTGATGTGGCCTTTTGTTTTTAAGCATGTGCATTCTGTCACTTTGAATTTTGCTGCAGAACAGCTCCATCTTAAGCTTTCACTTGATGTGCAGCTGCTGGCTGATAAGCAGTGGGTCTTGCAGAGTTTGGAAAAAGTAGAGAAGCAGCAATTGTGTTTCCACTTAGCTGGATATTTGTGTTCACCTTGTCCTGCTCATCACCAGCTCAGCTGTGCAAATCCATTGTTTATCAGGCAAGGCTCTTGTTTGTGAGTATTCTCCTTATTTTGGAGAACAGAAAGGAGTGTTAGTTACTAGCATTTTGATGTTTTCTTATCCAAAAGCTCCTGGTGTGTTCACTGGCTACTGGAGTGACTGAAGGATAGTTATTTTCACATTATAAATTGCATTGACAAGGCATGAGCGTTGCTTTCTTGCAAGGCTCTTTTCTAAAGGATGGACTTGTTCACATTCACACTGTCAATTCTCATTTCCAGTTTCCAGGGTAGATTAAGTTATGCTTTGAGTTTGCTTCTAAATGTGGTGTGTAGTTGTATCTCTTGTTCTATTCAGAGTATGCTCCCTGAGTTAATAGAACATTTAAATGTCCTTTTTATTAAGTTTTATATTTTATTTTTAGTGAGGCTGTTGATAGAGAGGAGAAATGGTCTAGGCTGCAGTGGCACTTGCAGATATTAGTACAATCATTTCCTGACAGAAACCCCTAACTGCAGGAGGATATTCTTCCATATTGGCTGTGTTCACTGCAGTAATAAGCATGCAGTAGGTGTTGTGAGTTAGCTCCACTCCTGTTCCCTGTTGACACTTCACTCTGTACTGTTTCTCTTTGCTGGGGTTTTGTTTGGTGAAATCTTTATTGAATTTGAAGGGTGAGCCTTGTGAGGGCTTTGAGCCCCCGGGCTCAGCTTTCAGAAAATTCTGATTCTAATCTTCAGAGATTTCTAGCAGGACTGAAGGGAAAGGGCTGCTTCATTCCCCTTTGTGAGATTGGAAGGAAGGCTTGAATGAAATTCCTGTATTTAGCTGTAATCTGGTACATGTCAGGATTATTCATTGTTGCTCACAATTAAATAATGACTTGAAATATGTCATGTTTGTTGGTTTCCTTATTTTGCTGTGCTTTTCGTGTCTCCTTCAGCATTTGTTAAAAAAAAAAAAACCAACAAACCAAAACTCACAAAACTAACAACTCTTTGAAACTATAACAAAGCATGTTACAAATATGTTTTTCCTTTTGCTTACCAGGGAATCCCCAGCTCAAGGCAATATAATTGCCTTGAGACACAAACAAGTTTTCAAAGTCCTGGTCAAACATCATTTGTCTTTACAGTTGGCAGCATGAAGGTTTTAAATGTTTGAACTGAAGCTGGCTTAGCATGACTATACAGTTGTATTGGCTTTGCACATCTGAAATGAATGCTTCAAGGAACTGTCAAGTGCTCATATGAATCCACTCTCACTGTTTGCTGATATTTGATGTGCTTATATTTCTGTCTGCTTTGTTCCAGGAATTTGCAGCGCTTACAAAAGAGCTGAATGTATGCAGGGAGCAGCTGCTTGAAAGGGAAGAAGAAATTGCTGAACTGAAAGCAGAAAGGAATAACACGAGGGTCAGTTCCTTGTCTTCTCCAAGCTCACGATTGTTAAAGCATCCAGCTACAGGGAGGAAAACAAATGTTGAATTTGAAAAGCTAAAATTATTTCTTCCTCTGATACTTGTATATGAATCCCCATGGAAGGGCAAATGTGTGTGTGTTGATCAAGAGGGTTTGGCAGCTCATGCACAGCTCCAAATGCTGCTGTGCAGAATCAGGAAAAGCTTGTAAGACTGCACTGCTATCTGCTATCCAGATTTCTTGTTAAAGTTTTGTAATCCTGCAGCTCTGGGATCAGAGGAGCAGAGTGGGCAGGTTGTGGTGATGTGTTTGAGTAGTTTACACTTCAAATGCAGCTGAAATGTTAAAAACGAGTCCTTACACTCAATACAATATCCTTTGTCTCTGGAACTTGAAGTTTAGAACTCTACACTTGATGTTCTAGAAGGCAAAGTTTTCTGCAGCTGTACAGAACAGGAATAAAGATTATTCCTTTCTTTTTTTTTCCTTTTGCTTTAGCTATTACTGGAACATTTGGAGTGTCTTGTCTCCAGGCATGAGCGATCCCTCAGGATGACTGTTGTGAAGAGGCAAGCTCAATCTCCAGCAGGAGTTTCTAGTGAAGTAGAAGTTCTCAAAGCACTAAAATCCTTATTTGAGCACCACAAAGCCCTTGATGAAAAGGTAATGAAGTATTATACCTAACACCTTTCCATCCTCTGTCCTTTGTGTGGGCCAGGCAGTTTTTGTACTGAAATTGTAGAAATCTCTGCAGTGTAACTACACTGGTAAATGCTCTCCTAAATTAAGGTGCTGCACTTAACTAAAGCAAGGTGCTGTGGTTTATTCAAGCACTTCATTAACTGTGTTAATGTAAAACTCAGCATGGTTCAGGAGCAATATATTTCCTGTAGGAATGCACACAGCTGCTTACCTGTACAACATCAGGATTTATCCTTTTGATTATCTAATAAAAGAAATAGGCTAGAGAGTAGAGGAGGAGAGGAATCTGCTTACACTGGGATAGAAATCTGAATTAAAAGAACTCCTCCCTTCAGTTGTGCCTGATATTAACAGCAGGATATGCAACTGCTGAAGTTCACTGTAAATTTTCTTGCCAACTTGCAGTTTATCTGTCTTTGGGACCCTTGTATAAAAAATCTGGCAAATGATTTTAAGCGGAATTTTACTTATTTCCATGTTGTAAATGAGCAAAAGCAAACACAGTCTGTGCCTTGCAGAAGGACAAGCAAATTCTAGGTATGTTTAGTTCTTTAGTGCCTAAACATACAGGTCATGTTGCTTCTGACAGAAAAAAGGAAAAGCTAGATAAGATACACATTATTTGGTTATTTTTTTGGTAGCATGTGTTGTAATTAGGGCTGACTCCAGATCAAGAAGGTTTCTAAGTGTAATGGAAACAGTGTCATTTATTGTTTGTAAAGGCATGGCATCAAGTAAAATTGATTTCTTTTTGACTTGAATGATTTCAAATAATTTGAAATTACCCTTTCAGGTAAGGGAGAGATTACGAGTAGCACTTGAAAGGTGTAGCTTATTGGAAGAAGAACTAGGTACTACACATAAAGAGGTAAGTTTCTGTCTTAAAAGAAGGCTTCATGTGTCTATTGTGGGTGTTTCAGTCAATATTTGTACAGAGTAATTTATTAAGTTTCACTTTCACTCTTCTTCCTTTTGATTTCTTGCCAGATGGAATAATTGTTAATTTTTAACTTAGCTGCTTTGAAAGAGCAGGAGAGGAAAAAACCAAACCTCAACCTCCTGACACCCTCTCTGCCCCCCAAAAAACCCAACCAAAAAACCCAACCAAACCAACAAAAAGAGTTCCTGTGCCTTTAAAATAAGGGTTTGCAGTGGCATAAGGTATTTGAGTGCCTGTGCCAGATTTTATTAATACATACCTGGCAGTAGAATCAGTAATTGTTGTTTTGCTCCTTTGCTTTTGCAGCTGTTCCTTATATTATTAGTGAAAAAGGAATTGGCTTAAAACATGTGTCTGTAAACTTTTCTTTCAGTTAATGATTCTGAAAGAGCAAAATAATCAGAAGAAAACACTTCCAGATGGGATGCTGGATATAAATCATGAACAAGAAAATACACCAACTACAAATGGGAAGGTACAGCTATTTACTTTGCTTAAATGACATATGGGTTTCAATCATTAACTATAACATTTTAATTTTAAACCATAATAAAATATTTTTGAACGATCATCTAGTTAAAAAGTCATAGTTATTGAAATTTCAGCTTTTGCAGTCTGTTCAATAATGAAATTATCTTTGGGAAAGGATGTTTACAGGTGAGTAACAATTTGTTTTTCAATCCAATTTGCATCATGCTAATACACTTTTTTCCCCCTGTTTAATAGAGATCCTCTGATGGTTCGTTATGCCACGATGAAAACCTTGCTAAAGTGATTGAACTCCAAGACATCATAGATAAGCAAAACAAAGAGCAGACACAAATGAAAGAACGCCTCACTGCTTTGTCCAGCAGAGTAACAGAGCTGGAAGAAGATCTAGACACAGCAAGGAAAGACTTAATCAAATCTGAAGAAATGAACACAAAGTTACAGAGGGATGTACGAGAGGTGAGGAAGGAACTGTCAGGATTTGGGGAGTCACAAATGCCATCTTTATAAAATCTTAGTTTCACTGGTGCTCAGTTGAGCCTTTATGTTTTTGGAAGTTTTTGGTTTGATAGATTAGAAGAAAATGTTTTTTTAGGACATGATGGGTGTCTGGTTTTTGCTTAAATGACCAAAGGGTCCCATTGTCCACTTAAAAAAATCTGTCTTCAGGATAAACCTATGACTAACTAGATATTTCATTAATAGATTGGAATTTAGCATTGCTAACTTCAGCATGTTCTGGAAGAGATGCTTGCTCTTGTCATACATGCTTAGCTTATTACTCTTGCTTCCTTTTTTAGAAGATGCACTTGGTTGAGGAATCCCTTTAATTTCAGTGGTGTGGTTGACAGTTCCTGTCACTGCTGAATCCCTAATCTCTAGGGTCCCACATATCCTTATTAGATAGAAAGGGAGCTTAATTAAATCCCAGAACACTCTCTCTCTGACCATCCCCAGCAATCAAGATTTGCTGTGTGTGTACCATTGGAAAGGAAAGTAGCAGATCTGGGGTGTAAGGTAATAAAGACCAGTGGTTTTTAATCATTAACTGTTTTAAAAAGCCATTTCTTTCCCCTTCATTTTTTACTGAGAAAAATAACCTGATTTAAAAAATATTTTATTGGAAATTGTTATATTTGAAATTATCTCTCACATTCTGACTTCTGTTGTGTGTCCTGCCCAGACCCTGGCCCAGAAGGAGGACATGGAGGAGAGGATCACCACTCTGGAGAAACGCTACCTCGCTGCACAACGTGAAGCTACATCCGTGCACGACCTCAATGATAAACTTGAAAATGAAATTGCCACTAAAGACTCCATGCACCGACAGGTTGTGGTTTCAAATGAGATGAAGTACATTTTGCTCAGCATAAAGCTAATGGAGATAATTAATGTTCATGCTGTGCTCAAGCACTTTGCTTTTAGGGAGATAAATATCAGCTGTAATGTGCTGTTATTAGTGATTGTTTTTCAGGAGCTGGAGTCATACATTGCAGAGATTTTTACCCTGGGAATAAAGAGGAGACAGCTTTACTGGGAAAGGGAAATGGTTTTGAGAAATTTAGTGCACTTTATCTTGGGCAGCAGGGCTGTTGTCCCTATTAATTGTGGATTTTTAAGTTACTGTATGTGTATCCAAGCATCTTTAGTTTTGTGGGTGAGAATTACTTACTCTGACCTAAACTTTTAAGATTTGCATAGCATGTAGTGGTTTTTACAGGCTATTGCCTTAGTGAGAGAGGAAGTTTGAGAAGTGCTTGACATTAAATGGTCCAACTTTATGAGCCAGAAATGGTTGTTTAGCCAACCACTTTCTAACTAATCACTTCTTTAACCCTCAACACTTGCTGGCCATAACCCTGTGCAGAGTGAAGATAAGAACAGGCAACTGCAAGAGCGACTGGAACTGGCTGAGCAAAAGCTGCAGCAGACCCTGAGAAAAGCTGAGACTTTGCCAGAGGTGGAGGCTGAGCTGGCACAGAGAGTTGCAGCACTTACAAAGGTGAGGTGGTGGCACAGTGTCCTCCAGACTCCCTCCTCCATTGGTGTCCCACTGCAGAAAATCTGTTCCTAGTGTTGGTTTGATTACGTTTGATTTCCAGTTTTACTACAAATAATTCAGAAAATATTTATTTCCTGCAGAAAATGTTTATTTCCTACTTTTTTTTTTCCATTCTTCTCTCTGAGGACACTCTGATTTACTCTTTCTTTTTTTTTAAAGTTTCTGCTCTTTGGAACTCAAGTGGGTTTTCTGTTAACTCTTCTACATCATAAAAATATCTTCCTGAATCATTATTTTGGTACTTTTTAATAAAAAAAATATTCAATAATAGGCATAAAGTCTTCTAAACATGAACTGTTTCTGAACCTAAATTTCTTACACTGCTAAGTGAAGCAAGTGGGGAGTGAGAGAAGTTGTGGTACGACCAAATACCAGGATTTTTAGAGGGCTGCAAATGGAGTAATGAAATCTAAAGAATTATATTTAGTTAACTACAAATGAGCCTTTTCAAGTGTGTGTTGTGCATGTTTTCTTTCAAAGCCTTAGTTTCATTTTTTTTCCCTGTTATCTTTCCTGTCCCTAACTGGCTCTGTAGTCTGACCTTTTGTCTCCTGGGAGCTCTGCTGCTAAAGATGCTAAAGTTTTGGAACTTGCCACCAAGCTTAGGAAGGTAGAATTTGTATCTTAGTCCTTGTCTCTGCTTGCTGCTTTCTGCTTTGCCATGATTACTAACAAAGGGTCCCATCGTCCAGGGTAGTGAGGAGAAGCTGAAAATGCACTCAGTCTTGACTTTTATTTATTTTTTGGTTTTATTTCTTGGGGATATGAATGAACTTTGCTGTTGCAAGCTTGTTTGCAAATAGTAGTAGTTGATTCATGATTGTACTTAGGGGTGAGAGGTTTCATCATTTTGCCACTTCCCATCTGAACTCTTGCAAGGTCCTTTTGGTGACAGAAAAGCATCTGTTCTGCATTGTCCTTTATCATAAATGGCAGTTGTGCAAAGCATGTTAGAAATATTCCTGTGCCTCAGTGTTTCTGTGCTTTTGGAGCCTAAAAAACCCACCCAAATTCTAATTTTGCTCTCAAATTGACAGGCTGAGGAGAGACACGGCAATATTGAGGAGCGGCTGAGACAGATGGAGGCACAGCTTGAAGAGAAGAATCAAGAACTGCAAAGGGTACTGCACATCATTTTGACAAAGATAAAGAGCTGAAAGCAAGGACCTAATCCTCTTTGTTTCTCAGCTTTAAAATAAAACTAGAGTTTAGGCTGGCTGCTAGTGAGTCACTGTACTGTGGCTAACCTGAAATCTCAAGGAGAATGTGCTGAAAGTCTCCAATAAAAGTTTGAAGAAACTTACTGAATTAAATGACTATGGAAAAATTGGTTCCTGGGTTACAGATAATGGAATCCATTCTCAATTGTGCCTTTAAAGTTTTTGTTAATGTAGGCTTGGATTTTTGAACTTCTGATCTTGGATCACTTATTAAAGACTGAAGTATCCCTTAGATTCCCTTTACAGAGCCCTGGAGCCACATGCAGTGTTCCTCTATGGAAAAATATTGTTGTTAAAAAAATGCATTTGGATTAAAGAAAGCTTGCTGCCTTCATAACTTGGAAATTGTTAGAGATATTGCAAATCTGAAGTGTCTTCAGCAGCTTCTTTGTATCTCAGGCTAGACAGAGAGAGAAGATGAATGAAGAGCATAATAAACGTTTGTCAGAAACTGTTGATAAGCTCCTGTCTGAATCCAATGAAAGGCTCCAGCTTCATCTCAAGGAGAGGATGGCTGCCCTGGAAGACAAGGTAACAAGTCACATTCCAGTAATGAATGTGTAATTCTGTCATGATTTGTGCCTTTTGCAACATGTCTGAAACTTCAACAAATAACCACAAAACCCTTATTAATAAGTAGGTGCTGTTAAGGCCCTTTTTCATTGTGGATTTTGAAAATGTGCTCTTAAAAATAATTTTTGAGGTTGTCCCTGGGCACTGCACTGTGGTGTTGAGAAGGCAGCTTTTAAGAAACTTTATCCTTTTTCATTTGACTGGTGCAGATTGCATAAATAGGCTCATCCAGTGTAATACAGGAAGCCTAAAGCACTGGAACTTTGACCTTTCCAGTTCAGTTTCCTTTGTTTCCCACTGCTTTTGGCTGCACCACTTCCCCTGAGTCATTGTGGGATTCCTGCAATTTGCTTTTCTTCTCAGGTAGCTCATTTTGGGACTCATTATATGCATGTAAATGGGCTTTTCCTGGACTGTCAGTGCACATCTTGGAGCTTTCCCCTGCACTTAGTTCATCTCTTCTGACACACTTTTCACTCCTTCTCTTCCCTTCTGCTTTTGGATCTAGATCCTTGTGGATTATTCTTCCATGCACAGCTTGAAGTTAGATCCCTTATACTTCATCCAGCAAAGCAATGTCTTCTAAAGTGGCACTTTGCTTGATGCTGACTTTGAGTTGCTTGGTCTTGGATTAAAATATATTTGGTTTCTTCTGCTAGAGGGTGAAATGACCATCTGGGGAAATGTTTCAGGAAAATCTGAGTGTCTTTGGTTTTAAAGTCATGGCAATAAAATGCTTTGGAACACAAATGGTGTTTCCAGACTTGTACTGAATGTTTGCTTCCTCTTGCATTCATGCATAATGCTTGAATAATAGGTGATGTCTCAGGGTTGACCCTGACTCCCTCTTATCTTCCAAACCATAACTACATTTGCAAATAATGAGGAAAATCTACTTGTCCTTTACTGTAGTTAACAGCTTCTAGAAAAGTGTTCTTGTTGAGGCTTCCAGCTCATTCTTTTATGCTAAGTTGGGAAGAAACATTCAAGTAACATTAAGACTTTGTTCTGATCATGTGCTCTTTCTTGAATTACTTTGAATTATTGCATAATTATTCCCTTTTTTTACAAGTTAGACTGTGAAATGGAGCTTTAAAAGGCTGCTATTACTATTAAAGATTTATGGAACCAGTACTATTACTAAATCCATTATTTAGTGGGCTGTACACCTGGAAGGATAAACCTTCAACTATAATCAAAGTGAAATGATGGAAGCAATCAAGCATGTGTAATTTAAGATGCATTTGTGTAGTGTTGACTGCATTTTTTTGATAGTCATCATGGTTATGGTTTAAAAGTGTAAAGCTTATGAGTGACTTAATTTGTGATGCCTTTAATTTCAGAATTCACTTCTTCGAGAAATTGAAAATGCAAAAAAACAAATAGAAGAACTTCAGCATGAGAAGGTAGACTGCATTTCTGAAATATTATCTTGGAACTTAATTGCTGCCTTGCTACATAGCAGGATCAGATTTTAATTCCTCATAAAACTTAACATTTCCTGCTCTGTTTAAGAGAAAGGAGTTGTTATTGCTTATTTTATGGTATTGTGTGCCACAGTTTTAGGGGGATTTTATAGATAATACATAACCTTTTAGTCCAGGACTTAACACACTTTTGAATATATGAAGTGCCTGGATATGTTGGCAATTGGCCAAAGTTTGGAGATGGTGTAGAATTTTTGTACTGTTGTACATATGACTTTGAACAGCAAAACCAAATGAGAAATACTTTTAATGTGGGGTATTTTTCCATAAGGTTTTCTCAAAGCATTGAATATCATGAAATGCTTGTGCAACTGCTAACGTTACATTTATTTTTAAAGTTTTAAGAACTGGGGAGCAGAGGGAGAAATACTTATTAGACTTGGCTGCTCCTTAGCAATAGCAGCTTATATTCTGCTTGTCCTGGAAATGACAAGGTCCCTCCTTACAGATGTTCATTATCAGCCACTTTTCATGTTATTTAGGCTTTTGTTGTTTTCACATTCATTGTATTTCTCTGCTGTTAAATTCTGAGTTTCTAGAGCATGTAAAAAGTGTCCAAGTTAAAAGTGAATGCTTTTAGATCCTTTAGTGCAGGAAGCTTGAACAAATCTTCTTGTTTCTTATCATCACTTAATTATAATTAACTTTGTAGCCTGTGAACTCATAGCTGTTTTTAAAATCTATATTGTCATTGCTAGAGTCAGGGTAGAGAGGCAGCAGAATTATTCTGGGATGCCCTTTTGTGACAGTGCTGTATTGCGTGTAGCAATAGCAATGTTTAAATAGATAAAGGCTATATCTTAAAATCTGTTATTTCCAACTTTCAGAGAAATGAGATAAAAACCCTAAATGCGAGCTTATAAATTTGTATTTGACACTAATTTTTTTTAAAAGCATATGATATGTTTTTTCTATTTATTTTTCCAGGATCAACTCGTATTAAATGTTGATGCATTAAGGGCTGAAAATGACCAAGTGAGGCTCAGAGCCACATCACTTCATCATAGGTACCTGCAGTAGTTTGGTTTTTTCCTATTTTCTTTAAGGTCATTATGCTAAATACAATCTTGTATATTATAAATGAAAATGTTTCAGTCACAGCTATAAATTCAGTTTTATAAAGCACATAAAACAATTTTTATGCTGCTTAAAAACAAATGGCAGTGGTGGGACAAGAGAAATCCTTTGGGCGACTTTTTTTTGTTTCTTTCTCCCTTTGTAAAGATGAAATGTTTGTTTTGTGTTGCAGCAGAGCAGATTTCAGATTCCCTGTGCCATCCTCCTCTGTGGGGGACAGTCACACAGACTCCTACAGCTCCTCCTCCGTGCTGAGGCGGCCCCAGAAGGGGCGTCTGGCTGCTCTCAGGGACGAGCCTTCCAAGGTAAGGAGGGAAAATACAGATAACAAAACAGATTTGTTCAGTGCACGAGGCTAATCAGGTGCAAGGAGGTTTTAAAATTGGGAGAACCTGGCAAAAAACTGCTGAGTTTTATAGATCCTGTTTTACCAACTCATGAACAGCTGCTGGTCCTTTTAATTGTTAGCAAATAGTTGCAAGATTATGGTTTGGAGCTCCTATTTTTTTTTTAATTTTGTTTTTGTTTTTTAATTTTGATAAGCCTATAAAGCACAATTTGAAGCAGTCCTACTTTTGTGTCTGTCCACCCTAATCTAATACATTACTGTTCTGCAAGCAGTTTCCATTTCCTTTCAGGATGCATGAGTGCCCATTATATAAAACTGATTCCACAGTTCCCCTGGAATTGATAGCAAAATTCTACTGTAATTAAATGTGTGTTCTGCATCTTGCAGTTAAATGAAGTTCAAAGCTTTCTACATTATAGCTTTTTTTTTTTTTACATTTCTCTAAACATTGCTGTCTTGATGGATGCATTCAGCATGTAAGTGGACTTACATAAATTACTTGAAACATCTTGATAAGTAGTAGAGATGTCACTTTTTTCCATTTGAGCTTGGATTTATTTCTTTAATGGATTCTTGTAGGTTCAGACCCTGAATGAGCAGGACTGGGAGCGGGCCCAGCAAGCCAGTGTGTTGGCAAACGTGGCACAAGCATTTGAGAGTGATGTGGATGTGTCTGACATGGAGGATGACAGGGAGACCATTTTCAGCTCAGTCGATCTGCTGTCACCAAGTGGTCAGGCTGATGCTCAGACTTTGGCCATAATGCTGCAGGAACAGTTAGATGCAATCAACAAAGAGATCAGGTATGGCCTGTCTGCTGTGGAGCTTTTGATAAAAATATGCTGAAAAATGGTAATTTCCCCACATTTTTCTGCTGAGTGCCGCTTCTGTTTGCGTGGCCTTTGTGGCGTTTTCTGGAGTCCCCTGACAAGGGGAGGAATGATGAATTTGACTCCATGTTCTTAGAAGACTAATTATTTTATGATATGAGCACTATAGGATGTGAACACTCTATTAAACTATACTTAAGAATAGAGAAAAGATACAGACAGAAGGCTACAAAGAATGATAATGAGAACTCGTGACTCCTTCCAGAGTCCCGACACAGCCTTTACCGCATGATTGGTCATGAAGTTAAAACAATTCACATGAAACCAATCAAACAACCACCTGTTGGACAAAAAAAAAGTCTCCAAACCACATTCCAAAACAGCAAAACACAGGAGAAGCAAATGAGATAATGTCATTTTCATTTTTCTCTGAGGCGTCTCAGCTTCCCAGGAGGAGAAATCCTGGCGAAGGGATTTTTCAGAAAATACGACGGTGACAGTAGTCCCTGTTGGAATGTCACGTCCCTGTGAGGCTCTTTTTCCCCCAGGCTGATCCAGGAGGAGAAGGAGAACACGGAGCAGCGCGCGGAGGAGATCGAGAGCCGCGTGGGCAGCGGCAGCCTGGAGGCGCACGGCCGGTTCCGCTCGCTGGGCTCGGTGGCCCCCGCGCTCGGCGGGGCCCTGGCCGGCTCCTCCCCGCCCGGCAGCGGCCGCTCCACGCCGCGGCGCGTCCCGCACAGCCCCGCCAGGGAGGTGGACAGGCTGGGCATCATGACACTGGTGGGTACCACGGCCTGCAGGCTCCTCCTCGGAGCGCTCCTGTTCCCTAGGACATGGGCTGTTCGTTCCTCTCCTGCTTACTCAGCTGTATTTTTCCTTTCTCTAGGTTTTTCTACTGCTTCCTTTCAACTTCTATAAAAAGTGTAAGATACATAATGATTAGGAAAAACGTTCAGAGCTCGAGTCTATAATTTGGTCAACATCTCGTGCCTAAGTATTTATTCCTTCTGTTGTTATGGTCTTTCTTCAGACACCTCTTTCTAGAAGAAATAATGTTTTCTTTTCAACCACTTTCTCCATCTGCTTTAAACTTTATTTTTAGCAGTCCAGTATTCCAGTAAACACTCAGCTAAAAAGTGATTTGCATATTAATCTTGAAGACTGGGATGGTATCACTGCTGTTTGAATATTAATGAGTGCTAGTGTCCTGCTTTAAGCTATTAAAGCCTGATAGGTAAAAGAAATACCTGTTAGACCTTGTGGTTGATAAAGTAGTTTAGTCTTAGGAGTTCAGAGAGTACAGAAAGATGTTTTCCTTCTTTTGACATTCCTATGACTGCTGAGAAAGATTAATCCTTCTAGGAGCTGCCTTGTGCATGTAAACACATCTGTACAATTAAGATACAGATCTCCCCCTTTCTTGTTTTACATAAATGTTAAATAAAACGAACAGTTAAAACCAAGTATTTCAGCTAAGTAGTTTTGCTGGCTTTTTAAAATTAATGTGCACATACACCAAAAAGTATTTTTTCATAAAAGGGAATAATTTTGTCTTCTTTGCATTAAAATAAAAATAACTGTACTAGCTCTAGCCATATGTCTAGGGGTAAGCAGTCTTCTAAAAGAAAAGCTATCAAAATTCAAATTGTGGAGTTTTTTATCTTCTAACATTTCACAATTATAAGTTAAGCTAAATAACTTCTCATGCAGAAAACCATATACAAATTTAAGTAGCTCTTTTCCCCAAAACTAGATCAGGAGAATTGTCTGGTCTGAAATCCAATGCAATTGAAGAAAGTGAACTGTAATTAAGTTCCCTTTAGATCCTAATTGTTCATTGAAGTCACTTGATCTGGTGTTTATGCTGTATTTGATGAGTTTTGTACCTGGCAACTGATTTGTGAAAGCTTGAAATCAAGAATTAGAGAACAAGAGCTTTCTGGAAACTTCAGCAAGAACTATCATGGATTATTAGACTGAGTTCTGCTGTGTCTTCTAACGTTTTAATAGAGAGTTGCATTGGGTTTTGATCATGTAGGCAAATTAGCTTAATGCCAGTGGTTATGCAGCTCAGTCAGTTGAAAGCCCCTCATGATTAAAAAGCATCAACATGATAAATGGTGAAGCCTACAGCTCTCTTGAGCAGTCCTTGTGGGCAGTTCATTCCATGTGGTGAACATTTTCATTTTTATGCTCATCAAATTTAACGGATGAAAGATCCAGTAATGGTAAAATGAGTCTGCAGTGCTTTGTCAAGAACTTGAGGAGGAACTAGATCATCTTTAAAGGTCCCTTCTATGACTCAGTGAACTTATGATTTAGTAATGTAGTACTCTACAGTCAGATTGAACAAAACTTTCCATATTAATGCTGCAAAATTTACATGTATTCTAAATCAAAAACAATTAAAAGTTATCCTTTGTGGGAGGAGAACAACATCCCTCCCCCCTGTCCCACTTCAAAGGGCACCAACTTTATTTTTGGTTGCAGGCTTTTTAAATAATGAGAGCTATTAAACAAATTATCTAAATTTAACTTTTGTCAGCATCAGTCTGAATAAGCTGTTTGTGTAACTCTTGCTCTGTGCACTGGCGGAGGTGGGCACTCCCTGGGGACTGAGGTTCAGAGGATGGAGAATAAAATAAAAGTGGTGGTGAATTCCTGCTCAAACATTCCCACACTGGAAAGCTGTAAAAAGAACAGAATCCTGTTACTGTATAGAAATTGGCTATTGTTGGCACTCTTTGACATTATTAAAGTCTTGGCTGCTTTTTGTGCAGTGTGGGAAACAGCTGCAGGAATCCCAGGATTATGTGGAGGGATGAGTACAGATGATTTATTAAGGCTCCTGTGGCTCACCTGGAGGTTGAAAGCAGATCTCACCTTTTCAAAGCAGCACCTTGCACCACCACACACTTTATTGGGGTTTTTTTGCTGCACATATTTTGTGCTAACACACTCAAACATCTCTGGTACTTTGGTAGATAACCAACTCTAAGTGTTTATTTTTTGCTTCCTTTTCCTCACTTCAGGGATACGTTTAAGTAATCTGTGATTTAAGGAGTACTTCATACCCAGTATCTCTCTGTGCCATTGTTGTAATTGTTGTTTATATTCTCCCCAAGGTGTTTTGTCTGTACTAGTTGTCTTAGTCTGTGCTACAGTTTACAATAAATACAGCTTTTCCAAATTTCTTTTCTTTGCATGCATCTGTCAGCCTAGTGATTTAAGGAAACACCGTAGAAAGGTAAAAATCTTTAGTTTATTTCATGGTGTGCCCCTTCATCTCCCTCCCTGTCCCCAAACTCATTAGTGGATAACAGGAACATAAAGCATTGGCAGGGTAGCTCTGTAACAAAACAAGATTATGGTTTATCATTTTAGCCTAAGTGTGGATTTGTTTTGTGGGGTTTTGTGTTTGTTTGCCTGTTTTTGCTGGTGTGGAGGACTGCTGTGCTGCTTTCTGTTTGCAACCACTGCTTTGTAGTCTTCATGCATCAGTGCTGAATTTTGAAAGCTGTCAGTGCACACACAAGTAAGTTATTCTTCTGTCCCTCAAACTTTTGTAGCCACAGGTATGTAGAAACTGACTTCACAGAGTCAATGATCTTGCTAATAATTCTTTCCACAGGTCTCTTTAGTTTTTCTGTCTTTGCACTTGCTTGAACTGGGGACAGGTATAGTCATTTTATGGTGCTGAAGGCATTACTTTAGTTCTTAGCCCTATAAATGAATAAAAGATAAGTGCTACTATCTCATTTCAGTAGCTAAGACTGAATTTAGGCATTTGTCACTGAAGGTAACAAGAAATTCAGAAAGAAATCAAGCAAAAAATAGGCAACTCCAGAATGGTAAGGGCAAAAGTGATCCTTTAACACTAAAATAAGATTCTTCCTTCCACTGTTTTGTGTAGTTGATATTGCCTTCATGTTTTGGCATTGCCCCTGAAGTTTTTCTTCCTTTCCCATCAGTCTCCAGCTTCCAGAGAAGAGGTACGAGATGACAAAACCACCATAAAATGTGAGACATCGCCCCCTTCCTCACCTCGCTCCTTGCGCCTGGACAGAGTCCAGAAAGGAGCTCTGCACACAGTGAGCCACGAAGATATCAGGGACATCAGGAAGTAAGTGAGCTGGGAATCACTCACACCTACCAGGAATTCAGTGTTCCAGCATCAGGATAAAACCCCAAACTGCAGAGCTGTTCAGCCTGTAGGATTTTAGTCTGAGTGTTAAAGTGTTTCTCCAAAGTCAGGAGTGTGAACACATAAATGGGTGATTGTTACGTAAACATTAGGAATGTAGATTTTGCTAATGTTTAGAAATGGCTTCATGGGAATGCTTTTAGTACTCAAAGTCTGCATTAAGTTATCTTCGTGCTTGGGATATGAAAAAGGTAGCTCTTAACTCTTTAAGTTTTTATTTAGCTATAAATTGAGAAATAATTTGCAAAATTGCCATCACTTTGATTGACAGATACCCTTTTCAAAGTACCTAAGGATCTGAGATGGAGTCTACTCAAGTATTTTGAACTTTGTCTGCCCCTTTCAGTCAGCGACTTGTGCTATCAACATTTCTTTTCATAATTCATAAAATTAAATGAAATTAAATGTCATTAGTGAGTTACTGAACTTCGATTAACTTGCACAGAACCCTGAGCTTATCTCTGGTGAATCTGTTGTCTATGGGCTCCTTTATGACTCTTTTTTTTGGTACAGTTCAACAGGTTCACAAGACGGCCAAACAAGTAATCCTAGTAGCAGTAACAGCAGCCAAGATTCCCTTCACAAAGCCCCCAAAAAGAAGGGGATCAAATCCTCCATTGGCCGCCTCTTTGGCAAGAAGGAAAAGGGACGACCCGGACAGGGAAGCAAGGAAGCTCTAGGACAAGGTTGGTTTGTTTTTTCTTACACAGTGAGAGAGATGGCCCTGGGGCTTGGGTTTTACACATTCCTGATCAGTAATATTACAAAGGATTAAATTGAATTTGGGGTTTTTTTGTAGGTGGCCTGGGAGAAGCAGATGGTTCCTCTCAGGATGCATTAGGCCTCAGCAAACTTGGAGGTCAGGCAGAGAAAAACAGGAAAATGCAGAAAAAGTAAGTTGTCAAATATTTTTAATCCTGTGTTATTCATGTGTTGCTTTGTTTAAAAATGCTGTGGTTTTATTTTTTAGTTTGGTTTTGGGGCATTTTTGCCTAATATGGTGCTATTGCTAATAAGCCTCTGTAGATTTTTTTTTTTAACTATTTTTCCAGAACATTAATAGCAGCATAGGTCATGGTAAATTTGAAAGGAATTTAAGCTGAAAACTTACAATTGGACTGCTGTAATAAAGAAATTAGGAGATAGAAGTGGACTCTTACCAAATTCCCCTAAATTTATTATATTTCATACCTGCTTTGGGAGGTATTAAATGTAATAAATTATAAATACCTTTAATTCAAATGGGAGATTTCCCAAAGTTGTCCTTGGCTGTTCTTTGCTCCAGACTGTGGAGGAATTGACAGAAGGGAAGCACGAGATGCTGTGTGCAGACATCCCTCCCTGTGTATGAATTTGCTGGATCCTTTCTCTGTCCCTTTGTGTTGCAGCTGCTGGCAGCTTCTCTCTTCACTAATTTTTTCACTTCTTTTTACAATTGTCTGTTGAAATCTTTTTCTTTGCACCATATTGCCCTGGTTTCTTCAATCTTTTAAAATAAATTGTGACCTTTTCTCTTTTTATGGCACCTTGTATGCAGTTACTCTTTCCTAGTCCTGAGAAATTTTTCACTCTGTCCCAGAAAATCTTTAGATTACTGCTCACCTTTGGAGTGTCTGTTTGCATGCTTTGTTGTTTCCAGACTTGGAACAGATGAAGCAAAGACTAATCATAGGTGAAAAAGAGATATTGCTACTGGTAAAAACCCTGACTTGATGCTTATATAAATATGAGTGTTTCCTGTATTCCCATATAAGTAGGATCAGGCATTCCTTGCATGTTTTCCTGCAGTGCTGAGCCATATACCTTAAACTTCTGCTGCTTCTGTTCTGTTCAGCTGTCAAAAAACTGGTGAAGGTCAGACTTTCCTTGCCTTCTGAAGACAGACAGTAAATGTTGAAAAGAAAGGGTGCTAATTTTTCCTTTGAGAGGGATTTCTTGCAGTACCTAAGTTCTATTAACTAATAAGAATAATGCCTGGCGGCTGCTAATGAAAACCAGCAGCATGTTGGTTTGAAAAGTCAGAATGGAATGTGGGTTTGTTTGGATAACAGAAGGCTCAGCTGTTTTTCTTCAGACTGCTGCTCTGAAGGCAATCATATATTATTATGATCTGGTATTTTCCCTTTTCTACAGTGCTTTAAAGTCATACCACATCTTGGTTGAATAAATAGTTTTAGTCTGGTCATATCTAAGGAGTGGTAAGGTCTGTTCTTTGAGCAATATAGGTATTTCTCAATACCAGCCACAAGTTTCATTCTCAAGTGAAACAATCCATACTGTCTTGCTTTAAGAAATGCAAGAAGTGCAGTTGCAGATAAATCATGGCTTTTCTTGTAAACATTCTGCTTTTCAAAAATGTGCTGGTATTACTTAAAGTATAATTTATGGCCGCATGTTGCAGATTGCTTAAACGGCAGCTGTCTCTATTAAACAAATGAAAACTTTTAGTTTGGAATTGCCTTCCTTAGCTCTTCCAAAGCCCCACTCTATCTCTTCCACAGCCACTTTAGGTACTGAAGGGAGCTTTAGGGTCTCCCTGGAACCTCTGTTTTCTACCACTCAATGAAATTAAAACAATCTAGATCTATCATGTGAAAATCCCAAGTAAGATGCTGTCATGCCATTGTTCAGAACCCTGAGGGGTGTTCTGAAAATGGGAAGCAATATTATCACAAGGGGTCAAAGATGCCTTGCTGCCTTCTTGAGATGCTCCTTATCAAAAAGAAAAAGTGGTAGAGCTGCTCTGAATTGCTTTTCACTCTGATATTGGAGGAGGGTGGGTTAAAACAAATTCTGACTGGCTGTTTGCTTATAAAACCTTGTATTCAGCAAAAAGAATTCCAGCTACCTGAATGCTTGGAACAACGAGAGCTCATTCTATTTATAACTGTCTCTAATCCCTATTT
Organism: Agelaius tricolor; assembly: GCF_023055355.1. Lineage (NCBI taxonomy): Eukaryota > Metazoa > Chordata > Aves > Passeriformes > Icteridae > Agelaius > Agelaius tricolor. Next base: position 55,341,697 of record NW_027269265.1, on the reverse strand, counting down.
GCTCATTTATCTTTCTGATTTCTGCTTGCTTGTGCACAAACAGGCTGAGGGCAGTGTTCAGTCTCTGCTAACAAAAATGTATTTATAGTTACAGAATTAAATTAGAGTACACATTATTTGTCTGGTTTTGTATGCCTTTGAGTTCAGTTTAATCCTAGTTTTATATTTGTCTTTCATTATTTTATTTTCCTTTTGTTTACCATTTGATGTGGTAGTGCAAAATCAGGGTAAGTTTGTATTTGTTTTTATTAGGATTGTTGTGCAAGTATGATAAAACTAGTTTGGATTTTTTAGCAATATATTAAAACCTCCATCCTTTCTTCAAAAAAGTCTGATCATAAGAGGAAATACTAGATTCAAAAGAATATATTATGAAAATGTGTTGCTGAAATAAATCCAGTGTCACCTAGTTTGGTGTCTTGTCTAAATTTGCATGGTGTGAGCTTTTATAGTGCAAATATTAAACCCTCTTAGATTAGTTTTGTAATCTGGGATTTGAAAGTTGCTTAGCAATAGTAAGTATTTGTGTCTCCAAGGTAGATGTGTTTCTGTAAAAGTGTTGTTTGGTGTTTACTAAACCTAAGTGATTCATAGTCCTGTGTTCATCTCCTGTGTGAGCTGTGGTAGTGACAGTGTTAGCCACAACTGTGTTTGTGCTTTTCTGGCTACAGCACCACCAACTTAGTACTGTATTCACCAAAAAGGAAGGCAACCCTAAATTTAAGAGAACTCTCACACACAAAACACTTACTACATCCCCAAACTCAGTCTAGAACAAGGATATTAACTTTCCCCTGATGCTCTGCCTATTTCCATCTCATGTTTTACAACTGTTGCTTCTCAGTTTTTACACCCTGAAGCTCTGTCACTTCCATCACTATCACTCCCTTCCCCACACTGCAGTGTTTACTGTTTCTGAACTTCTTCCAAATCAATCCTCTTCAGTTCTGTCCAAGAAATCTGGGATGCAGCATTCCCCTCTGGCTATGAGCTCTCCATGTATCCATTCCCATGCTGTCCTAATCCAGTGGCCAAGTGATCCAGGCTGCTTTATTTTCCTTGTGGGTGAGCGTGTGCTCTCCTGCCAGGAGCCCTTCTGAGCACAGATACTTCACACGGTCTCTGGAGGGTCCTGTGCACTCTCTGCTGCACCAGGCACCACCTGCAGCTTTGTCATCATTTCTCACTCCCTGTGACCACAACTTTTGTCCTCCCCAGCTGCTGTGAGATGCCTCTGGAATGTGTCTAACAGCGAGCCTTCCCCCCTTGCAGCAGCATGCTTGAGCTCCTCTTCCAAGGGAAGCTCAGCCAGGTTATTTATTAAGTCTCCAGATGTCTCTCCCTTGGTTTTGTCACCCAGGAGTTATTTCAGTAGCCAGCTACTCTTTTGGCACTCTTTTATCCTTCACAGGGCCAGGTTTGTACCAGCTGTTAACACTGCTGACACCACTGCAGTATTTTTTTCCTCACAAAGATTCTGGATTTGGCACCCATTTCCTAACTGATAGAAATAATGGTTGGGCTGTGAGACTCAGTTGTGATCTCTCAGGGATCTGATCACATTTTACTGGAATGCAGTGAGTGTCTTGGTGGAGTTTGAAGGGAATAGTGGAAAAAGAGAACTCCTCTGCTATAGGAAGAAAACATCAATGCATCATTTGCAGATGAAACAGCAGCTGCTTCTGAATTCTTCCTATGAGATGTTTTGTGCCTGGGCTGCATCTTGAGCTTTGGGGTTAAGGATTTCCTGTGCAAGCAAGTTTATCTCTCACTGCATATGAACTAATTCTGCAATTAATTTTCCGCTTCATGGTTGCTTTCCTCTTTGGATCCATTGAATAATTTCTGCATAAACTTATCTCATAAACATTTTTCTTTGTTTGTTTTTATTTTTATGTGTTTTCCTCCATCACACAATTATTTTCTTCCTACATTACACCATGAGTTTCAAGTTGGCATCATAACTTCTCCTTACATTTTTGATGTATTCCTTGTATTCTACTCCAAAGGATTCACTGTTTCATGGTTACCATGAAGTATACCACGAGACTTATAGAACTACCAGAAATGATACTGATACTCTCTGAACTCCACACAATACAACCACTAAAAAGGAAGGCATAGACACTAATTTGGAAGCTAAAGTACTTGGAAGAAACTTTGTGTTCCTTTCTGGCAAATACAGTATTAAGCACATTATTCTTTTCTTACCAAACAGTGTTTCATATGATCGTATTATTTTATTTTTCTAATTTTTAAATCTTTAAACAACAAAGAGAAGCAGAACGAAATGTGTTTCGGGCTAATTAATTGTGGAATGAATGTAATGTGTTCCACAGTAGCAGGGAAATAGCTGATCCTTTATTCCACATTCAGAAATATGTCTTTGAAATGTACAAATATATCTAAGCTTTTACAGTCTTTTTTGGTAGGGAAATTCAGCTGCTGACTGCTGAACACTGTTCCACCTTAATGGATGGATCCCAAAATGGTACCTGAATGATTATTTGTAACCAGTTGTCTGGCAGTGCCTTCCTTCCTCCCCCTTTCCCATTCCTGGAAAGCACATTTAATTAGCACGAATTACTGGGAGGTTCTTCCAGAGCAATAGGAATTTATTGGTGTGCAGGTGAAAAAGTGCTATCTATGGATAAAGCAGTTGCTAGTATATTTATTGCTTCATTATTGCTTTTTAATATTTAGTTACCTACCAGTATAACATAAGGATCTCACATATGTCTAAAGGAGCTGAATGCTGCATTTCCATTTTGTAGGAGCAGCAAAACTACTCCTTGTCTGTCAGTAATCACTCTTTAAGGTGCCTTGTGTATTTTAATACTTATAACTTCTAAAACTGTTATTATCTTAGATCTATCCACTGAGACAGTTCAAAAGGCAAGGAGATTTTATTTGATTGAAATAGTGAGGAAATGGTAAATACATAATGTAAGGTCTTGACTCTGTAGTATTGCTGCATATCTTAATTCTACACTTGCAGGCATGAATAAAGAACAGTAAAATCAGTCTAATTAGGTGCAGTTGTTTTTTCAGATTTTCAAAGGAGAATGAGTGGAGATTTAACCATATATAACTGGCTTTCAAAGGCAGTGTAAAAATGATTTTTTAAGGCTTTCTCCATGTTTTCAGGCATATCCAAGCAGCATTGCATGCTTATACCTACAGTGCTAGTTTTTGTCCTTTGTTGTATTAAACATTTTTTGCAGCTATTTATAGGGACCTTGTGAGCTTCCATTGTCTCTGGGAGCTGAATTGTCAATATGAAATTTCAGGCGCTTCTGTTTCAGCACAACAAAGGAAATGGTGTCATCAGGGGAGATGAAAGCTGAGTTTCAGTACACAGCCTGTCAGGATAGAATTGCCAAACACAGCTCTGGTTGTGTGAAGCTGTGCCAGACGTTCTGACAGGCTGATGTTCACCAGTGGAATGGTCACTGTCCCAGTGTCCAGCCCTGACAGCATGATGGACAGGCGTGTCTGATGTGCTCATGTGTGGCCACAGGTTTCAAATCTGCACATGCTGAGGAAAAATGACTGCTTTGGTTCAGCTTTGCTGGGCAGAAAACTGAGCAGCTGAGAATCTCATTGCCAAATAAGCCTGACATCTTCACTTTGGGCTGGGAGTGTCAGTAGTGACTTCAGAAACTGGGTTCTGAAAGACAAGATCCATGTCTCTGCTGCTCTCAGATTTCCTGCCCAGCTCAGCTTTCATCCCTACATAGTCCCTGTACATCTGCTGTACCTGCCTGAGGAGGTGTGTCATATAAGGCTGGCTGGGAAAGGAGAGTTAAATTATTGGAAAGAAGATAGTGAAGTGAGTGCAGTGCTGGAATTGTAGCATCCATTATTATAACTAATGACTATTTCTGTAATTGTAGGCACGAGTTGCTGGAGGAAGCCAGAAGACAAGGTTTGCCTTTTGCACAGTGGGATGGGCCCACTGTGGTGGTGTGGCTGGAGGTGAGTGCTCCTCCCAAAATGAATAAAAAGCCCCCTCAACGTACAGACTTGTAAAGACTGTGTGTGTTTGGAGGCAGGAATGTTTTCCACATCCTGTTCACTCCCTTGTCTGTGTTGCAGCTGTGGGTGGGGATGCCAGCCTGGTACGTGGCTGCCTGCCGAGCCAATGTGAAAAGCGGTGCTATCATGTCAGCCCTGTCTGACACGGAAATCCAGCGGGAAATTGGCATCAGCAATCCCCTGCACAGGCTCAAGCTCCGCCTGGCCATCCAGGAAATCATGTCCCTAACCAGCCCCTCTGCCCCTCCCACCTCAAGGACGGTAAGGAAACTTACTTGTGCAGCAATAAACACCTAGAATTTCCCCACGTTTGACTGTAAACTTAGAACTGAACTTGTGTTAAGAATTTCTGGAAAGGAACACATTATTTAAATGTAGGCCGTTCCTTCCTTTCATGGAAATTAACTAAAGGAATAACTGCAATTTTCTTTCTTGAGGAATAAAGAAATTTATTTCAGTCTAAGTATGCCATCCAAAGTATTTAGAGTATGTGTTATTTTGGCCTCCAGAGAATTTAAAATACAGACGAAGTCTACAAGTGTGTACAGAAATTTGTAGGATAGTTGGAGGCTCTTTTAATGTAGCTGTAAAGCCATTAACTCCAAATAATTCAGACTACATGATCTAGGAGGCACCTGTCTCTCTCTAGTAAATTTAGGCACGTAGTGGGAATTTTCTCTCATGAGTCTGTCTGCTCTGCAGTCTAAAGTTATTCCTGGGGCTATGTGCTAGGCTACAAATGTATTTTTCGGATTAGAGCAGAGCTGAGTGTTTACCCGTTAATGAAATCCTGTCAGCTGTTTCTGCTGCTCAGTTTTGTTAATATCTGTGAAAGAAGTTGATCCCTGTGAACAGGCTTTTATTGCATGCCATGACTGTCAGTAGCTGTAGCTGACCTAAGAGACCATTGCTTTGCCCATGCCTGCTCCTTACATGTACCGATTGCTTATCTGTTCTGCAACCTCTCCTCTTTGTTACTGCTTTCCTTTCACTGGATGGGATTGATTCCCTGTGGGCTCATGTTAGACCACGGGAAATGTCTGGTTAACACATGAAGAGATGGAAAATCTTACAGCCACACAACAAACGGTTAGTTTACAGTGTTGCCACTTCTCTTCCTTAGAGTGCTTTTTCCACTTCTTGAGCATTTGAATCAAATACCTTTTGGTCTTTTTTTTTTTTTCTTTTTTTCGTTTCCTTCAAATTAATGCACTAAAATTCTGGATCATTGCTTCTTCTAACTCTTAACCTTGCAATCTGCATTTTGATAGCTTTTTTCCCAGAAGGGAGGAAGAAAAAAAATCAATGTTGATAAGATTGTAAACAAAACTCTAATCTGTAAATGGAGCTCTGATTTGATTGACAAATAGACAAATTGAATTATTGGTGCAGAAATTTCTTCTCTCCAGAAAACTTAATCAGTAAATGGGGTTTGCAACTTCTCATACAAAAATAAGTGCCTTGTGTATAATTTTTTAAATTGCATGATGCTTGGTTTATCTAGATTTTTTTTTGGTATGCAGTAGATTTAGAGTCTTGCAGTGCACCATTAACTTTGACCTCCTTACTAAACTTAACCACTAATATGTATGTGTTCTTTTGCTTTCCTAACCACCTAACAGGAAGATGAGGAGGGAAGCTGGGCTCAGGTTGGAAACTTTATCTCATATTACAGACTGTATGTAAACTGTCACAATCATTAGAGCATGAAAGAATCTGTTTTTCCTTTAGGCCAGCATCTTTTAATGATTCTGGGTGTGACCTGGGGATTGGGAGAGGGGGAAACTGCAGCCTTATCTCTCTACAATGCACACTTGGGAAATACATGTGATTTAAATATTTTAATGTTTTGGTGGGGGATGGCTCTCTGAGGAAGCCAGAATTCCAAGAGAAATATCTGCTCTGTGTAGAATGTCCCTGTCCAACCCAGCCACCATCCCAGGTGTGCCACAAGGTACCCTGGGCCTGGATGGTTAAGCAGATTTCTATGCACTAATTCTGTAATTCCCCTTGATTGATTGTTTTGCCTTAAAGTGGTAGCAAATCCTAATTGTGTTCTCAGGCATTGATGTAGCTGAGTATTTATACAGGGATAGAAAGGTAACTTGGGATTTACCCATGATCCATATCTTTGCACAGTGTGGGCTCTTCTTTCTTGGCTGCCCTCCAGCTTAAAGCTGGTTTAAGTCCCATTAACTACATCTCAGCTACTCATTGGTTGATTGTCAGTGATAACAAGTCGAGAATAAGGAGCTCTGTCACTCCTCCACCTTGTGATGGCTTGGAGAGGTGCATTTCCTTTTGGCCTTGCTCCTTTCTGGAAGGTGCTTCCTTTAGAGGAGAAATAAAGCTTTTGCCTCTTAACAGAAAAATCTGAATTATTATGCTTTTGAAAAAAGGAGCTCCTGGGTTTTGTTGCCCAAGGAGGGATTAGATGTATGATTACAAACTCTTATCTTTATAGATGTTTTCTCTAAAAAAATGCCTGGTGATTTGCAGACCAAAAGTGTAATGAGAAAAGTCTCTTTTAGGATAAGGACTAGCATTTAGAATGGCTTGTTCTTTGGTAACAGGGTTTTATCAGTTTCTGAAAACAGCTAACTGTATATAAGAAGGCCTGCAGTTATTTTTCTGATATCTTTTCTTTATAAAGTCACATGAAAAATCAGATTCCCCTCCAGTTTTCAAGAGAGAGAGAATTTACAACATCTCAACACAATGAAATTCTATGGCTTTTGCTATCCAACCATGTAGATAAGTCTTTCTGTAAAATTTTATTAGCTCTTGCATATTTTGTCGTGCTATTTTTTGATATAAATTGAGGCAGTTTTACTTGCTGATGTGAATATCTGCACTTGCTTTCCTCCATGAGGGTGACTTCTTTGGAAAACACACGTGTAGTATTCAGTATTCTGATGTGCTTATCTTTACAGGCTAAGAATCAAATAAGCAATTTCTTTAAACTATGCTATCTAAAGCAGCTTTTCTTTTCTCATTGCAATAAGCTTGTCCCTTATTTTTTTTTTCAAACCAGACACTAGCCTATGGTGACATGAACCACGAGTGGATTGGCAATGAGTGGTTGCCAAGCCTGGGGCTCCCTCAGTACCGCAGCTACTTCATGGAATGTCTGGTGGATGCTCGCATGCTGGACCACTTAACTAAGAAAGACCTGCGTGGGCAGCTGAAAATGGTGGACAGCTTTCACAGGTAACGAGGCTGAAACTGGAGGCCTCACCACAGTTAAGTGTTTCCATTATCTCTAAATATTTTTTCTGATTTTTTTTTTTTCCCTCTGGCCCAAACAGGAACAGTTTTCAGTGTGGAATTATGTGCCTCCGAAGACTGAATTATGATCGAAAAGAATTGGAAAGAAAAAGAGAAGAAAGCCAGAATGAAATTAAGGGTTAGTGCATTGTCTTTACCTCAGTCTGATTCTGCTATGTTTTCACTGATCAGCCTCAAAGATCCATAGACAAAGAAAAGGCTTTAGAGGATGGAACCATTTATAAAATATCAAGTGTTAAATGCACAAGGTGTGTCTGGATGTAGGCCCTGAACCCTGAATGATAAACCACATCATTAAATCACTTACTTATGCTACAAATGTGAACATTTTTGCAACTCGTACTGCTCTGAAGTTTGAAACGAAATGTTTTAGGAGAATGAGAGTTAAGAGCATGTTGGGGCAGGGGTGTCCTTATTTTCTTCTTTTCCTCCTGTTTTGACATAACTTTACATCTGCATAGATTGTAGTTTTATTGTTGCTTGTGGCTGGTAACTTTTATTGTCCAGCAGTTGATGAAAAAATATCCAAGTGACTTAGGTAATTAAATCTTCCAGATTCATGATGATTTTTGTAGAAGAGAGAAGGAGTAAGAGAAAGTAGGGTGGGAATTCATGGTTTTCCAAGATTTGCCATAGTAATTTTGTTCCCTGCTTAATATCAGAACCATTTTTTGATATCAGAGTTTAAAAACTTGCTTAGAAGGTTCTGTCCCTGCTCTTTCCCTTTCCTTTCAAATCATTGATAACCTTTTGGTGGTTAACTTGGTAATTGTGCCTGAGATCATTCCCAGGAGTCACAACTAACTGGCAGCACTGAGCCAGGGTTGTGGCTAGTGGGTTGTTTTTCACCTCCCAAATGGAATGGGTGCGTCTCTTGCATCTAGAGAATTGCTCCTTGGAATATTTAAGTTACAGTGTGAAATGTCTTCCAGCAGACTTCTAATATGTTTACTTTCCACTTCACTCCACTCCAATCATGCAGTTCATGACTGGATGATTTGGTTCAGAGAAGTGGTGTTGTAATGAGTCTGGCACTGTGGTTTTGCCTCCCCAGATGTCCTGGTGTGGAGCAATGAGAGGATGATCCACTGGGTGGTGTCCATCGGCCTTAAGGAATACGCCAATAACCTGCTGGAGAGCGGCGTTCACGGCGCGCTTGTGGCCTTAGATGAATCCTTTGATTACAATGCATTGGCTCTCCTGCTGCAAATCCCCACTCAAAACACACAGGTAACCAAGGATGAGGCACTTGAGGCCTCCTAGGAAGGTTAAAAATGGATGCAAAGTTGTCCATTGTCACATAGGTCAAAAACTTAAAATCGTGCTTTTCTAATGGTTTTCTAGTTGTTAATAACAATTGTCATTGGTAAATTTGCTTGAGAAAAAAAGTGTTTGAATCTTTTCTTCACAGCCCATCTTCACAACAGTAGTGTGAAACTCATCATTTTTGTTGTTTCCTAGTTTTTACTCTGAAATAAATTAAGTTTGAGGCAGAGTCATGAACTTGCATATCACAAATAGAGGAGAGCTGTTAAGTTTTCCTTAAATTTTTAATAAGTTACAAATTAAATTGTAACTTTTCAAGTACTGACCTTTCAAGTATGGAGTATGTTTATTAATCTGATAAGAAAGCACTAAACAATTTGGGTCCTATTAACTTTTTTAAATCATTATAGGTTACTAATTACTAATCTTTTGGAATTAACTTCCATTTCTTTCATACCACAAACTTCAGGCTCGTGCTGTTCTGGAGAGGGAATTCAATAACCTCCTTGCTATGGGCACTGACAGAAGACTTGATGAAGTAAGTTACTCGAGTTGTTGACCCATTTTATGGTCCTGGAAACTTTACCAGAACTGTTCATTGAAAGAATTTAGCCTGAACCTCTTCAAGCTTTTGACAGAAACTTTAACTGGAAACTCCTTGTCTCTGAGGGTTTCTAAATATACAGCAGGGTTTGTGTATTTTGGTAAGATGACTTTGAATATGAAAGTATTGGGAAGATTTGCAAGTTTGGTTTTCTAGCTCATGTGGTTAATGTCTAATAGCAGCACTTTGGGCTGAATCCTCTTTATCTAAAATATGGGAGAATTAGTGACCAGCATTGCAATGAACAAGCTGTGATAGAGAAAGGCACTTTATCCTAAAGAGCAGTATTTCAAAGAGCTTTGAGTGGTTTTTAAGAAATCATATGTTAATTTTGATTCATACTGGTGCAGATGACCACCACTTTGTTTACACATCAAAGTAATTTCTGTTGGGCAGACTGTGATCTTACTGTACAAATTGTGCAGATCTTGTACAAATTGTGCATTGAAATGAGTGTAGAACTCTCTAAGTGTGAAGCTGTTCTGTGCACCAACATCACGGAAGAGTGTTCCATCTTTAACCTTGTAGGTTGCTCAGTGAACAGATTGAAGCTGGTGTTACTTCCCCAGGAGAGCCTTAATTAACTCCATGCTGCCTCACTTTTGGTGTTGATGGGATTTGATGTGGTAGCACATGTAGGCAAAAGTGTTGCAGATTAAGGCTGAAGTGACTAAACCCTTCTGTGGTTAACCAGCTCAGGAAACCAGTCTCAAAAACATTGGTGCTGGGATGAGGAAGAGGACAGGGGAAGGGGAAGCTCCTGACAGCTCTGTTCCCATGTGCATTTCTACCAAGGTCTTAAAACCTATCAGAAAGCATTGATGGTTTTCTAAATTATTTTCCTTGGAGATTTCAAACTGCAAAAGGAGCTTTAAGGGAACAGATGTTTGCTCTGTTTTAGTGGCACAGGGCAGTTTGATCATGAAGATCTCTCCAAATAATATAGACACTTATCTCCTAATTGTACAAGGGAATAAATCTGAGCATTGAAAGGATTTAACTGGTTCTAAATGGGAAGCTGGCAAATGGAGTTGCCCAGTGGGTATATTTGCATTGACACAGTACATTCTGATGTACCAAAGATGTTTTTGGAAGTGTATTTAACTGTATTTACTAAGTGTAGCATTCTATTTCTGAGGTGGGAATATTGCTTGAAAGATGCAGATATATTAATGGGGGAAGGAAAATGCACTTGAGTAATTAAATTTCATTTACCCAAGTGCTTAAGGAAAACCCTGCTTGGCAATGCAGTATTTAATACACTTACTTTTTATTTCCTCACAATTGCCTTCTTCAGTGGTGATACATTTACTTAAGTTTGTCAGTAATCCTTTTAATGTCAGTAACAATCCCCAATAACACTTTTTGCACTGCTAATGTTGTTTGTCAATATGACAGGATGATGATAAGAGCTTTAGGAGAGCACCTTCGTGGAGAAAGAAGTTTAGACCAAAGGACATAAGAGGTTTAGCTGCTGGATCAGCAGAGACTCTTCCTGCAAATTTCAGAGTTACAACCTCAATGTCTTCACCCTCTATGCAGCCAAAGAAGATGCAGATTGATGGTATTGATTTTGTATAATTTTAAGCATGATGTTCTTTTTTTTTTTTTTTTTGCCTGAGATTCCAGAGGAATTAAGTCCAAATGACCTTTTTGCTGCATAAAAGCATCTGCCTTGTGCATGGTTGTATTTATAACACTGTGTTTAACCATAGGGTGCTTTGTCATTTCAGGAAGCTGTACTAGAGGTGGAGTTTCTTTTTTACATCACTGGAGTAACAAAATGAGAATCATAGCTAGAAATAAATGTAATTTAGGAAAGTAAAATGACAGCTTAATAGGAGTCTTTTAATCACACAATGCATAATTTCTGATTAGCAGCAATTAGACTAATATGAACCCCACTTCTGAAATGCAATAAAATGCATTCAAAAGTGATGTGAATAAACCCCCTCAGATAATTTTGAGATGAGTAAAACTTCAGTAACAGGTGCATTACCCCCTCTGCAGTGATCACTTCAGTATTGACCATAGTTGAAATCACTGTTTTATTCATTGCTGTGTACTTAATGATCTTTGGGTATATGTGTGCACACACAGATATGAGTTAAAAAAAATCCCAAACCAACAAAAGCAGACCCCAAAAATCCCACCTGGAAGTGGAGGTTGATCACCTGTCACATGAGGGATCTTGTCTGTTTAAAAACCGTAACTGTAGCAACATAAGAATAAACTTTGACTTGAATTTAGTTTACAAAAGACACACAGAAACAAATATGAAATGTTTTTTTATTGGAACAGACAGGGTGAGAACACAATCTGTTGGAGTTGCCTCAGGTTCTGAAAACTCTTATTTATTCATAAAGCTAAAAAAACCAATTTTTGCATCTGATGCTACTCTCAGTAAGCTCTTCTAAATTTTAGGTACTGTCAATAGCACAAAATATTTACCAAAATTCATGTGGAAAACTCTATAAATGAAAGTAGGTTAAGCCTACTTTTTACCATGTAAAACCACTTTCTTTTCCAAATATTAGACATTTACAAAACTACATAAGGTGGTAAATAACTTAGAAAATCACCTTTGCCAATTTCTCTGTGCTAGCTGGCAAGCAGATTTTTTTTAGAATACTTTTTGTTAGCCTGTGGAACAAGAAGTGGTTAATATGCAAACTGTAAAATAAATTCTGCTTTTCTAACTTGTAACCTTAGAGTTGGGTGAGTACCAAAGCTGTAATCACCATTGCTGTGGAGGTTTTTTTTTTGTTTTGAAAACTAACATGCATGCTGTGTTCTGCATGTCTTCCCATGCTTCTTGGAATAGGCAGTGTATCAGGAACACAAAGATTGGATTCTGCCACAGTAAGGACCTACTCCTGTTAAAGCCTTCTCCTGGTGAGTAAAGCTGATAGGAATAACACTGAAGCAGCTATTTATGAAATAAAGCAGCAGGGATTTTCCTACAGTGGTTTTACACACTTAGAAAATAGTCCAGGTTTTCAGGCTAGGTCATTATATTGGAAATCCCAAGTTTATTTCCTACAATAAGACAGAGTGTTGAAATACTGGGTTTTGTCAGAACTGTGTTCCTGTGAGATTTTTAAAACAGCTTCAAAAAGGACCTGTGCTAAACAGCTCTGTAGAAAGTGTTGAAATCAAAGGCTGGATGAAGCACAGCTAGTGGAAGTGGGGAGGGGGGAAGAGAATAAATTAGGGATGAAAAGACAGTAATCCATGTGTGACACTGCAGCTCAGATTGTTGATCTCTCAAAGTCTTTGCTTGGTCAGAGCTGTCCCACTAAAGCATGCTTCAGTACTGAATTGTTACAGGGATAATTGCAGTTTCCCAGTTCCTGGACACTCCATAGCACTGTGATTGCTTGGGCTGGCTGCTTGGATTTAGCTACCTGCAGCCTCAATTTGGGGAGCAGGGCTGTTGATGTGTTGTAACACAAAATCCATGTATTCTGGCTTGTGAAAGAGCTGTAGTTCTGTCTTTCTCCAGGATCTGGAATGTTTCTGCAGCAGCCTCTGCTGTATTTTCTCATGGCACAGTACTTCTCTCATTTTGCAAGCAAGCCCAAAAATGATTTTTTGTCTTTTACTACAATGAATTTTAAAAAATCAACTCAGTGGCTCTTTCCCCCTCACTGATATCTTTCATGGACTGTAAATTGCCTGTCTTCTCTGCTTGCAGTGTCTTTCTTCTTACTGGTAGCATCCCTTCCAACTCATGTCTTTGCTTCCTCAAATTCAGAACCATTTTGCATGTATGAGTTGAGTTCTAAAGAGTTCTTACATGTGAAATGCTGAGAGAGGAAATTCCTGCATGTAGCAGCTCAGACCACATGAGTGTGTCAGTTCATACATAATCTCAGGGGCTCTCTTTAAAGTATTTTTAGTTGTAAGAAACTGAAGTTTTGAGTCTCTCCCCCAGATCCTCCTCCCTGGTTCAGGATTTTCTGTAGTCAGATGATGTGGGATGGAAATCCTCAAGGCAGAAACATTTGCCCTCATTGCTTTATTTGCATTGCAGCTGGAGATTGCAGGAGACAATAAAATGATATCCAGCATGGCATGGCAGTGATTCAGTGCATCACTGCTGAGCTGTTTCTGACAATCTTGGAATGCAATGGTGGTTAAAACCTGCTAATGGAATCTTCTGTGTTTTCTTTTCTTTTTGTGTGTTGTTTTTGTTTGTTGTTTTTGCAGTTTACCCACACTATTTCTACCGGTGATATGCAGCATTTTGAACATTTGGAACCCTTAACCTGTTAATACTTGTTAAATGGACACTTTGAGATATTTTATTACAGAGTTTTTAATTAGCAAATAAATTCATGAGTACTATAGAGAAAATATTTTAGAATCTAAATGTTTCTTATATTTATGTGACTTGTCATTTATATAGTTACTTACTTTTTCTGTTTCTATTCAGTCTACAAATCAAATCATTGCTGATTTTTTATTCTAATTTTAGTCTTTCCAGCTGAATGTACTGTAATGCTTGTATGTATATGTCCCTATGAGCAATATAGGGTTTTTGTAAATTATGCAGTAACTGTAATTATCATTGTTTTTTAATAATGAAACTGAAGGTGAAAAGGATTTTAATACCTTTGTAAAAGTATCATGACACCGAGCAGTATATATTTTGTCTTTTGGAGCGCTTAGCTTAGATCTGAAAACAAGTCCAGCTTTTTTTCAGGTGAGCCTTTGTTGACGTAGGAGGGACGGTACACGAGTGTTGTTCTCCTCAGAGCTGTACCTTTCCACACAGAGGATGTGTCAAGTAGTGGCAATTTTTCTGTATTTAAAGTAGAAGTGGTTGGAAAAGCTGGGAGGAGCTCTTCAGCCTGCAGGACGTGTTGTAGGAGCGATTGCCTCAGTGCTCACACCCTCTGCTGTGTTTGTGCAGCGCCTCTGCGCAGTGACTCAAAACAAGCCATAAACCGAGGACTCTTTTTATTTTTGCTTTTCCTTCCCTGAGGAAGACAGACTTCATAATGATTCCTGGTCGTGAGCCACAGGCCACAGAGAGGTTTTTTTTTGTCCTAGACCTTTTTCCTTGAAAACACTTGGTGGAAAGATGCTGGTGGAACCAGTTTTAATGGACCAATCCTAAAGCACTGCAGCCTCCTGTCAAATGAGTAGTGAAAGATGAAGGTACAATGGGCTGAAAACTAAAGCAGTGCATCTTCTACTAAAGGCCTTACTTTTCTTATGTAAGTCATCCTATGTGTTTTGTAAACTTGTTCTAAAGACTTGTCTGGACTTTCATTTGGATGGTTGTAGCCATTTTGGACTGTATGAGTAGAAAATGTATCTGACACTTGTAAATGGCATATTAAAAAGCCAGCAAGAATCTGTTCAGATGGTGCATTATTTATTATGCAACAATATATATAGCATGTCTTTTTTCTTATTGTTTTCCACTTTTAACTTGCTTGTAAAACTGAAATTCATTGTTACTGTTCTGTTTTTCTATTAATCTTTTGTGTATTTTCAGATTATGTAACAATATGTACAGTCTACTTTTGAACTATTTTTATCACAGTATTATTTATTGCTTTCAATAAAGTACTGATGCATTTCCACTGCCAATAAAACACTATGGAAAAGCTAAGATCTAATTGTATGCAGGCAGAAACTTTGCAGTGAGTGGATATTGTCAATAAAGCGTCTTAATGATTGTTTGCTGCCCTGTAGATCTGGTTTCAAATGATGACCTTTTTCCAGGAGCAAAAATATTCAGTTAGATGTGACATTTTCTTTGGAATTGTTGGAGTTCACAAGCATTAATATCAGTTTTCTGGAAAAAAACTGCTTTATTGCCTACTTCTACTCATCTTTAGAGCTATGATTTGCTTTTTAAAATAATAAACCAGACCTGACACACAACTTCAGTGTATTCTGGTCCACATGGTGAAGATGGAAATGCTGTCCTAGACAGCAGCAACAGTTGCTTTGGTAATAAAATGAAATCATGGCCATAGTGATATTTGGGGAGAAACATAGGAGTTGAAGGAACCAGTGCAAAATGGGGTCACAATAGGGCTGTTCATGTTAATTTTGGTATATTTGTAAACCATTTCATTGAGTAGAAGACAGAGGGATAAAGTTGCAGAATGATGAAAGGAGTAGTAAAATGTATTTCATCATGTCCTCCAGATCAACAGCAGGACGTGGAATGCCTGGAGAAACACTGCCATGGATGCTCTAAACCTTGTTCAGTGGTGCATCTCTGTTTGTCTGGCTTGTCTGTACGAGTTGCTGTCTGTCCATTTGCAGTCTCTTTTATATTCTCAGAGAATCTATCTTTCTAGAAAAAAAACCTAAAATGGAACTGCAGAAGGAAATCCTGACTCACTGCTCAGCTAAACTTTGCTGTTTAGAGAAACCTTGCCTAGGCGTTGCTGGTCACTGATGTGAGTGATAGTAGGTGTTCAAAGTCATGTATTGTTGCTTCTCAAAAGTGAAACCAATGCGGGATAGACTTGTAAAATGTGAACAGAAAATGCGTTTATTATTTTGAGGCTGTAAAACCTTAACTGTTATGGAACAATGGAACTGACATGAGAGGTAGAATAAATGAGTGAAATGGCGAAAGCTTTCACAAACTGGCAAAACTGCGTGTGGTGACTTCCTTCTGAGTTACACAGCAGAGCTGTGCTGGAGAGATCCAGAAAAACGTGTCTTGCTCAATTTTAATAACTCCCACACACCCTGCTCAAAGAAAACTGCACATGGAAAAGGCACCTGGGTCTGTTACAGTGAGCTTTAGATAATGCTTGATTAAATACAATGTTTTGTAAATTGCCAAATGTCTATAAAGGCTTTGGTTGACAAGAGGGCTGTAAAAATTAAACTATGCGTCCTGTCTGCACGCTTCAGAATTATCTGAGTGAACTTTAAACTTGCAATTTTTGCATGTTTAAAGGACAGGGACTCTCAAAACAGATGTTTCAACTCTGTCTTTTAAACCGCTGTAGCAGTGTGTTGTCTTGTGGACAGTAGTGATTTATCATGCCAAGATTTGGAGAACGGGTAAATTAGTTCAAAGCAGAATTTATTTTTAGAGCTTGGTAGGCTAAAGATTGAGAGGGAGGGGCAGCAAAATTAATTTTCAGGTAAATAAAAAACTGACACTATATGTTTGGGGGTGGTACTTTTAAAAGAAGCTAAAGAGTCACTTTGCCTTTAAAAGGAAAGTTTTTCACTTTCCACTGTTAGGGTTGTAGCTTTGGTGCACAAGTTATTCAACGTTTTGTTAATTTCATTGTTAATAGTAGGGGACTTGGGAGGGAAAGGGCAATTGTAGTTAACTGAGGTGGTAGTACCTTTTGGTTTTACAGGAGCTGTTGGAACAGATGGGTGAAAAGTGATATATAAATGTGGTTGGTATTTCTACCTGTACATGGAGGGACAGGTGAAGACTCCAAAAAGACACAGAAGAGACAGAAATAATGCCTAAAGGATTGAGGTTCTCTGCACATGTGTTCTCTAGCAGACAGTGTTTTTAGAATAAATTCAGCCCTTTTCAAATATGCTGTATTCAGTTTTTGGGGTAAATTGCACTGCATGTAATACAGGATAAAGTAACAGACCTATTTATGACATGAACTGGCTACATTTGGAATTAAGTTGTTCTTGTGTTCACCTGGATTTTTTATCATCTTGCCCTCTATTACAGCTTGAATTTGTGTGTTTATCTGTAGAAACAGCGTTCCTTGGGGTCTTCCTCTCCTTTAGAAGACGCGAACAAACCATCACCTCATTCCACAGTGTTTTAAACCCCCGTAGTTTCCATTTTGGCATCCGTTTCATTTGGATCAGATCCCGGCCACGGGGGAACCTTTTGCCCACTGATAAAAAGCGATGAAAACCCCTGGGGACGGAGTAGACGCGACTTCCAAAACATGACGGTGCAAAAGTGAGTGCTAAAAAAACAAAGAAGGATATTCACAACTGCACCAGCAACTCCCCTGTGGCCATTTTAAAACTACTGATGCTGCATTTTTTGAGAGAAAGGGGGGACGGAGCAGCTCCAGAAATAAGCATTTATGATAGAAATGAGCACTTATGATGGTTGGGGCGGCTCGCAGGCCGCGGGGGAGGCGGCATTCCCGCAGCCGGCCCCTCCCGGCGGGGCGGAGCGGAGCCCGTCCCGCTCCCACCTGGAGCCGGGAAGAGGAAGTGGGAGCTCGGGAGAAGCGGAAATTGCAGCAGCAGCAGCCGCCGCCGGCCCGGGAAGCACCGGCGGAGAGCCAGCGCCGAGGAGGAGGAGGCGGCGGCAGAGGCAGAGTAAGCGCGGCGGGGCCGAAGGGCAGCCGGGCCGGGGGCTGCGGGCACGGCCGGGCAGCGCAAGGCAGAGCCGGGGGGCGTCGCGGCTCCGTGTCCTTTTTTTTTTCTTCTTTAAAAAAAATATTTAAACTCCGAAGCTGGGAACTTGAGGAGAAGCGGCGGCGGCTCCCCACAGCGGCGGTGCCGCTCGGGGCAGAGCCTCCGCCCGCAGTGCCGGGCTCAGGCCGTGGGGCCCGGCCGGCCTGGGAGCTGCTCCCGGCTCCCCTCAGCTGCTCCCGGCTCCTCTCGGCACTGCTGCCCGGAGCTCGTCCCTAGGCCCGGGCAGCGGGGAGGTGCCGAGGCTGCCGCTGAAGGTGCTGGGTAGGATGATGTGTGTGCTGATTAGTCATAGCAGCGCCGGGCAGCGCATACATCCGAGGCATATATTTAGCTTGGGTTTGTGTTCGAACCGTAGCGTTTGCTCCTTCCTTCAGGAATCATGACCACGTGAGCCAGTGAGTCATGAATAGATCGTGTTTCTCCTCGTTCTGCCCTGGAATCGGTGCTGGAATAGCAGGCGGAAACCGGGCTTATTCCTGCGGACTGGGAGCCCCGGCCGCTGGAGCTGCTCTGCTCCTTGTGGAATTCACAGAGTGCGGGGCTGAGCTGTGGAACATTGGAAAATGTTGGCGTTTGTGGGCATGGTTTGCAGAGAATCGTGGTGGGTGCTGGATTTTGCACGGGGGTGCGTGTGAAATCCTTCTTCCCTGCGCTATTGTTTGTGAGAGCTTGAGGAGGAAGCGGTGAAACCTAAAGTGAAGCTTTTGCTCTTTGAAATGTCCAAGCACAGCTGAATGAACGAAATACATCAATCAAGTGAGCATAAGAAACGAGTACTTGAGGGGAAAAAAGTTGTGTTTGGCACAAAGCATATAGAAATTCACCATACACAGCACCCCTGAGTCAGCTCTCATCACTTGAATTCCATTCCTAAACATCTTGCAAAGCATGGTGGAGCATGTAAGGATGGATACAGAGCATCCCCCTTAGGAGAAGTTAGAAAGAAGTTGGACCCATGTTGAATTTCATTATTGAGCTTGTTGGATTCTGCTTTCCAAGGCTTTTGGGTTTTTTTTTGTGAGAGTTTGGATTTTAGTAGGAAAGAGTAGGGCAATCAGACACAATCATGTGAGAAAAGGCTTTAGACAGAGTATTTAGGAATACATTAAACCACCTGTGTTGGGTTAAAAACTCATAGTCTCAGAAGTTTTTTGTATATGAGGTACTATTATAAAGCTTAGTTCCTTAACTGCCAGAGGAACTTGGAGATGGGAGACCTGAAAAAACATGAGGGGAAATATGCTAATAATGTTAATATGTCACCTGCTCTGCTTTTACACCCTCCTTCCTGACTACTCCAGCATTTGCTACCCTAGTGTTTGACTGTCAGTTTTCCAGCTGTTCTCACTCACATTACCAGTCCTGAAATTTCCGAAATGCTCCATAAAAGTGGCTCATCAGCTCATTCTGCCAGACTGCAGAACAAGCCTGACAGAATGAGCTGTGGACTTTACCCAGGGATTATTAGTTATGCATTTAAGAGGAAGTGAGTTTTCATCCCACCCACTGAATTATGCTTGTGTGAATTAAATAGCCTATGATAATTACCTTTGTAATCTGTTCTTAATTAGAAGGATAAAGGTAAGTGGACAGAATGCTGGTATGTTAAAAAACTGAACTCTAGTTGAATAGCAAAGAAAAAATAAAATAGTTTCTCTGAAGTGTATTCTGAAAAAGCTGGGAGAACAGGCAGCTTGTAGTTTGATGTTTCAGGTTTGCTTTCTAGAATGTATTTGTTTTGATTTATGTAGAATAAAGGGTGTAAAATCCAGCCACTAGCATCAGGAAGATCAGGAATTCTGCTGACGAGCTGAACTGTTAATTAAAAGCATCCAACTTGATACTCCATGGGGAATAAAGTTTCCAGAAACTGAGAGGCCCCAAATCATTAACCTCTTCAAAGTGC
Source organism: Agelaius tricolor (assembly GCF_023055355.1). Taxonomy (NCBI): domain Eukaryota; kingdom Metazoa; phylum Chordata; class Aves; order Passeriformes; family Icteridae; genus Agelaius; species Agelaius tricolor. The sequence continues at coordinate 55,322,192 of NW_027269265.1, read as the reverse complement.
TGGGTGTTGTTTCTAGAAGTCATTGTTTGCTTTTTTTATGAGTCTTGCTTCCTGCAGTCGCCCTCTGTTTCCCCTGAAAGCCAGACAAGGTGCTGGGTTTGTGAGCACTGTTTCTCACTGGGGATTACCCGAGGAGCACAGAGCTCCTGTTCTCTGTTGTTGTTGGAGTTGGGTGCAAATTCTTGGAGTTGTTGGGGTTTCTGTCACTGTGCTGGAACTCCCTGCATGGCAGAGGAGGCTGTGCAGGTGTAATGCAGGTGAAGAACAATGTTGTGCTCATCGTTTTTAACGCCTGGGGGAAAAAAAAAAAAATCACCTATTCCTACACCTTAATTGTATGCACAGGATCCAGAATTAGCAGCAGTCTTTGGAAGTGCATGTTGGCTTGGAAACCTGTGTGAGCAGAAGTCTTTGAGTGCAGTGACTGCACAAAAGGCACGCATTAATTTGAGCAAAGAAAGGTGACTTTGTTCCCTTGAAACAGCAATTGCTGCTAATCTTTTTGCAGTGCAAATGGGAGAGTTAAACAGGTTTGTAAGGCAGCTTGAGAAGACAGCCTGAGCTCCAGCAGTCAAACCTGTTTTCACTGCAAGCACAGCTTTTGGTGATGTGGTTAAATAACATACTTTATTGGGAATTTTGGATTGCATCTCCTCTGTCAGCTCCTGCAGGAATCAAACGAGCTGGCAGGTGAGTGGAGCATGACCCTGCTTCTCCTGCTGGTGTTGCAGATGTGGAAGGCTACTGCAGGCCACACCGTGTCTGTCAGCCAGGATGATGGAGCTGATGACTGGGAGACAGATCCAGACTTTGTGGTATGGCTTTGGGGTTTACTGATCCACCAGGGACTTGTTCTGGGACAGTTCCAGAGGAGCTCTGGGGTGGGGGACGTGTCTTGGCCAAATAAACTGCCAGGAGCGTGTCCCTGGAGTGGAGGGGAAGTGGAACTGCTTTTCCAGCACTTGTGCTCTCAGTGACTGCTGGAAGCTTTTGCTGTGAGCTCTGAAATGTGTGTGACTAGTGATTCCTTTGGGGTTTTAACTCTCTTTTGATGTGTGTCCTTCACAGAACGATGTGAGTGAGAAGGAGCAGCGCTGGGGAGCTAAAACCGTGAATGGGTCCGGCCACCAGGAGCACATCAAGTAAAGCAGCTCTCTTGTGAAATGTATTAATAGGCACAGTCCCTGGCCATCTTCTAATCAACTTGTGATCTCAGTTACTTGTGTCTTCATAATTAAAACAAGAGTCCCTGTAGAAGACTGATTATTTGCCAGATGGCTGGTCTTTCAAATCTGTCTATCTTCAGAGCTGAAATTAAGAGGAGAAATAGGGTGCAGGGACCTTTAAATCTTTCTTTGTCACTAGAAATGTGATTTTTCCTGCCTCTGTATCTGAAAAGGGTTTTTTTGTGCTGTTTTGGTGCAAGAGCAAATAGTGCCAGGGGAGAAGCAGAGGGTTTGATACTTTAAGGAAATGTTCAGTCCCTTAATTCTTACACTTTGTTTAGAAAACTGCTACAACCAAACTCATAAAAACCCTGGCAAAGTAACAAACTGAGCTCTCTGATGGAAAAGCAAGTAAGTGCATTACAGAGGCATTTGTGAAACAGAAATGATGCCTCTCCTGAATCCTGTATTACAGAAAGTGTCTAGGACAGAACTTTAAAGCGATTTTAGGAAATGTGTGATGTTGCAAACAGAGGAGACTGAACTCTGGTTACTTCAGGGATCAGTGTTGATCTGCTCTATTCTGAGGGTAGTGGGAATTCCTGCTGCTGGCTGAATTACACCTGAGGAAGCTAAAAACTCAGGTGGGAAGTGCTTAAAGTACAGACTACACCTTGGGTTACTCTTCTTTTCACAGCCTGCACTGCCCTCAGTTCAATTCTGTGAATTTTAAGGGATCACCTTGGGAAGGGGAGGTGCAAGTTTCCTTACATCTTTATTTTGCAGTACAGTGCTGTCCAGAATGCTGTGTTAGAATTAGCCCTGATACCACAGGGACTGTGTGATAAGAGATGATCCCTGTTCTGAAAAGTTGCCATCCAGATAGAAAGTGTTGGGAAGAATTTAAATTAGGACATGAGGAAAAAAAATTATGTTTCAGGCACAAATCAATTCTAGGTAAAGGATTGCTAAAATAGCAAAATTCCCTTCCACATTCTTCTTAAAACCAGCAGTTTCTTTTCTCTTTTTAAACAACATTTTGCAGTGGGACAAATCCAATGTCTCAGAATATGAGGAAATGTTTCATACAGTGAAAAAATGGTAAGGGCTTGAAAAATACAAGTGACCCAATTTCTCATTAAGATGACAGTTTTGTCAGCTTTATATTTTGCATCTTTTTGAAGTTGCTTGCTGAAACCTCCTTAGTAAAAGTTGCTGCTTTGTTGTCTTTTAAAGTATTCATCAGCTGAGGGAGAATGTATTCCAAGAGCACCAGAACCTCAAAGAGAGGGAGCTGCAAACAGGACCAAAAGCTTCCCATGGCTACGGGGGGAAGTTTGGCGTGGAGCAGGATCGCATGGATAAAGTAAGTGTGGATGGGGCTTCCTTGGGATGAAGGGATCAGGGAAAGGAGAAGCCTGGCCAGCAGCACTCTCTGTGTGAGCTGAGCTTGTCCCAGCTTTGCTCTGGGGTGTGCAATGGCCCCACGTGGTTTTGATTGATGCCAAGTCTGGAGATGATTCCCCTGGAGTCAGGATTCAAGTTTTTAAATTTGTGTTTGTAAATGAACAAAGGGCTTGGTGCATTAATAAATCCAGTGTGATCTTTTTATTTGGATGCTGGGCCAGCTCTTGTATGCATATAGATAGAGACTGCCAAAAAAATTAAGAAAGGATGTGCTACTGCATTAAAATCAGAGTGCTGCTCTTGTGAGCAAACTGTGAACAGTGACAAATAATGCAAGTATTTAAAATATTGTTCTTCAATCAGATGGTAGTTTTTTGTATAAGGAGTTGATGGCTGCTTATGTTACACTGTTAAATTATAGCTCTTAGTATAGTGATAAATAGGCATATCAACTTCTGGCTGCTTTCTTTCATGAGCTCTGCTAGAATAAGAATCAAAGCATTTCTAAATAAGAACGTTTTCTTACTTTGTTTTCTGTATTCTTGGTAACTTGACAGCCTTAAATTTTTGCTGGATTCTCATATTCCAGAGTTAATTGCTGGCCAGTTCTCAGTGGGCCAACCTTTGAATCTGAGAAAAGGAACTGCTGAGCAGATTGAACCACCAGGCCTGTTCTGCTGCTGCTCTCTAGTGTCAGCAGTTTATCTCTCACCTGTGTCTGTGGGGGAATAAAAAAGGAACAAAAGTCAGCAGTGTTTCCCATAGGCCAGAAGTAATCGTGGGGATAAACATGCTGGTCATGCCCATGTGAGTGATGCTGGTGGCAGGAGGTGTTCACAATTTCTGTTTGTAATGAATCTTTCTCCCTTGTAACTGTAGTTCTGAAGCCTTGTGGCTGAGATGTCTCCTTTGCAGGTATCTGTGCAGGTGTGCTGCTCCTAAAGCTTGGCTTTAAAGCTTGGCCATTAAATCAGGGTTGCTGTAGCATTGTCATGCTGCAGGGTTTTGCTGCATTTAGGGCAAAACCTTGGTTCTGAGTTAAAATGAACATTTCCATCACTCTGTGTGCCATACCTCCTGAGCTGGTGTAAAATGTACAGAAAAGTTATGAGGGTGTTTGATTCTGAAATACAGATTACAAAAAAAAAATAAATATTTCTAAGGGGGGTTTTGTTGGAATGCTTGGTATTTGGTGAAATGCAGAAAGTCCTGGTACCACCAAGAAAACACCACACTTATACCTCAGTTGGTGTAACAAAAGGGAGATCAGGTAAAAGCTAAAATTTTCAGAGCTTCATGTTTTTCATAAATGTAATGGGAAGAAGAAAGGGAGGTGGGAGCCTTTTCTGACACATTCCACAGATACTGTACCACAGAACACCTGCAAAATGGACAGCAGTGTGGTTGTTTCAGTCAGGAAAAGAAGGGAGCTTTTTTAATGGTTTTGGCCTAAAGTAGTGTCCTGTTATTGCCATCCTTGTTCTCCTTGGTCTGTTACCTGGCAATGACTTCATCCAGTAATGCTTTGCTTCCCAAACATTCCTGCTGGGAATGTTCCCTCCAGCCCCTGTGTGGAAGAAAAAGAGCAAACACTGTAAAATCCAAGGTGTGCAGACACCTTGTGTCCTCAAATTACTTCACCTTAGTCCAGCTGCCTGGCACAGATTATGCAGTGTTGGGTTACTGGTGAGTTGCAGGTTGCTTTGGCCAGTTCCCAGCGTTGGCACTGGGCAAGGAAAAAACATTTTTACTCGAGGTGTGAGGCTCCAGCATCAATTCCAGGAGCTGGAAGGGCTCCCTAGCACTAGGTCAGTGTAACACTAGCAAGGGCTGTGTGGAGGCACTTCCAGGTGTGAAATTACATATCCCTGTGTCCTGCCAGTGGGGTGGATGGAGCTCAGCCTCTGTTCAGCTCAACTTCCAGGGTCAGGATGCAGGGCTGGATGCCTTTGGCACAGGTGTGGATGCATCTCCTCATGTTCAACACCATTTTGCATGTGAGGAAGATGCCTAATTATGATTTATGCAGGAAACTTGGGTGCCTCCCTAAACCAATGGCAGCTGGCTTTGGTTGTATCTGTATTGTTGTACAAAAATATTGTTGTATTTGTTGCAGTCCCCTGTCAGCTAAAACAGATCCCTAAATAAACACAAGGCTGTGTGTTTCACCTGAAACTCACTTCAAATTCTGCATGAACACCATCAAGGCTCCCTCTGTACCTGTCTTGTTTTCATTCCTGTGCTTTTGAAGTGCAAATGCAGGGCATAAAATAGTTCCCATAAAATGCAGTCACTTCCCTTGCCTAGGCTGGATTGGTAGCATGGCAGCATCCTTGTGGAGACTTCCCAAGTGAGTAGGAATTCCCAGGGAAGTTGGTTTCAGCAGGAGGAGTGGCAGTGATGCATGTTGGTAACAAAACTCACCCTCCAGATGCTTGGTGCAGTGTTTTGTCTGACACACAGGACTGTGTAGAACTGCTCTCTCTGAACTTCACCAATTTCTTCCAGTCAGCTGTTGGACATGAATACCAATCCAAACTCTCTAAGCATTGCTCCCAAGTGGATTCAGTGAAAGGGTTTGGTGGCAAGTTTGGAGTACAAACTGACAGAGTTGACCAGGTGAGTGATTTCATCTCCTCCTGCAGCCACCCACAGTGGTTGTTTTTTTTTCCTTTCGTACATAAAACTGCAGAATTCCAGTGCCTTAGGATGCTGGTGTGGGCTGCTCTTCCTGCTCTTTTTGAAGTTTAGCAGAAGCTAACACTGACTGTTAGGGAGAGAAATTACTGTTTAAAGCAGAGTAGAAAAAAGCTCTCATGGGAAGTTGAGATGCATTGAAAAGAAAGCTGAAAAGAGATGTTAAAATATACTTTTTGTGTTCTTTGACAAGGTCAGTGTGAACACTGTAGAATGTTTGGGGATGGTTTGTCCTGTATCACAGCATGAGCTACTGGCCAGGATATCTTGTTCCAAGACTGTGTAACAATCCCTGCATGGAAATGCTGGATTTCTGTCAAACTGAATTGCTGGACCTGGCAAGGCCAGGCTGGAGTGTGCTGCTGGTACAATTTGCCTTGGCAAGGGAGAGCAAAACCCTGGCCATGAACACATGCACTAAATTGCCATGGAAATGAATATGGCCCATAAGTTAAAGAGGTATTTATGCTCCCAATCCAGAAGGTCAGAGCAGTATGGAGAGACACAGGAACTTGCCCTGCTCTGTGTCCACTGGAGTGGGTGCAGTTTTTTTCCTAATGCCTAACGCTGTCACAGTTGTCATTTTGTTTCTCTTCCAGTCAGCTGTTGGGTTTGAATATCAGGGCAAAACTGAGAAGCATCCCTCCCAAAAAGGTAAAGTGGGGAGGTGGTCACCTCGGTGGGCACAGCTTCTATAAAAAATAGAGTAGGTTCTTTCACTGTGGGGGAAGTACCTCCTTTAGTGAGACCTCTGCATGACTTTCCCAATGAATCAAATGGTGGGTTTGGTGGAACAGAGGAGGAAAAGATGAATTTCCAGCAGTTTCATGAGTTGATGAGGTTTTAAGACAAGGAAATAGTGGGTCGTCAGGAGTCTAATTTTTCTTTCTGAAGTGAGGTTCAGGGATATGTCAGGGAGTTGCTCTTTGCTGTATTGCACCCTGTTGGAAATAAGGGAAAATTTTAAAGGGAACTGTCATAAGCTGTAGGACTGTTGCTTATCTTGTATTTAAAATTAAACTGAATTTTATGTGCTGAAGTCCTCATAATACTTGAGTTCTGAAATAACTTGTTTTTCCCCTCAATTGCTAGGCTATGCTGTATCCATGACAAGTTGCTTTCATGCTGTTTTTATTGTGCTTTACTCTCAATGCAGACTACTCAAGTGGTTTTGGTGGAAAATACGGAGTACAGGCTGACAGAGTGGACAAGAGTGCAGTGGGGTTTGATTACCAGGGGAAAACTGAGAAACACGACTCCCAGAAGGGTGAATAGTGAATAATAACACGTGTTAGCAGGCTCCTTCCCTAGTGCTCTAGGCACTGCCCATAGCCCATATTGTAAAATACTCATGTTTTACACCTCTTGCACTCCTAACCTGCTGAAAGGTAATGCTGGGTAAAATTTATGTTGCTGAAAACCTCAACTTCTGGGGAAAAAATAGGATAAAAAATTCTGCCTGGTTTTAAGGGATGGTCCAGGGCACACAGGTTTGTCTGGAGGTTTTTTACAGCTCCTTTTGAAAAGCTGTAAGTCAAAGTAGTCAGACTGTGAGCAGCTTAACCACAGAGAGAAGTGCTTCTAAAAGAATCAGCTGTTTGTGGATTAAAACACTCAACAGTGTTTAGAGTTAATATTATGTTGCTGCTCAAATTTCCAGGCATATCTAATCAAAAATTGACCATTTTATTGAAAAATGGTGACATTTTTGCCATCTGTTTTCTGTTTGTCCCAAAGAAATGTTTGAACTCTAGAAATGCTGGCAAGGAGCAGAGGGTGTTTAAAAGCATCCAGGCTGTTGCTGACGTGGGTTTTGAAGTTCACTTGGCCATAAGTGTCTTCAGAATTTTACCAAGGAGTCAGGCAGCTGAACTGCTGGCATTGCCCAGCAAAATGCTGGTTTATTTTCCATCCTGGAGAATGTGTTCTGACGGATTTCTGACTTCAGTGTCTGAAATCAAGTTTAGCTGTGGATGTCAGTGCTTCTTTTAGAACACAGTGCAATGCTAGCAGCCCTGATTATCACAGTTTCTCAAGGTGATGATGTTGTTGCTGAACACTTACAAACAAAACTCTTCCCTCTTATCTCTAGATTATTCCAAGGGCTTTGGAGGTAAATACGGTGTTGACAAGGACAAAGTGGATAAAAGTGCTGTTGGCTTTGAATATCAAGGCAAAACGGAAAAACATGAATCACAGAAAGGTTTTTATCATCTTCTTTAAAAATAGTAGCTCAGATCCTTTTAAACCTGGGAAAAATACTTTGGGGGTCTTTTTGGGTGGGAGTTTTTAGTTTGTTTGGGGATTTTTTTTGTGGTAAATGTGTGTTTACCCCATATGTGTGCAGATTTTGGATCCCCTTTAGAAAGTGAATGTATTATTAACAGAGCAGCTTATCCCCTAACATATTCCTGTTGTTTTTTTTTTTTTTATTAAATGTGGTTTGCAGCTAAGAATTGCAATAATGTTTTCTGAAAACTTCACAGATTATGTAAAGGGCTTCGGAGGCAAGTTTGGCGTGCAGACAGACAGACAAGACAAGTGTGCCCTTGGCTGGGACCACCAGGAGAAGGTGCAGCTGCACGAGTCCCAGAAAGGTACCTCAGCTCTCAGCCCCTTGCTGCTCTTTCTGCCTGCCCTCATTCTGACCTCCTGTTGTTGCCTGTGTGAGCCCTGCCCTGGTGTCTTTGGGCACAGCCTCACAGGAGCTGACATGGGGCTCCTTTCCTGTGTCAGGGTTTGCTGTTGTTGGGTGGCTGCAGAGCAGCCTTGGCACAGCTGACACCCAGCCCCTCAAAGTCCAGGCTCAGGACTAAATTTTCCCTTTATGGGCCTGCAAGTATGCTGGATTATTTTTCTTTTTCAGTTGAGCTGTGCAAACCACGGGTTAGGAATTCCTTTGTACTTTTCCACAAATAAATTTTCCCTTCTGAATTCCATTGTGTATATTCCTGTTTCCATGCAGGAAGAGTCTAAAATTTAATGCTGATCTTTTTTGTGGCCTGTGGGATATCTATTCCTGTGAAATAGTTGATTCCCAGTAAAAATACAACTTCCTGTAAAGTGCAGCTATTGCTCCTCAGCCCTCTGCCTGTCACTGCTCTTGATTTAAGAAATTAATATTTTTTAAGAAATGAAATTAATATTGTTCTGTTGGGTGCTCCAGCAGACTTGTTGTGAGAGGATTACCTGAATAACTTTTTTTCTGTGCCATCCTTCATTTTATAGTACACATATATATTTATATAAATGAATATATATAGATGTAAATGGCTGCTCCCTAGGCAGCAGTAGGGAATGATCAGCTCTTAGCTGAAACCTTTTCTCCCTCAAGCTGTGTGGCAGCAGGAACATTCCTCTTTCCTTTAAAGAGTATCTGGAGGGTGGTCTCTGTGGGCCCATCTTCACACCTCTTTAAAAGTCAGCTCTCTGTACAAATGTTAACCATGCTGATGAAGGAAGCTCATTTGATTCTCTTGTACTGTTTTGGTGTTTATTTTGTTTATTCTCTTGTATCTTTTGTTGTTTTGTTTGGATGAACAAATTTCCTGTGTACCTGTGTTCATACCTTTGATCAAATGCAAGTGCATTATGCAGTATGGATGGAAAATGTTGAGAAATGCTTTTTTTCTGTGACTTCAGAATGGTGTTCTTATATCTGATAAATCATCTCAAGTTGAGATTTTTTTCAATTTACTTTTGCAGAAGTGTCTTGACGTATTTCTTTGCACCATCCAAAACTGCTGATAATTGAAAATATTGCAAAAATATTTTGAGTGTCTCTGACTGAACTTTGTTTCCCTGCCTTGGTTTTAATATATCCCATGTGGCTTTTTCAGACTATAAGAGTGGTTTCGGAGGGAAATTTGGTGTACAGACAGAAAGGCAGGACCCATCTGCTGTGGGGTTTGATTACAAGGAGAAACTAGCCAAGCATGAATCTCAACAAGGCACCGTTTTCACTTGTTACTTTCTTACCAGTGCAGCCACTTCTCACACAGTCTGAAATAGTTCTCTGAGTAGATCAATGCCAGGAATGTGCAGACTCTTTATTGCACTTCTATTCTCTTCCATGATCCAGCTGCTTTCTTTATTCTACCCTTAAAATCTTACCTCAAGCAAGCCTGTGTTCAGGAAACACCCAGTGTTTAGTCAGCAGCTCTGCAAAGTCCTGAATTAGTTATAGCTGTACATGCAGGAGAATAATGACATTGTTGTTAATATGATGTTAATGAAACCAGATTTAAAGACTGAATATAAAGTTTTGCCTGGGTAAATTCATGGGAAAAATATTCAGATAATGACCATGCACGTAACCATTAATAAGAAATGGGCTGTAGCAAGACCATTTAAAAATGATTGTAGTCTTTGAAAGAAGTAGGGAATGTTTGTGGTTCTTGGGTGAGCAAATGCTGTTATAATGCTCTGTTTGTTCATTGTGAAATAGTTGGGGTACAACCCACGAATTCCTGGTTTTCCATTATCTTAAAGTGAGGAGTCTGGAGCAGGAAAATGTAAGTGTAGTATATTTATTCTGGCTGAAAATACCTACAAAGCTGAAGGAAATGAGGTTGTTCATTGATAGCTGGCATTTTCCTGTGCTATAGTGACACATATTCAGACTTTCAGAGCCCAAGTGCAAGCACTGCAATGGCTGGCAGGGAGAGCCAATGGTTTGGGGCTGAGAGGAGAAGGGATGGATTCCAGGGATGGATAGGAAACATGGGCAGTGTAAGGGCACATTCCTACAGCTCACACACCACAAAGAGGTCTTTTTCCAGTTGCACACTCTTGCTGCTGCTGTTGTGCTGCTCTGGTGCTCCTCAGATGTTCCCATGAGAGCAGAAACCCCCTCCTGTCTGGGTTTGTTTGTTTGTTTTATTTTTTATCAATGTCACTGGGAGTGACTTTGGGAGTGTGACAAGTGCTGAGGGCAGCAGCAGCTGGGAGGAAGAGTGTGCAGCTCAGGGCTGGTGTGGGATAGCACAGCCACCCCGTTTCTCTGCTGGTGAGTTGCTTAGGCAGCTAAAGCTGGCCTATGGAATTTGCCCTTTCCATGTGTACAGCAGGAGTTACCACCAATGGCTTTAATGTTCACCAGCTGAGTATCTCAACCAAAACTACTGAAATGAGAAAATTTTTACATTTTCCTGCCATTTACAAAGAGGGAAAAAAAGCCAAAACCAAAACACCTCTGTGGTCACCGAAGACTCTTTTGAGCAAAGCAAAATGGCTCAGGCTCCCTGATTCCTGCAGAGGGCTCAGAATTGGTGCTGTCAAAGGCTGTGTTACAGAAGTGATGCATCAGGAGGGCTCCTCCCTTACTCCTTGCTTGATACCTGTCCAACCCTCAGCTCTGTGTTCACTCAGGGAATGCATGTGGCCCACAGTCTGTCTTTTGCTGCTGTTCCTGAGGGTCCTGGGCTTCTGTGTCCTCTCTGCATCATGGCCAAGTTGCATTTTCTCTGGTGGCTGTCACTGTGGCTCTGCATGAGGCTGAAATGGCTCTTTGCACCTGAGGTGGCTGTTTGCATTTGGCAGCAAGGGGGGAGGGACACCCAACTCCCTGCTCTGACCTTTTTTCTCTTGCTTTTAGATTATTCCAAAGGGTTTGGAGGCAAGTATGGTGTCCAGAAAGATCGGATGGACAAGGTAAGTTGCTTCAAAGAGCCGTGACTTCTGACCAGGCAGAGCAGCCTGGTTAGATCTGCATTGCTCAGCTCTCTATTTCTGGACACTTCTCCAGTCTAAGAGCAGAGTTTTGTGCTTTTCTAAGCCTTTAAAAAGTAAATTTATACACACAGAGCTGATGCCAGCTTATGTGGATTAGAACAGCAACAGCTACACCATGTATTTTTATTGCCTTTTTTTTAGTTCTGATGAGTCACTCATAAACTTCTTTATTTTTAATTAATAGGATTTTGATGTGCTCAGAACTGCCCCTTAAGATTAATTCTTTCTAGCTTGACTTGCAGAAAGGATTATTCTGTTTGTAAAGTTTTGATGTTTGAAATGATGCTAAAAGCCTTAGGGACAGTATCACAGTAAAATATCTCAGGTTGAGGCTGTGTGAATGTCTTCATGAATTTGTGGGGGTTTTTACATGTATCCTTTTTGTCCTCACTGATAGAATGCAGCAACTTTTGAAGATATTGAGAAACCATCATCAACTTATCAGAAGACCAAGCCAGTAGAAGCTGGTAAGGCATTGGCCCCAAATCCTTTCTTTGGAGGTGATTATGTCCAAAATCCTGGATTATTGATGTAGTAGTGCTGAGTAAGGGTCATCCAGAGAGAACTGCTGTATTTGCAGCTCTTTAGCACCTCAGATATTCTCCCTCCTTCCTTTAGAAGGAAGAGCCTTCTCTTGAGGCTCATCATAGTTAAGGGAGAGTAAAAAGTATGAGAATAAGGAAGGAATAAGGAAGAATAAATTATGTAGGATAGTGGTGGGACCTGTACCATGAAGGAGAGGAGGGAGAAGCATTACAGAGGATTTTTGGAAGAGAAATAAGATGAGCAAGAGGTTTGAGCTGGGAAGGGAGAGAAAGAAAGAGGGATAGGAGGACTTTCCTGACTGAACTATAAACTCAGAGGGCAGAAAAGCAGAAATTTGTAGCAAAAACTCATTCCAGGCTACTTTTTATAGAACCACGATTTGATTTGTTCTTTTCCATATTACAGTTGCCAATAAAACAAGCAGCATCCGAGCTAACTTTGAGAACCTGGCCAAGGAGAAGGAGCAGGAAGACCGAAGGAAGGCAGAGGCTGAGAGAGCCCAAAGAATGGCCAGGGAGAAGCAGGAGCAGGAGGAGGCTCGGAGGAAACTGGAGGTCAGTAAGATTCAAATCCCACTGGAGCAGCCTGCTTTCAGTGCAGTGCTGGGAGAAAAGGGAATCTTTGAGAAAAGGCTCCTTCTTTCCAGCTGGCCTTTAAAGCTCAACGTGTGTGTTTGTGCCTGTGCTTCAGCTGTGTTTGGCCTTTTCCTCCTGTTCTTCTGCCCTCTGGCAGTCCCACATTTCCTTTGGGCACAGAGGAGCTCATGAGGGGAGAGCTCTCTGGTCCCCAAAATGCCCTGCACGTTCAAGAAGTTTCACCCCGTGGTGAGAGCGGGTGATGCTGTTCCTTTGGGAGATGGAGGTGGTATAACACACAGCCAGGAGATCAGGAGAAGATAATCTTCCAAATGTCAATTGAATCTTAGTTAGGGAATTAAAAAAATAGACTTTGCATTGGTATGGGTAAAAACTTCATGATTTTTGTATTATTCATAAGCAGATAATTCCAGGACATGTTTAGTCAGAAACAGTATCTTATCTGCTTTATGGAATTTGCATATCTGTTTGTATTAGTTTGTGTTAAAGGAGACTAAGGCTTGATGTAATTAATTTGTTTTAAGAGTACAAAAGACTGCCTGGTAGGCTCTCTTCCTCTAAAGAGATTGCTTTTTTTTATTTTTTATTTTTCCTTGTTTCCCCTTTTTCTCTCAGCTTATCACCTATTTTGCCTTATGGCACCACGATGTGCAGTGTGAGCATATGTTCACTGCAGAAATGTGTCACGAGCTGAATGGGAGCTCATCCTCTGTGCATCATTCTAATGCTGCCTTTCCTCCACGTGGACTTTTAGTACCTTCCCCAAACACTCCTGGGGTTTCTTTACCATGCTGGAGAAAAGCTGGGAGAGGAAGAGGTCATGGAATGGTTTGGATTGGAAGGGACCGTAATTGCTTTGTCTTTTTTTTTTGTTTAATTACTTTGTTATCTCAGTAATTATGTTATTTCTCTGCTGGTATTTTTGCTGTGAGTGTGGGTTAAATCCAAACCATTTTTCTGGATTTTTCTTGTACTTCATCAAAGATTCTGTTGCCTGGACACATTTGAAGTTTTTTTCCCCCAAAGCTGGTATTTAGATTTCCCCGTAACCAGATGATTAATGTTCTTACAGCCTGAACATCTCCATGGTTAATTGTGAGATTCTGCAGACACAGAGAGAGGGGGATGAGGTTGAGGGGAACTGAAATGGCTCTGCTGGCACTGCCCCTTGCTCCCAAGCTGAGCAGGAGGAGAAGGGCAGAGATGTGATCCACACCATCCACCGAGAGTGCCAAGGGCAGGGATGGACTCTGACTGGTGTGGACTTTATTTCTGTCAGTGAACTTCTTCACTTCCAGAGGATATGTGGGCATACAGCCTCCCACAATGGCAATGTACATATGGACTGCATTCCTTCCAGAGCCCTGGTTACTGGTAATCCTTGTTCTGGTTTGCTTTTCACAAATGTCACACAGGCAAAGAGTGCTCAGGGAGCTCTTCTTTGATGTCTGGGTTGAGTCAGTGCTGCCTCATGATTTCACTGTGCTCTGCTGCCTTGCAAAAAAAAGGCAGGATGCTCTTTCACATGGAGCATTTCACTGTGGAACAAAACCCAGCCTGAGGGGAACCATGCAATTTAAATGTTTTAAGGCAATTACTTTGTGTCTATCCTAAACTATAATCTGGATTGCAGACCCATTTCCTAGGACAAATTAGTCAAACTGTTGCCACATTTGCCATCAATAATGGATTGATGCTGCTTAATTTGTCCCCAAACTTAGGTTTGACTTCTAATACTCACTTTGCTGGTGCCTTTTTTATCTTTTCATCTCTAGGATTTAAAAGTGAGGGAGGGTTTGCATCAGGAGAGACTTTTCCCAGAAATCACAGCACTGAGCTTTGAATTGTCTTCAAAGCTGGCTCTGCTCTCAAGACACACTTTGCTTTCCTTGTTGGATGTGTTTGTTTCTGAGCTGTGACAAGCAAAGGAAAGGAAGAATTTTTTGCAGCAGAGTCCTACCACTACATCTCTGTACTGCCATCTCCTGAGAATCCCCTGGGGTGTTACAGCTTGATGGGCCTAAACTACTGGAGTGCACAGATTCCCATTGCACTCATCCTCTCTCCTTTTTTTCAATGAGGAGGACAGTTTGGCCCTGGATTCATGGTTTACTTTTCACCTCTGGTAAAGAGAGGCAAAATGAAAGTTACCTGTTAAATAGTTACCTTGTTTTGGGTCATGTTAGCAACACAGGATTTCTTTCACTTCCATGTCCTGCCTCCCTAATGAGTGGCTTTCCAATAATTGTGGAATTGCCGTGTGATTCACTGGTGGGATGGCAATTGAGAGAAGCATGAAGCACTTGAGTGCCAGAACAGATGTGGTTCTGTTCTTTGTGTCTCAGAACACAAAAGCAGTACTGCTTTTATTTCTACCACATCTCTTAATTCCTCTGAACATTGGAATCCTGACTGTCACTGTATAGGGGCCACTTTTGTCTGAGCTGTTCAGTCCTTTGCCTTGACAGGATGTTTTGCAGACCTGCCAGAGCTTCACAACCATTTCTCACCAAAGGCAGTTCATCAGTTGTGCCCCCAGAGCATGTGTGGCCTTCAGGTTCTTTAAACTCAGCCTGAAATGGGACATGAGGCCCAGCCAACTGATGAGCAGAATGAATACACTGAGCACCTGCAGTTCCTCTGGAGATGGGCCAGACAACTCTGGGGCTGTTTTTGAACAGAGGCATGCATATGTGCCATGGGGGTTTTGTTTTTTCCCTTTTTTTCCTTCTGCTGTGCTGCATTTCTGGTGCTCTGCTCAGCCCAGTCCTGTGACCACAGCAGTTCATTGCAGGATAGATTGCCTGTCCTTTGTTCTGGAGGGTAATTTCTTGGTCCCCTCATCAGTGACTGAGCTGCACTGAAGTTTTCCTTTCTCCTGGATTTAGGAGCAAGCTAAAGCCAAGAAGCAGACCCCACCACCCTCTCCTGTCGTGCCGGTGGCGGAGCAGAAGGCGCCCTCCAGCCCGGTCTATGAGGTTTGCTGGGATTCCTTTGGGCCTGGGCTTTGATCCTGATCAAAAGGATCCTGGTCCTGTGATCTCCTCACAAAGCCCTGACAGAGCTCCCCTGTCTCCCTGCAGGATGCAGTTTCCTACGAGGCAGGGTCAGCCTACAAGAGCTCCAGCCCCTCCTACCCTGCTGCCCAGGAGCCAGAGGCTGGCTACAAAGCGGCACAGCCGGAATACCAGGAGGCAGTGAGCCAGAGGGAGGCAGAGTACGAGCCAGAGACTGTCTATGAGGTGGCAGGAGCAGCAGACCACTACCAAGCAGGTTTGTCTCTCACAGCAAACCCTTTGGATAGGGATTATTTCCTTGTGCAAGAGCTTAATGAGCAGCTGTGCTGATAGCACACTGTCCTGCTTTGCTGAACTCTCAGTCCACTGAGACTTTCCACATTCCCCACCAGCAAACTTTAATTAGGAAATTAATAAATGGCTGCAGCAAGGTGTTGAAGTTAGTTAACTTTTGTGAGATGATGTTGGAGTAATTACAGTGCTCTCCAGGGTCTCAGTTCAAAAAGAAATTCAGGGGTAACCATTCCCACCCTGTGAAATGTAGCTCAACATGAGAAGAAAGCACTGAGCTGGAGATTAAACACGTGCTGCACCAGGAAAAAAAATCCAATCAACAATTCTTGGAGTTTGATATTGAAGTGTTGAGTTCTGTTCCTGTGAGGGAGTGAAGTAGGGATCTATGAAACTGCAAGAGTAAGATTCTTTTGAATTCCTGTGTTTTTCTCACCTCTTCTGGTTACTAAATGAGCTGTGAAGGATGAAACTGCTCTGGTACAAAAACCTGGGAATTTTAAGCAGGCCCCTTTCTGCCCCCCAAGCATGCCACCACTTATATTAATTATTGTCTTACACAGTGATCTTGAGCTCAGCTGTCCTGTCACATTTTGCAGAAGCAGTACAGGGCCGATTGGTTTTATGTAGTCCCCTACTCAGTGTCTCTTGTAAATGCTTCTTTTCATGCTTCAGTTGTGTGTGATTGAGGGAATAAGTCCATGCAGAAGGAATGTCAGCACTGCTGAAACCTAGCATGGGTTGTTGCCTGCTTCCTGTGTGGGGTAGCAGTGCAACTGAAGGAGAAGCACCACAGAAAAGAACTGAGGGTGACAATGTACTTCATGTTTTAATTGTTCTCCCCTCCTCTCTTCAGAAGAAAACACCTATGATGAGTATGAAAATGAACTCGGGATCACAGCCATAGCCCTTTACGATTACCAAGCTGGTGAGCAAAGCTCTTGTTTTCACCCTTTGGCTTTGAAAACTCTGTTCTGCATGAGATAAACGTGGATTTTTCTTTTGCCTTTCTGTGTCTCTTGTGGTGGCAAATGAAAAGTCAGGGATTTGGGAGGCTTAACAAGAGCGCAGGTTGAAAATTTCTGGGTGCAGATTGCAGATTCCCGGGCGCTGTTTGCGGGACTGGTGGCAATTTCCAAAGAGCTCTTCCACCCCAGTGCTGGGGCTGCTGTGAGCCCTTGGCAGGGTGGGTGCTGACCCTGTTGGGCTCTCCCTGCAGCGGGCGACGACGAGATCTCCTTCGACCCCGACGACATCATCACCAACATCGAGATGATCGACGACGGCTGGTGGAGAGGGGTCTGCAAGGGCCGCTACGGCCTCTTCCCCGCCAACTACGTGGAGCTCCGGCAGTAGGCGCTCCTGCTGCTGCTCATGCCTTAATTCCCCAGCCCACACACCACTTCACACACTACAGACAGACCACGAGGCTTTCCCGACGATGGAGGGGGTATATGCATATGGCTTTTATATCTAATACTTTGCTGATGCTTTTTAAAAACACTTAGGCCACAGAAATCGCTAATATATTGTAACTGCTCTGTCTTTCACCGAGGCTCTTGGGATTTATTTTCACCTGGAAGTGTTTCTTCTCTGCCAAATTAGCCAAGCCTTTTGGAGGACAGGTAGCTGTCTGCTGTAATATTGCATGTTTTACTCCTAAGTGAGCAGATTTAGTCAAGTGCTCAAGTCTAGTTAGTCTTCCACGAAGTGTTTGCAGCTGAGAAAGTCATGGCTATGCAGGCTGTTTGCATTTCCACCAAGTGGAGAGGACTGGGGAGGTGCAGAGTTGGTGGTTTTCTTATTTTCTTTTTTTTCCTTTTCTTTTTTCTTTCCTTTTTTCTTTTCTTTTCCAGATAGTGCTTGAAAAAAAATGAAGAAAGTGTTTTACAGTTGCAGTTAATCAAATACTGCCCAATATTTATGGAATATTAATGTTATGAAGGAAACAGTCTGGTACTTTTTCCTTCTCCTTTAAAGTGGAGATTCTTTGGCTCTTAAATTAAATTTTTTTTCTTCTTTTTTAATTATTTTTTCTTGGTCCTGCTCCTCCTGCTCATATTATCTCAGAGGAGGGCTGCAAACTCTTTAGCACTGATTGTCCCAAATTCCTTCACCCTTTTGTTTTTGCTTCACCCTCCTCTTTTCCCAGGAAAACTTGGAAAAGTTACTGTGCAAGTGTTAAGTCACCCAAGGAGATTCCTGCTTGTTCAGAAGGAAACTGGCATCCAGATCTGCAGGAATATTCCCATTGCTTTAAATGGGAGGAAGAGGCAGGAGGGGTGGGATTGCAGTTGTGTTCTGTGTGCAGTGCATCCCTGCTCACACAAGGAGGGAAGGAAGGGATTGTTGTGTGCAGTAGTGACATTTTGTGGAACCATTTTCAAGTCAAGGAATGTTAATGATTGGATTTGAAACCCATGTAAATGATCCCCATTTTTAAACCAGATAAGAGACTTTTTTTTTTGTATGTTGAAGAGAAACTGCCAGTACTGTCCTACTAAACAACACAATTAAACCTTGGTTTGGTTTTTGGGGTTTTTTTTGCCAAAACTGAAATTCCTGTTGCTGTAGAAAGCTGACCACTGCAGATTTAGGGTCCCTACCAAAGATAGCAAGTTGCATCCAGTAGTGCACATGTTCAGTGTCTGTACTGTCTGTTTCCACCTTCTGATCAAAAGGAAAATGTCAAATCTGGTGTAGCAGCCAAGAGAGAAGGCAAAGACTTCTTATCAGATCTAAATTTGGACCAATGGAATATAGAAGGCCTGTACAAAATGGTGAATTGTACAGAGTGTCAAGGGAGAAGGCATCGTGTTGAACCAGTCTTGGATGGTTGGGACAATCCTTCATGAATGTCACATGTGTGTCATGATTATTACTATTTTTTTCTCCTTTCCATGGTCTCATATCTGTGTTGTATTTGCATTACTAGGGTTGGGTTTTATATGCAGTTTATTTTATCCAATTTTAGAACACCTCATAGGGATATGATTTTTGTAAATTAAATATTCAATAAACTTTTTGAACCATTTGCATGGAATTTTTTTTTTAATTTTCTTTTGAAAAATCTCAGCATCAGGCTCAGCTTTCTTTTGCTTTATGTGCTTGTTACTTCTGCTAAAAACACCAGAGGGCTGCAGGGTTTGTGGCTGCTCCTGGATTTTGGGAATGCTGGTGGCATCAGGGCACTGGCTGCTCATGCAAACACAGATGTGGGGTTACATCAAATAAACTTTTCCATCCCTTTAAAGCTGTTCTGCTCTTGTTCCTGGCAGGGTGGGTTGTTCCCAAGGCTTTGCTCCTCAGTCCTGTCAGCAGGAAGGTCCTCATTGTACAGTTCCAACCCTGAACTTCTCTGGGAATCCCGTGCTTGTTGCACCACTGGAAATGTCGAGGAATAAAATCCCAGCAGCCTTTTTTTGATTCTTTAATGATGCTGATGATTAATGCTAGGTGTTATTCATGGATTACCTCACCTCCTGGAGAAGGCTGCATGGAGTGGAGAAATTCTGTCATGAGACACCTGTGGCTGTCCAATCTGCTGCTGGGTGTTGATGTTTAATTTAAATAGATTTTCAGTAGCAAGAATCAACCAAACTGGGTTTCTTGTTTTTTTTACTTTTACCCAAGGACGGAGGAGCAGGAGTTAGGGGAAATCAAGTGAAGCTCAGGGAGCATTCCCAAGTGCTGGTTTGGCTTTGCAAATGCAGACTTGAAGCCACCGTGATTTTCTGCCACAATCCAGTCTGTGCCAGGAGCTTTTCCAGTGCAGCCTTTGGATGTTGAATATTCCAGGTCAGCTCCTGCTGGGGTGCAGTTCAGGAGCTCCTCCCCTTGCTGCAGGGAAGAGCTTTCCTTGTCAGAAAGGGATGTGGAGCCTCCAAAACTCAGGCTGCAGTTGTGTCCATACCTATCAACAGGATGCTCATGGTGTGGAGCTGGATTTGTACTAAATTTGAAGAAGCTGCTTTGAATTCCTCTCACGTTGAGCACATTTCTACAGGAGCTGCTGCAGAGTCCCTTGGTGAAGGACAAAGTGAGACAATGCATGGGCAGAGGAAAAGAGCAAGAATTGATCGATCTGGAGGCCAAGTGTAGAGTACTGCCCTGGATCTCTTCCAAAAAAGGGAATTTGGATTGATCAAAGCAGCTTCACTTGATAGATGTGTCCAGGATCTGGGAAGCTGGGACAGAGAAGGAGGCACTACATCTTCCACTGCCTGGGAAGTGCCTCCCACAGCAAGGCAGCCCTGAAAGGAGTGTGGTGCTCTGGTACAGCTTCCCCAAAACCAGGGTCTAATGGCCAGGTGCAGTCAGGCAAAATTGATTAAATAATTACTTTTAAGTAGCCAAAAATTTTAAATCATCCGTTTCAGCTATTTCTAGCAGAATTCCCACTTTAAAAGGAAAAGAGAAAATGATCCTCAGAGGGTTGGGCTTACGTGACTTCCCAGGCCAGTGCTTGCAGTTCCTGATGCCAGGTTTTGGCTTCTGGAAGTTTCAGGCAGCAAAAGTGTACTGTGGCAGAGATAGTGAAATTGAAAGCTAAACAAGATTTGTTAATTCTCTGGCCTGGAAGCCCCACTGCACAATCCTAAGTGAGGAATGAACATCAGGCTAGTGAGTCAGGAACTGGGGCATGGCTGGAATGTCATTTATTTGGGTTTTCTTTCAGGAGGTCTGGAAGGCCCAGAGAAACTTTGGAGAAACTCTGTATTTTGCTTTCCTGCCTGCCCAGTGCCATAATTATTGCCACCAGCAATTATTGGCCTTTCTTTGAAAGCAAAGCACAGCCAGAGTGACCATGGGTAGGTCAGCAGGAGCACAAAGACATTCCCAAAACAGCCTTTTGTTGGATCTTGGCTGGGGATCAGCCCTGGCTGAAGCTTTGGAAGGGAGGGAGCTGCTCCCTGCCAGATGCAGAGCCAGGAGCAGCTCTTGGTTCCATGGGTGGGCTCACCCCTGCCAGCACCACTCAGAGCTCTCCTGTGCCACAGCAGGGCCAGGCACAGCCAGGTCACCCCAGGGGAGGCAGGGGAGGTTCCTCTGTGGCCAGGCCAGCCCAGAGAGGGGCAGGAAGGTCAGCCCTGCAGCCAGGGCTCCTTTCCCAGCTGCTGGCTGCCTGTCCCTGCTCCTTCCCTCTGCTGGGTGTGCTCGTTTCATCAGGTGCACATTCACATTCACACGTGTTGGCATTGGTGCCACATCCCTGCTCCTCGGTGCCAGGCAGCCCTGGACCCTGCACATCCCAGCCTGGGAAGTAGCTCAAGCTCAAGATTAATTATTATTGAAATTGTGTAGAATTATTAAATTTTTTAAAAGCCACATAGATGTGGCACTTGAGGTCATGGTTTGATGGAGGGCTTGGCAGCTCTTGGATGACCTTAGAGGACTTTTCCAACCTAAACAATTTTGTGATTATTCCCAGGCATAGAGAGTGCTACTACAGTTCCTAGAAAAAAACAAGCTACCATCTTACCCTCAATTCATCTGTGTGGTAGCTACAAAATAAATGAAAATTCCTCATTAATCAAGCCTCTTATGGCTCTGCCTCCCCTGTGTTTGCACAGTAGTGCAGAAAACTTTAATGTGGTCAGCAAAGCACTGATAAAAATAAAGGCCATCAAAATCTCAGACTCAAACACAGCCTGGGAGTATTGCAAGTTGGTAATGAGATTTCTCTACTGAATATTGGGTGTTATTGCCAGTGCAAGCTGGAAACAGATCCTCCAGTGAGTTCATTCTGAGTTCCTCTGCTTTTAAAACTGTATTGCTGCTAATTTGCACTGGAATCATCTTTTCCTTTAAGCCCAGATATCAGTCTTGGCCTTTGGCTTTTGTAGCTGGTAACTGCAAACAAATCCAAATGTTCTGGTGTTTATATTGGATATCATGAGGGAAAATATGGAATTTCATCTATCCAGGAAGAACAAGAGATCAGTCAGGAAAAGAAAGGTGTCCTGAGTATTAAAAAAAAAAAAAAAAAAAGAGAGAAAAAAAAGGCAGTGATGCAGCAAAAATATTCAACAGTTCTTAGACTTAAGCCCCAGACAAACCAGAGCTTACTTCTGTGGGAGGTTTTATTTGTGCCCCATTTACAGTGCAGGGATAAAACTGAGCCTTGTAATAAACCCAAGAACTCCAAATAATGAGAGAAAACTTGTGTTTTCAGTAGTGCAAGTAAGCAATATAATTAAATATTTGGCACAGTCGACTGGTGTCCTGACAGGTGGCCCTGTTGCCTTTTAGGGGACAGTGAATCATCCATAACCACACATTTGTTTCTGGGGTTTTTCAAATGAATGTTGGTTTTGCCTTTCAAATCTCTGAAATTCTTCACAAGGTTTCTTACTGTGGATAATTAGACAGTTTTTTCCAGTCTGATGGAACATCCTTACTTTAGAACATTTCATTTATCTGTTATTAATAATGTAAAAAAAGAAAAAGGAAATGCATGTGTTTTGCTAAAGATTTTAGATGTTATAGAAACTGCTATAAATTTTCTGGTGTCCTTGCACACAAGGACAATTAATAAATCCCCCAATGATCTTTAGCTGTTTTCTTTCTTTCTTTAAAAAATAAAAAAAGAACCAAACAAGCCACAAAAACAAACAGAACCTGAAGGTAAGGACTAAATGGCACTTGTTAGCAGGAATACTGGAGCTTGTGCAACCTTGAATTTAATCTCTAAGGAGCTGCAGATCACTGTTTTATTTTATTTGTTTTATTGCACCTATTTTGTGCTGACAAGAGGATGCAGAACTGTGCAGAGGTGGAAATTTTATCTTCCTGAAGAAACCTTTGCCCCTTTTTCCTGGAGTTGCTTTAATGCTTTAAAGCACTTTAATGCTGCAGCCAGGCTTTAGGTTTGGCATATTTTAGGTGCAATATCCCAGGTTTTCTTTCTCTTGCTCCAGAGCTTGGTCTGGTGCTTCAGTATTAATCTAACTAATAGTTTTCAATAGAATCCTGAACCCCTGGAATGGGCTGGGCTGGGAGGGACCTTCAAACCCCTCTCATTCCCCTTCCCTGCCATGGCAGGGACAGTTTCCACCAGCCCAGGGAAGATGCTTGGAGTCCCTCCATCCCGTTTTTCTCAGCCCACAGCTCTGGCAGAAGAGCTCACAGGAAGGTGTCCCAGGATCAGCTGTGTGCCATAAGGAATAAATCCCGGGCTGTTTCCTACAGGATCCCCCAGCACAGCCCCATTCTCCTCCCCATTTGGGCTCCCTCCCAGTTTGCAGCCTGAATCCATCCCCAGCTGGTGATGGGTCATTCCAGAGCCAGCATTCCCTTAGGTCACCCCCCTCCCCTGGCAGTTCACCCCTCACAGGAGGGGAAAAATCAGAAAGCTCCTTCCAGCCTCCCCATCCTGGGGTGAAACAGAGCGAGTCCTTCCCAGCCCTGCTCCAAGCTCCTCTCCCAGCTCATTCCCACCCTTATCCTGCTGGTCCCATTCACATCCTGGGAATGCCCTCCAGCTGCTGGCATCTACAGAGCTTTATTCCTTGGGATAAGGAAATTCCTTGCCCTTTTGTGTGCATGTCTCTGCCAAGCCAAATTTCTCTTCTTCCCCGTCCCCTTCGGCAGAGCAGTCCCGTGGAATTCCTGGCGGGATTCTCCACTCCGTGCATGTGCTACAAACAAATTTTCCCTGTTCCCGTGGCTCTGGGATTTCCAGCTGGCTTTCCCTGGGATAAACCAGCCTGGTCAGCAGCACAGACAGCACCCAGAGGACGATCTCTGCTGCGGGTGGCTCTGTCCCCAAGGGCGGCAGAACAGCACCAAGGTCAGAGGCTGGAGCTGTGCCCACAGGACAGAGCCAAAGGTGTGTCCAGGGTCTGCTCCAAATGCACAGAGAGGGGAGGAATTGGCCTCTGGAAGAAGACTCCTTTCCTAGGAATTGAAAACTAGCTTCAGGGAGTCACCTGCCCTTGCTTTGTGCCCTGTTTGTGATGCAGAAAATGAGAGATTTCAAATGACCTCAGGTGAAGTGTGCACCTGTAAATGTTCTGTTGCTGGGGCACTGAAAGTCTGACAGGTCAGCCAGCTGAACCTACAGAATGCAGCACACACTAAAGCTGACACCCACTGCTTTGGAAGGAAAGAAAACTGCTGAGACAGAGCAAATGGAGAGATGGGATGCAGCACAGCTTGGAAAAGAATTCTAAACACAATAGTATTTCTCTGCACTATTTGACTATGCCCAGATAAAAACGAAGTGATTGCTGTTCACTTGTCCGCACTGTGACAAGTAAATGGTAAGTGATAAATACATCAATAACAGAAATGAGAAAATGAGAAGTGAATTCTGTCTCAGTCCCCTTTCTGTCTGATCTCTTGGAGCTCTCACCTCGCCCTTGCCACTGCAGGTCTGACCCCAAAGGAGACCCCAAGCTGCAGCACAGGGTCACAACAAAAGGACAGAAGAATGACAGAGCCCCAGCAGTTCCTCACTCGGGGTTTTCTAGGGGTGGATTGGGTAGGGAGAGCCCGGCTTGGCCATTCCCAGCACCCAGCAGGGAATGCTCAGAGACATTCAGGTAACAGGAGAGCACCAGTGGAAAAGAACCCATTAAAACATGAGGTAGATTTTGAGGTTTCTGTATATTGTATTCTCTTCAGATTTCCAAAGCAAACAGGTACACGGCGACATTGATTCCAGTACAGGTTTAAGCACATGCAACACTGGTGTCCTATCTGTACATTGTTTTCTAAGGCTGCCCAAGGACCTTTACATTGAAAGCGTACAAGAACTCACACACACGTGCACGGATTCCTCCTGGCATCAGTCCTGAGGAAAAAAACAACTGGAATTTTATTGGAGAAACCAAACTTCAGCACTGCAAGCACATCAGGGCAATCCCCCCCAGCTGTTCTGAACTGCTTCCTAACCTCAAAACTCTTTTTTATTTTTATTTTTATTTTTTTTTCACAATTTGGAGCTGAACAGGCTGTTGTTCATCAGGTTGTA
Organism: Agelaius tricolor; assembly: GCF_023055355.1. Lineage (NCBI taxonomy): Eukaryota > Metazoa > Chordata > Aves > Passeriformes > Icteridae > Agelaius > Agelaius tricolor. Next base: position 55,297,762 of record NW_027269265.1, on the reverse strand, counting down.
GTGTCAGAAATGGTTCAAAACAGTCCAAGGTTTACAGTACTGGAGACAAAACCTATATTCCCATCAAAAACCATGCCGGATGCAAATGAAGTATCACATGGAGATGCTGACGTTCAAAACAGAAAACTGAGAAAACATAAGCACAGAGAGACCAGAAAACACATTAAAGACTTCTCATTCATGTATAATTTGTGTAATTATACAGTCAGCCTTTCTGTAAAATAGTAAAGGCCTAAATACTCAGGCCAACCTAAATAACAACAGTACAAAATTTTCTAAAACGGCTTCTTGTAGAAAGAATGACAGTAGTTGAAAGTAAATAAATAAATAAATATTTTTAAAGGTCTGATATTGCTCTGAGACAGTGTCCATTAGGTTCCACTAGATGTCAGTGGCACAGAACCAGTTTGTGGCAGACTTAATGGCATCGAGTCCACTTGGTTTATTTATTTATCATTGTTACCTCGTCTGTGAAACACAGCCCATGTCAATTGTACCACCCACCCAGGATTTATGGCAGTGAACTGAACCCAAAATAACAGTCTCATCTCATTTCTTTTCCCCCTCTTGCTCGCCTGATTTGAATAGAAGACTTGAAATCAGGCTCACAATGCCAAAAATGTGGCGAGATAAGGTCTGAGTCACTGCAGCTCCTCAGTGTTTCCTAAAGCAGTGACACAGAGCTCACTCCAACCCCAGCACTCTCTGTTTGTCAGGTACTGAACACCTTGAAGATAAAGCTTTTTATGTGAAATACAGTGTAGCTGATCCAGGTGGAAAATTATAAGGCACATACAATTTTTTTTTGTTGTTTTGTTTTTGTTTTGTTTTGTTTTTTAAAAAAAACACACATTCTGAAGCGTTGTTACAATCGTGCTACTCTGGGTGGCCCAGCCAAGGACAGAGGGGATGAAAGTCCACGAAATGCAGGAAAATACAGGAAAAAAAATACAGAAAAAAATACAGAAACCAAAGAATAAAGCAGAACACATTGATACACAATGACAGCAATGATCAACTCTTCTCATTTCTTTGGCCAACAAGCAGTGACAATTGCAAAGCATTCTTTGTTTTGCCCTGGAAATACCTGACTTTATTTGGATACACAGATGTTTGCCACAAAACCTGAAATAAGTAAATTAAAAAAAAACCCAAACAGGCTGGTTCTAGTTTATGTTTTTAACAAAACAAAGCTGCCAAGTAATTGTTGTTGGGAAATCATGAGAGAAATAATAACAGGGGGCTACAAAAATGATGAGCTAGAATGACAGCTGAGAAGAGATTCATAGTTAAGGAACGTATGAAACCAAATCGCAACGGTTCTAGGCATTTATTCCAATATCTTAGAAAATAAAAATAAAAAATACTCTTCATTGCATCACCATTTAAAGACAGAAAAACAAATCTTTAACTTAAGCCAAAAGAAGATGAGAATTGTTTCCTGGTTTTTTGTTTTCTTTTCGTTTGGTTGTTTTTTTTTTTTTTTTCCATTTGCAGCCTTGTTTATTCACAGTACAAACAGAGCCCGCTGGTACAGATTTCAAAGTCACAAGATGCACAAAGTCGGACAAGGAGCGCTGTTCCCTCCTCCCCTCTTCACAGCTGCTCTGCCCCAGAGAAAACCCAGCCCCAAATGAAAATAAAATCCCTAAACCCCCACTTTTCAGTGCCTGTGAAATCGCAGAGCAGCAGCAGCACTGAAGCTTGGGGCTGTGCTTTGTTCCACCCGAACAAAGAACATTCCACGCATTTCGGAATTCCACCTTAAGGCAAAAAAAAAAAAAAAAAAATTAAAAAAAATAAAAATAAAAATCAGGTAATGCAGTTTTCTACCTGTCCCCTTCAAAGTTTCCTGCTTTTCCAGATTTCAAGCGTGACCCCTGAAATTCAGTAAATGAACAGAACATCAGGCATAAGGAATGCTTTAACAAAAAAAAAAAAAAGGAATAACCAGGAAATGCTTTTCCCAACAATAAATCAATAAATTTCCCTTAGTTCTATCTACATTTTGTTAAAGCATTTTATGCGGTTTCAATAACAAATTGCAAATATTTTTGGCAACTAATTTTTTTTTTCTTTTTTAATAAAAATCCAGACAGTGTTCTCTGTTTGCAATCAGAACCACACCCTTAGTGCAATATTATATTTATTTCTTACAGTAATTTTGGTTGCCATACAAGAGTATTAAGGATTGGGGAAAAGTGCAAGTTACAGGAGCTTGATTTTTTTTTTTTTTAATCAGTCGAAATAAGAGGAATTAAAGCACAAAAATTACAGCAACATAGATAACGTGAACACAAGTTGTTACACAAACTATAGCGAGAAACATATTAGTATCTAGAAAAGAAAAGAAAAAATGTAATGGAAAAATTATCAATATTTGTGGCTCATACACATAATCATCGCCAGATCAACTGGGTAATGCTTTCTAAGAACGGAGAGGAAAAGAAAAAAAAAAAAATCACTATTTTTTTATTAACTTAAGTACCACAAATAATTAACTTCTTTGTGATATGTAAATTCTGTAAATCAACAGTCACATCTAGTCATTTTATAATATATGAATTAAACTTAAAATGTTCTCAGACACCTAGGGCAAGGAGTCTGTGCAGTTATACACAATTTACATCTTGTAAGATTTTGGTATTGTATACACAAATATTACAGAAACTAGGCATGTAAATGCAATTTATTTAAATTACAGTATATAAACAAAAGTTGATCCTAAAACCCAGAATATCATAGATCTCTAATGACTTTGTTTTTTCACTATCAGAGTAGCATGAAAGAAATGGGTCTTCTCTCCTCCCCCCTGGTGAAAATACTCGGAGGCCACGGCGTTATCTGTTACTATTGCTTTCTTTTTTTTGTTTCAAACCACCCCTCAGAGCTGGAGACCGAACTCGACTTGGCAGAGGTGCATTCTGGTGGTCCAAGTAGGTCCCCTCAGGTCTCCTTACCTTTTTGCTTCATAGGACACAAGGTGAAAAATAAAACTATTCCCTTTCAGCTCTTTGACCTGCTCGTTTTTGCACCTGCTCTTGGAGTACCTGAAGAGATGCCCGAGCAGGAGCCACACCTGTGTGAGGAAGGGACGGTCCCACCTGGGAGTTACTGGGTGTGTCAGCCTTGCTCAGGGCAAGTTCAACCAACCAGAAGAAGGTTGTGATCCAAAAAAAGCAGCTTTAAAAGTCAACTTCTATGTTGTTTTTTTTTTTTTTCTTTTACTACTGTATTTATTTCCTAACGTATTTCTGGCATGTGTTATAGAGGTAATAGCAACTGTACCCAAAGAAACAAACAAACAAAAAAATTAAAAAAAAAAAAAAAAGAGAGCATGGCATCAGTGGTTTATTTACTGAATTCTGTCGTATCACCAAATGGAAGACAAAAGATGGCTAAATTACCTTTTCTTTTTTTTTTCTTTTTTTTTTTTTTTTTCACTTCTTAAAGTGTGTGATGGCCTCAAGTTGCCTGCATCGACCTATCTGAGTGGAACTGCCATTTTCTACACCTCCCATGGAAAAACTCAGCACTCCTCGACAGCAAAACAGCCTCAGTGCTTCGTTTTTGTGACAAGGTTCCTTGGAACTCCCCAGATACAAACAGAGTGCAGTAACAGATGTTAAGTCAAGAGATTTGCTGTTCCATAAAGGGGGCAGGAGGCTTAAATAAGTTGATTTTTATGAGTTTCCAATGCGTTGGTAACTGTAACCACTTTTGAAGAAATATTCATCCTCCTCTGTAGAAGTTCTAGCAAAGATAGAAAATATAACACAGCTCTGCTGGTTCAGATGCATCCAAATGAGGTTGATTTTAAAAAGGTCAAGACTTTATAATTATTCCACAGAAATAGTAGTAAACCACAAAAAGTTTTTTTTTTCTTTTTTTTTGTTTGTTTTTTTTCTGTTTTTAACTTCCTAGCACTGAAGTGGCACAAAGGCTGCCCAGTAGACCAGCCACTTATTTTCTTAAAATATTGTGCTTATAAACTATCTGTACAACTATTTAAACTTGCAGTAAAGAAAGATATTTAAAATGCTAAACTTTATGTACTCATACTAGGGCTGTTGCAGACCTAATTAGACACTTGTTTGTGAGCAAAAAATAATCACAATAATAAAAAAATTAGAGATAGGCTGGACCATATCAAGGACCATATCAAGGAAAGAAAGTTCAGGTACCTTGCAAAATGTAAGGGAACCTGAAAGTTTGGTAGGGAGGCAGTTTAGCCATCCACACCCAATTTACCCACCTTGAACATCTTGAATATTCTGTCCAGAAAGTCCTACAAAACTCACAGATATTCAGAGGTGTTAATTACAAGGGGGAGTTCAAACATGCAGAGAGAGACTTGTTAACTTGAAAGTTGAAAAAAATAATAATAACAATATTTTTTTTAAAAAAAAAACAAAGCCGTGTGAACCAGCCATGGGTGTTTCTCCCCTGCTGACGGAAGTCTCCCGGAAAGTTCTGCCTGCCCCACTCCCAGCCCTGGATTCTGGCAGGGTGCTCCCACCTCTCGTGCCAAGGAATGGGCTGTGCCCAGCCCTCTGTCCCTGTCCAGAGCCAGTTCCTGCCAGCAGTGACAAAATGAGAGCCTGGATCCCTCCCCAGCCCTCACACCCCGAGACACTCGACAGCTCTTTCCAGCTTGGCATCACCTCTCTGCCTCCTCTCAAGGATCTGAAGCATTTCCATCCTAACAGGCTGAAATCCCTCTCTCACTTCAGATCCTGGCACACTTCCCACTGACTTCAATGGGAACATTCATCTCTCTTTTCCTTCCTTCTCAGCCTGCTGTTCAAAATACCCAGGCACTTACCACTCACTGAATTAAGCAGCACCTCCCAGGGCCCAGCCTCTCTCAGTGTCTCACTGTCAGGTCCCAAGCTGTGCCTGCACACCAAAGTTTGTCCTGGCTCATGGAGTTCATATTTTGACTCAGCACCAGCTGAGCTGGTTGAGAACTGGTTGGGGGGGGGGTCTCAGGTTCAAACTAGCTTCACTTTGCTGTACCTCTAAGTGTGGTCCCTCCTCAGCCTTTACTCAACATCTGCACCATCCTACAGGCCACGTCAATGGAGCGTGCACTGAACTTGTTCTGCCACCTTGGAAGAGTGCTAAATACCACTGCAGAAATAAAGAAATACTAGGTAAAACAGAGCAAGGTTACCATTGGACTGACCCCAGCAGAACAACCAGCTTCACTGCCAACAGATCAGGGAGCTATGCCAGTAAAAAAAGAGGAATACGAACTCCTGTGCCCGCCTCAATATCCCTGCTACTGATAAAACTGGGTTTGAGTGGTAATGGAGCAACCTGTCCTCTTAAAATGAACCAAGGGCTGGGGAAGGCAGCCTGCTTGGAGACTGAATGCCAAGGAGAGAATAAAATAAAATGCAATTTTTTTTTTCTGTCAGTCAAAGAAACCCTGAAATGTTTGCAATTTTAAAAGAAAATTGTCACACAACGGTCCCAGCCAAGGGCAGTATCAAGAGTTTTGAAGTTAACAATTGTCTCTCTCTCACATCTCCCCACAGCTTTGAAATAAAATGGCCCCACTTCTTTAGCATCTTTAGGTTTGTGTTTGGGCATGTAGCAGACAGTCTACATCTCCTGAGTACCAGGAATTCATCTGTTTTCCCCCTCCCCCCCAATTTTGCTGGCACTCGCAGACAGACAAGGCATTTGGGGTATGTCAGTACCAGCCCATCTCTAGTTATCAACAGAAGTTTGTGAGGCAAGATAGCTATTCTTATCTGTCCAGCAGCTGCTTCAAAGCTCTTTCTATGTTCATTCTGTGCCCAACTCTAGTCACTCCAAGGTCTATCAGATCTTCCTTCTGTAGATTTGGTAAATGTGTGCCATCTATTTCATTGTCCATAAATGTTTCTTTATGTTCACCTAAGTTTAGACTTTCCAACCAATCTGCCACATCTGGTTTAGTCCACAGGTGGACAGGCTTAGTTGTAAAAGGCTTATTTGAGATTGGCTGTTGTAATATGGAGGGAGAAGGAGACCTGCTGCGCCCTGTGGTCAAGCCAAATAAGTCCCCAGAAGGGGGCTGGCTGGGTAGGCTAAATACATCGGACAGAGTTGGAGAAGGAGATGAGGCTGAAGCAGAAGCAGTCAGAGGAGCAGGCAGGATGTCTTTATTAATCTCTGTTGGTGAAACCACAGGGCTGGGAGCGTGCCTTGCTCCTGAGGTCCTGCTGTCATAGTCTGGGGACCTGCTCTGCAGTGAGATCGGCTGGCTGGCTCCGGGTCGGACAGTGAAAGTGATTGTTGTACTTCGTGTACCTGAGACAGTACTCATGACTTCCGTGCTCCTGCAAGGGCAAACAGACAGGCACAGTTAGAGCTGCTGGCCACCAGCGTGGCCCCACCAGCACGTGGTCATTACAGCATGGCAGTGCTTGGGGAGTTTCACATTTTAACTACAAGTACAAAAACAGTATCATCGACTCTTTCCCAGAAACCAGCACCAATGGTAAGCCATAGGTTAAAGACAGAACATTTGCTTATGAGCAGTCCAGGAAAAAACATGCTTCCAGAGCACATCTCTCCCTTTTTAATACCTGTTCCCAAATTAAATCAGAAGTGCTGAGTGGAACAAGCACACGAGCATTTTGTACTCTCAGCAAAGCACGACCAGGAGTTGACCTTCCCTTTGCTACGTGGAGGGTTGGAATCCTTTAGTTCTTCAGTTCTGGCTTTACACATAACATAGCCAATAATTGCAGTGGTGGAAAGTTTCAGGAATGCTGGATTTTGGATCTTTGGGCTTCACTCAGTGAATTTTGCAGCATGTTTGTAGTTTATAGAACAACCTGCTCTTATTTCCCTTTCTATCCATGCTTTAAACATAAAACAATTCTTCTAAGGTGCCTAAAACATCTCAGTGTCTATTTCCTTCCACAGAGAAATTACACTCTGGCAGTTTCACCACAAAATTAAGGAGACAAAATTCTTTTTCCTGTGCATGACTGGAGGTGATGTAGCTGGGGTCAAGTTCTGCCTAAAGAAAATGAGTTTCAGATTAGGAATGAAGCAGGCATGAACCTCGCTGAGAGGCTCGCTCTGATGCCCAGCCTGACAGGGTGGGTGAAGGAACACGACCCTCTGCTTCTGCCTGCTGGCTACAGAAGCAAATTTAGAAGGTTTGGGTCTGTTCATGTCATCAAAGGCTTGACCCCACAGCCCTCACTCCCATGGGAAGAGCCTGCTGGTCAGCGTGCACACTTCAGGACACTCCACAGAGCCCTTGCATGCCTGGAGCTCCAGAGTTCTTCACTTCAGAAATAACCTGCCAACTGGGAAAACCTTCAGACCACTAGTCTAAAGCACTTGCAGACCAAAGGACGAGTTTATTTATCCTGGGAGCAATGCCATGGAGTCCAGAGGATGATGTGGCTGATGCTGTACTGAGATTTGCTGTGCAGACCCTGACACAAGCCCTCTGTTTCTGAGTTCTGTTTTTGAGTGCCACACTGTCCCCAGGCCTGGGCAGGACTGAGGATGCTTGGGTGCATGATGTCAGATGGAAATGCTCCCATGAACCCAGCCCAGCATTAATTCTGCACTGCTGTGCAGAAAAGAACTGAAGGAGATGAAGGAAAAGCAGGGTAATGGCAACATGGGGCAGTGCTACCAAAGGGGTTATTAATCCCTTCCTCCCCCACTGCAGCCCTGAGCTGGAGACAGTGATTCCCTGGCTGGCTGCTGCCTGTGGAGAGCCCTGAGAGTGTTCCCTGAATCACCCCTGGGGCTTTGGCCCTTCACACCAACCCAGAGCCCAGGGAGGTGCAGCTCTGCCACACTGACAGCTCGGCAGGTCCCCTTCAAATAAAGCTCCCTGTCATGAGGAGAGCACTGAGAATCGCTTTTGGGAGAACCCACATCTAATTCACACCAACATTTCCACTGATTTCCCACAGGCTGCTCCATGGATTTCAATGGGAACAGGGGATATCTTTGGAAGATTGGTACTTCACTTAAAACCCAGTAGGAGCAATGCTTCCAGCACTTATGGCTTTGTAATTTAACACAGAAAGGAAACACTTGGCAAGGTTTTGAGTGCTCCCTGTGATGTTTTTGGCACCTAATGGCTTTCATTGTCTTCCAAGGCTGGAGCTAAGCATTCTTATAAATAAAAAGTCTGTGGCAAGAGACTATTAAATTCTACTAACCAAGGGGAACAAGTTATTTCCACCTCCTTTACCTTAGCGCTAGGAGTCTCACACTCATTACTAAGGCATGATATAATTTAAAACCAAGAAAAAGCCTTCTTTGAGAAAGGTTGGGGTAGTGCTATCCCAGGGATGGCAAGAATGAGCTTTGTATAAATAGGGAAATGAATCCCTTATCTGTACCTGCAATCACCCTTCTACTTAACTTTCCTGTCTTGCAAATACTAGAAATTAGGGTTTTGTATTTACACCCATTGTGGCAAGATCAAATGGATGATGAAAATACACCTTCTTTTATTCCAGGTGATGAAAGATAATTTCTACTGCTTGACTGACAGCTCCAGGCTCAGTGCTTTGCAACTCATTTTTGCTGCTTCTCCTTCAGACTGCTCCTCTTAAAGACTCCCTGCCCAGCCTTGTTCAGGAAATTAAATAAAGGATGTTAAGACAGAAGAAACAAACTCCCCAAAAATAAACTCTGTGCTCTCATTTGAAGTATTCCTTGGCTGGTGTTCCCTAACTTTCTCAGCCTCATGGGCAGGAATTGTCAGGGTGAGCAAAGCATCCCAGGCATCCTGGTCCTTTGCTTCCTGTCAGCCTGGATCAAAACATTGGCTTCACACGGCTGCAAGCAGCAGCAGGAGAACTGAGAGCATCTTGCTTTTTCCAAGCCAGAGGTTCAGGGCTGATGATTATGAAAACAAAACTCTGAGATAGGGATAAGATTTTTTTAGCTGATTGCAGAGGTTTCAACACCAACTCAGTTCAGAGCCGTGTGAGTACTCAGATCTCATGGCATGGGCACAGCCCTGGTGAAGCTCAGGGAAGTCTGCCAGGCTTTCAGTTCCATGCCTTTCACTCCAAGATTATTTTCCCATGTTCTTTTCCCCCTTTTCCACCTGCCCTATCAACTACATTTTTTTGTGCTGCACTGTAATTGTAATCCAAGGGAAAAAAAACAAACCCAAGGATATTTATGTAACTCCTATGCATCCTAAATTATAATATATGACATCTCCCCACATGATCTGGGGTGCAGACACAGCCTTGAAACCATCATCTGTCTTGCATTTTATGGTTGGTTGGCAGCCTGGTCAATAAGGAGGGAGCAGGTTCCAGCTGGAGAGCAGGCAGGGTTTGCTGTGTTACGGGGTTTCCAGATCTTTAATCATTTTTAATCACAATTTCTTATGCCTTATTTGATCATCTGTTATCCTAAACATGTCAAATCCATATGAAACCTGCCAAACCCCAAACTTCATTAAAAAAAAAAGGTGAAAATATGATAATTATTTTAAATAAATGTTGCTCTATTAGAATCAGCATATGGTGGTAATTTATAAACATTTGCTGCTGTGAGCCTGCACTGATTGCAATGCCCATTATGTTGCTTCATATTAAAATCAAAATATATAACCTATATGTCACAACCACATGGCCTCCAAGTATAAAAGCCATCAGCACAGCTTGTAGCCAAAAAATTCTTTTAAATTTTAAATTATATTTGCAAGATTCAAATTTACTGTTAACTTAATATCAGAGGCAAATCAGTGCAGCAGCTCCCATGGAAAAATAAAACCCCCATATCATTCTCAGCTCCTGGGAGCTGTTTTAGCCCAGAACTTTCCAGAAGACTTGCTGGTTCTGACACAGCTTTTCCATTGTATCAAAGGAAAACACTTTTAAAACCAAGAATGAAGAAGCTGTATAGGGGTGCTGCAAGAAATTAAATTCTTACAGATCTTGGAGGCCGCACAAACCCCAGACTTTGCCTTCACCTCTTAATTTTTTTACTCTGTTGTCAGAGGCAAATTGCATGGCAGGAAAGTAAGGCAAGAGCTGTGTGTTTTGGGGGCAGGTGCAGAACAAGGGCTGATGTGATGACTGGCAGGATGCAGAGCTCCTCACAAGGGCGTTGTTCCGGGGAGAAGAATTGAGAGCTGCTCCGTGTCTGCTGCCAGGGAGGAACAGTCAGGAAGGGCTGTGGGAGTCTGTCTGTGCAGGAGCAGGAGTTTCCATGTGAAATGTCTGGAAAGCAGCAGGAAGGGGATGGTGCTAGGCCAGGAGGCAGCCTCAGCCCTCTCTGCTTGGATAACTGCAGGGGAAAGGGAAGCTGGAAGAGAACGGGGGGAATTCCACAGCTTTCAAGGACAAGACGACCACACAGGCTGGTTTGTCTTTACTTTTAGCCTCACACAGGTGTGTAAAACTGTATTAACCATCCCTCTCCACCCCTCCACCTCCCAAAATCTGGCAGAATCTGGCCATATCTGAAAAGTCCTGCCCCTTGTTTAGGTGCTCAGACACATTCCGGGATCTGGTCTTATGTGCTCATGTCAGCAACACATTTTCTGAGTACTCCTCTGATGAGTGTGGCTTTTATTTCACCTTGAGATGACATCCTAGGTCCCATTTTAGGATGGCTACCATTTCTGGATTAGGATGATCTAATCCACACTGCACTGTGAGAAACACAGTCACCACCAAAGTCACTGAAATGCAATAACAATGGGTGAGCATCAAAAAGCAGCAGAATGTACAACACAGAATAGTCCATGCTTTATGGTTGGCACTTACTTCATGGCACTTCAGCATGGCCCTCCTCTGACAACAGCAGTCATGACAGCAAATAAAAATGACAAAATGGAATGACTGAAACACTGCAGAAATCACTGACAAAGCAAGCAATCCTGTGAAATTGGCTGGCAAACAGTTAACGATGTGAAATGAGTCTAATGGGAGAGCAGCAAGTGAAAAACCAAGGCCCTTATTTCATCCTCTGCCAAACCCAGACATCCTTTACCATAAACCAAACACAGGATCACTCCCTGTAAAGGACTCACCGCTAAGTTCTGTTCTACCTTACCTGCTTGTGGAAAAATAAAAGGAACTTCTCCAAATACTCATGAAAAAAACTAATTCATTGATGGCCAAAATCATTGGCCAGTTTCACTTTTAAAACTTGTTATTCCAGCACAGTGCAGGTTATTCTTCCTAGAGGACTCAGTTCCACAGCATCTTCCATAACTCCCACACTTATCATGAGTATTTCCCACCACCAGCAGTGATGCCAATGTGCCCCAGAGGTTGCAGGATTGTGCAAACAGAGCTGGACAAACACAGAAAAACTGGATGTGTTTCTCCCTCTGGCCAAGCCATGGATCATTTTGGTGTGGTGCTGGTGGAGAGCAGCAGGAGCTGCTGTTCATTACCCCTTATCAGTGCTCCAGAGGCACGAGGGAGGGAGGGAGGGAGGATGCTGTGTTCCCTGGGGCTGAGCTGTGTGTCCCTGGCAGCCCCCAGGTTTATCCTGCCTCAGCCACACTGCCTCAGGCCCTGGATCTCAGGGGCTGCCTCCTGATGTTGCCACAGGACTGCAGGGTCACAGCCAGAACAAACACTCCTCCTCTCTCCCAGTGAAAGCCCTGCTCTGCTCTTCTCCCCGTGCTTTCATCAGCTCCTTATAAAAGCCAGGGGCCTCTCAAGTGGATTTACAGCACTGCTGCATTTATTGTGGTTGACATGTCCTGTCCTCCTCGCCTGCAGGAGGACATGGATAAACCAGATTAAAACCTCTGTCACCACAACTGATGGCCATAATTCCTCAAAGTAAAAGGTGGCCAAAACTGGGAGTGGGATCTGGAGCTCTCTTCCCGAACCTCGTGATCAAACTCTTTAATTACACTTCAGTTAATACAAAGTAAGCAAGGGCATTCTCTCACTTCTTCCTCTTTTCCTTTCTCCTGCTGGGCTCCTTTTTCCTATCCCACAGGCTGGCCACTACCACTGAGGATGGAGGAGCAGATGGTTTCCAGCCAAGCGTTTCCATGCTCTATTTAAAAATCTTGAAGCTCGGCGTCTCCATAAGAACCACAGGAAAACTATAAATACACCATGGAAAATGATTGATAAACCAAGATGCAGAGAATAAAAGCAAGTTTAGGGTGGTCTCAATGTAATAATTCAGAAATGCTGTTCAGGACCATAGAATGATCTCTCCCTAATCCCCATTTATCAAAAACACACAAAGAAGGGGTTTTTATGTGTTACTGCAGCCAGTCATTACCCCACTGTCAGTAGTTTAATTCACCCCTGTGCCACCCTAACAGGGCAACTGCCTTCAGTGAGCCCCAGTTTTGCATCTACTGGCTGTGCAAAGAGAATTCCTAGTGGAATTTAGGATTCCAACCTGGCCTATAATTTCATGCATGGCCCCATAAGCAGATACATATTTTTAATTTCATCAGGCTGCCTGTGCTGCGAACATCGCCCAAGCGAGCCTGTGAATGCTGTTCCTATTTATAACTCTTCCCAATCCTTCTCCTTGGCTGAAGGATAGGAACAGGCCCACTTATTATCACTGCTCTGTTTGTAGAGCTAACGAGTTGTTCTTTAATTCAGCAGAATCCCTGATTTTTCTGAGCCAAAATTCCTTGGTCCCTTTCTAATGCTACCTCACAGGGAAGGGCTGCAAGATCAACAATTGGTTGTTATAAGCTTTAGAGTATTAGGGGGGAAAAAATACCAAGGAACTCCAGGAATTTTACCTTTGAAATTTAAACATTAGCTTTTACACTTGAAATTTTCACAAGGTGGTATTCCTTGGTCATAATATTTGACAGCTTTGTAAAAAAATTGTGTCAGTCGTGCAGTTGGGCTAGAAAGGCTGTAATTTATTTAACTTTCAGAGAGATAAAGCTGGAGTAAAAGCAGTGAAGAAAACCCACGGGGCTTCTGATTCCACAAGTGAACATCTCCACTTCCATCTCTCTGCCTTACCCTGGTTGAGATGAAAAGACTCTGCCTGCAGCACCTTCTCAAACACACTTCCAGCATCTGTAGATTGCTGGCTCTCTTCTGCTATCTCCTGGATTATTATTTGCTTAAAAAATAAATCCTTTCCTGGTGGTTTTAGCAGCTCCAATCCAGCTCATAATTAAGAAGCAATCACATCAGTCAGGAAAATGGCAGGAAACAAAACCCAGCCCTCTTGTCTCCTGTTCCCACTGGGAATGCTGTGGAGGTGTCGTTTTCTCCCACAGTCAAATGACAGCCAAGAGTTTTGCTGCTCTTTGCCACTGCCAACTCATCCCATTTATGCCCTCATAGCTCTTTGGGCTCAGCTACATCCCAGATCCTCTCTCCAGCTTGCAAAGATGAGTGTTTGTGTTTACTTTTCAGGGAAGAAGCAGGATTTCAGCCCCATTGAAATAATGCTTTGGGTGGGGATTTCCCCCCCTGCAGCTGAGCCTCTGTACTCCATCATGAAGATGCAGTAATTTGCCAAAGCTAAGTTAGAAAAATTAAAAAACCTCAAGGACAGAAAAAAAACCAACATAAATTTGTAACACTAAGTCAGCTCTTCCTCTAAAAGGTAACATATGGGGCTACTTCTGTTTACATAACAGTTTGCTTTCCTCTAGGGAAGTGCTATAGTTTTTCAAGTTTTCCCCACCCTTTATACCTTTAAAAATGTATTTTCACAGAAAAAAAATATTTCAATTTACTTCTACTTTTCATTTTCCTCTCAGTAATGAGAGTTCTTTTACATATTTACAGTGCATTGTAGTTGGTAGCCTTGGTTATTTTCTAATAAAATAGGGATGCTAAAGATCTCCACTGTAACCTGGAAGTACCTTTCAGTTTAAAAATAGAAGCTGATAAATAATGTTATACACATGAAGCTACAGACAACACGCTCATGGGGCTTAACAAGAAACATGATCAACATCTAGCAAAAATAATGTGGGGTTTTTTCATGTATGAAGGCTTTTCCTGCAGACCCAGCTCAATTTCTTCTCCGTTTAGTCAAGTGCCACTGAGAGGAATTCCAGAATTTCTGTGCTTTATTCCCATTTTTCAATTCTAAAAATTGAATTTCATCACTGTCACCAGTTTGATGACTTCCATCCTGCAGGAAATAATATCTAACTGTGTGATGCCAAGGCTATGGATCACACTGTTTTCTGAATGAGCAATCTTTGCAATCAGCAAAGACACCCTTCCCTTAAAAACAAATTATCTTCATGCCTGCAAAGTACATCAGCTTTCCAAAGCTGATGCTATTTATTAACCACCAGAATAATTCTAATAAAATTGACTTAGGTGGCACCTTTTTTTAAAAATCTAAGCCAGCATGGTGTTTTTGCAAGAAGAAATATCTCAGTCTCCTATTGAAACATACAAAATTAGCTTTCTCTTTTTAATAATTGTGGATTTCAGGATATTATGTCCACATTTCATACAGATCTGGTTTAGTGATAACATGGACAGTGCAAAGTGATTTTTAATGAGCAATTCTCTGAAATACTTTATGATTAAGTGGATTAGGAGAGGTCTCAGCATGAATCAAATGAGACCACACAGTGAATGCAAAGCAACCCTTGGCAAAAACACTTTTTACCTGTTTGAAGCCAAAATACCTCATGAGACTGAAGAAAAATTAAATTATCACCCCATTTTAAAAGGGAAGAAACTAAAGAGAAAAAAAAATTAAAGAGAGAAAAAAAAATTAAAGAGAAATCTAAGAAATTCACATCAAAACAACAGAAAGGTATGTGCAAACCTTGAAGTTGAAGGCTGAGAAAGCTCTTGTCCTACCATGTAGGCAACACAAATGCTTGACAGTGTAAGAAATTCTTGTTTGACACAGATTATTCGTTAAGCAAATACAGAGTACACTTTTCTTTTATCTATGTGATTTACAGGAGAAGATAGCAAAGGGATGGCAAAAAAAAAAAAAAAGATCAAGCCTTTTTAGAAAATGATTTGGTTAATTACTTTTACCTTGTACTGAGACTCGCAGTTTTCGTTCCAGTTGGCGACTCCAATCCCTCCCCTGGCTTTGAGGATTTCTCTCTGTTCATTTGCTGGAGTATTGAGTTCAATTCACTAATGACATTAGCCTTGGGGCCTGAGAGAATCGGGCTTTTCACCTCTGGCACGTCCCCCCAAAGCTTGGATGTCCTTTGGGGGACAGCTTTCACCAGGTTGGGCTGGGCACTGATGGGAGGCGGGGGCGGAGCGGGAGGAGGGATCACAAAGCTGTCTACAGTTTCCTCGATCAGCGCGTCCTTGTAAAGTGCATTGCTTTTGTTGATTATGGGCTTCATTTTTGGCTTAGGAGGTACTGGGGGTTTGTCCACCAGAAATGTTTGCCCATCTGCATAGACTGTACAAGTATCCACGTTCTCCCCCCCTTCCGAGGATAAGGTAGAGATGCTGGACACCGTTGAGATAGTGCTGGTTGTCTCTAGGTGATGGTCACTGCTGCTCCGACTGTCAACCTCCTCGATCCCAGAGTCGGCGACGTTGTCGAAGCTGTCGGGGGGTGGCAGGAAGGATGCAGGCAAACAGTTTGAGAGACCCACTTGCTTTTTGCCGTCCAAGGAGTTTGCTGGCTGGCTGGGAGAAGGGGTGCCGTTCTTCCTCTGCGCCACCAGGTCTGTCAGCGCCGAGCCGGGCACCGCGCGGTCGTCGGGGATGTCGAAGCTGTTGGCAAACTCCAAGGGAGGGGGCAGCGGCTCAGTGAACAGGAACTCCTCGTCGATGTCCACTGAGGCCAGGGGCGGCGGGGGGATGCGGAAAGGCAGGATGACAGGGTCGTCCACAGAGCTGGCGGCCACGATGGTTTTGCAGGGAGAAGCTGGGGGCTCGGGTGCAGCAGGGACGCTCAGCTCGCTCTCCGCTTCCTCGCTGCCCTCTGGCCTCTCTGGCGGGGAGTTCTCAGGGCTCGGCTCCATCTCAGCTCCCTTTTCCTCCTCATCCTCGGGCATATCATCTGACTTCGCCGTATCCACTGTGTGCACCATCAACAAGCCAGCTGATTTTTGCTGCGAGGTATCCACGATGTTTATCAACATGTTCTTCTTCTCCTCAGCTTTCTTTTCTTTCCCTGCATCCATCTCGTACTTGTTCTCAGTCTCCTGCCGTCTCAACAGGCCGCGGGTATTTTGCCTGGTGACAGTGGCAGTAACAGGAAAAGTCGTTTCCATGTTGGGTCTCAGCTTGGTGTCGATGTAAAGCGGTTTGTTAAGGTCGGTTTTGACTGCGTCCCCTTTGCCTGGAATCTGCTGCGTCTGCTCTTTCATGGCTCTGTCCCTGGCAGAGAGCGCGAGGGCAAGTGGGGAGTTTGGATCCAGCAGCTTCCCTGTGACCGGGTGGACATAGCTATCCGAGCCGGGAGCACTCGTGGGCTTGGCTGCCACCATACTGTTGTCAGTGCCTTTCGTTTTGGACGGAGCGTTCAATGTCCTTGAGTCGCTCTGGCTGCTGGGCTCGCTGCTGTTAAAAAGGTTTTCGGGGGGCTCCCTGGGGGTGGGGATCGGAGATGGCGACATGAGCTGTCTGAAACCATCCTCGCCGCTGAACATCGCCTCCTCGGTGAACTTGGACTGCCTCATCCGTGGTGTCGGTGGGGTCAATCCAACGTCCTCGTCTCCCAGGTCTGTGGAGAGGAAGGCCGGGGAATTGCGCCTCGCCTCCAGCCTCTTTTCCCTGTCCCTCACGGCCCCTGCGATGGCTGCTGCGAACGGGCTGCTGACTCCCAGGCTGTCGTCAGGCCGAAGCTGTCCGGGCTGCTCCGAAGACTGAGGATCGATCTCCATGCTGCTCCCTTGGCTGCTTTTCCCGCTGCTGCTGGTGGATGGCTCTTTGACGATGATGGTTGGGATTGGAATAGAGCAGGTCTTTTCTGGACTGTCCTCCACATTGGACTGTTTCA
Source organism: Agelaius tricolor (assembly GCF_023055355.1). Classification (NCBI taxonomy): domain Eukaryota; kingdom Metazoa; phylum Chordata; class Aves; order Passeriformes; family Icteridae; genus Agelaius; species Agelaius tricolor. The sequence goes on along the minus strand of NW_027269265.1, from coordinate 55,280,848 downwards.
CCAGCATCCCCTTCCTCCTGGCTGGCTTGGCCGGCACGTAAACGGCTTTGCTGGCGATCTTCCCGACCTCGGAATAGGGGTTTTCTGGCATCTGGCCCCTCTTGCTCCTGAAATTGGCCTGAGCTGCGGCACTCCGGTTGTACAGGTCTTCCGAGTCCAGGGAGTACCGGTCCAGCTCCCGCCGGTAATAGATCCCTTTGTCCCTGATCATCGTCCCCACGCTCTCGGGCCGAACCAAAGAGATTTTTGCACCTGAATTCTGGTTAAATGGAGGTTTGATCGTTCCGTAGCTCCGGGAGGTCAGGGATTTGGGGGAGTTGTACAGAGAGGGGGAAGGTGGCGGTGGTGAGGGAGGTAAGGACTGTGGTGGTGGTGGGATATCTTCAGAGGTGTCAGGCATTGAAAGACTTCTGGTAAACTTCAGCATAGGAGGGGCCAGAAACTGCCGCTCTTCCTCTGTTATTCCTGAAAAATCAGAGAGTGCTTTTAAAACACTGCCACATCCACCAGGATCCCCCACACCGTACTATTTCTACATCCAACCCAAAATTCCAGGGTGCATTCCCCACGGAATGGGGAGTATGCAAAATTCCAAAAGAGGCCTTTAGGTTGATTCCCACCATAATCATTCTTTCCTGTTGGACATCCCAGGTGCCAGGATTGAAAAGGATGTTATGGAATTTCAATTAAACTGATGCATAAGCAAATGTTTGGGGTTATTGTATCAGCAAGGTGGCTGTAGAAAAGCATATTTTCTTTGAAAACTATTGAACAGGGAAGATATTCTGTGCAGAGGAGCTGCTTCTGCCTTGCTCCAATACTCTACAATGCATATAATAAAACAACTCAGAAACTTAACGAATTTTTAAGATGCAATTGAAATTTAGCAAAGGGACTGTGAAGATCCTATTGGGAAAAAACCCCATCATGTTGCATTTCAAAAGATGACATTATATCATTACAAATATGGCTTTTAACATAAATAAACTGGGTAATACTGGGATAGTTTGGATGATAATTTTACATCAGCATAATGCATTTCTAAATTGATAAAAGTCACTGCTAAAATTACTAACAAGAACAAAGAAAGCCAAATTTGGTCTGCTCTTTGTTTCTTTATTGTAACAACATCTATTGCCATAATTTGAAATGAAAAAAAGGTGAATTTTAGTCAATTTGATCAACAGGATTTCTTTGTAAACTATACAGAATTACAATGCTTTCACTTCAATAACAAGGGGAAAAATGGATCATATTTTGCCTTAATGTTTTGCAAAAGTCTTGTACTGATCTTTTTTTTTTTGGTTCTTGTTATAGGGAACTTTCTAAAGAAAATAACCAAATTATAATTCCATACTTGCCAAATGTGGAAATCACATCACCTTACACACAAACTTCTTTTCTCATGAACTTTGTATAAAGATTAAACAGCAACTCACTGGGGTAAAGATGTTGGAGAAACACACTTTAGGAAAGAACCAAAGTTACCAAAAGTATGCCATTAATGAACAAAACCATACAAGAGAGGCATTTTACCTATAGATTTTTGTCTTCTCATTGTACCCCGAGGTATACCCAGAAAAGGACCTTGAGGGCTCCCTGGGACAGTGGGTGTCATCACAGCAATACCCTGTCTCTCATACATGGACTACAAAAGAGCAAACAGAAACCCCAACAGCATTAAAGCATGAAAGTCGCTCCCATGTGGAAATAATGCCTCATCCATTACCACTTTCACTGAGAATTCTTATGAAAATAATGGATCTGGGGTTATTTCTGGGGAGGAGGTGGAGAGAAGGGGAAGGCTGGGATTCGTTTAGACACTCATGAAAGGACAGCAGCTGTAAGTGGAATGTGTTGATATTATTTACAAGGCAACAGCTTAAGGTGGGTAATGGAAAAGTATGTCCAAAATGCAATAAAACCAGTTATTTTTTTTACCTGCAAAATTTTGTAAGATTAAATTCTGCACTTGAATGATGCAATTTCAGAGTTCTGGCATTTAATTTTTAGTAGGTGCTATAGTATTAATGTCAATTATTCCCTTACAAAGCATTGGGCAATATTTAATCAAGGAATTAGACACATTAGTAGGAATAAAGCAGTGCTTTGTGGCTCCCACTCACATTCATATCTGAAGGAAAACATCTACTAGAAGGCCGCTGTTTTATAGTTGCCACTCTGGAGTCCACAGTTGCATTGTCTGCAATTCTTGATGGCTTGGAAACTGGCACTATTTCATCCACCTTATCTGTAATATAAAAGCATTCAGTAAAATAAATATCACTTGTTCAAAGAACTGGAAAAGTTAAGTATTGCAAGGTCAAAGGAAGAGATTTACTTTTCAAAAAAATGCAAAGAAAAAGTTTTTTTGGCATTTTAACAAGGCAACGCTTGAGCATCATAAGTCGTGCAAGCCGAGCACTTTTTATTGCTGCTACATAACATGCATGCTTTAGTTTTAAGCCTGCATGCATTTAATGTTTACTTAGTGTGACTCGAAAAACAATCCTCTTCTTCAAACCTTCAAAATGTGAAGGGAGAATATCTATATAGAAATGGAAAGAAGACCTTTAGAAATAGTGAATCCGTAGAGCACTGTTTCAAATAGAGATAAGCAGACTGTACTTAGTCATCAGAATTTTCAGTGATATTTTGGACAATAACAAGTACTCCAGAAGTGCTCTTTCATGCCTATGCTCCTTATATAATAACATCCTGATTTGTTCACACTCTTGGACTTGTAGGCTAGCACTGCTAACTGCATCCTTTGTTTAAGTGAAACTTTTATATGCATTTCTGTTGGTTTGGTTTTTTTAAATTTCTTTTAATAACTGGACAGTTTGGGAATGCATTTAGTCATGGTCAGAAGCAGACCAAAAATAGGCAAAGTCCAAATCTGAATGAGAACTTCAACATTTGGATTTGGGACTCTGATCTACTGCATGATGTGATGGGAAAATACAGGGATAAGTTTAATCAGGATATTCCAAAGCTGAGTGCTGGTGTTAGCCCCGTCTCCAACTTTGGTCACAAACAAGGTTCATCAGCATTAAATACAAAATGCTACTCCCTCACATGGAAGACCTTGAAGCACAGTATAATCCACTAATTATTGCCTGACAGCTCCTTTGCCCCTTCTGCTGCTATGAAACCAAGGCACAGAGAAATTAAATCACTAGCCCAAGCCACCAGGAGAGTTTGAGTTTGGAATCTCTACTAGAATCCAAACTGGAATCACACCAACACCTTTCCTTGCTATGCCTTCCACTGCATTTGCTTGCCTGTATCATGTTCATTTAGTGTCTTTTCCTTTGCAGTTTCACCAAAACTAGGATTAGTTTCATAGCCTGTGGCATTTCTGTGAGTGGAACACCTCAGCCTGGCTCCTAGGCTTCCACAACACGAGTCAGAGCAATGCTACTTTTCAGCAATTAGCTCCATCTCCCAGATAACTCATTATTTGTCAAACAAGGATAGGTACTTCATTAGGATACTGCAGACTTGAAAAATCCCCAGGGTTTTGGTGATCTAGAGCTGGTGTTACTACCCCAAGTATTGTATTTAGGGATTTAAATTTTACCTCTCACGGGAGAGCAGCGCACTCAGAGCACTGGATATTGATATGGATGGGAATAAGGCAGGAGGAAAAGAGCTTTTGATCCCTCTAAACAGTAGATCTGGCTGATGCAAGGATGATATTTTAAACAGGAGAAGAAGAGAGCGAAGAACTTTTAGCCTTTGGGTTAGGAAGAAGGTTGTCCTAGAAGTGGATATTTCAGTGTCACAGAGGGTCAGGGAGCAGGCAGGAAAGGAAAGGCTGATCAGGACCAGTAGGCTGAACACTGCTGAGAACTGTCTCACAAGAGTAGTGTTGCTGTTTCTTTTCAACTGAAATTAGCATTCAAGTCTTTTCATTGGTCTGCTTTTTTTATTTTTTCTTTTTTTTTTCTTTTTTTTTTTTTTTTCTTTTTTTATTGGTGGGGCTTAAATCATCCAGTGGAAGGAGAAAGGGAAAAAAATTCTTAAAATTGTCACATGTATTCAAAAATAAAAAAGCAAGTTTGTGTCACATTTCATAAGGCTTTTCATATGGGGATCTATCACCAAGAGCTTCAACTGGGCAGAGATTTCCTCTTAAGGCTCTCCCACCCTTGTTCTCATCCCAGAAGCCAAACAACTAATCTTTGGGATACAGAAAGAAGGAAGCCTTGGAAATGGAAGCACTCAAAATCTGCACATGAGAAATAGAAATACACCACGTAAGAAGTGATCCCCTTTATTTTGAACAGACACATGTAGCCAGATACCCATTCAGACAACAAAAAGCTACAGGGAAAAAGTGATGAGGCCATGACAGACACTTGGAAAAGCATGAAAATTTTTGTTGGGGATGAAACATACATACCCTCCAACTGCACTGATTTTGCTAGACAATCCTAGAAGTCAGATCCTAATTTTGGATCTGACCAAAATATCAGTTGGTACCCATTCTTAAAACCATGAGGGAAAAAAACCCCTGGGTTTTTTGTGAGTTTATTGCAGGTTTCTTGTCTGTAGAGAGGTTTTCAGTCCTTCTCACCCTATGGCTGCTCCCATTTGCCACATTTAGCCAAAGCACCCAGAAATGGGAGAGGAGGGTGGGTTAAAGCTTGAGCTGCTTTGCAAGGAACCCTTTAGGGCTTCCTCGCGTGGCACTTCCAACGGCAGCACTGCACAGCTCTTTCTCTTGCTCTACTGCCTTTGGACCAGAAAGCAAAGGTAGAGTGGAACTTGTCATTTTGGAGCTACTACAGCAAAAAATGTGAGGCCACAGAAGCAGCCAGCACGTGGAGACTGATCCTAAATGGCAGCAGCTACATGGCGGGTCCTGTGGGAAATGTCAAAATCTGAACGCCTGGCCACGACTGCCCAACCCTGCCGGAGTGAAAGCACGACGTGAAACAAAAACATCCTCACTGCGCTATCAAACGTGCTCTTCAGGCCAAGGAAATGGACTGGCTGAACCACAGCTAGCCCCACTCAGACTCACCCCAGAGAGAGAAGACGTGTTGGGCCAAACCTCCACTCGCCTGTGCCTTGAGCTGTTTGTCTCCACAGCACCAGAGTGCAAACCCCTCCTGCATCCGAACCACACATTCCAAATATACTCCTACTTGAATAATTTGTCAGGCTCACTAATTAGCTCTCCTCCCAGTCTCCTTGTGAGCTCAAATACTCTACAGCATGCATTCCTTCATACCAACAAGAGGGGAGGCTCACAAGCTCATGTTGGAAATTCTCTGATGATAACTTTACAAATAACCCTGACAAAAGAGAGAGAAAAAAGTCACAAAACGGATGCAAAAATTGGCACCTGCTGTGAGGCGTGTTGACAGAGTGGCCCAAAGAAGCCTGCCTCTAATGGGATTTTTTAAAGAAATGCAGCTGGATGAAGGTCAAAAGGAAGGAGTGTGGGAAAAGCCTACACTGGAGGTTGGCCATGCAAGCTGCATTTCCTCCTTGAACCAGTTGTTAAGCAGAGTACAGCCACAAGCACACACGCACACACACTTTTACAGGAGAAGTTTGTGGCTGGCTGGTAGAGTAAAAACTCTGATCTGCCTTGCCCTGAATAACCTCTGCCTCACTGGAAGACAGGGAAGAAGAGTCTACGTCTCACTGGCCAAAGAGCATGGCTCGGTTGTAGTCACAGAAGAGGATTTTTAAGCCTACGATTATTCCCTGGCATTTTCCATAGAAACTGCTCTGCACCTTCCCGAGAAGTCGCAACGGCGTGTTGAGAGTCAAACACAGGAGCCATGCTACACCTGTGAGAACCTGTCCCCACTGCTCCAGGGCCTCCTGGGAGCAGCATCCTTCCGGAGAACTGTCAGGGATACCACATGTAAAAGCCAGTCTGATGCCTCTGCATGCATATAGCAATTTGAGTGCCACTATATTAAATTCCCCCGAGAGAGGCAGCACCAACAGATATAAAGTAATTTATTGCCAAAGTGCATTTCCATCTGCCCTGTTGGGTTACCAATGGGACCCGTGCCCTGCTCAGGGTGCCAGCCCTCAGGAAATTGGATGGCCTAAAGGCACAGAAAATAGTTGTGTTTTATCAAGATGCAGGTCTCGTCTCTGATGAAAAGCTCTTAAATCACAGACAGAGTAGCACAGTACCCAACAGCATGTCATGACTTTTACATTCTCAAGAGGTCTGGCTGCTAGGCAAGTTGCTTTTTTCATTTTTTTTTCTTTTTCTTTAATAATTAATATCTGTGATAATTACAGGGGACAGTCTCTCCTCCTAATAGATTTGTTGCAGGAGATGGCTCTTATCCCCGTAGAACACATTGCTTAGTGACTCCTGTTCCGAATACCCAGACTCTCTCAGAGGAAAAAGTATAATGCTGCCCATCAAGCCACCAGATCCATCATCAAATGAACTTTGAAAACGAGAGTCAGGTGCCCAGATAGATCTGGTGGCACATCACTACACAGCCCCCAAAAAGAGAAATATGAGGTATGATCCTGGCAACATTACTTATTGTACGACATAGCCAAGACATGTGGATTAGCTCCACCGAGGGTCTTAGGAAGTGAGCTGGTGAGACCCACAGAGGATAAGAATGGTCATGATCCAGTACAGGCTATACCCCAACACCTCAGGCTGGCATGCCAGAAACACCAGGCAAAGACTGATCGAACACAGTTTGGGAGGCGAGTATTGCCAAGACCTCTATACTTACCACCAAGTCCTGCGTGCTTGCTCAGAGGGGGTGGGATAATGGAGAAAGAAAACTCAAAAAACAGCTGCCTCAAGAAATGACTTGTATTTGTAAGAAAAGCAATGAATGCCTGGCACAGAGTAAAAAAATGCTTGTATGAAGTTAAAGTGAAAGAACAGAGGCAAATGTTCTTCAAATACCAGCAGCACACATCGTTAACAGTGCAAATATAAACTACAAAATGTTAGACTAATCTAGTCAGCCAGAATACAATGTTAGCCAATGTAGGAAATGGTTGAACTCTGCCACCGATGGCCTTATGGCTAAGAATTAAAAGGACAGGCACATTAAAAAAAACCTCTAAAAATCCTATGGAGTGGTTATTTTTTCTTCCCTCCCCCTTTTGCCTGGCGTGGAGGCATGGGCAGCGAGGCCCTCTCGGTTATGGCTCTCTGCAGCCGGCCACTGCGACAAGGCAGGGTGGCCTGCGGCGGGTCGCGAGAGTCGCTCGTCCCTTCGGCCCCTGGTAAGCACACAGTGGAGGATGCCACTGCGTCCTCACCAGTCCATGTCGAGGCACACGTCAACTCGACATGGGGGGTGGCTCTTTGGGAGATGCGCGTTTCGAGGACCTGTGTCCTCGGCTGCTTGAGGAAAGCTAAAATCTCTGACAGGTAGTTATGGATGGCTCTTGTGGAGGTAGCCACAATGCCCAGCTGCAGCTCCATACGGCCCATGGACTGGGACATGAGACCCATGGACTGTGCATGCTCCCTCTTGATATTTTCCAGCAGCTGCACAATCCTACTGTTGGTTTCCATCAACAGCTTCTCTCCCTCTGTTAGCTGGGGCTGCCCTCTCCAACCCCGATCCCTAGGGACAGGCTCAACACCGCAGCGCTCTTCATTCATCTCATCATTTCCCTCCTCCTCAGGAGAGTCACTTTCAAACTGAGGAGTCCTACTGAGTGACTGATCCCCGGGAGACTGTATGTCCATGGTGCACTCTGGAGTCCGCGCCGGCGTTTGAAATCCCTCAAAATCCTCCCCAACGTTGCTGTGCGTTTCAGACGAGGACAGCGGCCACTGCCAGCTCTCTGTGGTCCTGGCTGGCGAGTCTTCGTCAGAGGCAGGCACCGAGGATTCCTGTTCTTCGGCCGGCGTGGACAGCGAGCTCCCTCGGTGATGGCTGGCTTGCCCCGAGGATCCAGGAACCTCCCCATCTTGCTCCCCAGTGACATCTGGCAATCAAATAGAGGAGCAACAACCACTGTATCTGAGGCCAGGCAGATGGAGGTATCTACATGCATTGGACAACACATAGAAATAAGCCAGTTGGGAAGCCAGAGTGTATGTGTTTGGGCAAACGGAAGGGCGGACTAAAGTTTAGTGACTGCATTGGGCACGTGGCAATTGGCGTCATTAAGCACTTTTGGTCTCAGTGCACACTGTCCTGTACCCAGAACACACACAGCCCTGCTGCATCCCAAGGCAGGAGCTACCAAATTCCCCTCAGTGTGACTGTGACAGGAAATGTCAGTGAACCTAGCGAGAAGCTCACCTATGCACTGCAGTGGTGTCAGTCAGAAATCCCTGGGACGAGCTCAGGGCCAAGGGTCCAATTGAGCTTCCTGGGGTGCCAGATGTGCTCCACCACTGGCTGAGGGCAGCCCTTTGTTGCTCTGAAGCACTGCTGGCTATCTTCACTTTTGTCCGACGTCTCACGTCACCCCACCCAAAATCTCTCCCAAATAACTGCTGCAGCGCGACGGTGGCCGTCCGTGGGATTATCCCGTGAGCAATGCCCTCCCCAACATTTGCCAGGTTCTCCTTGCTCTCTTCTCCAAACAGTAGGAAATGCTATCTGAGGGCATTGCTCACCGGGATCTCTTTGTCTCCTGCAAATGAACTGAGTTTTTACCCTCCCCTGGCTACCTCTTCCCTTGCCTGAGGGTGCGTGGTGGAAATCTGGGTGCAAATGCTTCCCCATGGCAACTCTAGAGAAAAATACCCTCCCAAAGAGCAGGAAAGGCTCAGGATTTTGCACCCACAGGAATCACCAGCTCACAATGGAGTGTGATCTGCCCAGCTCTGTCCTGTACCTCTCTGCATTACGTGAGGCTGTGGCCAGGACTCTGTACACTTTCTGTTACTTCAGATAAAAAAATGAGTCCACTTCTTTTTTTTTTTTAATTTTTTTTGAGGGGAGCCAATTTGGTCATGAGAAATCACCCTAGGGCAGTGTGGCTGAAGGAGGCAGCCCAAAGCCCAAACCCAAAGCCCTGCATTCCCCACGCTCAGGCAAGGGACAGCTGAAGAAGCACTGCTCTCGGTAGGGTTGTGACCCAACCAGGCTGCTGCTGGTCACACCACAGTGGCCTGAGTGCCAGATCAGTGCTGTGCCTACTCTCTGGCATCCCAGCCTTGAAAAAAGCTTTTTGGGTTTTTTTTTTAAGGATTAATTTCTGCTTTTTGAAATACTGCTCTTCAGACCTCAGTGGAAGCTGTAAGCTTATATCTGCAAGGTGATGCTGAGGTCATGTTAAACCATGCTTTTGGTTCTGTTTATGAATCGGGGCAGGGTTTTGTTTGATTTTTTTAAAATTATTTTATGTGAAATATAATGAAAAGAAAAGCTTTTTCTGACAGACCCAAGGATCCCTCCTGCTTTATCTCAATCCCTGTCCACCACAGTGTGGTACTCATTATTTCTACACCCATGTGCCTGCAATATTATGGTGCTCTAAAAGGGATTCTGTGTGACTTCATTGAATGATGACTTTTAAGTGCTAAAATAATGGATATTATTCGTGCATTTAGCATATTCACTACTTCAAAGTATTCACATTCAAAGTATTCATATTCTCTCTGCGTCTGGCTGGACTGTCCAGTTGCATGTTTTATGGAAAGTGAGGATGAAATTGTATTTGTAAAAAGGCATGAGCTCCTTATGGAAATGAATTCTAGGGACAAACTGTCATGCAATCATTGGCTCTTCCACTCCATGGAGGTTTGAAAGGGACTATATATCACCCTAACTATGAACTGCTTCTTCCTTGGCAATTCTTCCCCTGCTTTGTCTAATACAGCCATAGCTGCATTCCTTCATTAGCAAAGCTCTCTTAACAACTACGGTGTAGGATCATGAAATGATTTCTCAGCATTTTCCTATTTGAGTACACATGAAAAAAAAAAAAAAGAACAAAAAAACAGGGGACCTAATTTTACCACACAAAGCAAACACACACTTCAATTAAAGTCTATGGAATTGGAGTGAGGTAAGGGATCATAAATACTCATTCTGGTAGAGCCACTGGTCATACTGAATGTCTTGGCATTTCTTTTGACATGTCAACAGAAAATTCCACATATTTAAAAACCCCATTTAGCTGGCAAGTGTTCTAAACAGAGCCCACCTAACAACTGGTAAGTAGTAGAACCAAACTATACTGGAAGTCAAAAACAGAAGCAAAATGAAATCAAAAACCTCCAAACTCCACACTGATTTATGAATACTTCTGTAAATGGTATCACTGTCTAATTTGTTCAGACTCAGGGGGACCAGAACAACTTTGTTATTTGTGCATGTCTACGCATTTGCCAGAGGCTTGTAAAGAAAAATTCCTCTGAAAAATCTCAATAATAAATTTTTGCAAAATTCCTTATGTCCTATGAAATGTTACCACTTGCCATTCTCCCAGTCAGTCTTTTCAGCCTTTCAGAGCTGAAAGAACAGCATCTGGCAATCGGTGACCAATGACACAAATGACAAAAAAGCAAAGAGTCTGTGAAAACCCCTGGGCAGAAGGTTAATTGCGGAAACTCTTGGCGAATACTTCTGAATAATGAATACATGCACAGGCTTTAGGTTAGGTTGGTAAACTTGGCTGGCAATGAGAAGGAGGAACAACCATCACTGTTATTATTTGTAACAAGGTGTTCAGCATCTCTCAGCAACTCCGGTTTCTGGAAGCTTTGGGAAGCATTGCCATGGGCATGGGGAACCGAGGGTGTGTTACAGGCATGGCCTTCCACAAACTTTCCTTCACTAAGGAGCAATCATGGGAAAATTGCCAGGAGGCCACTGGCTGACACCACCTGGAACATGTGAGTCTGCCCAAGAAATCCATTCCTTGGTAACCAAAAGTCACCCTGAATTCTGGGTGGATCTTGGTCAGGTTGGTTACACCAGTGCCTAGGCTGGGGCTGTGGGAGAGTACTGCCAGGCACAGCAGGGGTACTGCAAAACTGGGTTCAGCCAGAAACCATCCTTATGTTTGAACAGCTGACAGAGTGACCTCAGCTAACTGCCTTTAACTCCTTAGAAAAGGGGCCACTTCCAAAAAGAGAGAAAGAGAGAGGCCACTACAACTGTGAAGTCAAAATTGGCCATGGATCAAAACATGCACCAACATGGCTGACCTCACCTTGTTAATTTGCTTTAAAAAAAAAAAGAAGTCTCTTTCTTTTCAAGCTTTAAATAGAGTGGGTACAAAGAAGCACAGCTGGCTTCCTTGGGTGTGGAGCAAAGGGAAGAGGTCAGATTCCCTGATCTTTCTAGCAGTTTCCACCTGACACACCATTCCTACATGCAGCATTTTGCTCACAGAGATAGATATGACTTACAGGCAAAATAGGTCACTTCTGTCTTGTACAGGTATCTTTATACCAAGTGATAGCAGCCATCAGACCTGCAGCCTCCAAGGTTCACGTTCCTAACCTCATGTCCCTTGCTTTGCTGGGGCAGGACTTCCATCTCCATCCTTAAATGGCTGAGGAAGGGACTCAGGGAGGAGCATGCAAATGTGCTAAAGGGAGCAGAAACATCTGGAAGCCAGCAACCCACTGCACTTCAGCTTTAGTGTTTGATCACTGTGGGTACTATGCAGCTATTTCCAAAAGCCCCCTGGGATTCACACGTTTCTGAAGGCTGTTTTTTGTTTTACCTCAGTGACTCTGCTGTGTTTAAGGGAAAAAAAAGATCTGCTATTGAGGGGGTCCATGCAATAGGAACTCCACCAAAGTCCTGGCTATCTCCCTTTCTCCCCTGTTGGATAGGTTCTCAGTTTCTGCAGAGGAGCAGGATCTGCCAGACAGATTCTCTGTTCCTGCTGCCTATCCAGGTGATTCCCCTGGGCTGACACAGAGCCTGGTCTGACGTGGTGGATCAGCAGGTGCTCCTGGAGCCCACAGGAGAGCTGCTCCAGGTGTGCCTGCAGGGGAGAGCTGTGGTTTGCCCCATCCTGCCCTGAGCATGCTGATCAAAGCCAAGTTTATTCCAGCCTTTAGGTACATGAATATGTCCATTATTTTCGAGCACTGCTATTCCGTGCTATTCCTCGCACAACAACGTTCATCACCACTGAGAGTCCTTCGTGTTGGTCATTAGGCATTTTGAGGATTGTAGCAATTACTGGGTTGAGATACACAGAGAATTACTGAGTGGTTGATTCAGCTGCAGGGGTAGAGGACTGAGACAGAGGCCAAGAACAGAGCAGGGCTTTGGATATACACAAACTTTAGAGACATCAGAAGTATTTCTTTAACTTTTGGTCACTGAAGAACATTTGAGATTTATGCCTGTGTTGTGCCTTACCTGCCACTTGGACTGGCAGCTGATCCCTCCCCTGAGATGTGCTGCTCTTTAAGAAGCCCTCCTTTTGAAATCCCACCATTCCTGTTTCACCTCTGCTACCGGATCGTTGCCTTTTCTTTCCATTATCTTTCCTTTTCAGACTGCCCACCAGCGGAGCTGCACGGGAGGGCTGGGGCAGGCACGGTCTCTTCCTGCTGACAGACAGGTGGGTGGAGATGTCCCTTGGCCACAACAAGAGGGCCAGGAGCCCAACAACAGCGGGAACACAGCGGGGGAGCTTCCCGGGCCCTGCCTCTGCTGCTCTGGACCTGGGCCTCTGTCTGTATCTCATCATCCCTCCTGGGGTGGGTGCATTTCTCAAACTGCTTAGGTACCAAGGTGATAGGTGCCTTGTAAATACCTAAGATAGATACAGACAGAAACTGTACCAGGCGCATTATGCAACACTTCAGACAATGCCAATGGCACCTCAGTGCTGTAGGATCACCCACCTGGTCCAGCATCTGCAGGCAAATACTGGGCACATGCATTTTTCCTTTGGAAAAGTGATGGGAACACAGGACATTCATTCTTCCTTGGTGGCAACAGGTTTGGGCACGCAGCCCTTAGTGTCAGGCACTGCACATGCAAGGGTTTTGTTCCATCGCCTCCCCTAAATACGAGTTTGCAGGTTTAGTTTAATTTCCTTCGCTGGCCAATAAAGTTTGCTTCCTTGTCAATAATCTGCAAAAACGGGTTACAGGAGCTGCACCAAAACTAAAGGGGTGGTCTTCACATGTGCCTATTTGAAATGCCTTTTAAATACAGCTGTGGTGTTGCTTTCATCTTATGGATTAATTTTTTTATCCCAATTTCTTTTATTTTTAACTACAAGTAGCTTGTTTTTAGCATGAAGACCAGGAGTGATTATGCATATAATTAAGTTTCCATGTCTGAGGGGAAAAAAAAAAAAGCAGCATTTAAATCAAGTAGGTGCAATTATTTGCACTGCATTCCTTTTAGGTTTTTGGCACTTCCCATATATATGCCAAAGGCCTTGCCCTGCTTAATTTGTAAAAGAATAGCTGGGAAGTAACTGGATAAAAACTTCAGGGGGAATGTCTGTGGGTGAGAGATCTACTAAACGACAATTTGGGCAAACAGTGGGTCTGGGTTCTGGGCAAGGTTTTCTAAGAAGCAGATGAACAAAAATTCTGGACCACCTTCCCAATGCTAATGGGCAGGTGAGAACCTACTGATTTCAAAAGAGAGCTTGCTCAGGGCACAGGAGTTCATCTGATAAAGTTGCTTGGCACAGAAGCAATTTCACCTGACAGTGTCCCTGGGGGAAAAACAGGTGACTCATGTTTGGTTAAAATGGTTAAAAATGGATCTGTGCCCGCTGAGAACAAATGGCTTTCTTTTCAGCTCTTCAAACAGGATCAGATGTGTAAAAATTCATCAAAGACCAAAAGAAGGTAAAGTATAACAAGGCCTTCAACACACCACCGAGCATTTAAAGACTAGCCTTAGCTGAAGCATGGATTCAGAGCAAGAACATTAAAGGTAAAGTTCTAAATCCAAATTAGTTGTTTATGATCAAAATTAGAGGGAAGAAACAACAAGTTCAGCCTACAGTTATGTCCCGTAAATATATAGTTAAAAATATACAGAAATGGAATGACCTGAGTTTTCATGTGGACAATTAGGCTAATCCTCATCAATCTGCCACCACTATATTTGAATCTGGAATTACCTTTTTCCAGCCCCGCCCCAAATTAACAATTTGCAGGATTGTGCTTGAATCACAATGCCCAAAGCACACATTTACCATACTGCAAACAACAGGCAGAGAATATTATTTTAGCAGTCAGCATAATGAGGAAATAATAAAAGCGCTTTGCAATACAGTCAAACACAAAAGGCACTTGAAACACTTTCCTTCTATGAAAATTAACTAAAAATAATTGTCTGTTCTCTGGGATACTGTAAATTCTATAAAGTACTCTAAAATAAAATAAAATAATAAAATATACAAAATAAATCAATAAAACATAAAAACTTTAGCTACTAAAATTAATCATTTAACATTGAGTATCTATAAATACCATTACATGATTTATGAAAATGCTTTGTAGGTATTCACAGTAAAGAGCTCTCAAAACTTTCTCGAAGGAAAGCCTTATTTGTGTTTCTAGGGCTGAAAATAGCTTCACATTATTACACAAGTCACATTTACACATTATAACCACACCATCAAAAGTAATTTTTAAGGAAGGCAGAAAACGGATATGTTCAAATTCTTTCTAGAGATATAATTTTCAAGTACCAGCTCTTTAACAGCATGTTCATTATTAAGGAAATAATGATACAGGCATTTAAAATACACCTGCAATGCTGAAGCCTTGCAATTCAGCCTACCTTGAAAGAGGAATGGTCATTGTCTAACAGTGGTTTCTGTTCAAGAACAAAAACAAAGCAGAGAATATAGTCAATACCCACTCCTACCCTGCAAGCCAGGTGGAATTTAAATGGCAATTTGATGTTCTGTTTAAGAGACAGCATTTGAAAATTTGGCCTAATCACAAAAGAAAGGCAATCAAATCAAAGAAACCAAAAATAAAGTGGAGGATCTAATACACTTACAGCATTCTCTGGTCTTACACTTAACTCTCACGCTTCCACACCGAAGGGAAAAACCAAACAAACTATGAGGAATTATCTAAAACAATTTATTTTTAATTAGATTAGAAATTAATTAACATGGGTATGTGAACATTTGAAGGAAAAAGAAAAAAAAAATAGCAGCAAAGGGAGTTTTGAGATGAGGGAGATAAGTCCTTCATCTCCCTGGCTCCTGAAAAAGAGAGAGAACACATTAAAAGTGCTGAAAGAGTTTTCCACTGCCCTAAGTGTGCCATATTGGGAAACACATGCAATTTTAACTGTTCCTCAAGCCCTCATGATTTTGAATATGTGCTTAGATATTAAATTGATAATATCTGAGCATAGTCACACTCACATAAACCAACGTATTTAATGTGTCTCTTCGCAAATGCTACAAACCCCACATTTTCTGCAACACTTACAATTCCTTTTCCAACTTCTTTTGTACCATTGTCTTGTTTGGCTGATGCAGAAAGGTTTTGAAAACCTTTTCAATTACAGTCTTACAGTCCTGCAGTAAAGAAAAACAAGTATCATGACAGGGCACTACATCCTCAAGAACAAGCTGATAAATTCAAAATAATAACAGTGTAGATGAGAACACTCCTACAGACTCAAGCAGCCTCTACTCAGGATTCCCAGTGTTTCCAAAATGTTAAAGCATCTCATGAAAGGTAAATCCTGGACTGAAGAAGTCTTTAGTACCAGGAGTTACCTGTTAAGCTTGGATTCTGTGGCACAAATTGCTAATCAGCACATTGCCAAGCTATGTTTCATGGAATACACAGGTTTAGCATTGTTCCCTTTTTGAAACATACAATTTTCAATACTTTGCTTTCACAAAGTGTTTTACAAGTACTTCCATTAGAGCCATGGTCCTAATCCTACACTTACACTGCTGTGGACTCTCCAAGTTACACTACAAGCCATAAAATCTGCAGCCTTGCTGCACCAACCACAAATGGGGCTGGCATTTCTTCACACACACTTGACAAATTCCACCCAGAGTCACTGCTTTCTGCTTGAGATAAATGACAACCCGATGACAACCTCTTCCTCATTACTACACTGCCACTTCATTAGAATTTCAAATATGTAATGTGAATCAATTACTTACAAGGGATAACCTTCAAGAATTCTTCATGAAGCCTGATGCCTTTTGCTCTCATCTTCTGAAACAGTGTCTGGCGAAGATCTGAAAACCTTCTTCCTACAGAGAAGTACTGCAGGTGCTGGGAGCTACCTCAGGAGCTGCTGTGGTGAGTGCTGTAAAAGTTGCTTTGGTGGTATTCCCATTGTTCCCTGCAGACAAATCTCCATCATCAACTCCACCACAGTGAAATAAAGAGAGTGAGTTTTGAACCCAGACGACTTTGGGAATGGTCTCTTCAAACAGAACAGAACACTGTGAGCTAATCCACTGCTTGGCATTCATTTATATGTATTTGCTCTGCAATTTCATTGTTTCAGATGCCATTGGAAGGTACCACCTTTGAAACAATGGACAACAGGAATGGGATGAAGTGGGAATGCTTATTGCAGACAGAGCTAATAATATTTCTTTTGAATGCCATCAACTGATATTTTTCTATTCAAATGCCGGTCAGACTTGATGCCAGGCAACAATATTCTGTGTTGATGATACCACAGTTATTGTGTATCTGTGAGGTGGTGATAGAATCTAAACCCTTCAAAGGAGAAAATCCTTTATTTGTAGTTGGTACTGCAGCCCACACCAAAGCCCAAAGACCAGGACCAACACACATACTATATCAGTATATGGTATATATCAATATTTTATATTGATTACCATATCAAATCTAAGAACAAACAGCACCACCCCAGCTCACAACTGACACCCATGTGACACTGCCAGCAGATTATTTATTAATGCAGAAGGATTATTTGTCATTTCCATTTTGCTGTGGAAATTTAACCTGATCTGTTCTTCACTTTGTCCTTTCTCTTAGAGGATTTTATATTAAGCATTTTAAAATTCAACACTGTCCACTTCAGCTTTCACTGAAAATCCCAAATTAATCACTAAATCAAACCCATTTCCTAGCAGCAAAGAAAGCTGAGGAGCAGGAAACTTTTAAATCATATATCTAGACATTTACAGATCTTAGCTTATGGATGTGTTCCTTAAGGATCATATAATTTTCAAATTCTCCCTCCACAAGGAGTTATTCATAAGTCAAAACAAAAACTGAAGGAAAAGCCATTTAAAACCAAGCTCTCCACCAGCTGCATAAACTTATTATAAACAGAGTTATTTAAAGTTTTAAAATATTAATTTTAAAAGCTCTAATGATACCTATTTTCCTGTCGTGATGATGAAAATTATGACCTCAAATTTTTCCCTTAATCTTTCATTTTCAGAGTGTTTTCAAGCCTTCATTTCAATTTGCTGCAGGAATATCCTGGTTATGGTTCAGTATTAATGGAATCACATTTTAAATGCTGCCTCCAA
Source organism: Agelaius tricolor (assembly GCF_023055355.1). NCBI lineage: Eukaryota > Metazoa > Chordata > Aves > Passeriformes > Icteridae > Agelaius > Agelaius tricolor. The sequence continues at coordinate 55,263,418 of NW_027269265.1, read as the reverse complement.
CAAATTGCTGCTACAACTCTTGGTTTACACGTTGCCATAACTTACTCATACAATGGTTCTTGGAAAACTACAAGGCATAGGAAAGAAGAAGACCTCTCCCCCATCCCAAGTATCCCACAACATCCAGAAAGTAGTATGGAAACACAACCCTTCCACACACAAATTTCAAGGTTGGAAGCTACCTCTGAGTCAGGCAACTACTGCAAGCAGAAAGTCAGTGGCACAGATGAAGTTAAATTTTAGTTGAATTCATGCTATGTAACTGCAGTAAAATGACAGAACTGCCTATGCCATGCTGCTCCAAACCTAAGGATTTTATCACCTTTTTACACACAAATACCCTACCTTCTATCCTGAGTATCAAAAAATACAGCCTATGTCCTGTCCTGCCCTGCCTTTCCCCTGCTTTCCCAATGAACCAGAACCCATCGCCAGAGATAATCAACAAGATCAGTCAGACAAGAACCACAGAAGCCATTATTGTTATCTTAATGCCTCCCTCATCTCTGACCCAGAAAACTGAATTCGTGGTTGACAGAAGACTCTACACAACAACACAAAGATTTTTTTATATGCTGCCCAAACATATTTTTCAGTAGCAATGTGGTTTATTCTGTCATAATCTCTGAACAGAGAATGGCAAATATCCCTAGCTGGAACCTCTGCTAACCACCTGAAAGGAGGTCAGGAAAGAGCAGGAAAATAAAGAGTGGAAAATAACCCAATTCCATCCTATTAAATGTCAGAAAGGAAAAGCTTCCCTGCTGAGAGAAGACACTGCCTACAGCCTAGATTTCCTTTCCATGACACTGAACCTCATCCAAGAGCAGGACACAGCCTGTTTTTCACCAGCTACCACCCAGGGGCTCAGGGAAGTGGGAGACTCTTCCTTGGGCCAGGCTCCATGAGAAGGTGGAAATGAGCAGCACCTGCTCAGGAGAGCTCACAATGTAGGGAAGCAAAATGACGTACAGGAGCATGGAAAAAGTACAGCTCAACACAAACAAACTCTCTATACACAAAAATACATTCATGAAAACTATTAAAATAGCAGTGCTATTTCTACCTGCCCCCCTGCCTCGCCTTCAGTGCTGGGATGACTGCTCAGTGCTGGGATCTAGGGAAGGTGGGTCTTTGGGAGACATTTCAAGGAGAAGGTGGTAGGTGGCCTCATGAATCAGTCCAGGGAGGGCACTCCATGCATACAGGACAGCGTGGAAGATGTTCTACCAGACAGAGCAGCATTTCTGAGGGTGAGAAGCTCAGGTGTGGTGTGCAAGATCCCTGATTCCAGACACAGTGTGGGCGTGGGAGCACGTGTGGCCGTTCGGGACACGAGCGGGGTCGCTAATGTGGGACTGCACTGGGGGGTCACTGGCCACTGATTCTCTGTGGCTGCCACTCAGCACAGGAACTGTGAGGAGATGAGATGGAAGGGGTTGGAGAAGAGTTGGGTACAGAGAAGGAAAAAAAAGGCAAGGTGAAGGAAAGGAGACAAAAGGAAGAAATGCAGGGGATATTTTCGAATGTGGTCTTCTGTTTGAGTTTCTTAAGTGTGTTTGCAATTTATTAACTAAATAACTAAAAAAACATATACAATAATTAATGTACATTTGACACCATAAAATAAACTGGACCATATGCCAACATTTACATTGTTATTATCCTTCACTATGGAAAGGTGAGAAACAGGTTAAACAAGAGACAAAATGCTTCCCCTTACCCTTCTTCTTCCGTACTGAAGCTTGGAAATAGAAAGGGAAGGAACTGTGAATCAATTCTGAAGGTAATTTTTTATATGCTAAATCCTCGTCTGTCATTTTGAGTGCAAACATTATCCTTCCCTCTAAGATGTCAGTCTCTCCCTGCTCACCTCTGCTAAACAGGTATCTCTCAACCCACAGTAGATAAAATCTGCTTTTGCCAAGCTGTTTATCAGGATTTATGAGGAATTTCTCCCCTGCAGTTATTAGGGATACATGCAGAATTTTTTTTTCTAAGTTCTTTTTTAAAAGCAGTAATTGGGGCAACTTATTGATACCAGGGCTCTCAAACTATGACAACATCAGGCATTCCCAAATCTTTGCAGATTGAAATGGAAAGGAATCATTAGCACACTGCCATCTTTTGGATTAATTAATTTGAAAGAGAACAGCTCAGATGGTCTGCTCTTTATTGTGAAGAACAGAATAGCTCAAATCATGTCAATAAAACTGTAAGTAGGGTCCAGAGCCAGACAAAGGAAGTGACTCTAATGACTGCAAGATGGATAATTTAAAAAAAAATGTTTACCTTAGCTAGAAGATATTACAAAACTATGCATTCTAAGGGAAAACAAATGGGGATTTTCTATTTACATTTTTCTTCTGCTACATAACAAGGGACATTCAATAAAATTAAAGGCATCACATTCAAAACCAATAAAAAGGAAATACATCTGTACACAGCACATAATTAGCCCGTGGGATTCTTTGTCACGAGACATTATTGAGACCACGAGCTTCTCCAGCTCAGGAAAAAGGGTTACACATAGGTATTGATGAGAACATCCACAGTGCTCATTTATAGGTTCTTCCTATTTGCTTTGCACATATATGGCATGAAAGGAATGCTCATTCATTAAAGAGTTTAATGGCTATAAAAATGTGGGTGTTCTCATAGCTCTCACAGATGTCCAATATATACACAAATACATAGAGGGGTATATAAATTATAGATAAATACACACATACAAGCTGTGTTTTATGTCAGGAGACAACTTCTAACTGATGATAGGGAGAACACTTTCCCTGTGGAAGCTTGTTCAGTTGCTGTGCAATTTAAGAATTCTTGTCCCTTCTGATAATAGCCCTTTTCCAGGACAAATATGAAAATAGGTGGACTACAGATGTTCTTTGGAACAGCAGTCACATTGTTTGCTAAGGTGGCAAATGTTCAGAGTGTCACAGAAGTGGCATTTACAGACTTTTTTGGGAAGAAAGCAAATTTCTGCCACCACTACAGCTTTCCCAGGGCACAAACACCTCTGGAACATGGTGCAGGACTATTTCTCAGAACAGAAAACTCCTGCCACTGCAATGTCCGCCCCATCTGGATCAAGGCATAAATGGGAAATGTGCTTAAAAATGGAAATTTGTCCCCTGGCTGCTTGTTAAAGGAGTTGCAGTGGTTTCTGCCACTTGGTGAGGACAAACAGCAGAGCAAGAGCCACAGCTTGAGCAGGGGGGTGGGAAAGCTAAAATATGATGGTCTCCACTGGGGACATTACTATTAACAAGCTATTCTCCTCTAGGAAAATGCTGCTTCTGCTTTAAGATCAATATCTCCTGTGGAGGATTGAAAAGCCAGAGAAATAGAAGAATATCCTCAGCTTGAAAGCAATTGGCAGAAGAGGATAACAAAGGGGCAAAAATGGTGCTAAGTATTGCTGTCCCCTTGGGAAAGGTGGTTGATAAACCAGCAAAGTTTTACAAACCCTCAGCACTCCATGAAAGAAAAGCAAATGAAAAACACCCAGACCCACAAAGTGTGCTCCAGAAACAATATTTTACATTTTAATCCTGGAAGAAAAACGATGGAGCATTCACGAGCTGATGATACCTTGAGTTAAGCTCCTAAACTTCCTTGTACATAAACCCCGAATTTTCTGAGACTTGCTGGAGCTAAATAATCAGACTGGGGTGGTTTTTTTGGGTCTTCATTTGGTTGTTAGACCATAGAGAAGACACTACCTACTTCAGCACCACTTTGCTGGGAGACTTCCCATTGGAGTTACATGACTTGACTCACTAAAGGAAGGATGGGGTCCATCTGCCCCAAAAAGCCACTGACTTACAGGGGAAAAAAAGGGGCCACAAGGCTTTGATTCCTTCCAGTTGGCCTTCAAATGAGTCCATGTCAGGAAAACCCCAAGATCATAAAATTAAGTATCTAATTGTAGAATTACATGGAAAAATGGTTTTATTGTGTGGATTATTGTCATCTATGACTCTGCAGTGAGGGATGTGGTTTGGTTTTATACCCATTTCTCACTTGCTAAACACACTCTTTTACTGTTATAGCCACATAGAAATATGCACTGGGCTTTCCTCATTTTATATATGATTTATTCGTATTTCCATGTCTTAGTCTAGCTGCAGAAATTCTACCTTTTAGTGACCTAACAGATTAAAACCAGGAAGAAAAGGACAATTACCTTCCTCATTTCTAGAAAATGAATACAAATTCCTGAAGAATTATGCATATCTAGAATGTGGATGATCAAGCAAAGGAATCTACAACCACATTTCTCAAAACTAGCAAATAAAAGACTGAATGCTCAATAATTTTTATTACCAATAGTGAGAGGAATTAAGTTTATATCATGCACAGAAGTCAAAGTGATATCATAATATGCACTTTTTCAGATCAAATGAAACAAGTTCAAGTTGAAGCTGCTTTAACACTGTCAGCTTTTAATAACAGCTTCTGGCAGCTTACCTTTATCCACTAATGAGAGGCCACAGAAATTTAAAATAAAACAATATTAGATGAACTGAAAATTTAGAAAGCAAAGCTAACAAAACATGATACAGCATTATTTTCTTTTTTTTTTTCTTTTCTTTTTTCTTTTCTTTTTTGGTAGAGGTGCCAAACTTTGATGATGCATAAAATGTATCAACATTCCCTTGCGCAGCAGTAAAGGCACAAGTCTCCACAAAAAATCATTCATGCGAGTCATGCACATTTTGAACTCTCCAAAGATGCAGCATTCTTAAAACCTCCTCTGCTCTAGACACTGTACACAGTGCAGCTCCCTTCATCAATTTCACACAGAGACATATAGATAGATATTTACATCTCCACCAAGCCAGCATGCTTGCCAAAAAACACTTTCTTACCAAGCTCTTCAAGCTCTGAGGTCATGGACTTAGAGCGCAGGGTCAGTGCAGTGGTTGGAGCTCGCTTAGGAGGTGGTGGGGCTGTGCATGGGACAGAAAAACACACAGGTGTCAGCCAAAACACACCCTCTGGAAGCCCTGTGCTCACAGCCACAGTTCCATAGCCATTTAAAAGAATAAGCTCCATGAAATAAGGCGAGAATAAATACCTACATGTGGAGGAAAAAGCCCTGAGATGCTTTTCATGGACTGAATTTCTCCACTGTTTCTGGCTCTAGCGTAGGTTGCTTGACACATCCGCAAGCTTTTATGTAACAGGATACATAGAAACATTTAAAGCTAAATAACTGTGCACTTCTGTTTCCCAGCAGGAAAAGGGCTTTCTAGAGAAAGGACCTCGCAGCAGTGGTGCCCCTTCTGAGAAATATGTAGGGCTAAAAACCTCCTGGGTACCAGCCAATCTCTGGCAGATTAATTTAATCATTGAAGAAACAGTTCAATCTGAGAAATACAGGAAAGAACATTCAAATGGATCTGAATTGTTAAGGTGAATCTAAGGGAAACGGGTGATCCTCAGAATATATAAGGTCTTAAAATATCCAGGCAATAATCTAGCACAGAAGCTACCATTTGTGCTTTAGTATCCTGGTAACAAATATTTCTGGTGGTCAGAGAAGATCATCTCATTCCAACCCCTCTGGCACAGGCAGTGGCACCTTCCACTGTCCCAGGTTGCTCAAAGTCCCATCCATCCTGGCCCTGGACACTTCCAGGAGTGGGGCAGCCACAGCTTCTCTGGGCACCCTGTGCCAGGCCTCACCACCCCCACAGCAAAGAATTTCCCACTAATATTTGGCCTAAACCTGCTGCCTTTCAGTTTAAAACATTGCCTCTTGTCCTGTCACTACATTTAAGGTCAATATGATACATACCAAAAGGCAGAGGCAAGAAGGTTTAAAATGTGCAAACAGTATTTCCATCAAGCCAAAAATAATGCAGGACCATGCTGGGACATGATTTAGTTTATTACAGCCTTTCTCTTTAATTATTACTATTTTTAATAAGCAGTGGAGGTGAAGAACACTTCCAGCACAGAGAGAGAGTTTTGATTTCATGGAGCAGGGGGGATGCTGCAGTGCCAGCTCCTCACCTGCCCCGTGCTGAAGAGCCAGGTGTGTGTGAGTGAGAACTCAGGGCACTGTGGGAGCAACAGGAACTTTCAGCAACGTGCTGCAGCTGCAAGGAGCACCAGTGAGCAGCAGCAATCTTTCCTGCTTAATGATAATTATCAGGGCCTAATGACTTCCCAGCATAGCTGAGAAACCAAACTCTGGGGCATCTAAGGTGAAGGAAACAGTGTAAATTCCTTTTTTGTTTCCCTTTTTTTTTTTTTTTTGGGTGAATTTTTCATGGTGGTTTTTTTGGATGGGTGTGTGAGAAACGCTGCTAAACTACCCCTATTTCAAGTACATTTGAAATTAATAAAAGATCATCTCTTCTTAGTGCTTTTCCTCTCTCACTACTGCCAGAAATTTTAGTACAAGATCCTCAAACATATACATGTGAAAAACTCATAAAGATTAATGCCAAGCATGATGAGAGAATATTGCTCTTTTGGCCACACGTTAATGTCCAACCCAACAGAATTAAATCACTCCAAATTAAACAAGAACAGGACATTTCAAATTTGAGAAGCAAAGTCTAATAAATCGGAATTTAGAAAACAGCAATTTCATGCCCATACTTGGTTTTCTGTGAAGGAAGAGCAGAAGAGTCCATTAGGAAGAGAGAAAAATGTACCTTTCTTCCTTGCTGTGTCATCTGGATCAAGATTCCTGGTTACTGTGACAACCTTCAGCACGAGGTGATTGCCCCCCTGTCGAATCATGTTCACCACCTGCCTGTGGCCAACTTTCACTACATTCTCATTATTAACCTGCACAGAAAGGAAGGAGTCTTTTAGATCAAAATGCAGAAAATTTTTGTTTATTATTTTTGTAAAAAGAATGTGGAAGGAACAGATAGAAACAGAATTTCTAGTTACTGTCTTTTAATGAAAATATGTATTTAAGGAACAGTGCACAGCTGACACGATGACCAGAAAACAAAAAAAGCTACTCCTTTGGGAAATGCACATGTAAATAAATTCAATGTAAATAAATTCAACCAAATCCTACCCTTTACATATTTTATTTACAATTACTAGAATTTTCCTTCTGCAAGTTTCCGAAAGGATCTCCTGTTCTGGAAGCAAAGGCAACAGGGCCATAGGAGGCCCAAAGAGTGTCCATGGAAAAAGAAGAGTTAAATGCATGAAGAGTTAAATACATGAAGCCCTGAGCAGTTACTGTGATCATGCCAATTAAACTTCAAACTGCACTACAACATTTAGCTTAGGGGAAAAAAAAAATAATAAAATATATATATATATATGTATATATGTACTCTCAGTAATTTCTAGTGCTAAATCATCCTTTTTGCTGGGTTTGTCTTTCCATAATATCAATTAATAGACATAGAAGAAAGCAGAGGCATAAAAACTGTAAATAAGCACAGCTAGAAGTAATTTATTTATTCATTCAATCTATAAGGAGTCACTGAAAGTTATCTGAAATTTGAATGATGACAACATCTAAGACTGAAGTGCTGCCTGTGCTATTTGAACATAAAAGATATTGAGGAATGGAGGAAGAGCTGCTGCCAGGATACATGCTGGGAAGTTGATCTCTCTCCAAAATTCCACTGACTCAGTAATATTTCACTGAGATCACTCAATGCCTCCCAAAATGAACAGTCATTTCCAAAGTAAGTGTTTTTAGCCTCCTCTATTTATTCTGACAGGCTGGGCACCTCACACTCTGAAGGATTTACAGTTCAGAGCAGAGTCTCTCATTAAATATTATTGCTGTTTAGCAGAACAAACAGCACGGGCCGCCCCACTCCAACCTGAAATCATTTCTCATCCATTGTCTGGAAGGAAAACCTTCCCTTTTTTCAGGCTTCAGCTGAGCCAAAATGCATTTTAATGAAGCAGTGCATTGGTAAACCATCTTTTCAGCAGAGTGCTGCAGTGGGGAGCCTCCAGGACGAGCTGTGTGCTCTGTGCCTGAGCTCAGGGTGCTTTTGGAGATGCTTTTTTGGTTCCAGGCACTGTGACGTAGGTGGAACACATGCTGAACATCCAGACCTGTTGAGCAGGCAAAGACGAAGTTCTCTCATTCTGTAGGTGGAGGGTATAAAAGAATATTGATTTAAATAGGACTCTTGCTGGTTTGCTTTATTTTACACCTCCTTAGCATCTGGTATTTAATTCCAAGAGATATTTATTTAGCTGGACCAATGGCATCTAAATTTAATCTAAAATACTGAAGCGAAAAGCGTTATCCATTTACTTCTGAATTCCTTCCAGTATTAAAGCCTCAAACAGGTAATTCTTTTTCACAGGAAAAAAAAAAATCAAAAATCATGTAATTAAGAATTATGGAATGCATCCACTCTATTTTTACTGGAATTAAATTTCAAGCTTGGAAGCCAGTAAGGATTACCATGTAATCCCTAATGCTGTCAAAAAATAGAGCCCACCAAATAAATCAAAAGTCAATATTAATCAAACACATGTACACTTCACTAGTGTAAAGTGATAAATGTGTAATATGATAAACAGCTTATGCAGCATCCCATCTGTTCCCATCATTCTGTGCAATGATATTTAACATTTAGAGCAGGAGCAAATATATACAACACATTTTTTTAAAGCTGCCTCAGAAACAGAACCTGTAAATGACTGTTTATAGCAGCTTTGTTGAAAAGGCACAGTTACAAAAGCTGGGACTGAAAAGATTGATCTGAAAATAAATATAATAAAAATATTGATAGGAGAGCTGGAGGTTCTTTAACTCAGACTCCTACGGAAATACTAGAGAACAAAAGAATCATGGAACCAGCAGAGCAGAACCTCATCTTCACAGTCTTTAGCACCTCAGGGGGTAAAACTGGAGCATGATTACAAAGTAATAACTTGGGAAGTGTCAATAGGCTGTAAGTGACATTATTTCTGTTACCCTTCTTCAATATTTCATCCAGAAGCCAAATGTCTGCAGGAAGGGTTGTTAAGCAGTGAGCCACCAGAGTTCAAGCAGGTTTGTCTGACAGTTTTAGTTTGATTTATTCTGCAAACTTTTCCAGGTGTGAGTAATTTGAGGCAAATCTCTCTCCACTTCCATTTCAAGCTTTGGCAAGGGGGAGTTTGTAAACCAGTAAAGCAGGGATCTATTCCAACTGTGCCAATTCATGTCATAATCACCTGTGTTCTCTGTATTAAATGTAATCCCACTCTGGAAAACACTCAAAAACTACTTTTTGTTATAGTAGCTAGGTGTTCGGAAGGAAGCTCTAGAAACAAAGAGTAAAGTTGTTTTGCAGGCACAAATTTGTGTCTTTCCCTCTTCTTCAACCCAATCTTTCTGCATATTTTCTGCAATCTTTCACTGCAAAACCTGAGGTTCTTATTTTCCTTCTACAATTCCACAAAACGTTTTTCTGCCATGTCCTTCGTAAATAAGTGAAAATAGATAATAGAAATAGACACATGAGGAGGCTGGGTCTATGCTACATCAATGAAATCTGGTCATGCAAGAAACAAAATATAAGGAAAACTGTCTTTTGGCACAACTCACAATTTCAACAACTCTCCTCTCTCCTCTCTGGACTCTTGGGAAAAGCCTCAGAATTCTGTATTTTTGAAAATCATCCTTTATTATCATCTGATTACTGGGCAGTGGGATGGAAATTACTTTGAGAGAATTAATTGATGAAGTAATATGATCTCATGAATGTCTTTAAAAATAGTCTAAACAGGCTGGATAACTTTTATCCCCCTGAAATGCATTTATGCAATAGATTGAAAAATAATATAATAAAATGTAATATAATATACTATTATACTACTATATATTCTAATAGAATGTAATGGGATGGGATAGAATAGAATAGAATAGAATACCTGCACACTGTAAGCTGGCAGATGCATGAGCTAGAACACATACACCTGAGCAGCCTTCCTGTAGGAAGGTGCAAAAGGAAAAAAATAACCACTACCAGAGAAAGAGATTTTTGCAGACTTTGTTCTATTAATTAAAAAAAAAAGATAAAAAAAATTTCTCAATTTCTTCAATCATCCTAATCCTTCCATTACCAAAGCATTCCCTCAGTGGAAAAGGCAGTCAATCATTTTTAACAGCAATTAAGTAGGCAGAACTCCATCATTATGCTTGGGATGCCCATTGCAGAATGGCTGAAGTTGGGAATCACATCCTCCCAGAAGAAGCTTCTCAGAAGCTCTTCCTTATCCACTGAACTACTTGGAAAAAAAACCCCAACAAACCCCCAAACCCGTTACACACACTTACAACCCCCTGCCTACACACTTTTTAAAATTCACCCTTTTTGATAAATATTTCACACACACAAACCCAATCACAATTTGTACCAGCGGAAATAAATAGCTCCCAAGTGATTTTGCAGGCTCAAACGATGCTTCTGCATTTCAAGTAACCACAGAGCTGTGCACGTGGCACTGCCTGTCAGCAGCCAGTAAGAGTTTCCCATCTGGAGACTCAAATGTGAGAGGAAGAAAGACACAGTGACCCAGAGACTTTTGGGGAAGTTATTTGTGCTCTCAGTGTACCCACAGTGCCAACCCAGGGGTCACCCGCTGAAAACCAGCGAGGGCTTGTGGTGTTTGTGGCCATACTGGGATGGGCTGGAGCAGCATTTAGCACAAACCACCACAAATGTCCCAGATTTGCACCTGACAAGCATATTTAGTGTCAAAAACTCTATTATTTGATCCTCTAAATTCATTCTAAAGCTGGATTTAACGGGCTCATGGACAGCACAAGGGTACATACTGAATCCAGAAAGGTTTCTGTGAAAGTAAATTTGAACAAATTCTGTTGGCAGCAAACTTCTTATTGAGCATCCCAGGAAAGGCCTGAATGCAAAAATAACCACAGATCCAAAGGAGGAGGCAAGTTAAAAAGGTCCAAAGCCAAAAGATGCTTTGGTGTAATGACATTTTATGTGCTTACAAAATGCACTTCACCACAAATGATATCAAGATTCGCTGTCTCAAAAAGCTAGCACATGATTTTAACCTGTGTCTTAGATTAAAATAGAAAGTAATAATATGATATATAAATTAGTCCCATAATTGAAATTAATATGTGAATTTGTCTCTGCAAACCCACTTATTCCCATCCCACCACAAAAGCTTAAATACAAAGAAGCAAATGGCTTCAGTCCACCAGACTCCAACTATTCATTTATTTCAACAGTTTCTGAAACAGGCCTTGAAGAGTCTCTGGAAAATTCCTGAAGATTTTCTAATACAAATGGGAAGTTTGTTTACATTCTGATCTCCCACATAAAACATCACTGATTCCCACGGGTGTTTGACCATATCCCATTTAATCTACTTTGGTGTAAAAGATGCTTCAGAGGCTTCATGCACTCTGTTGATCTAAAGGGTGCTTTAAAAAGAAATAAAAAACAACAAAAAGCTTCACAGAAGCAGGGATACAAGGATGTGGAAATTCCAGCTGACATCTTGCATTAATGATGTTTTTGCAGTAATCCACTTGCTCATAGATTTGCCTGCCCTGGTTGGCCTTACTGCATGGGATGATGTCAAGAAGAAGCCAGGGAGCATGGGATTGGACTAGGTGATCAAAGGAGGCAACTTCCCACCTGAATCCTGTCATTTATGGAGTTTCTCCAGAAGAAGAAACATTAAAAGGAAGTATTTGACAGCCTTTCAGAAAAAAAAGTACATATGAATTAAGGGAAAAACATCAAAATCATTCGTAGCCTTGCTTCAGTATAAATGTCCAATATTGGGGCACACGAGCAAGATATAAGATGCCTGAAAGAAAACACCCTGTGGAGAGACAATGTGCTGCAGTTCTGGATTCCATCCTGTCACCACCTTTGCCCCTGCTGGCACAGGGGGAATCTTGTGCCTTCCCTGCCGCAGCTCCCGTGGCAAAGGGAGATGGCACTGCCTGGTGCTTGCTCTGGGCGAGGGCAGCAGGACAGGCTGGAGCCTGCTGGAGCCTGGGATCTGCAGGGCTGCTCCAGCCAGGCAAAGCCTTTGCCCTGGGCTGATCCAGCAGTGGCAGAAACGTTGCTGAGGGATGTGGTCTCTGCCTGGAGACAGCAGAGCTGTCGAGGAAGGGCTCAGCCACTTCGTCCCCACGAGTCGCACCAAAGCTGCAGTTGTGCTCAGGAACATCTATTTCTGAGAGACACTGAAAGGAAGAGGCATCTCAGAGCATAAACTCCAGACTCCTTGGTTGTCATGGCAACTGCATCACAAAATTTGTTTCTTAACATTTAGCCAAGCTCCATCTTGGAACTTCTCAGTTTTCCTGTCCCTGCTATTCCTGTTAGGCCCAGAACCTCTGAGAAGAAGTGCTATTTTTTGTAATTTCTCTCCCGGGTGTAACCAGTTTGTATTATTTTTTTCCTGTGTAAAGCTACCAAAAGCATAAATAGACTTTATTTTCCCCTTACTTTCCCAGCATTCTACAAACACATGTGGGAGTAATGTCCTGCCTTGGTTAAACACATGTTTTAATAATATGACAAAGTTGAAAACTTGAATGGAGCATAACAGCTGTCAGTCCTTCAAAGACCTTGTTAATTTTTTAAAAATGTGTTTAACTTTAGTCAAACCAGCCTATAAAGATGATCATACATTCATCTGTGTTTCACCCAGCTAAGACTGGCCCCATGCCAGTGTCTGGCCTCCCTAAAGGGAAATGCACAACTTTTTTTCTTCTAGTAAGTACAAACTCACTGGATTTGTTTGGGATCAAAGCTGATACCCCAAAAAAGCAGCAGGGTTAAGGGCTGCTTTTCCTCTCTTATCCATGGCATGATTTAAAAGGCAGAACTATGTTAAATTAGCACTCTTATCTAAAATTTTGGATTTTGCATACTTATATCTAACCTGAAAGCTGTTGCAAGTAAGTGACTTCCATCCTCATGAGACTACACAGAACATTTAAACATCACTCAATTCCTTGGACCCTGTCCTATTAAAAATAATGGCCTCCATTAATTAGTACCTGTTCCTGTTTTGAATCTTTGGTTTAAGTCACATTTCATTGGAGAGGTTCAATTAACTTTATTGCAGTTGATTGAACTGCAGTGTTCTGCAATCAATTAAGTGGCACTTAAGATGAATTTGTCCAATGTCTGCCAGGTGGAAGAGGTGAAAGCTTCTCATGTTTGAACTTCTCTCAGCGAAAAAAATATCCAATGAGCTGTGCACATCTGTTTTGCTTCTTTTTTGCTTAAAATAAACTCACTGAAGATAAATCAATAACTATTCTTTCCCCACATTCCAATGCTCAAAAAAAAAAAAAAGTACTAGTTTAAAATTCAGTGAAATGAAAATGAAGTTTGGAGTGCAACAGAGAGTACCTTTACATTATTCATCTTGTGAACATGCCTCATATTGAATTTGTTCTCATAGCCTATAAATTATGGTACATAGACAGCACCAAAAATAGGGTACCAAAAATAGCAAACTAGAGGTCACCCATATGGTAAAGAAACCTCTCTAGCATGTCTGCCCTTCACAGATGAGAGCATGCACGAAAATCCAAAACTGCTTAACCACTGCAACCAGAGCTGCTTCCATCTCATTCCCATGGCACATCCAGTCATCCTCCTCTGCTGGGGGCTGCTCCAAGGTGGGGGAAAGGGGAGGGAAGGGAAGGGAAGGGAAGGGAAGGGAAGGGAAGGGAAGGGAAGGGAAGGGAAGGGAAGGGAAGGGAAGGGAAGGGAAGGGAAGGGAAGGGAAGGGAAGGGAAGGGAAGGGAAGGGAAGGGAAGGGAAGGGAAGGAAAGGAAAGGAAAGGAAAGGAAAGGAAAGGAAAGGAAAGGAAAGGAAAGGAAAGGAAAGGAAAGGAAAGGAAAGGAAAGGAAAGGAAAGGAAAGGAAAGGAAAGGAAAGGAAAGGAAAGGAAAGGAAAGGAAAGGAAAGGAAAGGAAAGGAAAGGAAAGGAAAGGAAAGGAAAGGAACCCAAGCTGCTCATTCAAACAATGGGAAAACAAACTCCCATCCTTCCACGCTCCTCTGCTGACCAGTCACCCACATCCCCGTTTGCTGCTCCCTTTGCGCAGTCACTGATGCTTCATGAGACCCTTCTGATAAATTGACTCCAGAGGGGAAAAAATAATCAAAACTTGAGAGGATAATTTTGCTCTGGATCACAGACTGTCACTGTGATCTGAGAGCTGGGCCAGCTTGGGGGAGCACAATGGGTGGAGCTGGTCTGCTCTGCTGATGAGTTTTGGATGAGCCTCCTTTCGGCCCCTGTTGCCTCCATCAGCTCCTCTGGGACAACTCCTCCAGGAGAGCAGGAAAAACAGGGTCCCCTTTGGGCAGAGTGCATTTCCAAGCCAGGCCCATCCCTGGAGCAGCTCCATCCCCTCCTGTGCTGCTGTGTGGGACAGGGCTGGGGAGCAGAGGGAGCTGAGGCAGCACTGCCATTCCCGCTGTGCCTCGGAACAGCGCCCACCTGCACACCCTGCCCCCAAAGGGATGAAGGGCTTCAGACCCCCATGAAACAATTCCCACCCCAACGCTGGAGGAAAACAGGAAGCTGTGTTCCACCCTAAAAATATCATATTTTTTTCAAATGGGGAGTTGCAGTGCTGTTATGCAAGCACTGGGAGGACAATGGATCTTTATTTGAATTCTGAATGAACCACTTGATAAGTATTTACAGGAGGTAGAAGCTCTCAGGCTGAGCCCTTCTATTTTTAAAGCTGTGCATACCTACACTAAAGACCACTAGGCAGAGAATTCTAAAATATGGATCAAAATATAGATCTCTTTATGAGCATTAATAATACAGCCCAATATTAATTTACATTAGGTAAGCACCCTAAGTCAGGCAACACAATTTAAAATTAAACCCTGTACATGGGATATAAACTGCCTGGTTTTGTACATTTCAATGATTTTCTGTTAAAACCTTCCCAGAGATTACACAGATATATTGACAGAAAGTGTTGTCATCATGTGTTGATAATCTATATTTCCTCCTCCCACATACAGTCACTTTCCAGAAAATGCATCTGCTCTAAGAACAATATTTAAAAAAAAAATGTATTGCTCATGCATCCCTCTTTATGCAGGAAAGCCTAATCTTAGAGCAGATGGAGATAATTCTTCCTTAAAGCCATGTTAGTTTTAACAAGGCTGCCTTACACTTGGAATCCCTTGGAAGTTTAATTTGGAGGCCTTGGGAATGAGGACTGAAGTCTGGGCCTGAGCAGTGTCTAAGCTCATGCAGAATAATCAAACTCACATAAAAAATGTTTTCTGTGTTAGATCAGAATGAAGAAATACCCATCAGTCAGCTGGTGATGTGCGAGTGTCCTATTTCAATTTAGAAAATTACCGATTGCACCAACCACACTGCAGCTTTGTGCATGTTTTATGTCAGACTTCCCAAATTGAAGATAAACCCCAAAAAGAGATATCAGTGGTGGAGTCATTGCACAGCATAGTTACATGGAAATGCTTAGTTTAAAACAACCTCAAAAGAGCATCCAAATCTATAGGCACAATTGTAATGTAAAACAGACAGGAGACACAAATATAGTGTTACACAACATTAACTCAACAAAAGCAGCCAAAGACAACTTTCACAGCTCTTTTTAAAAAAAAACAAATTTGTTTATAAGAGCAACTTCATTAATTCATAATAAGGCTTTTTGTTACCACTTCAAAAAAGCGACATTCTAATTTACTTACTCTCCACACAGAATAACCACTTTTTATCTTCTCAAGCAAGAGTACAAGTGCAAAAAGCTCCTCTGTTAAGAGGGAATGATTTATTTTGGTGAGTGAACAAACATCAGAGGAGGATAACAGAAGATTCCTCAGAGCATTTTGTCACAGCGAATAACAATCATCAACAAACCTTTCATTAGGTTTGATTTTATTTGTAAATAATTTGGAAATAAAAATCCATTTTGGGACGATCTGGTGACTCACAGAGCACGAGGCAATTTCCTGCCCCTTAAAGAGGCCCCACCTTGGTTACAGAGAGCGCCAGTCCTGAGGAAATACCCTCCCAGCAAAAGGCAGAAGCAGGGGAGCAAGGCTTTGCCTTCTGCACTGCTCCCAGCCACAGCAGCCAGAGATGCTGCAGCCTCTCCTTCGGGGACATTCGCTCCACAGTCTGGTTCTGTATCCAAGCAAAGCTTTGGAAACTCCTTTGGAGACACTTCCTGCCTTCCAGTGGCCAGAAGGAAGCCAAACCTGTCACCTGCTTCCTTTCAGCACCGGAGCCAGCAGCACCATGGTCAGCTGGGGGATGCTGGGGATGAGTCTGTGCTGTTGCACACTGACATTTCATTTCATTTCATTTCCCTCAAGAGCTGCACAACCTCGTGCCAACAGAGCAGCTCAGCAGAAGAGCCTTGTGGAGATAAGCATGCCCCAAACCTGAGCACAGGCACCAAAGAGAGGGAGACAAACAAAGCACGAATGCCAAACAAAGCCCAAGCAACGACAGCATAACAGGACTTTCAGTCAGAAAGCAGCAGCTTCATTTGTACCCACAGTAATTTTAGAATCACTTGAAAAGATGTCCAAAATCACAATTTTGCAGACTTGTACTCCTGCCACCTAAATTTTCTCTGCAACCCAACTCCCAAAATAAACAAACAGCGAAGCCCCACTGAGTTTTATTCCATGCAAAATATTTTGGAATGTGAACTAAGTCTTAGGCACACAAGGAAAGATCAGAAAAATAACATACTTTGTTAAGAAGAACACAGAGAGATGGTGCTGCCCTGCACAAAAGGGCAGAAATGCTATGTGCTTACAAAACTAAGGGAGGGAAACTTTGATTTAAACGCTAAATATTATGCAAATCCCTTATAATTCAAATTAAATTTGTATCTAGTGTTGTAGAATGGAGTTTAAATGTTAACCAAGCTCTTTGGCAAAGGTTTAAAACTTGGAGGCACTGTAGAAAGAGCTAATATTTCCCACAAAGTTGGAATTGCCAAAAGCTGTGTCAGGGTGACTTGGATATGAATTGGATACTGCCCTTGATGGCTGGGTTCAGGGAGACCCAGGAGCCTAAATTCCCAAGGTGCTCAGCAACCTGCATCCCCCTGCATAGGAGATGAAACCATCCCAGGTGTTGGAATGACTCCTGTGAGCCCCTCACGTGGCAAAACTTCATCCTAAATCCCCAACCCGGGCAGGGCCAGGGCCAGCGATGGATGGAATGTCAGACAGAGGGAATGTCAGACAGATGGAATGTCACCCACCTCATCCAGCCCCTCCTGAGCACTGACCTTCTGCTGGACTACTAAATCCTGCTTGGCCAGCACCTCCAAGGGCACTCCCACTGCAGGATTTGGGAAGCAGCAAAGGCTGGGGACTGTTTCCAGGGGCTGGGTGGGCGCAGCTGCCTTGCTTTGGAGCCTGGCTCCATCTGTGTGACAGCACATTGCTCCCTGCCAGCAGCCACACATCCCCCCAGAGAACCTGGAATACTTGAATTTCCCAGCCTATGTGAATTCTACATGCTGCAGATAAACCTGGGAAAAAGAACTTTGCATTTTGCCAAACATGCACCAGGTAACCCTGCTGGAAGTTACCAATTTCATTTCCAGCTAGCAGGAACAATTCCTTTAGTGCCCCGTTGCTCAGATGGAGACAGAGCTGTGAGAAGGAGGCACACTCACAGCTCTAATGTATAAATTTTAGATGACTTTAAGGTAGTGATTGATTCTCCTTGAGTGCCATCCTCTTTTTTATTCCAGCCTCTGAGCTCTTTGCCTAATTGCCCAAATTGCAGTAGCATCACATCTGATTTCTCTCCAAATACCTTGACCTAAATCAGCTTTGTCCCAGTTACTGGCATTGACAAGTCTGGCAATGGTAGAGGGATAATTTCAGTGCATCCTAATATGCTTTTTATTGATTTCCAGGTGGGTTTTTTTTAGACTACAAGGAAGACAGCCATGAAAGACATGATTTAGATTCTGGAGTCTGACTGAGGCAACATAAAAGCTTCAGCTCTAGGAAACATTCTAAAAAGCAACCTTAGTGTGTGCTACTCACTCCTACTGCTGTGTCCCCCAAATCCTGCACAGGCAGCACTCCTGGAATTGCACAAATCCGGGGCAGAATGTCTTCTGCCACTGGCTTTGATTGCTGCATGACTGTCAGCCTTCAGAGCATCTTCCTGCAGAATGCAAGGAATGCCCAATCCACGACCAAAGCTCCCGAGAGTCTCTGAAATTAAAACTATTTTTAGCCACCCTAAATATATGCTGTCTGAAATAGTTAAGTGAGCCATTGTTGCTAATACATAGTTCCTTTCACACACATATAGAATACATGCTTATCACCCAGAGCACATTCCTTCTGAGGGAGCACAATTTTATCCAGAGGAATGGAGGAAAATGTAGGTGCTTGCACTAGAAATAACTCTGCTAAAAGGCATGGAAACTGCAAAAAGCTGGGGGGTACCGAGGCAGCACTTTAAAAACAAATAAATCAATCAATCAGGCAGACAAAAAGATGCCATTAATGAATCCTTCTAATTTCTAAGTGGGGAAGAGCAGCTCTAACCTGATAGAGACTTTACCAACTCCATCAAATGGCCAATGTTGGTACAACAGGCAAGGGCTACTGAGAAATAAAACAAAAGGACAAAGGACTGGGAAAATAATCCTTTTAAGCACAAATTGACTCCAATTTAAATGTTTCCTCAGCAGAAAGCTTTAAAGCATTCTTTTGCTTATGTCTACATGGCAGTTCTTGCTCAGAAGGAAAGGGCTGGAAGTTTTATGCTCCTGGAGAGACTGAATCTCATTGTTTAATTCAGGAATTGGCTGACTAGTTTTTCCGACACTGGAAAAACTAATTTTTAAAATTCACCAGTGTTTGTATGCCAAAGTTAGAGCAAATAATTTGAGTTTCCTGATTTTCTGTGCTATTCCTGCGGGCCTGGTGGCTGTTTGTTTGGGAATTCCTGATCTCTGTGGACAGAGTTTTTTTCAAATAACTCAGGTCTAGAGTTATTTTCAAAGAGAAAAGAAGAGAGTGTCTCACAGAGCAGTACTTAGAAACTGAGGATATGGAAGAAAGTAGCAGCAACTCTCTGGAAAGTTTTCCTGCATCTATGGCATAGGCATGTGTAGGAAGCTGTGTGGATGCAAGAACTCTAAAAACAGACATTTTGTCACTTTGGTTAGAGATCAAAGACCTAGAAAACAGGATGCAGCCTCCTCAAAGTATCAGATTCTCAAGTTACTATCTAATATATTTCCATCATTCCTCAAAAATAAGTAATTTTATCATAAAATCCCAGCACTGTAGAATGGTTTGGGATGAAAGAGACTTTATAGCCCAAGCCCTCCTACCATGGGCATAGACATCCTTCAGTAGGTTCAGGAGTTCCTTCCCATAAACCCAAACCTTAGGATAGAAGCAAATAAATGTATCTGTTGCACGTAAAATTAAGCAAATTTATTGGAACTTTAGAAACCAAGCCAAGATTGCATCTTTGAACTCTATCATTACCTATCTGCACCAAGATTAAACTGATAATAGCTCCAGAATAGGCAGGATCTTGGGGTTAGTTGCTTAGCAATTGAAACTTCTCTTTCAGAATCCAAAGGGGGCCTAACAGCACCTTTTGTGATTATAACTTGAAGTTTTCTTTCCTGACAGTGCAGCTGTGATGTTCTTAGCTACAAATCAATCACCCAAACCTTTACTTTATTTTGATAACACAGCTCCTGCTATGCATGGGAAATATATAGGAATATATTTCCCATGCATAGCAGGAGCTGGTTGGATTCTGCTTGGATTCTGAGCTCTAAGAGCATTTCACCAGAACCCTAATTTGGTGCCATCAAAGTCCATTCCCACTGAGGGTGGCTCAGCTTTTCTGCACTGAGACACTTTACAAATTCTAGATCACCCTTGCCAGGCAAGAATATGACAAATACAAATCTTTCCCACCCACTTCAGGAAGATCAACTAAATAATCAGGGAAACAAGGATGGAGCAAGAATTAGGATCTCATTCATCCTTTAACTATGGAAAAGGTTTCTGATAACACTGAGGAGTTAAGCCACTAACAGAGCATAACTCAGAACTAGGACAGAGCCTGTTTTCTTCAGCCAGAAAGGCACATGCCCAAACAAAAGAGTGAAATGGATAAATTTTACAAGCCAAGAATAAAAAGGAAGGATGGGTTGCAGGCTGTGGTAAGAAATCAAAATTAGTTTTCTCCACCTGGAAAAGACAAAGTGATCTTTCACTTTTCAAACCAGTGTGGTCCAAGTCAGATACTTTATGGTTTTGCTCCCTGTTTTGCCTTCTAAGCAGGAAATGCAGTATAATTTTTAATTTTTTATTCAGGTCTGGAGTACTGAATTCATTACAGCTCCAACCAAAACATTAGCAAAGTTCTCTTAAATATTTCCATTGTGAAATCCTAACTATCAACTGTGGCTTCAATTGCCTTCTTTGCTCCTGTTTTTGCTTTCCCTGGAAGAGTGACATTCATTTTGCTTGGAGCATGTGCTGCTTTTATATTTTCCTCTTCATGCCTTTGAAAATGAGGACCACCTCTTTACAAAGCTCATGGGCAGCTTCTCTCTCCCTGCTACTGCAGCATCCCCACCTTGGGTTAATGAAGAATGCCCTCACTTAACTATGCATAACTGGATTTATTTCTGCCTTTTTTTTTTTTGGCCTCACCCCGGGGTTATCACATAATTTATCAAGAAGAGATGAAGTATTTTGTTTGACACAGCTGCAGCCCATCTGGAAGGTTGCAGGAGATGTAATGTGGCCGAGAGCGATTATTTCATCCTGCACCATGACAGCCAGCAAGAAGCAGCAAACAACAAAAAAAATACTCACTGTGAATTATATAGGTGCAGAACTTTCACTGTAAAAGCTGGATTAGTTAAAAGCTTCCTAGATAATACTTTAGTCACAGAAAGAATAAACTCTGGTTACTTATTTCCTTCCCTTTGTCATGCAGCAAGTCACAGATTAAAAAGACAGACACAGGGAGGCCAGGCACTTTGAGGGTTTGCCAGTATTTTGATTAGTGACCAAAGTCAGTGAACTGCACTTTGTCTTGTCTTTTATGTAAGAATAAGGATGAGTCATGCAGGACTAAAATAAACACCTTCTTAGAGGCAGCCTTGCTAATAATAGCTGCTACATCTTTAGTCCTCCCCAGCTGAAACTACTCTATTACTAAAGCAGTAGTATGGAGCAGAGCATGCTCAGGAGGAATTCTACCTCTGCTGCCTGCACCTTCCTGGCTGATGGTATCAAAACAGACAACTCAGAGCAGACACTTCCTCTGGGCTTGTGTGGCACGGTTTGGCAGCAGGGAGGGCTGTGTGGGTGGCTGCTGTGAACATAGGAACCTGCTGGAAAGTTCTGCTGGAGCCAATGGCAGGATGGACTCCATGCTGGCCATGGCCAAGCCCACCAGCAATGGTGGGAGCACCTGAGTGAGAAAAAGTGAGAGAAAAAGCTCTGCAGGCCCCCAGGTCAGGGGAGGAAGAGAGGCAGGAGGTGCTCCAGATGCCAGAGGCACTGTGTCCCTGCAGCCCATGGAGGTCCACAGGGAAGCAGAGATCCAGCTGCAGCCCGTGGAGGAGCTCAGGGGAGGCTGTGACCCCACAGAAGTGACAGGAATAGGGGATTTGTCTTTACAAACAAGCTGTGGGTCTGCTGGTAGATAAAACTAGCACTGGGAGATAAAAGAAACAATGGGAAGGATGCTACTGATTGGTTAATGGGAAAAGATATTTGCTTTTAAAAACAAACTTTAGGTTTGCTGATAAACGAAATTAGACATTGAAAGATGAAAGAAACAATGGGGAAGAAAAACCCCTAAATTCTGTAAGAATTTTAAATTAAAAGGGAGGGTTATACACTAGAGGGAAATCTTTGGCATCAGGTGTATTGGGAAGTCTGTACCTCTCAAGTAGCTCAGCCAATGGGGAAAGAGAGAAGGGAAATACGGCCAGGAAATTAGGATAAAAAGGGAAGCTGTGCCCTCCAAAACTTTGAGAGATCCCAGGGGAATGCCCCATGGCCTCTCCCTTTATTCAAATAAAGTCAAAGGACTCCTCAGTCTCCTTTTTGGACACAAACCTCTGGTGTTTGTGGATTAATTTTCCTAACAGAAGTTTCCTGCAATCCTGCAGAGACCCACGCTGGAGCGATCTGCTCCTGAAGGACTCACCCCAGGGAAGGGACCCACGCTGGGGCAGTCTGGGAAGAACTGCAGCCCATGGGAAGGACTGATGCTGGAGAAGCTCATGGAGGATTCTCTTCCCCTCTCTGGAGCAGGGAGAGGGAGTGAGGAGTCCAGCCACCGAGGAGGAAGGAGCACCAGTGGCCACATGTGATGGACTGGCCATGGCCCCCAGTCCCCATCCCAGTGTGGGGGAAAACCAGGAGGAAGCTGAGCCTGACAAGAAGGGGGTTGGGTGGAGGGGAGGAGTTTTAAAATCTGTTTTATATTTCTCATTACCCCAGCTTGAGCTGCTATAAATTAAATTAATTTTTCTCCAAATCACAACTGTTTTGCCAGTGACAGTAGCTGGCGAGGGATCTCTCTCTTTCTTCACGGCCCAGGAGTTTTTTGGGGTATTTTCTCTCCCTGAAACACTGGTACATCCATGAACTCTGCATGCCACTGATACCAAAGGGAAGCTAAATTTCTGACTAGAAAATAGGAATACTTTCTATTCCTAAAACATAAATCATGTCTGTGAACTATTCTGTACAAAGAGAAAATATTTTCAATGTAGGCATCCCATAATAAACACATGAATTATATTTTGACACTTTGAGGAAACTATTAAACCATTACGTGTCTTTAAGGTGTCATTGGGTAGGAAGGAGTTTAACCATTTTTGTACAGAAAATTCAAAAATTTGCTATTTCTCAAGTGCAGATGACTACCCAGGGAACACCAGCCAAGTAAAAAAACCCTTCCACAGCACAGCAAAGCTCAATAAAACCGAGGAAAGGAAAACTTCCCTGAGTAACAACTGCACCATGAGGAACTCTTCCCACTTATCCCAACAGAAAGGATCTTCCTGCTTGAATGTGCCTCAGACAACTGCACTGGATTTATGTTTCCCTGGAATTAAACAGTTTTCAGGTGCTCTCAAGCCTTCCAACCTCTCCATAACAACAATCACCTCCTGTTCTTTCATCTGAGCAGTTAAAACAGCAGCTGAACAATGAGCCTGATCTATTGCTGGTTATCCTTTGAGCCATTATGGACAAGAATCTTTTTCTGGGTTGGATCAGCCCTCTGTACAGGGAAGACCTATCCCAGTTAGAGCCTACCTCTGCAGCAGAGCTGTTTTATTTCAAGATGGTCAGAATGATAATTTTTTTAAGCACATTTGATAATTGTTCAAGGGGGGAGAGCAATTTTTAGAAAATTAGAGAATGCCCTGCAGGTTCAACACAACTGATCTTTCATTTACAAGCCTCAAACTGTCAGGTCACTGAATATTGTCCTTCAAAACTGACAACCAAGACTGGCTCCTATTAGAAAAACATTGTTGGTGGCTTCTCCAAGACTTGAAAACCCCATTTAGCTTCTCATTTCCTCTGTGAAGTTCTTTTAATTACGTAGCCCAACTTGGAAAGGCCAAACAACAACAGATTCTTCCGTGGCTCTCACAGTCCTCTGGCATTAGGAACATATGTCATTTGTGTTTTATCAGACACCAAAGGAACTTAATCTTGCTTCTTGGGCACTTCTGAATTATTTCTGGCAAAGAGAGGCATTGAGATTAGAAAGGGAATAGTCCTGGCAGCAGGAGCAGTTTCTCTGCAGCCTTTAAACCATGCTCCCCCTCCCCTCACATTTAGAAAATATTCCAAGTTTCCATAGATTTATATGAAACTTTATTCTCCTAAGTTAATGAACTAGGTCAGTGCAGTGAGTGAATAGGTTATTAGAAACTTTTTCCCACTCTAAGTCTGGATCAAATGGCAATATTCCAGTGGAGCAGTACCAGGTGTGCTGTCAGGGAGGTTTGCTGTCAGGAAGGCACCTGCATGGCAGAAAGGAGTGGGGATTGTCTTCCTGGGCCTGCCTTCCCAAATGGCTCTCCCAGCACACCATATGTTCCACACACAGTATCCCAGATGGATGCTTAAAGGGTTCATTGATTCCTCAAACCCAGATTTCTGAGGGTCTGGACAGCTCATACCTTTGTAAAAGAGGGAGGGAGAAGTAAGAGCCAAAAGCAAAGTCGGGGGAAAGGGAGTTGAATTAAGATGTGTGCAGGGATGTTGGGGAGCAGCTCTGAGTTCCTTCCTTTAGATCCAGGGCTCCAGGACTGTCTTGTTCCATTGAAATAATTATCTGCACACAAATGACATTTTAAACACAGCTTCACTCTTGTGACACCAGGCACAACTTTGGAGGCTTTGCTTTGCTCAGAGCTGCAGACTGCATTAGTCATAACATGGCTTAACCTTTAAAGGAGCAAATCCATGGCCCACTAACATTTTTGGAAGGAAAAGTTTCATAACATCCCAACAGCCAGAACAACCCATCAGGGCCTCTCCAGTTCTCCTTTTTGCTTTATTCTTTTGGGACACCACTGTCTGCTTTGCCATCCTGGCATTTTTCTCCTGCCTCAACACAAGGTTGTGATGAATAATACTCATTCCCTCCCTCCCTGGGTGTGGGGTCAGATTAATGCTGCATGGAACATCTAAGGAGAGACTAAAGGGATCCTGGAAACACTTCCTTCAGGACCTGTGCTCAAATCCTGCTGCATTTGGAGGTGGAGCCTGAGAAGATCATGATTCAAGTTGTCCAACAGAGGTGGAAACAAGAGCTGAAAAATCTAGGAGGAATCAAGCCAAGAGCTTACCCTGATGTACACATGGAGCACAGAAGGACCTCTAGTCTTCCTCATGCAAATGAATTGAAAGCTGCACTTCAGGAAAAAAAAAAATTCCACAAATTTGTTGGAATGTAAGTAAAAATCCCCTTGGTAGATGGCAGAAAAAGAGAGCAAAATTTGTAATGCAGATTTCTGCCTCCTTCTATTGTCATCTAAAATTTTGCTGGTGCTATTTGACCTCTTTTCCAGCTCTTCCCTGGAAGAACAGATGGAAGTCAAGTGAAAAACATGGAAAGGAACAGCACAGTCTTGTACCCCTCTGAGAACAACAAACAAGTGGTAGAAATTGAAATATTTCCTTTCCTTAGCAATGATTTTTTTTAATAGATCTTTCCTCAGACACACCCTTTTCTCCACAGCCCCTGTAACTGTTAAACCAAAGGAGACAGCTTCCATTAGAACATTTCCTAAATTTCCTTAATATTTTTTTTTGCCTTGTCACTGACCCAGTGATAAAAGGCTCTGACATCTTGCACTGAGGAAGGCACAGATGATCTATAATCCATTTTTAACCTCTCTCTCTGCAGCATCTGGACAATTATTATCCATATTAGAAGCCCCCGGAGTCAAAGAACTAACAGAATACATACAATCCATGAAAAAATAATAAAAATACCCATCCTCTGGAGTATTTATCCAGAATTTTGTAAAGTCTGTGGCTCTGAAAGATGAAAAACCTGAGAGATCATCCATTCCAGAAGAACATCTCAAGATGTTCATGGGGCAATGGCTTCAAGCTGACATTGGGTGGGCTCAGATTGGATATTGGGAAGAAATCCTTCCCTGTGAGGTTGGGAGGCCTTGGCACAGGGTGTCCAGAGAAGCTGTGGCTGCCCCTGGATCCCTGGAAATGTCCAAGGCCAGGCTGGACCTCACTGATGTGAGTCTGTTGTGGATCCAGGAGGATTTATCAGCCTTTTCCTGCTTGTCCTGCATCACATGGATTCATCTGATGAAAACCTTCAGCTATTTCTGACCTGATTTTGGTGGGTGATCCTGTCTCTGCCCTAATAATGCCAATGATGGTGCTCCTTTCATCTGAAGCACTGAGATAACTTCATTAATAACTCAGCATGATGTCATCCCTACATTCCCTCTGCCTGTAGCATTTTTAGACCCTTGTGATCTAACTTTCCTACTTTTGAAAAAAAAAAGAAAAAAGACAGTAGAAATTTTCTGCAAAAGGTTAAAATTTTTTTAAAGTTATTTCTCTTTCAGCTCCCCAAACGTTGAAGCAGAAGAGGCTAGAGGGGATATCAAAATTATTTTTTGAAAATCCAGTCCTTAGAATATACAGATAAGATATAAGATACATAAGATATATATACAGATATACTTAATCTGTAAACTGTGGGCATAAAACTCAAGTTATGTCCCAGAAACACAAAAGGGATCAGGAGGGCAAAAGTACAGCAACCTCTTCCTAGAGGAGCAAGGAAAAGTTCTGAGGGACAAAGCACATTAAAAAAAATGGAAGTCTGTTACTCCAATTAGCGTCTGTGCAGGAATAAAAAACACTGGATAGAAAAACAGATTTTCTGGAAGTGTCAGAGGTCTGATTTTGACTGCCATCACATTAGGAGGAAATATGAATAAGAAAACACGGTTCAAGTGTGTCAAAGCAAGTCTGCAGATTATAAAATAACATGTATTTATTTGTACCCCATTTCTTGAATATTATTACAGACCAGTCCTTGTTTCCCACCACAGCACATTGCATTTGTTAAACTCCACTTTAGTTAGAAGTTAATAGCAGCAGCTACAGCAAAGCATGTCATATCAACTTGGCTACATCAGCTTCCACCACAGGAAAGTGAAGGTGTCATTTACAAGAGATTAAAAAAAGACTGAAGTCCCTGTGGTATTGACTTAGGAAGTAACTGAAATAATTTCCAGCTTTGTTTCATCTTCTTCCAGAATATGACTTAATCCTCTTTGCAGATAATTCTCCATTTACCAAGCAGGAAAATTTGCAGATAATTCTCAATTTACCAAGCAGGAAACTTGTGAGACCAGGATTATGCAAAATGTGCCTTGGACCACAACAGCTTTGATTTTCCAAAAGGCACAAGCGAGTCCAGACCTTCACTATCCAGGTCAGAACTTTTTTGATGGGAAGACCCCTGACCTATCTAGGTAGCAAATTACAGGTATGTGCATTTATCTCTTACTGTTTTCAAATACCTGACACCTACTTCAGTTCAGCATTCAAGGAGAAAGGTCAGAAAAAACATCAAGAGAATGTTTGCAGAGACGAATTCACTCAGAGAATCAAGTCAGAGAATGAATTTGTTTCACAATATCTTGCAGTATACTAAGTAAATTATTTATTAGCTTGTTTGAAATTATGAATACCTTGAAAATAAAAATTATAATGAAATGATAATCAAAAGGGGTTTGTTGGGGTTTTTCAGCTAATGAATTCTTAAAAATAAAAGCAACAACATAATATAGTCTAGCTAGATTTACTTGGCCTACAGTGATACAGTAATGCTGCATTTACTAAACTCTACTAGGGAAGGAACAAAAAATTGGAACTTGCCCATGTTGATAAATAAAGTCAGAGATATTCTGCTGAATAAAATGACAGAAATGCAAATAACAGCAGGATTTGCATGAAGGGAACCCTCCTGTGCAAGCACCAAAATGTGAATTTTAAGCTTACTGAATACACAATAATTTCAGCATACAGACCTGAATTATAATCATTTTTTAAGCAAGAAAACTCACACAGTTATAGATATGTTAGGAAGTCATTAGAAGCTGATCATTCTCTTGTGATCTGAAGCTTGTTAATTCTCTTTTTTAACTAATCTAAATTTAATGAGTGATGGTAAGAAAGAGTCAATAAGAGCTAAAAATAATCTAACAGCAAAAACTTAGGCAATGATTTATTTATCTTCATGCTGATGAAGGTGTGTGGAAAAGCATTGAATGAAGCAGCATTTTTGTGGGTCAGTAGCCAAACCAGTATGTGGCCAGTCAAATAGCCCTGGGTTCACTTTCAACATGGAATTTTGCAGACTGATTATATTTCAGCAGAGCAAAGAATCCAGCTGGTGTATTTTGATTAACCATTTTAATTCAGAAACAGAGAACAAGCTTGGCTTGCTGAACACTTCTTTGATAACTGTGTACCTACATCTTTATTAAAAAAATCCCAAATTTTGCCAATTTTTATACGATGTAAATCTACAGAATTCATATGTCTGCATCACAGAATCATGGAATGGCTTGGATTGGAAAGGACTTTAGAGCTCAGTTAATTCCCACCTATATTTATAACATATATTAGCATTCCAAGAGGATGATGGCAATATTCAGTAATTATTCTTTTCTCTGTTAGCAGTCAGGAAAAAGTTAAAACTAGTACTGAAACAAATGCTAAGTGCATGACTGAAGCCTTAAGCAACCAGCTATTAGCTACTGCTATCAGCAAAATAATCCCCTGCTGAATGCTGTTAATTAGAGCAAACAGCAAAACCATGGAAAAATGGAAATGCTCATCTTTGTCACAACAGGCTGCAGTTTCCTTCAGCAATGGTCAGAATCTGGGTCACCCACTGAAGTTCCTCTCCATTTAGAGTTTTCCAGGAAGAGCTGGAAAATCCAGCAGCTGATTCCCCAAACCACGATGATTCCCCACTATGTCCTGGGAAACCGTGACCTGTGAGCACAAGGATGAACATATCCAAGCTTCCTCTCAAATCCATCAATAGTTAATGGCACCTCTGGCACCCCGTGTGTGGGTTTGAAATTGCCCCCCACATAAACTAGAGTGTCTCTTTGATAACACAGACTTAAAAAAACAACTGCCATTATCCAAAAAGTGTTATAAAAAGTCTTGGAGAATCATGGGATCATTTAGGCTGGAAAAGACCTCAAGATCATTGAGTCCAAACCTTAGCCTAGCACAAATAGTCTCTCTGTTTTCCTCAAAATGTGGAATTCAGTCATTTTAGGTGCATTGGCTTCTCCAGAAGAATTTCCCAAGGCCATTTATCAATGCACTGGCAAGGAAAAAACTCCGTTTTCTGCCCAAAACCTACTTCTGAGATAAGCCAAGTCCAAGGAAGGAGCCCCACCTGACACTGTCAACACACAAATGCTGAAAGCAGCAGATCTGAGGGAGAAAAGAGAGGTCACTCAGCACAAGGGAAAGGGCAGCATGAGAGACAGAATGCAAAAATACAGATGGTCACGAGTGAAAAATACTCAGAGAACCAAGAAAAGCTGAAGGTTGCTCAGAGGACAAAGCAGAAATGCACAGACAGAGGTAGGAAAGCTCTGAAGTGAGGCAGGAATTCAGCAGTGTCCAGCAGGGCCCAGACAGCAGAGCTGCCCAAGGGTCAGCAGTGATCTGGCCACAGGAATTTATCATGAAGATGGGAGGCAAAGAGACAGAAAACCTCTGAAAAGAACATAAAGCCACAACTGTTCATTCTGGATATGAGTCAAGGGCACTAACTTCTAAAATCCAGATCTATAGAAAAACATCTGGGATATAGAATAGTGTGCCATAAATTTATATTGGCATCACTGGAGGTAAATTTGGGAAATGGGTTCTAACAGCCCATGCTGTCAATCCCTCCATCACCCATGGACATTTCTTCCCTTAGTTGATTTAAACAAGAACCTCTCTAAAAAGGCAAATCCAGACAGAATGACCAAAGCCATTTTAGTTTTTGAGATGGGCAATCTATTTTAAGGACTTTGAGTTTCTCTCCTAAATTTAACGATTCCTCTATTCATCATCTTAGCAGGATAGTTCTAGGAGAGTCTGTACTTAAAATTGGCTTATACAGAAATCCACAGGGTCTAAAGGGGACTTTCTCCTATGAGGTCAGCTCTCCCAACAGTCTGAATTTAATATTCCATGCAAAGTGCCACAGGTCACTGAAGTTTTCCTTTCCCAAAGCTGCTGCATATAACATTATTTTATCTGGTGCTTAGAGCCTGGTAGATTCACTTAAACAGAGATCAGTCCAATAACAAAAGGCCTGATGCAGAAAACCAGTTTCCAGAAGTAAATACAGATATATTTACTCTAGATATATGGATTTTTCATCATTCCTATTGTTATCTATACCTATGAAGACTTCAATACATCTTAATTTGTGTTGGAAGAAAACAGAAAATAATATATTATTTTTCGTGGAGTCCTCTTGCCCATTGGAGCTGGAAAGCACCATGGTGATATGATAAAACACTTGGGGTCCTATTTTCCTTCCCAAATTCCCTCTATACTAAAACAAATTTATATTCCTGTTGCTGGCACCATGGTATCCGTAAAACAGAATTCAGAGTATTTCATTTCATGTTGACATGACTGTGTCTGATAACTGAAGGTTCTTTAATCCCCCAGAATATGTCAAATGCTTGAAAAACCATCTGATGTCTGGAACAAATGAAAAATATCCTGGTCTCATTTCCTGCCAAGCAATGAACTCCAGCTCTCTGGCAACAGCATCACCAGGTTCAACATTTCCCCCTGGCTCCCAAAGCTCCTAATCTGCAGAGCTTGCTCTCGCTCAGGAGTGTTGCTTGTTAGGAGGGAATCATGGGCAATTCCTTAAAATCAGAGATAAAAATGCCACAGAACATCAGCGAGCACTTGAATTCCTCCACTGTAATCACACAACAGTTCACATAAATTTCATTTTCTTTATTACTCCTGAAATCACCAAACTGTCTGAAGAGCACTTAAAATATAATTTAAGAAAGGGAGAGATAGCAATCACTCTCTCATAGCAAACATGTGGTCTTTTTAGAGTTATTTTTCACCTCACAAAAGGTGAGTTTTTCAGTACAACATACATTTCTGCTGCACTCCATGATCCTGATGGGTCCCTTTCAATTTAGTATATTCTATGATTCTGGGATTTGTGGCAAAATAATTTTTTGCTTCAGTAAAATCATAGAGATACAAGCCATTAAAAAAGCCATGTATAAATGAAGCTGTGAATTAGTCAGATGTGGAAAAGTGGAAAAACCCCATTATCCATCCCAGCCAGAGTTTTTCTTCAGAGACAACACTCAGCCTTCCAATTCCTAGCAATACCAGGAAATAAAATTACTTCTCTAGAAGTATTCACTAAAAATATTCCTTCACCTCCACTATTTATTGATTAAAGTTCCTGTTGCAGTCTAATTTTTTCCAGCACAAGTATTGCCACCTCATGCCTCAGCAGCTGCCCTGACTGGCTTATCCAGGGGTTACTCCTCTGCTGCAGGACTTTTGCCTGGCCCAAGCCAGAGGAGCCCACCCAGGAGGACCCATCTCAGTGGCTCCATAAAAAATGAGTTTGGAGAGGAGGGTAATGATCTGGATTAGATTCATCAGACTGCGCCTCCTGATTACAGGCTCAAAATACATTTTAGGCTCATTTGAGTTAAGCACCCAGAGTAAAAGAATGGGATTCAATATTTTATAAGTGTATCAAGGCCCCAAGAAAACCCAAATAGGCTTCTATTTTTGTGTGCTGCTGTTAATGTTTTAAGAAGTGCAGTTCAGGCCTAATATCTCACATGCCAAGGAGATGGAGAAAGCCCCACCTCTGCAACAACTTCCTGCTCCTAACTTTGTGTAGCCCTGTTAAGAACTTCCCACAATTCTGTTCTCTAAAACCTGACGCAAAAGCAGAGCACAACAATAGACTTGTTTATTTACAGCTCCAGTGACAATGAACAACTGAATGTTGCTCAATAGCAAGAAAATATTTAATGTTCTGTTTCATCTCTTGTGCTGCTCCCTCTTTCTCCAGCTCAGCCTTGCATCTCTATGACAATCACTACACAAACCACATCATCCTGCAGCCCACACAGGCAGTTAACAATTTATCCCTGTTGTCTCCATCACATCCACTTAGGAGAGCAGCAATCATTCCTGCTTTAAGGCTCTGCTAATATGAATAATTAATTTCACCCCTTGAGTCCCAACACCAGTTTCCACTGTCCCTTTAATTACTTGGACAAACAGATTGGGATCTTCTTTTCTGTGCCTTTTATGCCACAGATTTTTTACTGGGATCAAAGAAACAGTCTGAATATTCCCTATTAAATGTAAGTTAGCAGTGAATCATGTCACAGTCCTCCACACCACACACTGCACTGTAAAATTCCAGATATGTCTCAGCTGCTTCACTGGCACCTGCTGAATGCATACCCAATGATCACTTGGGGGTTCAGCCCTGTTAAAAACTCTGCTGCTCTTCTTGTTAGGTCTGCATTGCCCTTACAGGAGGGAAATCTCTCTTGCCCCATCAGAAAATTCCCACACAGAACATGGACACTTCAACCATCAGGAAAATCAATCTAGGTTTTACTTGAATACAGCTTTTCTGCCCTCATTCTCCCTTTCAATGGAAAGACTGAAGCTGTTTCTCAGACTCCTCTCAAACACCAACCTGTCATCTGTCACTGGACACCCTGCCTGGCTTTCAGGCTGACACTGGGATTTCTTTTAACCTCGGGGCCACATGGTGTCTCAAAGGGCTCACCTTCACAAAAAGAGAAAATATCCTGTGGTTGGCTTAAAGATCCCCAAACAGAGGCACAAAAGAAACCTAGGATTCAGATTATAACAGCTCAGGGAAGAAATGATGTGAGCCTAAAGCTGAATTTCAGTACAGGCAAAGCACCTTTGATTATCTCATTATTGGACCATGCTTGCATGGGAAACATTTTGTGCCAAGAATAGCACAACAACAGCATGAGTAATTCAAACTCCTCTCATGAAGTTAATATTTAACCTGAAAAATTCCCTGTAATCCACAGAAATTCACAACAAATCCAAAAGGGCTACTTTGTCTCACAAAGAAAGAATTAAGGCATGAGCTGTCTTTTTTTGTTATTTACAGAAAAAGCAGAAACATTCTATTAGATCATTTATGGGCTTTAACTGGGATAAACCATGATGCATCCTGAAAGGACTCTCAAAGATTTCAAATAGGAGAATTACAGTTTTCTATTCATTATGTCTCCCCAGCTCACAGAAGCTGCAAATATTATGCTTTCTCACATCTTACTGCCAAAGCTGAACCCCAGATTAAGTGGATACAGCTTTCTTTAAGAGCTATGCCAGATCAACACTAAAAACTGTATCAACCTAATCTCAAGAGCATGTGTTTTATATGATTTATAAGCTTTGTTTGTGTTTATAACAAATCACTGCCTTCCAGAAAGCAAATTTAAAAAAAAAAAACCCTCTTATTTTGCACTTATTTTTGCACTAAAAGCAGGACTTATGTGTGATGTTGTTGTTATATGATACACATCAATAGCTAATTAAATCAGCCACATATATTTCATTGTTTAACACTGCAGGTGGTCTGAACAAATCATTTCCAGCTCACATTCCAGAGCTGGGATCTTCAGAATTGGGATCTTCATTTCTCCATATGTAGTTCCCTCTTCCCCCTCAGAGCTCCATTACAAGTGTCAGTCCCTTTGAGGACATTAAGAACTTCCTTTCTTTCATGTATAGGATGATCTGACAGAAAACCTAAAAGAACTAAAAGAATAAATAATAAATCAGGCTGCCTGAGGTCTCTGAAAGACAGGATTCCAGCATATGCATGGAACAATCCCAGTTCCTTCAATGTCAGTTCAGGGTTTGATTTTCTGTTAATAACTCTGTGGATTTGTGACAGACTAAGAGCATAAAGAGGTCGGTGTGTTATAAACAAGCTGTGAATTGACTTTGTTTGATCATCTAAATATAACCATAATAAATACCTGAGAATGAGGTAAAATCATCTGAAAAATCCAATGCACTAAATGCGGAAATTAATGAACATGCAAAATTCACTTTGCCTGTCACACCCTGACTTGGAGCCAGGATCCCATCTCTGCATTTCCAGTGACAGGTATTAACCCAGGATCCACAGACTTAGTTGGGTAAAGAACCATTAAAAGGGATGAACTGAGGAGAAAGCCACTTTTGTCACTAATCACCCTATACTCACTGTCAGGAATGCAGAATTTTAAAGATTAATTTGATTTCTAGCAAAATTTTCCCCTGTGCATGTAATCAGCACAGCACAATTCAGGTACATTCACTGGAAGATGGAAGGAGGAAGCAAAAAGGAGTTTGATTAACAATTTTTTAAAAGGCATCACTGATTGTGTTATTTGTCCTGGGACAAAACCAGTGGCTTTAAGGAAGGTGCACAATAAAAAAGGACTGGTATTTACATTTATAAGCACAGGGTGCTTGTGAAGCAGTGACAGTCAGCCCAAAGGCTTACTTTGCTTAAACAACTGGGAGAGAGATAAGGAAAGTCAGGAAAAAAAAGACTTGGACCTAAAGCATTCTACAAAGAAGCCACATCTGAAAAATACAGGAGTCACCAGGGATTTCTTGATAGAAAACCCCATATATCCTAAAGGAGCTATATAGATTTAAGGATTTGGCCTGAAAAAATACTATTTTTTTTCTGAACTTTCTTCTAAGAGTTTCTAAATAATCTGCAGGAATACCTCCAGTGAAGCTAAATAGGGAATTCAACATTTTATGATCCCAAATACTTTCTGAGTGTGTGCCAACACACAATAAAAAAAGCCAAGCCCATCAGAAATTACTATTCTCTCTTTTGCTGGGTTAGTACTCCAGCTATTTAAATTTATACACTCATTGTGGTTTATCACAGACTATTATGGCACAGAAGGGCAAACATAAACTGCATTGATTACCTCACAGTATTGATAGTCAGAGTCAGCAGAAGCTGACAGGTGAAAAGATAATTAGGGCAGTGATGAACCTCACTGTCATGTCAGCCTAGAAATACCTTGTTATATATATTAAGAAAACCAAAATTATTTTTCTTTTCAGAACTATATTCACTTGATTATCCTTTTTTTTTTCTTTTTTTTCTTTTTTTTGCCAGGGCAAGAATTAAAACCCAACAAAATAACCAAAATCAGACTGACTGGGAACGTAAATCTTACACAAAGGCCAGTTGCTGCTATTGAAATTTTGCAAGGACTTCTTGGTTAGTTTGGGTTAATTTATTCCCCAAGGAACCTGTTAGGAACAGGCATTATGAACAGTGAGGACAAGTCTCAAAAGGGAATTGGAAAGTCTGCCACTCTTACCAATGAGAAGACTAAGAAAAATAAGGATCTTGGCTGTTACAGGAAACAACGTTCAGTAAAATATTTCCATGTTTCAGCCCCAAAAATGATGCACACTGAGAGGCCAAGTGGCCCATGCCCATCTTTCCCCCCAAGAAAATGTAGTACTTTGGGTCTCCATCATCAAAGCAACCACCAGTTTTTATTAAATTGGTAGGAATGATGATCTTATGACTAATGACTTAAATATAATGACTAGATCTTATGACTAACGATTAGATCTAATGACTTCTGGCTCTGTCACATTTGCATTAAATTAACCAATGTGTTGAAAGCAGGGAGGAGGTTGGGTAGTGATAAATGGCTGAGCAGGCAGACATGGAGACTGCAAAATTTGTCCCCCAGGAAGCCAGGCTAAAAATAAAAAAAAAAAAAAACAAACACCAAGTAGGTGAACAATCAATTTATTTTAAATTTCTCTGGCAACCATTTCCCTCCAGAATAGACAACAACTCCCCAGTTGAAGCATGTGAGCAAACAAAGTTCAATTTACAGCAGTTCCATATCAGCAGGAATTAAGCCAACCTGCTATTTATGAGCCTTTCCACCCCTCCCCATTGCACAGAGTGTCTTACACGGTGCATCCTAAATCCTTTCTCTGCTGAAGTAGGACACAGATGGAAAAGGGAAATCTGGACCCTGCTGGAGAAACTGCTGCAGTGGAATTGCACTTTGGAGACCAGGTAGAGATTATTGGAGGTGGAAAATCACGTTTGGGATGCAGGGCACAGGACTTGTAATGAAGAAAAGATGTTTTCCACTTACCAGCAAACCCTGGCTATGCATTTACCTCTCATACACTGCATTTTATTTGTTCATACTGTCACGGAATTGTGAAAGTTGGAAAAGGGCTTTAAGCTCAAATCAAAATGGGTCATTTGGAATATCTGAGTCTCTACCTGTGAAATTGTAATTCTAATGCAAAACTCAACTAAAATTTTATCTAAATGAAGTAAATTCCAATATTGATGCTTAAAAGGAAGCAAAACAAAGAAGTGGAAGGATATAGAGAAAAAAAAATACTCTGTAGGCATCCTTAGTAAGCCTGAATAAAAAGCAGACTCTCTTTTTGCATGAGGAATCTCAGGCATTAAAAATTTAGATGGGAAGCAGAGCAAGAGACTTTCTGTGCAGAGAACTGAACATTGGGGTCTGTTTCTCCAAGGTGATTTGCTCACCAGAGCTCTCCCGTGATGGAAAGCTGTTTCCCCAGGCCTCCATGTGACAAAAGCCACAAAACCCCCACTTTTCAGTGGTTTTTTTTTTTTTTTTTTTTTTTTTTTTTTTTTTACCACGTTTCCTCTGAACCTATAAAAGACACTCCATGGTCCTGCCTGGTGTTCATTAACACACCAGGAGAGACTCTGGGGACAGACAAAGTGAATGGTGGAAAACTGGGAGAAAGAATGCAGATGTGGGGGAGGACTCCCACGAAACATGTGGAGGAGCTAATGGCATCGTTAGCACCAAATTAAATGGAGTTTTAATGAGCGTTTTCCCCACAGGAGACAAGGCAATAAAAATGCTGCTTGCTACAAGTAGGAACTATGTGAAGGGAGACTTTTCTGAATCTCTGAGACACAGCTTGTGTCAATGGAATTTTTTAGCAAAATGCCATGATATAAATACTCAGTATTCTGTAATCTGCTGGATTTCTTCACCACCCAGAAGCACAACTTTTTACCTCAGTCTCTCTCTGTGAAGGGGCTGGTAAAACAAACATTTGAGATATATCATTCCATATTCAAATCAGGTTGAAAATTGGGTTTGGATTATGTAGCTGAAGGGTTAATTAAAAAAATTATTATTACTTGGAATTCTAAGCATCAAAAAATCTTTAGTCATCTATTTAACCCCAAATTTAAAAGAGGAGTCACCAAACTAAAGAAACTTCTCTCCAAAAATAGGTGATAGAACCCACATTAGTTCAGATTGGTTGGATGAAGGACAGAACGGGGGGCATTGCTACTGAATTGTTCTCCTGCTGATTACCTGTGGCTGAGAAAGAAAACGGTGAGATGATCTGTTCTTGGAATGGAAAAGGGATTTAAGTAGTGTCTCAATGCCAGAAATTCAAAAGGTACCTACAGAAGAGTGGCCAAAAATAGCACACTCTAGGTGATATTAAGCACTTGGCCCTATCTATGTAGACCTTCCATTAACTGGTTTCTCCAGAATTGAATTGATACTTCGAAAGATTAGATTTTCAGGTTGCCATTTTAGTACAGTTAAATTTTCTAATATTAACGGCCATAAATTAAATCTGGTTCAGTTCAAAATCTAGTTATGTATTTAATTTCATTAACTTCCTGGCATGGAAGATGTACCCAGACAATTAGATGCTCTGTACACTTGTAACAAACAGCAATATTTATTTAAAAGTGTTTCCTAAAAACGTCCTGTCTCTCTTTCCCCCAAAACAAAGAGAGTTTCATATTTTTTCCTGGTGCCTTTTCCTATTTATCTCTTTGCTCCAGAACCACAAAGAGTAAAGATGGATGGAGCCAATCCCTGTGTAGTTCTTAGATTTGTCTTGCAGCCTCTTTCCTTTTTATTTTGCTTGTGTGGATGAATTAAGTTAAACTTGCATGCAGCTGAGTAGAAGCCCAATCATTTTATGTCTATTCTATTGTAAATTATTAATTCTTGTGACTTATTAATGCATATTCAATGCAGAAACCTTTAGATGCTGAATAAACATTCTGCAGCTGAACAAGATTTTAAATACCGCTTTTCTTTAAATGCAAAGCAAAAATAACAGTTTCTATGTAGTATAGGAGCTGTGGCATAGTAACAATGGCCTCTTTTTGTGTTTGTCTGATTCTCATCTATCTAGTCAACCTAGGCAAAAAAAAAAAAAATCACATGACTTGATTTCTTTTGTGAATTAGAGATACAGAATTAATCTGCAAATCCATTTGAAGCACTGTGATTTAAAAACACACCCAAGGCACCAGGTGAGACCAAAAAAATGTTTTCAGTAAACTTTGGCCCCTGGATTGTCAGGTAACAGACCCTGCTTGGGAGGCAACCATGCAGAATCCAAACCTGCAGCTCCCATTCTGGCTTGGCAGCACCACAACTTATAAAGGGAAGGTGTTGTGCTCTCAAGGTTCTTTTGCTCAGAATGATCTGGTTGCATTGATAAGACACCGGAGTTTTAAAATTCACCAAAGAGAGGAAAAATATCAAAGTGATCTCTACAAATTCTACCTTCTGGAGTTAGATTGGTTTTATCCCATATTTAATAAAAAGGATACAACCATCTCTGTGTTTAACACTCCTCTGGCACAACTAGGCCAGTTTTTAAGCTGCTGGAAAACCAAGATCAAGCATTTTTAAATCATAACAGTGGATAGCTATCATAGAACGTGACAAGAGTAAAAAGTGGTGGTATCAATGTGGCAGAGAAAGGTCACATTTCTTCAGATGGAGAGGAAAAGCATGCACATACCACTTCAGATGTACATTATTTATTGTTATTATGGGTGGTTAAATGAATCAACATGTAGAGCAGTACCAGGCCAGGCCAGATGCAGGGAAACACAACACAAGAGATTGCAGCTGCTGCTTATTCACAAAGCAGCATGCAGGTGCTTTTTAGCAAAAATTCTAAAACTCCCTTTTAATTTGGAAGTGATCTTGGCTCAAAGCACTCAGGGACAGCATCTGTACGCAGACAACACCCATGCCAATTGCCTCCCGTGAACTCAACCATTTGGCTGTGCTGGTGCTGCAAAATGCACCTTTCAAATTAAAAATATCTGCTTTTAAAACCCTCTGTTTTGAAGCAGAGCATCAAAACCTGCAGCACTGAGTTTTACTACAACTGCTGAGCTTAAACACACGCACTGAGAAGGAAAAGGCTCCTTTCTCAACCTCCCCTCTGCAAGCTTATCCCAGACAGGGCAGTGAGACACCTTCGAGCTTGAATTTTTGGGAGATTTGACAACCACTCTATCACAGACACCTAAGAGAGGATTCCTTTAAGGTCTCATCTAAAAGAGCTGGGAATAAATGTGCTTCTGTCCTCTCCTCTTGTATCTCCCTCTTGCTCAGACTTCAGGAAAAATGAAAATCAGTGCAAACTCCCATAAACCTGAAGCTGTGTTATAAAGGACCCTGGATTGCCTCTCATACACTTTTGCTTCTACTCACATAACATGATAGGAGGAGAAAGGAAAGGTTGGTTATGAAGGAATAATTGGGACGTGGAAGAGGTTATTTTTCATTTAACAGGATGCTCTGAACACTGCAATTTCTGCTTCAGCATCCTTTTAACCTTCAAATAAAGAGAATTATTAGTGTATTACTCTTCCTCCCTCCCTCTTCCCTCAGAGATGCTACTTTGAAGCTATATTCTATATATTATGTCTAGTATATGAACACATCCACACACCTCAAAGCCTGAGCTTCAAGCCTTTCTTCAAGGCCTTCAGTTCATTTTCATGCCAAGTTGTTTCATTAGGTACAGTTTCATCCCTCCTTGGGGCAAGAGAGCACAACTGGATACCTCCCTGACATCCACAAAAAAAAGCTTGGAATTAGTCTCCATTTTTTTCTTACCTTTTGGGTTGGAAACGGTCACCATGAATTAGTAATATTGGGAATTAGAAATACTCCTCAACCAAGGTGATTAAATCAGTGAGAAGCAGGAGTGGGTTTCACAGAAGTTTCACCAGAATCCCAGAATCATTTAGGTTGGAGAGGCCCTCTGAGATCCT
This sequence comes from Agelaius tricolor, assembly GCF_023055355.1. Taxonomy (NCBI): domain Eukaryota; kingdom Metazoa; phylum Chordata; class Aves; order Passeriformes; family Icteridae; genus Agelaius; species Agelaius tricolor. The sequence goes on along the minus strand of NW_027269265.1, from coordinate 55,223,648 downwards.
GGAATCCAACCATTAACCCAGCACTGAACCCCAATTCTGTGCCTATTAACTACAAGTAAAAAGGCACAGATGAGTTCCAGTGTGTCCTCTCAGGGGTGTTGGAGTTTTAAGGTATTTCTCCTGCTTCCAGAAGGAAATTTTTTCACATGCATTGTGATTCTGTGCAAGGAAGGATTACTAACTCAGATAGACCTGATGAATTATTTAAATCTGTTCTGAAAACAACTCAGTCCATCAGCATTTAGGCAGATAAATATAACACAGGACATTTTTGTAGCTTCACCAACCCTGTGAAGTGACCAAGCACTAAAAGCACCTCCCAGCATTTAAATACCGATATTTAATAGCAGTTTTTAATATGTTTATTCAAGCTAACTTAACACTGGGCTGAGAGTCAGTACACAGTAAAAAAACTCATCTGCATTTATATGATTTCTCAGTTTCATGATGTGCAAAGCACTGGGCTGCACTCCTCCAGTGGCACTGATTGAATAAAATTCCTGCAACTTCACCACACAAGCCAGAACATGTGCCTTGACTTTCAGATGTGCATCCCCTCTCAGAGGCAGGAAGCAATTACTTCTATTTCTTCCCTTTCAATACCACACTTGCATCTGCATAATGCAGTTCTGGGACAGATTATTGAAATTCCTTGACACAGCAGCAGCAAGCACACAGGCTGGTTTGGGCTCAGCCTCTCCTGCTGATCCCACATGCTTGCAATTACACAGGGACCATAATTAACCTGCTGGGAAGGATCAGGGATCTTTCACATTCCCACTCTGCGTTTTCCTGCTTTACTCCAGGCTGCTGTCAATCTTGTCAGACAGCACAGGTCCAGGAAGAGACAACAGCCACAAAACTCAAGGAGTGAGGAGGAGAACACCAGAGAAAAAAAAGGAAAAGGAAGCATTTTGTACATACAGGATATCCTCGAGCTGGTAAATTTTATCAAGATCTGGGTTTGGAAGCAGACTTTCAGCACTTTTTGATAACCAGCTCGATAATCTCACAGAAAAGAAATCTTATGACCTTTAAATATTTTTCATTTAGAACTGAAGGGAGGAATTTAAGGCCAGAGCAGCCACATTTATCGACCTAATAAAAGCACCTGAAAGGAGCTGCAATATAAAATTTACAGCCAAAACACACAAATGGCAAAAAAATACCATTTCAATCAGAAAGCTTCTTGGCAGCTAGTATCTAATTTGGGGTATTTAGCCAGCTTTTTATGAGCCTATATTTCATTTTATCACAGGATTTTCCAAATTGAAAATGGTGAAGAGATCATTTAACATACTACAACAGAAAAAATTCTTAATATTGTTGTTGATTCAACAGTGTACTGGACCCCTGCCAAGACCAGAAGCTATATTCAATTAGTTTAGGAACATATGTCTTCATGTGTTGGAAAGAACTGGGGTGCAATTAAATTCACAAAAATCATTCAGCAGATGGAATCAAATTAATGTGTTCCTGTGTCTCATGTTCACAGAATTGTGTTTATTTCATTTTTTTGCTTTAAAAAACCCCAAAGCCAGCCAAAAAACAGCCATAAACCTAATAATTATATATATATATATAATGTTTTTCTGTTGAGATGCAAAGATGAGGATCAGAAGTTGTTTTGAACACAAGGAATAAATTGGTATGGTCTGTATTTCCTCAATTCCAATGTATACAGCATTATAAATATATACACACACACACACACATATATATATACACATCTGTATATAATTCCAATGTGTAGAGCATTTCTAGCCAGGGGAAGCAACAAGTAAAAGTCTTTTGAAATGTGCAGGAATAAAGATAATAAAGTTATGCACGGATTAAAACCCTGCCCCACTCCAGAGGTTTTTGCAGCTAAAACTATTTTAAAATACTCTCAGCATTTAGTTCACTATGCTTCACCTGGGACCAGAAAACTGATTAAAATAATTAAGGATAAATTAAGGATGTGTGGCTGCATCCTCAGAGAATAAAAACCCAGCGTGCGTCTGCTCCAAGCACGTGAGGAGAGTGAAGTGCAGATGGCTGAACCTCCCTGAGTTTACTCAGAGTTTAAAGCCCCTTCTGACAAGCTCTGTGCAAAAGTCTATCGAAGCAGGAGGTGAAGCAGTGCAGCAGAAGCTGGTTAAGGAGCAGACAAAAGAGGAGCAATGAGTCACCCCTTTGAGAGCCTTGAAAGAAAGTGCAGTGCCCCACACTTCCCGATGGGAATCAGCCAGCCTGAGAGAGAGAGGCAGAGCAGCAGAGCAGACAATCCCTCTGAGTCAGAGCTCCAGCCTGCTGAAATTCCAAGAGGAGCCTGCAAGCTGGGAAGGTGAATTCCCATCTGATAGCAGGGACATTTTCATCCGTGGGAGCAGGGGACAGGCAGCCCTGACTGAAGCAGACCCGGGCTGCACTGCACAGGTCCTCCTGCTCAGCTGAGCTCCTGAAGGAGCAGGAAGCATACCTGAAAGTCGCTGCTTTTATTGCTGATAGGCAAATAGATGATCACAGAAGTGAAATATGTCTATCAGTGAGTTCTAGATTGTGGGGAGGCCCCTGCTGGCAGCAGGAGGGACCTAAAAACCTTTTCAGGAGGGCTCTGAGGACTTGTGGGTTTAGTGTTGCTTACATTGAAAGCACATTTTCAGAAAAAAAAAAAAAAAAAGGAAAAAAAAGAGAGTAAAAGTTCCTTTATAGCACAGACCAAGCAACTCGTAGGCCTTTCCTCAGAATCCAGACTCAGAAAAAGAGGGCATTAGGCAGAGCAGAAACTGAGCTGTTTTTGAGGAATTGCTGCTTCCCAGATTCTGCAGCTGCAGCCCCCCCCCTCACAGCCCAGTATCTCCAGATCCAAAATCTCCCCACCCACTACCCAGTTTATAATTCTCATCACTGGGGCACAACTTTGACCAGTGCCCTGTAACTTTTCCATATCCACCTATCCAGCTGGCAATTCCTTTGTATTTGCCCTGCATGATGAATTTTTCTCCATCTGAGCAAAATCCTCTCAATTTCACATTAGCCAAAATTTAATGAGCAAACATCTAATAATATCTTCTAATCATGGCACAAAATCATTAATCTCTATCCATCCTGAAAATTGTATTTTGTTCACAGCTGCTTGTAGTTGACCCCTTGGCCATCTTCCTGTGCAATTTTTTTCCACCTTCAATAATCATTTCCCCTGGAATGCTAAAGTAATGTTTTGCTTCAAACCAAACAGATTGACTCTCCTGCATTAATCTTGTTTAAAAAACCGGCTAATCTCTGCCATTAGTCTTCCCAAACCAGCATGAAAAAAAAATCCATTTATACCAGTTCCTATTGGCTTCCCATTCATTTTCAGGTTCCCACCTATCATTTTTGAAATTTTGGGTTAAAACTTCCCGCAGAATTGACCATCAGAAAACCAGCAGCTGCCTCACATTTTCTCTTTCTGAGCACAGATGTCATGTTCACCACTCATCTCTCCTGCTGGCCCATACTCTGACTCCTGTGAAATCCAAGCAGCACAAATGCAGTTTACCAGCTCTGAGCTTGGCTGCCAGGCTCATTTTCAGCAGACACCTGATCACCCACATGCACCACGTGAACCCCACAGAACACTGGCTCAAAGCACTCCTTTTTCCCTCCAGACTCAAAGAACAAGTGGTCCTACATGTTGGGAGAGGTGTGAATGTGCTATATGTCCCCCAAATATCCACAGGAATGAACATTTTTTAAAATTGCCCCCCAAATCCTACAGATGTCCACAGCCTCCTTTGCTGCCTTTTTAATTTTAAATGTGCTTTGCACATTTAATTTTGAGGGCTGATAATCCTGCAGGAATCTGGGCAATATTTAGTCCCCACAGAAAGCTGCCATCTCTTCCTCAAGAAAATAAAATATCCCAAGTCTCTCCTAGCAGTATCATTCTTTTAAAACTACATTCAAAACCATTTCACAACTCCAAGTTATTTCTCCAGAGGAATCCCACTAAAGTTCACCTAAGCTGCAATGGCTTGGAGCATTTTTCACACTGTGTCATACCTGTTTCAGCAAGACTCTGGCTGTACCACTTGTTCCAGCAGTAATAACAATAAATTGCCTCTTTTCTCTTCCACAAACACGGGCTTGTATTGCCTCCTTTAGCTGTCAACAGTGCTGTGTAGGTTTTCTCCTAACAAATCTATCTCCCCTTGCCTGGAGCCCCCACTGACTCAGATCTCAGGTGGCTCTAGGCCTGTAAAGTGATCCTCAAAACATTTCTAACTCCCTGTGACTCTGATGCTGGACATATTTAATGAGTTCCCTCTTCTCATCTCTGTGGATTGGTCATTCTTTCCTTCTATACACCAGGTGCTTTTGGCTTTTCCCTCTCATTTTTTATAGGAGCAGGACCATTCCATGTGCTCCACAACCAAACACAGCAGCAGCAGCTGCTCTGGAATTCCCACACAGTGGAATCTCCCTGTGCCACACAAGTGTTTATCCCTGACCAGGAACAGGAGAAAATGGAGGAACACTTTCTTTGCACATCTCCTGGTCTGTCAAAACAGTTGCTCTGCCTGCCAGCACTCGCTACCTTCACGACTGGCAGATTTCGCTGGTGTCAGCGAGACCCAAAAGCCACCAACTGCTTGGGAAAAAAAAAAATTAAAAAAAATAAGTATGAATGGAAAGGAGGTTCACAAAGGCAAAACAAATCCTTGTATTTTGCCATCATGTTGAGGCCCATGCAGGAAATCCATTGCATGTGTACCCTTTCAGAAGCCCTGTCAGAGGACTGGGGGAAAACCCTGCAGGGCCTGCAGCTCTCTCTTGGTCCAGCCCCCAGGGAAAATGAGGCAAGAGGCTGTGAGAGATCCCAAATACAGACTAAATTGCTCTCTGGCATTTCTCTTAGCTGCCATTTCAGCCTCTGAAGATACTTCATGCCAAACTTTATCCCAGGCAGTTTCTCATTCTAGAATCGTATTCCTTGCTTATTCTCCATTCCTAAGATATTTTAGCACAGGCTTAGCCTCCATCTTCTGCCAAGTCCCAGTCCTCCCAGTTTATCCTCAGTCCCACTTATCTTCTACACTTATCCCCACTTCCTTTTCTTGGTTATGTGAGCATTTCACTGCTGTACTGCTCATGATGCATCCCATTTCTCTTTATCCATTCTTCCTATTTCTTCCCCTCATTCAGGCTCTCTCCTTCCTTAACTCTTCCCTCCATACAGATGAGGTTCCTGGGTCATCCCTGTTTCTCTCCAGTTCCTGTCCCTCTTCCATGGCTGTTCATAAGGCCATGGTTCAGCCCAGCCTGCTCCCTGACTCCAGGTGTACCCACCATCCAGCTTTATTAGCACTGGAGAAAAATCTCTGGGATTTCCACCGGATTTTGGAAATTCAGCTGAGGGAGCAAGTGCAGGTAGAGAAGTGACAAACAGAACCAAACACAGCACATAATTTGGGCATGTTTTTAGAAGAAAAAACTTAAAAACTTCTTTCTCAAAAGCACAGAAGCACTATCATCTTTCTAATCAAAGCTCACCAGAATAGGAAAAAAAAATCAACAAAAAGAGGAAAACCAACTAAAGCAGAAAACATCAACTCAAACAGCTTCAGCAAGTGCTTAATAACTTAAGCAAAGTTTCTAATAGTGGCAAGTATCTGACAACAGTTTTATCCCAAGCAGGAGAAGCATTTTTATTATCACAGAATGATTTAAGTTGGAAGGGTCCTTCAAGATTATCAAGCCCCAAACCCCCAGCATGGGCAGAGATGTCATCCATCAGACCACGTTGCTCAGGACCCCATCTAAGCTGGCCTTATCTTCTAATCAGGCTTAAATAAACATTAGTTGTGATTGTACAACATCCATGAGCCATTTCAGTGCCTGAGAATCTCACCACAGAATTTATTAGAGGATGAACAGTAAGGAAAATGCAACTTGTTTTTTTTTTTTTTTTTCCTGCATCCCAAGCACTGAAACAGCCATGTTGCCTAAGAGAGTAAAGCACATCCCTAATTAACTGAGAGAATAATTACCTGCTTAATATACTTCCAAGGCATATTTTTAAAGCCACAAGAAAGCAGCTTCTTTATAAAATACAATCTGACCTGTCACCTGATGGTCTTTCAGGAAAAAAGGTGGAGGGGTTTTTGGCATATCCATGGAAGACATTTAATATTTGCTGTTTTCAACTTACCCCAAATTTACTTAGCATGTGTTACTCCATTATGATTTAATTTGGACAAGAAAACTGCATGGCTGCTCAAGCAGTAAATTTAAAGTGTAAATGGATTCTTGGCTGCCAATGGCCCAGTTTCTGCTTCTGTTTCCATAGAAACCCATGTAGGAGTGGCAAGGAGGCATCACTTAAAATATGAACTTAAGGGTTTACTTCTCCCTTTTTCCTCCCTCTCATCTCCAAGCAAATGGGAGGTAGTTTAAATTTTCAACCCCTTCTTTCTCACCCTTTGGTTTTACTCCTGTAAGCATATGAAGCAATAATCCCACTGGCCAGCAATTTCCTCTGCTAAATTAGAGATTCTGGGTTGCAGGAAGTGTGTACTTGGAACAGGGGGAGGAATGCCACACTCTCACACACCTCACATGTTTGGTACCGTGCCACAAACTGTTTCTATCCAATGAAATTCATCCTGATGATGGGATGGAAATATAGAAGGTAGAAAAATCATCTTTAAAATGAGATGTATAACACTAAGCCTCCATAAGAGGAAACTGTGACTCCTCAGGACAGATGCTACACACAGCTAAATTCATCTGCTAGGTTAATAATAATCCTCTCACTTATTAACCATTGCTCTCACAAAATTTTCAACCCAAGGTTCAATTTATGAATATCTGTGATGAGTCCCAAATGCAATGTATTTCCTACATTAATATGTCCTGTAACAAAAATATCATTTCACCAATACAAAACTTTAGTGAGTTTATTCATAAGAAATGGTTAAAGCCCTCAGATGTGGCAAAGCAATTCTTTAAATGAATGATAGAGACAAATGGGGGACCTGAACCATGATTTCATGGTAAGTAAAAGATAAAGATATAGAGATAGGCAGAGTGTCTCAGTCCCACCACTGGGTTTTTTTAATTGCCATCAGGATCCAGTGCACACATTCTGAGCCTGCTTTGGGCACTTCAGCACTGAAACTTTTCAGGCTCTTGCAGAAATGAGCCCCACAGGACAAAAGCAAAGAACCAAACCCCACCTCCCCTGAACCAAGGCACGTCAGGCTGGGAGACAGGGGAGGAACCAGTGAAGAAGTGAAGGCCACCATCCCCTCATCCTCCTCAGCAGGTCCTTTCCTACTCCCTAAACACATTTCTTCCTCCTTTCCACAGAGCTCTAACACAGTAACCTACCCAGATATAAAATCCAGGAGGGTTTGCAAACTTTCCTTCCAGAAATTCAGGGGGGGAACTCAGTCACAGGGCATGAACCCCTCTTCACGTTTACTCCACAGCAGATGTCTGGAGTCTGAACCACTTATCTTCCATAAAAAGCACTTGCTAATAAAAACCTTATCTTTTCCTGCTGGTGTTCTTTGGTGGGCAACAAGGCCAGAATCTTTCTTCTCCTAGCATCAAAAAATTTAAAAAAAGAAAGTAGCAACCAAGGGGACATAATTTCAGAAGCTAATTAAGCTCGCTCTCCAGAACACATATGCCTTGTTATCATCAAACCTGCTGCCACATGGTAAAAGGAACAACTTGAAAAGGAAAGAAATAAATAAAATGTACATTCTCTTTACATGATCCACATTGTTCTTGAAGTCTGATCTCCCTGTTAGACACATGTTTGCAAAGGATGAATTACATTTATGGCTCTAAGAAAAGCCATTGCTTACACTTTGTCTGCCCATTAAAAACAAAAAGGACAGAAACAAATCTTAGTTGCATTTCTCAATATTGTATAGATTTGTGCTGCAACAACATAATATTTTTTGATTCACAGAATCATTTTATCATAAAACAGCCCAACTGTTCAGCTGAGAGCAGGATTTCTAACCATGTTTTGTCTGAGAATTGCAAGACACCTAAATCTTGTGCAGACTAATGGTAAGGATGTATTTATAAATTGCCTTTGGATATTTATTTTTATTTATGCAGTGCCTGTGGTACTTCACAATTAAAGTAAGTGGGGCATCAAAACCTATTGGGGTATGAGGGAATAATTATGCATCAGAATCTAAGGAAGCCAATTAAGCTGCAAACATCCTTCAGAATAAATCCCCGATGCTCCCAAACAAACAGGCTTCTTCCATATTTGTGCAGCACAAATGAGACAAACAATCCTTTGGAAAAGTCCTTGAGATGCCATGGCCTATAATGCAGCTCAAACCAACAACATAACTGACTGTTCAACATAAAAGGCACTTTCTAAAATTTTGGCTAATCTCCAGGTGCTACTTGTTGGCTCTTCTGCTGTTCAGCTGTAAGATAATGACTGTGACAAGTATTTTTTCTTACATCACTTGTCCTAAATAACAGAGAGTTGTACAAATCCCTTCCTGTTGAATCCATGCTAATCACAGTGAAGGCTTTGTTGTACCTATTTACAAGCACAGCAAACTTTCTGGTGGCACCTCTAAGGCTCAGGAGGCTTAAAAGGCTGATTGCTGCGTTTGGATGTAACATTTTCCTTGGCTCCTGTGTGTGACAGAGGGAAAAATGTCCTCTGAATAAAAAGCCACTCTCCACCTCAGATCTAGATCTGAAGGATTCCAAATCTCACCCATCAGCAATTTGCAACGCTATCCAAAGGTCAAATGATAAAGGAGAAACTTTAATATATTTGAAGAAAATACAGTAGTAGGGTATTTATTATCTATCTGTCCTACACATTTATTAGAGTGAATTCCACTGGTTTATAAGCTGGGTCCTACATGAAACTGTGCTGAATACCTCACACTGATCACTGAAATCAGGGGTTTTTTTGCTAAAAATACATTGGTGGATACAATAAAATGACAATTATAATTTTGGTGCTCTTACACAAAGGTTATGACTCATTCATTAAAATATTTAAATTAGCAAGCCTACTGCTAGCTAAGATGGCAGATGCTAACACAGCCAAAGACTCAACACTCTGCATTATGTATGACTAACAAATCTTTGTGTAGAATGATGTGTAAATATTTCATACCAAGCAAATAGGCTTTGTGGAAAGTAGCATGATCTGAAACACACACAGATCACAACCCAAGCGTATTCAAAATACCCCTGATTATGTCACACAGGCAGGGAAGAACCAGCTCACACACACTGAGTTCAATTCACCATAAATGAGGATTTTTGCCATCCACTGGGACTGAAATTGAACTTTCATACTGAAATTCCTGTTTGCATCTCTGATTTTGAATCTCTACTGCCTATTTGTGTTCTGAAAAAATACCAAAAAGTATAATATGACCAATAAGTCACTAAGAACTTTACATACCCTCAGTAATCCAGATATAAACCAACAGGCCTATGATCACTGTCCAGATATGAGCAGAACTTCAGATAATTCTTTCCATAATTTATTTTTAAATTTGATGGTATGAAAATACAGACTGCTTCATATGAGACCTTCAAATCTACCACTTGGTTTTTATACTTTTAAGCTTTTCCTGCCCTCATCCTTTCCCACAATAAATAAAAGCATTTTGAGTTCAGGGAAGGCTTTCCTGCTTTCCTGTACGCTCCATTACCTCCTGCACAGAGATAGAAACATGAACCTGTGTTAAACCTATCAGAACAGCAGCACAGAGCAGACTTGAATCTACCACTTATTTACCACTGAGCTGCACTTTCCCTAAAAATTCTTCCATGATCCTCTAATTTCCAGTTTAATTTTGCGTGTGTTCCATTACAGGGTTCACAGCGCCCGTGCCGCTTCAGCAGAGAGATGGGAAATGCTGATAAGAGGAGCTTTTCTGCTGGCTCTGGAGCATCATCTCTGAGCAAACAGCTCAGACTCACTGAGCAAACAAAAGCTCCTTCACGTCAGCAAAGTGGCAACTGCACCAAAAATGTGGCTGCTGCATCAATGTCAGGTGAGGGGCAGGACTGTCCCTGTCTGACTGCTGTGACCACAGCATGAGGATGCTGCAGGACAGAGGAGAAAACACTGAATTTATTCTCACAACAGGCACAGGAGCAGGAGCATCACACCAGCAGCAGGAGTTTTCTATTCAAATTCAAGGCTCACCCAAGCATTAGTGCTGGCTTTTCTACACTCTCTGAGAAACAAGGCTTGCAGCTCAAACTAATGTCACAACAATGTTACAAATGTCTTGGATGTGTGGAAGAAGAATCTGGGGTCTAACAAGACCACATGAACAATCCAAACCTCAGCCACTGGGGAATGCTGTTTATTCCAAAAACAAGTCCTTAACTTCTTTCTTTTAAACTGCTAGTCACTGAACTAAAGCAAAAAGGCACCACATGAAGAAATGCCATAATCCATTAACAGAAGTGCATTTCATTAATGTCCCCTACCTCTCCATTTCCCATAAAATGGCAAATAATTGTGAGAAACAAAAATAATAAGAAGTTTCTCATGAAAAGATCAAGAAAATATGTTAAAATGTAGACCAATATTAAATGGCATCTCCAGGATCCAAGGAAATTTCTGTAAGGTATTTTCCTGGAAAAAAAAAAAGTTATTCTGGAAATATCTGTTTAAATTTCCCCCCCACCCCCCCTTTTTCTATCAGATATCAAAAAGATTTCTGTTCCTGTGAAATGATTTAAGTCAGGCTGCTTGGTAATAGGAGAAGCAGAACTCTTAGCTTCAAAATCTAGGCTATAATACTCCAGAGAAGTCACATGAAATTATGCAGCTGAGTGGAACTACTGCCCCAGTAGCAGTCAGGTTCCAAGAAATGGATATTAGAAGTAAGCATTTCATTGTCAGCTTCAGCTTTGGGAAATCTGAAGTACCTGATACATGAAGGAATATTTGATTCCTTTTCTTGGATTAGAAACCTGCTTTAGGGATGGTCTGTGTGTTCCTCTGGGCTCCATGCCTACTTTGCTTTTATCAATAAAACCACTACAAAACCCACCTTCAGCTCTAATAGTTATCCCCCAAAGAAAGAAAAAGCCTGATTTTTTTTCATTCAGCAGCGAAGAAACTTGTCCCAGATGCCTCTGTTTCCTCCATCCTTCCCTTCCTGCAGCAAATATCTCACTCCAGGACACATAGACAAGTTGTTTTCCCCTAACACTTGGCAAAATGTTAGAAAAGACAAGACCCCTGAACACAGACCACACTTGCCTCAGGGAACAAGTGTGAAACCAACCCAAAAAATCCAGCAGTGAAATTCAAACCTGCCTCTGACTGCTGAAAGTAAAAGCTGCCAATTTAAGGTTCCAACACAGCTCCTTTCCCTACAGAAAAATATGAGGCTCAAAAGCTGCAAAGAAATAAATCCCCACAGCTTCAATACAGCAAATAAATGAACAGTTCCCCAAAGTCCAGCTTCAGAGCAATGTCCTGACATTTGCTGCTGCTGCTGCTGTGTAAGGTGATGCAAGGAACCTGAAGATGCCAATCCTAAAAATTCTGCTCTTGCTGAAATTTTTGTTTCCTTAGAAAGCAAAGGCTGGTCTTCCCACCCATTGAAAGATGTTTCTAAGCCATGAATAACATAAATCTTCCCCCAAGGAAAAGAACTCTGCAGCCTCTACAGTACATCCCTGACCTGCAGAGAATCTATTACAAGAAATATCAATCCAGATTGTCAGTTGACTCCTTACACAAACCAGGTATCAAGATGATCACCAGCAGTGCAGGTGAGGCAAGAGTAGATGCTGCCAGAGTTACTTCCTCATGTTCAAGATGTATTCAATCATCTGCATTTAGCAGTCTAAATTAAGGCTTTTGCATGTTCCATTTGGAAAACAAGGGTTTTTTTATAAGGAATGACAACAGAAATATTCTAAAACCTCCACATGCAAAACATTCTGTGCATGAACAGAATGTAAAACCTTCCCTGAAAGCAGCACATCATCGATAAAATTACAGTGCTACCTCTTTTTTAGAATCCTTCTAGTCAGTTACAGATAACCATGGAAAGGTCTAGATTTTCAGAAAAGTGGTTTTGCTCCTGTGGCAATTAGTAGGAAACACAATACATATAAAATTAGTGTTAAAATGGAGCAGGTTGTGTCTAACTCTGGCAAGCTTCAGTTTAACTAAGGCAGCCATAAAGCCTTTCAGCTTTGAAGACAGCTTTCCCTTTCAGCTTGTTTGATAAAGATGTGGCAGATCAAAGGTTTCCCCTGTCATTATCCACATCCAGAATATCCACTTTATACCACACCTACAATGAAAACACACTCTGGAAACAATAATCATTTGTTTGCTGTTAACTTCAGCTTTAGGTCAGGCATTTGTACACTGGATTACTATTAATTTCTTCAGTTATGTTCCATCACTTAATCAAGGTTCACTGCTGCTGCACAGGCATGTACAGAGTATTCAGAAAATACTAGAGGTAGGAGTAAAGAGACAAAAATCTGCGTTGCTATAGCTAAAATATGTGCAGTCTAGAACCACCTCCACTAGGTACCATCCTACTCCTCCAAACTGGAAATATTCAAAGTGTCTTCTCACTCTGTCAAGCTGCACATTCCAATCCCCAGCAAGACTCGAAAGGCAGGTCCATGGGGTCAGCTCCTTCCATCCCCAGCTAGTTACTATCAACACTTTTAGCCACTATCTGCATCTCCCCACATTTAATCCATTTAAAACTCTACTACAAACTGCTGCTGAGGCTTGCTTAAGGATCGAGTCAACCAAGCTCTGCTAAACATATGCAAGTCTTCAATGGACATATTGTTACTTTAGAAATGCAGCTGGGGCTGTGCTTCAATACATCAGCATCTCCAGAAAGCCCTGACAAAACTTAAACATTCTATGACATTTCTGCTTAGGCACAGGTAAAACTAGAGAGCAGAAGAACATAATCATCACCTTTTTCACTGTAAAGTAGTAACGTGAGCACAAATTATCGTCAGCATCAGAATGCTAAAATGTTATTTACCCTGGAAATGGGAATGGAAGCAAACTGGGAAGGCTGTTAAGTAGACTCAGATTTTTAGCCCTCAAACATTATTAGATCCTGCCAGCTGTCTCAAGGAACACACATGTTCTCTCCTGAAAACTTGACATGCTGGAGATTGGGATGCTGTCAGACCACAATCAAAAAGCAAAAATGCCTTCCTACAATTCTAGAAGAATTTAAACCCTGCAATTTGTATTGTCTACAATACGTGTTGCTGTCTCTGATGTATATGTATGCACACATGGAGATAGGAGTTTACCTACAGACCTATATAAATTATGTTTACACCCAAATAAATCAATCCCTTGGTCTGTCTGTCTATCAACTCATCCGCATTTTATCAAACATCTCTAGGCAGGAAAGCACCAAAGAAATGCATTTAAAAGCTTGATATACTACAGTGATGGGGGAAAAAATTTAATGTTCTTCCCACCAGGTAGTGAATTAAATGCAAGAATCACAATAGCATTCTAATGTTTAAAATAGAATCCAGAAGACTTTCCCTTCTGCCAAACAAGCCAGGGAAAACAAATGAGCTACCCCCAAATCACAGCTTGGGACATGCAAGATTTAACATTATATGATTATTTTTTTGGTGCAGAGAAACCTAAAAAACCCAACAGTTCTTTTTCTGGAAATAGAAACTCTTTTGTCACCCATGTTTTAAATGTGACATATTTTGAAGGGCTGTTATTCCTTAAATAAAGACAGCCTAAAATAATGTCAAAGCCAGGGGCTAACAACTGTGGAAATCACAAGTTAAAACTGCTTGAGCATGTGTAGTTTTCCATGGGTGACACCTTTCACTTCTACTTCTTTGGTGCTCTTATTAGGTTGGGATAAGGTCAAAGTTAATACTCAAGGAAAGAACTGCATTTCACACCAAAGGTGGGAAGTGATTCTTTGTGTTATTTGCTGGATGTGGATAAAAGAAATCACATTAAATCCCAAAGTTAAAGAATGTGTTTTTAGGCCAACAGAAGACATTTGGCAGAAGTCAAGATCTTTATTAATAAATCTCATTCCAGGCATAGATGGCAGCTCACAGCAATATCTATAAAAACAAGTTACAATTTGTATTTCCTTAACCATCTACTTAATTAAGTACTTCATAGCCAAATGCAGCAAAAGACAGCCTTTATATTCTTTTAACTTTATTTTTGTGTGCTTAGGCACTGTAAATTCATAACCACAAAGATTATTCTTTGCTATGCTGCCTGTTCTCTTAATGTGTCAATTTTATACACTTTTGTATGGAATGGTAATTCCAGACAAAATGGTGAAATCCCCTTTTTAGGTTTGAGTCAATGCTATACCAATGGATTCAGGCATTGCTGTCCTCTGAAAGTGACCTAAAAAGCTTAATTGAACAGTAACAGATGTAACCAGTTGTTCTGTTACATAACTGAATAGAATAAGGAAAAACATCTGCATAAAATGGCAAAGCATTCCAGTTTGGGAGAAGAAAAGGGCAAGAGTTCAGAAGCCTGAAGGTAAGTCATTGTCTCTCAGGAGACTGTGGTCTACCTGCTCGGGCTAACAATGAGTTAGCAAGATCTGTAGAAATCACCAAGAGGAGCCAGAGCTCCATCCCATCTCCCCTGGACTTCTTTTTCAATGGTTTTCCCCTTGGGCACTCTCAGTCTGGAGTCACTGATTGTTCCAGGAGTTGCATTTAAAGAGGTCTTGAGATTCACCCATGGACCTGTCCCCTTCTGTGTCTTCCAAGCTTGTGATTCCAGCCTCTGCAGTGATCTGAGGCCTCGTGGATAAGGTGGATTTAAGCAAGCACAAAACCAAAACTGGAGCCTGCAGGGTGTGTGCCCCGAGGAGCACATGGTTCCCAGGTCACAGAGCCAGCACATCCCAGAGCTGTCCTGCCACCTGCTCACTGCCACCTGTGCTGCTTCCAACAGGGCCCCGACCTGTGCTGGCTGCACCATGATCAACTCTGTGGCCCTGATTTTTTCCAGGAAAAACCCCAAACCAACACTCTTAATTCCAAATCTTTTAGTTAAAGCATTTAGAATCACAGAATGGATGGGGTTGGAAGGGACCCTCAAGACCATCCAGTCCCAGCCCTTGGAGAACATACAGGGTTGAAGCTCAACAAGACTCAAAGCTTTTGCAGTATTAAAACCAGGAAGAGAATTCAGGCCTGGCTTGAGAAGCTGAGCTGAACCTGAGGAGGATTTCACTAAGCCTTAGCCACTGTGGGTGAGATCAGCACCAGCTCAATGCACGAGGCTCCTTGGGAGTGCAAATGTCAGCACGAGCTGACACTGCAGCTGCTCCTTCTTTAAGTGGTCTCCAGCCACAGACGGTCAGGGAGAGGGAAAATTCTCCAGCCAAGCCAGAGCACAGAGAGCAGCCAGAGGGAACGAGCAATGCTGTGCTATTCCTGCCTCTTTGTTTCTTTTGGAGGGCAATGATCAGGTGTTGGTGTCCTTCCAAAGGCACACATGATTAAAGCCATGACACTTTTAGTAGTTGTGCTGCATATTGCAGTATAAGCACAAAATTCCCTTGGGAATGTCATCCTGCCCATGTGCAAATAAAGAGGAAAAAAGAAAACCTGAGCAGATTTTTTTTCCCCTCCACCTATTTTTTTTTCAACTACTGTAGTTTTAAAATTTAGCTGCTATAATTTAAAAAATATTAATTAAAGAAATGCAAAAGTTTAGAGAGAATTCCTCCAATTAGCTAGCAGGAGTCAACATTTGTGTTCTAGGGAAACAGAAGGGTTTGTGGTTTGGAATTTTTTTAACTCTGAAAAGCCACAGCTCAAGTGTTAAAATTTTTATTACATTCCTGAGTCCAGGACCCAGTTGAAGACTAAAGAAAATCTTGTGCCTACTGAGGCCTAGAATATCTTTCCATTAGTGCTTGAACACTCTCCTTCAAGTGAGCAGTTAGTCCTGAGGGCTTTAAGAGGATATTTATGCTCAGGTATCAGCAATTCATCAGCTATTCTATTTGGAATAATCATCTTGCCTATTTACAAAAGCAATGAGTTAAGCTGTATTTCCTGGGAACGCAGCAGAAACAAACAGCAGGAAGTTTCCATACTCAAAAATCCCTGACTGTGCCACAGATCTGAAAAATTATATTTTAGTCTGCATAAACCAGAGAAAAATCTAAACAGGACCCAACAACAGCTGTCTTCAGATATTCTGGCACCACTGATCTCCTGCCTTGCCATCTTGAACCCTCATCTTCTGTTGCAATGTGCAACCCCTCTGCTATTTTTGCTTCAGGGCTGAGCTAAGAACCCCTTCTTTTTGGGGGGGGAGGCAAGAAAAAAGCCCAATCCCATACTTCCCATATTAATCTGTATTTATAACTCCATATTTAATTTTTCTTTGAAGAACTCTTGTACCTTGCTGAGGTGTGGGGTGGAACAAGCTGTTTATCAACAAGAGCTGTTTTCCCATTTACACCTTTACAGTTACACAGCCTCTTGCCATGATTGCTGGGATATCTTTACAGAGAAAGGAGACTCAATTGCTTCTTCCACTGAGCCTGAAAGAAGGAAACCTGCACAACTCTAAAATCTCTTTCAGAATTTTCTTAAGGACCCTGGTCTTTACTGGCAGGAATTACTGTCTTTTAAAAAGACTTTCAGAAAAAAACAACCCTGATTTGATTTGGCAGGGGAATTACTTTTCAGGGTTAATTATTCTGGCAACAGATTTAAATAGATAACCATCCATTTAGCAGATTTAATGACTAAAAAGAACTCTTTTGTTGAAAGATGACAGGGAAGATTTTGCCTTATTGCAGTTCCAAGTATTATCAGTAAGTTAACCTGGAAAATAGCTGGGTTGTCACTCCAGTTTGGCAAAAATTAAAAAAAAAAAAGCACCAGGATCACCATTACAGGATCACCAAACTAATTAGAACTGTGAAGGACAGCAAGCACTGGGTAACCCAGTGGCAAACATCACTGAGCAAAGCAAAAAGAGCTCAGGCACAAGGGCAGAGGGGTGGGAATGGCACAGGGAACGCGCTCCAACCCAACCCAGCCTCCAAGGAGAGGAGAGATCCCAGATCTCTCCTGACACTGGGACCTCTCATGTGAGATGGGCCCGAGGGACACATCCCTACTCTGCTCTCCCTTCTCTCCCTGCCTGCTGCAGCAGCTCAGAGCAGCAGCTCCATGGATACCTCAGGTTTTAGCTTTTCTATTTTTCAGATTCTGCACTGCTTTAGTGTGTACTTCTGAGTTTTATATTAGGGGATGGTAAGCTAAATGACAGAGTAGGGAGACAGAACAATTCCTTCTCTAGCTTGGGACCGAGGACAACCAATACAAGTTTCAGGCCAAAGAGGACAAGCAATGTGGACCGAAGAGAGAAAAACAAGAAGGATAGGACTGCATGGGCTGAAGCTGGAACTGAACAATTAACTCCAATATGCAAATGGAGAAGAACTTATAACAGTGAGAGACCCCGTGACTGGTTGTGCATTTTGTGACCATTTTGGGTTCATCTTGGATGTAGCTCTGGCTGGGCTCTTGTGCTGCCCAAGGTGGATCCACTGAGGTTTTCTAATAAATCCCTGCTTTATTCCTTAACTCTGTCCAGCCTCTGTTCTAGGTCAGCCTTCACAAGGCATCAGCTTCTGATGACCAAGAGCCTGGCACATCCGAGTCCCCAGCCTGGATCCACGGCGGTGTCCAACCCCACGGAACATTTTCAGGTTCTCCCAGGGAATCCCCCCACAGGAGTATTTTAAGTGCACACACCTCAAAAGGCCATCCTTGCTGCAGCTCATGCTCAGGAGGGAGTTATCCTGAGTGGGAGGGCAGGCTCAGGAGCAGTGTGTCAAACACTCTGGGCTTTGTTCCCCTCAAGGGGGGTTAGGCTTGAGCACCAAGTGAGCATCAGCTCTTAGCACAGACACAACCAAGGGAGGATTCTCCAAGGAAAGCACAATTTTCACCTTAATCCAATTTAAAATGTGGCTTGAGACACATTCTAACAGAGCCCCTTTTGCTGCCTGCCTCCGCCTCAGTGAATTTCAACATGAAATGCATTAAAACAAAGCAGGCACTGGACCACAGGCAGCCAAATAAAATCCTGCTGGGTAGGACGGTGCTCTGCTTTGGAAAGAAAATATGGGATGCTCCTGCACTCCAGGTTCTAATGGAAAATCTAATTCCTCAGGTAACCCAAGCAGAACACTGGGAACTTTGCCTTTTAAGAGGGCACATCTGGTCTACAAAAGAAGCTTAATCCAGGAGTTACAGGGTAAATCAAACTGAGGTCACCTGTGCAAAATATTTTTTCACTATGTAAAAACTTGTTCAGAGTAACCAGGAGGTTGGAACTTGCATTGTGCATTGAACAGAGCACAAGCAGAAACTAAAAATTACAGGAATGTAAATCTCAGCAATATATTTATTTGGGAAAAATACCCAACAACTAGTCATATAGAATTTGAAATAACTATGGTCCTTGGCAGCTCTGTGTATTGATCACAGGTTAAAAGTAATACCTTACACCATTCCCATCAAGTATCCTTTTACATAAGAAGCAGAAATTCATTGTTTGACACTTCTGGCTGCTTCATCTGATCCTCCCAAAATCTATTTCTTTTTAGAGGTTTTTTTTTTCCTTGTGCCTGTTAAATCTAATAAAAAATAATTTGATATTTATGAGGAAAAATACCATCAAATCAGGCTTCTGTTGAACTCAACTACTTTCTCCAGCTCACTAATAACTACATATAATGCAATAATCATAGGGACTTCATTTGATAGTGGCCAATAATATGAAAAAACTAAAATACTTATTAGCGTTACTGATTGGGAGAATGCAATTAAACCTCTGGATATTTGATCAGATTAGCAAAAGAAAGGCAAAGCTCATTCAAATAATATTTATCTGAGCTTGCTTCCTACTGCTATGATATGATGGATGTTGAATTAAGGCTATCCATCAGCTCCTGGTCTGCATTCGGATTTAAGGAAGAAAACAAAAATAAAAATGCTTATCAGCATGGAAAAAGCAGAACCCATATAATCCCAAGCATGGCCACACAAGATTTACATAGCATAATAGTCCCTTACAAATTTTTGTGCTAGGAGACATTCAAATGATGGAATAAGCATGTTAAATACATGGCCTGTCCATTCTCTGAGCAGCCAACGCGACCAAGCCCTGTGTTTGGGAGGGAATGATGGAAAGGATCCATGGCAAGGTCCTGGGCACCCTCCCCACAGCAGCTGGCAGTGCTCTGGGGAGGTGGAAGGGAGAAGAAGACAAACAGCCTTGTTCCTGTCACATTCCCCCAGTGCCAAGCTGAAACACAAAGCGAAAGGTGCAGCCTTCCCAGAGGTGTTACAAGTGTGGGAGGCAAACTTTCTAAAAATTAAGGCACTAGATACTAAATAACAGGCTGCACACAGAAAACCAGCAATAAATCCCACTTGTTCATTAAGTACAGGCTAATTTCAGATCTTGTAAGTGACTTATGGATAGGTCACGTATGTAAGAGCTTACAAAGGACTTCAAATTGATTTTTTCAGCTGGGCTTGGCTATCAACACTTCCCAAATGCCTCAGAGACATTTGTCTTTCACTTCAGGCTACAAGCACATTTTGGTCTAAGATCCCACATTTGCCACCCCAAAATCCTCTTCTCAATTCTTCAGTGGCTGTGGGCCTCCTGTCACCTTGTTGTCAGCAGTTCCCACTTCAACTGCTGTTCACTGAGAGAGTAAAATCATCCAAATGTACTTTGGTAAAGCAAAACTTTCAAAATACACTGTGAACTTTTGTGATCTTTGCCTTCTCCAATGTGCAGATACAAAATGTAGGTTCTGGTGAGAAACTTCTATTTCATCCCACAGGAAGCTGTACAAGGTAAAACAGGGTAAATAAAGTTGTTACTACACTGCCTGTCATTGTATGGCTCATCTAAAAATGTTATTCCACTCCAAAGTTGTGCTGATGACCTCATATACAAATGAAATATCTGCCCTATTATTGTCACAGACCAAAAGCAGCCAACACACAAACCTCAGAGCTCTGAAATAATTATATTGGTCCCTTTGCCCAGCTACTTATGCAGTTAAATGAATCATTTTTTGTCTTCTTCAATTCCTTTTACATGGAAAACCATAAAAGAAAAGCCTTATAACTTGAAGATATATGTAATTTTATTTCTTTTAAAAGATCTAAGCAGACAAAGCATATGCATGCACATAAACTCCAAAATGAGTCACATAAAGCCAATAAAGTTCATACAGCAAGGAGCTTAATTTAATTAATGGGACAACTTTGCCTTCTGCATTTCTGATGTTGAAACAGAAAAAGCTGAGTGTTGAAAAGTGGGAAAAAGATGGAGCAGTCAAAGCAAATGCCACAGTACAAGTGTTTCTAGATTATTTCTAGTCACTAATATCTATGAGGGAGAAAAAAACTGAGGCAAACACTGTGCACACTGTGCCACCAGTAAATTGCATTAAAACTGCAAAACAAATGCTATTTAACATTAACAATCCTGATAAAATATTATTTTAGCAGATATTTAAACTTCTGATAAAGTATCCCTGCCAACCACTGAACTCCAGTGGTGTCTTGCAGTTATCTTTTATGAGGTAGGATATTGCTTATTAATTAGGTTTAATTATTTTTATACACACCTTTTTTTTATCCATAGTAGTATTTTCTACAAAATATTACATTTTAAATGCCTTCAGTGAGAAATAGTATGTTCACAGCTAATGTGACCTCAGTGATAAGTTTGCTCTGCATTTCACATCTTCACTCGATTGCAAAATTGGTGCTCTTTCAATAAAAGATGTCTATCAGTTGCAGTCTTTAAAAAACACACCAGGAAAATTTAAATTATAGCAGGCAGCTGAACTTGACATTAACCTAGCTCTGTTTTGTGAAAAAATACATGAAAATAATCATGGATGCTATACAGATAAGCCTACGGTTCAAGATATTAGTTTTTGAGGGTGTTTTTGAATAGTGAAATTTAATTTCATAGATGACTAATTAAAGGAGGAGACATTTGGAAAGTACCTTGAAATCAAAAGTTTGTCTCTGAAAAGCTGAGAAATTTATGTTAATAAATAGAAACTCAGTCAATAGAACAGTAAAATAATCAGAATTCAACTACATCATGTACCACTAAAACAAGTGGTCTGTGTGGAAAAAAAAATCAGTGTTTGCTATGAAACTGGTGGTGAAAGCTGAGAGTCCAAAATGAAATGATAGAATCACAGGATGATTTGGGTTGGGAGAGACCTTTAAAGCTCATCCATTTCCACCCCTGCCATGGGCAGGGACACCTTCCACTATCCCAGGATGCTCCAAGCCGCATCCAACCCGCCCTTGGACACTTCCACGGATGGAGCAGCCCCAGCTCCTCTAGGAAATCCATTCCAGGGCCTCAACACCCTCTCAGCAAAAACTTTCTCCATCACATCTACTCTGAACCAAACCTCTTTTACTTTACAACCATCCCCCCTTGTCTCCCAGTAAAAAATGTGTCCCCATCTTCCCATCAGCTCCAGTTAAACATTGGAAGGGCACAGTAGGAGCTCCCTGGATCTGTCTCCTCTTCAGGCTGAGCAAGCCCAGCTCCCTCCAAGCCTGTTGCTCGAGGGACACTCATCCATTTGGCGACAGCTTCATTCCCAGTGCCAGCGTGGGGGTGGAGCAGGGAGCTCCAGGTTGGCAGCACGTTTTTCATCTCTCCCTGCAGGAAGCACCAGGGCAGGAGAGGAGTTTGAGTTCCCTTGCTGCTCCCTGCAGTGCCAGCCCTGGAGGGGCCCCAGAGCTCCCCCCATCCCTCACAGCAAGGCTTGGGGCACCCCGGGGGCCTGCAGCTTTCCCTCTCCTGCTGCTACCCAGAGCTGGAGAGAATGAACTGCCTTTTTTCCTGCAGTACACAGAAAATATTCCAGAGGAAGAAAAAGAGAAAGCTTCATCTGTATTCACAGAAAGAGAATATATATATATATCTATGTATATATATATATATATATATCTATCATATCCTCAGGATGGAGATCTAATCGTGGAATGGGTGGGATGCAGTTCAAATCTCTTTGTCAAGCATAAAGTAAAAAAAAATTAAAATTTTATATATATACAAATATATATATACACACATATATATATATATTCATAGAATTACAGAACCATCCAGGTTGGAAAAAGATCACCAAGTCCAACACTACAAGGCCACCACTAACCCATGTCCCCAGGTGCCACATCCACACAGCTTTTAAATCCCTGCAGGCACGGGGACTCCACCACTGCCCTGGGCAGCCTGGACCAGGGCTGGACCATCCTTTTAGTGAAGAAAATTTTCCAAATATCCAACCTAAACTTCTCCTGGCACTACTTGAGGCCATTTCCTCTCAAATGTGATGGGACCATCTTGAAAACAATGTATTGGGTAGGCATCAAATGCTGACTGTGTGCCATTTATGTTGCAATAAAAAATGAACAGAATAATAAAAAGGAGCATAATAATAATAATAATACATTTGTACTGAATAATAATCTTAATTATGGTCTGAAAGAGGCTAATCACAGGAGCTAGTACTCATGAAGGGCTGTCAGCACACTGATGTTTCTGTAGCATGATCTGCCACATTCTCCTACCCAGAAGCTTTTACTTCCTTTTAGAAAATTCCAGCTGGAGAAGGTAATTAAATCTGTGATATAAACATGTTTCAGTGAGTTTGTTGGGTTGAGTTATTCAGATCACTAAAGCAGTACCTCTGGTTTAAATAGCACTGATGAGTGACAGGTACAGAAAGTGTCTGTAAAATGGGAGTAGAGTCATCTGCTGTTAATGTGTGGTCACAAAACAGAACTCATTCATTGGAGACTTTTTAGAATTTAGGAAGCAAAAAAGGGAATAAATGAGGAAAAGCAAGGTAAATCTTACAGTGCACGTCCCAGCATCCTCCACAAGCCTGACAACTTAGGCCTGGGGAAAAGAAACAGTGGCAAACTAACAACCAAAAAGTAAGTTCATATTTGTTCCCTTTCCTCTCCTCTCTTTATAGCTCTTTATGCCCCCTAAGAAAAGACTCAAGCTTTTAATCCCAAAACACTTCTTCAAAATTATAATACCCCAAATCAACAGTCACACAAATGACTACACAAATTTTATACGATAAAAAGAAAAAAAAATCCTCTTAGGTTACTAGGTTCTGTAGCAAGAATTTCATAGATTACAATCCCCTTCCACAAAGAATTTCAAATATTCTGCTGGAATTAAACTGGGGCAAGTGGATTGCTACATTCCTGCAGCTTTTAAACAGTTGGAATGTGTCCTAAATGAAACATAATACAGCAAATAACAAAATGATGAGCTTTCTCAGAAGGACAAGGACTGCAAATATACATTATTACCTTTTAAAAGAAGATGCTTCCTACATATATTGCTAGTTTTGCAATTTGATAAAGCAGCTGGGGAGAAATGATATTAAACATATAAATTTTCTTTGTTTGTTGTATATTGATTGCAGTGAATTAGATTCAATCTACAGCTACTTTGTTTTGGTTTTGAGAGCTTGTTTGGAGTCAGTTGGCTGCAAAAATACCATTTTGCCAAGCCCCACTGGCACAGACAGGGGAGCAGAGTCGATGAACGCGTGAAGAGTAATTTTGGCAAAATGACTGACGTGGGCAGCCGGCGGCCCAATCCCATCTCCCACCCGCAGGGATTGCTGCTTCCTGCTGGCAAGGGCCACCTCCAAGGCAGCTGGAGCCTTTTCCAGCGGGGGGCAGGAGCCAAGGCTGGGTGGGAAGGGGTGCAGGGCTGCCTGACCACCCCTGTCCCTGCCAGGTTCTGGATCCTGGCTGCACATCCCGGTATTTCTCCCAGTTGCTTGGAGACAGTTGCTGTGTTACAAGTCAACTGGAGCTGTAAAACAGCACCACGGGCACAGATTGGTGATACTCTGTCAAGGGGGATCTTGTACTTGCTGACTGCTCACAGCTCTCTCTCCTTGCTCTTGTAGATGCAGAGATTTAGGTACTTAGCAGGGAATGACTTAGGAAGGTTTCTGTCCTCACTGATACATTTGTGATCTGTGTTTAATACCAAATGAAACCTGAAACTGCACTGATCATTTCCCAGTGTTGAATTTTGCTCACAATATTTTTCTAGTTGCATGAAAAAATGTGGAGATTGTCATTATACAGGACAAGGGAAATATTTCATACACTTGCTCAATAAATAAAAGGCATATTTTACAAATTAGTAGCTGCATTTTGTTCTTGCTCAGTATTTGGATATATTAAATACATTTCCCTGTTATGCATATGAATCTACACCATGTGCCAGAGCTACCTGATGTGAAACATGAAGAATTTAATTTACTGCCACCCTTCCTGTCCCTTAGCAACTTATCCTCACTAAAATTTCTGACATCTTTTGCACTTTGCATGCATGCATTTTAAGCCAACCATGAATTAGAGGCACAAATACATTTAACAAACAGAAAGTAGAAATACCAGGATCCCTGAGTCCTCTGCAAAGCTGCTTTCCAGCTGGTCAGCCCCAGCACATCCTGGTGCCCAGGGGGATTCCTCCCCAGGTACACTTTCTTTGACATACTCAACACTGGCATCCCCTGCTCTTCTAGCTAAGCTCCAAATGCTTTACTGGTTTTGAATTATGCCCAAGATCCTATATCTGATCATTGTTGTACAAATTTAACAGGACAGCTCACAGAGCACAGCCCTCAAAAACTGGGCTACTTTTCCCTGTATTTTGAAATAAGGGAATTTATTTCTACCCTTTATTTCATATCCCAGGAGGTCCTTTTCTCTTATTACACAATAAGCTGGTTTTCAAGCACATCTTTCCCGACGTCCAAATGAAAGCTGAAACTGCCAAGGTAGTTATTCATACAACCACCAATTTCTTCCAAAAACATGACCTCCCATTTTGGAATCACTCAAGTTGGAAAAGCCCTCCAAGATCATCAAGTCCAACCTTTGACTGAACACTGCCATGCCCCTGAAACCATATCACGAAATGCTAAATTTTGGCTCCTGAAGGCTGGTGGGTTTTTTAATCCCTTTTCTAGCAATTCTAAACTTTCTGACACCAGCACCAGCTCTCCAGCTGTGGGAACATTCCTAACTCAGTTCTCAGGCTGTTTCTCTAAGTGTCCTGAGGAAGCAGCCATATCCCAAACTCCTCCATAGCTGGACTATGACTAAGAAGTCTCTGAGGTTTCCATCAATAACATTCTCTTTCAACAACGCTGCCTTTTAAAGGTCCATCATCCTTCAGGTCTGCTGACCTCTGGCAGACCTCCCTGTTTCTGGCACATTTGAAAGAAAAACATCTATCATCAGATTTTTATGCCTTTGGCTACCTCTTCCCTGAAATCTATTTTGGTGAGCCATAAAACAGACTTTTAACTCTGCAGGGTTAAAGTCTTTTCTCCCTTGTTCATATTTCCAGTTTTAAACTAAGGCTTCCTAATTCTTAGCGACACTGTTTAGAAGCCATTTCACAATACTGTCTTTTTGGTGGCTGCACTCCTAATAGACAAAAAATGAGGAAGGAAATAAAAAACCCAATCAGATAGCTTTTGTTTTAAAAGGTGTCTAAGGCAGCCTATGTAGAAGGATGTTAAATTTCCAGTCTCAGAGCAAATAAAAATACTTGGAGAACCAAAGAGAAATCCTGTTTAGCTTAATTCAGAAAAATGCTTTAATTTTGCAAACCAGGTATTGCTCTGGAATTGTTTAATTTTTCATCCTTGAGCTTGTTGCAGCAAGGGTTATCCTGCCACATGCTGGGTAAGGCTTTCTGCAGAACCATCAATCCACATAAAGTGTATCCAGACAGCTCCTTGGACACCAACCCAGGACAATTTTGAGAGCTCTCAGGAGCTGACCTGTGTCTCTCACTAAACTGATGAGGCAGCACTTCTCTGTGAAGCCAATTCTTTGCAGAAATATTTCATTATAATCTAGCTTTTCTGCTACTTTTCTGCATCACAGAGACCACCAGCTCAGTCCTCCTAGAATGGATGGCTTGGAGCGGCCAAATTTCTTTTCAGACCAAGCAAACCCAGAGCAATTTATCCAAAAGACCATTGATGGAATTAGGATATTTTAGTGACAAACTGAGTCACAAATGCACGATTCACAACCGTTAATTTATTAGGTCATATAACAGAGAAAGAATTTGATGGTAACATTATAACACAGCTGTTTTATTTCAGAGGTGGAACGAGGCCAAGGATTGGATAATTGTGCTGCTTCAATTAGTGGTGAGTGGAGAGCTGGTGAAGTGGCATTGTTTGCTGCCAGGCAGGAAGCCCGGGGAAGCTCATTAAGCAGCCTGAGGATGGGAAGGGCTGGGGGGGCTGATCCTCAACAGGCCATGGCAGCACAGCAACAGCAGGGACCTTCCTTCCCCTGCACACTGAGCACAGTCAGCAGCAGCTCAGCCTAAAATCTGCATTTCCCAGAAAAAAAAACCCTGCATCTTCCAGCCAAAGGATAGTGGGCAAAATTGTCTGGGCCTACGTAGAGATCTCAAAGAATCATGGAATGGTTTGGGATGGAAGGGATCTTGAAGGTCATTTAGTTTCAACTCCACTGCCATGAGGGAGACACTTCCACTAGGCCAGGGACACCTTCCACTAGAACAGAAATCTGATGAAGATTCTCACAATTAGCATCTGTGGTCTTCTGTCTATTTCCCTGGAAATTCAATCCCACACACTTCTCTTTTTTTGTTCATTTCCCTGCATCAGAAGTGTTTAATTCATCCTTCCTCTGCCCTGCCTTTATCAAAATACAGTCAATCCTATCTCCATGGCAGTGATGGGCTGTCAACATTTTAAATAATGTTACCCTAACTCAGCTGTCCACAGCCCCCAGCTCTTGGGGCAGGATCAGGGTCCTTATGGAAATCATTCCCTGCAGAAGTTGGGAAGCTTTTGCCTCAGCCAAGGAAAAAAGCTCACAGTGCTGTATTATATTGCCACTGCAAATCTCTCCCTTGTAGGACCCAGACAAGGATGGAGAAAGGTTGTCAGCATTAACTACCACGGTTGCCATTCTTATCTGACCTTGGGAGTGAAGGAGAACAGGGGAAAACAACGAATCACTCTCTGTATTTTTCAAACTGCTGGAAAAAAATTGTCAGAGGGAGAATCATATCATCTTCCTTTTTTATATTCTCACCTCCTTAGAAAGCTTATTCATATCCCTGTCTCTATTTAGGCTTCCTAACACGTACTCATTGGTGCATTTTTGGAGGGGCACAGGGAAAAGAGGGGCAGGGGAGGCTCTGCTCCCCAAAATCACCCTCCTGGCTGGCTGAGAAATCAAAGGGTTAACAGTATTATTATTATCATTCCTCACCACTTGCATTACTCAGAAAAATCCCAGCAGGCTGCCAAAGCTGCCACAAAACATGAACAGCCTGAAGAGATGGATACATATGGTGGCTGAGGCAGCTACATCCAGCTCAGGCTCCCACTGCCACGAGGAAAGCTCAGAGAAAAGGGATCTCTCCAGACCACACAGCCCCAGGAATGCCTGGGAAACGTGACAGCCCTTCAGGGAGTTG
Organism: Agelaius tricolor; assembly: GCF_023055355.1. Classification (NCBI taxonomy): domain Eukaryota; kingdom Metazoa; phylum Chordata; class Aves; order Passeriformes; family Icteridae; genus Agelaius; species Agelaius tricolor. Next base: position 55,196,014 of record NW_027269265.1, on the reverse strand, counting down.
GACTGGCATTGTTCTGTTCCAGCTCTCTCAGTGTTACTGGGTTCTGAAGTTTATTTTGGGATTGAAATGAAGTGCAGAATTTGGACATCTCTGCTTGAACCATGGGGTTATCTGCAGTCCCTGACAGAGGAATCCGAGGGGACATCTGGCACTAACATCAGGATGACAAGGCATGGAGCAATGATAATGCTGCAAATACAATCAATGGTTTCACCTTTTTAAGAATTCCTCCAAAAGTGAGGAATTTAAGTAACCAAAATAATTTTCAAAGGATTGGCCAGTCTTCCCAGATGTTAGAAAGTGCTGGATTTATGCTTTTTCCCACATATAAACAATATGTTACCAGCCTAACTCCCATTTTTTACTGTTGATAATCTCTGAGTGATTCAGTGCCTTGATACAAAGCCATAAATCTGACAATTTTCAAACATTCAATTTTTCAAAACATGTACTGCCATTGCCCTCCTACTGGTATTTATGTGGAAACACATGGACTGGATTTATCCAGCCCAACTTATATTCCTGCCTGAATGTCCTCTGAGCATTTGTGCCTCTAACCTGGGAACAACCAGGCCCTTGGATTTATGCCCAGCTGTGACCTGAAGTCCCCAAGACTGAAAGAATTTCTACAAAATTTCTGAAGAAAAAAAAAAAAATCACTATTTTATTTTGATTTGCTTAGCTCTGAGTCTTTATTCCTTCTGGAAATAAGTTGCCATGCATTTTCTACCTTGCACAGTAAGTTTAGTAAACATTACATTTTAAATGAGGTTCTGTAATTCCAAGTCTAAGTCTAACCATTTTCCTTGAACCACTCCTAATATATCCTAAAATCCCAAGAGAGCCATTCAGCAAAGGTGTTGTTAACTTGCAAATACAAAGTGGATCCTCAGGTTGATATCCTAAAGCTTTATTCTGCACCACAAAACATCTCAGTCTGTTAAACCGTTGGATCAAAATGTCTCAGTAGGCTGATAGAAAAAAAAAAAACAATTTGTAATCACTTTTTTCCCCATTTTCTTGTTTTCTCCCCATCTCTTTCAACTTTTGAGATTACATTTGTAAGAGCTTTCCTTCCTGATTTATTTTTCCTCATTAGCAAGAAGATTGACAAATGAAGAGAAGTATGCTGGGATTACATTTCATCTATTTTTGGTCTCTCTGCCTGTCTGATAGCAGCTCATCCACTACTTGGAGGATCTTACTCCAAATCAGAATGAAACACTCAAAGCTGAACTTAGCAAAAGATGAGCAGAGGGCAGCAAGACTGGATCTTACAAAACCTTGTAAATACAGATTATCTATACTGAAAGCATCAAATAAAATCAACCCCTTCTTGTGGTAGAAGCAGACAGGGCTTGCAGGGAGCAGGAGCATCCTTTGGGAATGGGTTATTGAGCCTAAGCTTGCACACATCACTCCAAACTCCACATTAAGCAAATTCTCAAGTCCACAGACCAAAGATCTCATTTTATATTTAGCATATGAAGGACCAGATGGGCAGGAACCTTCCTACAACTACAGACCAAGTGATTTTTTAATGTCTGTCACTGTAACAGGGCAGTTTTCAGAGTAAACTTTGTGCTGAGAGAGTTCTCAGTGTGCATGGGAGAGACCAGGAACCAACGTGAATCAAAACTAATTAAAATAATAATTCAAAAGAGACACTTCTCCCAAAGACATTACTGCAGAACAATAAAGAAATTGCTGTGCAAACATGGCATATTTTATTGAAGACAACATTTCTTTACTCAGATCCCTATGGACTAGAAACCAAAATCCAAAGTGGGAAGAAAAATGTTCCTTGTCTATAGCATATTATAAAATTGAGATATTAGAAGGGAAAAAAATAAAGCCAAAAAAAAGACCAAAAGCAAAAAACAACAAACCCTGATATTCTCCCATGGAGACAAATAAGTAAGAAAAAGTTTTCTAAATGTGGATTTGCACATTCATGCCAATTTGAAAGTTAAAGCTTAGAATGGGTCATACCTCTCCCAAAAACTGCTGTCATGTCACTGATCTGTGCTGATTATGAGTAACTGTGTTAAAACTATCTGGGTGGATAATTGCCTGGCAGCAGCAGTTTTGCATATAAGATTGTCACCAAAAAAAAAAAAATTAAAAATAAACAACTTTTACATCTTACTACATCAAAAGGTCTTGAGAAATATGTAAATTGGATTAATGAAATTCATTTGTACATTAAAAGCAGCAAAACAGAAAATATAAAACTGCTTAAAATATCAAATGTTTTTTAATATTTGGAAAGTCAAGCTGAAGCTTCAATAGTAATCCAGCAATTAGATATGGGTTAGTATGCAAATGGAGGAGGAATTTCTCTCATTAAAAATTCCTCTGTAATGTCAGGAAGGTGGCAATATTCCTGTGTGGAAAACCTATTCTTGGTGACTTTTACAACAGTGTCAAATATCGTACCAGTTCCATTTTTATGTTCCAAACCCTTCCCTGTTTTCTAAGGTTAAAGACAGGAATTTACCCATCACATAATCCCTTCAGAAATGGAAAAACCTACCCAAACAATCTTCCTATTCCAGCAACAGTTAACATTAAAAGATCCTAATCTACCCAAAGAAATCAAACCTTCATTTCAATCTGCCTTGAAAAAGGACAAGAACAAGTCAGTGCCTGAATGACAAGATTTAGTGTAGCTGCTTTAGGAGCATTTGAATAGCTCAGAAAGGATCCAGCCACAGCCATGGGAAGATTCATCCACTATGGGAATGTTCTGAATCCAGCATTTCCAGTTCCAGTGAAGCAGCTGAAACATGAGCACTTGGATAAGGCAACTGCAGAAAGCTGGAAATGCCTCACAGAATCCTAAACCCCTGCAAGTAATCCCAACTTCTTTGCAAGGAGAGAACCAGAGAATGGTTGAGGTTGGAAAAACCCTCAAAGATCACTGAGTCCACCCACTAACACAGCACTGCCAGGGTCACCACTGACCCATGTCCCAAGTGCCACCTCCACATGGCTTTTAAATCCCTCCAGCAACGGTGGCTCCACCACTGCCCTAGGGAGTGTTCCAGGCCCCTCTTCCTGGGGAGATATTTTGCCTCATATCCAATCTAAACCTGCCCTGGTCCAACTTGAGGCCTATTCCCTCTTGTCCTGTTCCCTGGGGGAAGAGGCAGTGGCTGTCATAGCCTTCAAATGGCAGCAGTTGCCCATTTTGGCATTATTTGCTATGATTCAAGGCACGAGCAAGTTTCTTTACTCTCAGAGCTGCCAAAGAGAAACGCCAGGTCTCAGGCCTGAGGTTTTCACACCTTTACACATGGAACAAGACCCTTCCAGGGAAAACCACCTTGATCAGTCCCTTGGGGAGACCAAGTAGGAATGAGTTCAGGGACCCAGGTTTGGGGCCATACCATGAGAAAGGAGCAAAAGGACCAAAGTTCTGAACAGCACTTCTGCAGAGGTTTGCTTGGGAGACAAAGAAACAGGAAAAAAATTGCAGGAAAAGGAGAGAGGGAGATGCATATTCCTAGTCTTTGAGTCTTGGATAACAGCTACCTCCATTTCCAGCTCTGAAGAACCACCACTTTTTTAGGTGTACACATGATTTCTATTAAATATCTCCAAACTATTCTAAAAATGCACAGGGAATTATGGGAACCAAAGAGCTACTCCTGGACAAAACCCATCTTCAATTCCATTCCCAATCTATCTGGTTTTGTACAAGCCAGCTCCAAAATAGGCACAGTCAATAAGGCATATTTTGATACAAAAAACCCAAGAAATTTCCACAAAATTATTACAATGGATGCATTGCTAGTCATTTAAAAACAATTTCCTCTCTAATTTAGGGGTTAAAGTGAGCCATAATCATCCCCAGTGTAAATAAATACACCAGATGCAGTTAAGAACTCACAAGCCTTCAGCAATGACCATGGTTTCTCACAAATCTATCTGTGCTGAAAAGACACAGGTCAAGTCCATTAAGAACAATAGCAGTTGTTTGGAGAACAGTTCTGGAAGAAGGAATTGCAGTAAGAAATACCAGGGAGATTGATGTGGTGAAATAAAAAAGGATTCTTGGATTTTGCTGCTTGTATTTTTTTCAAATAAAATACAACATAATCAACACAAGACTTTTGTATCTGCTCTGCAGATTTTTGTATGATATTTGTCCAGAACCAACCCTTTTTGTAACAGGCTGTAAATAAACCCTTCCATTACTTCTTTTTATGAACTTCTATGCTTCCAAATTTTCTCTTCATCAGCAAATAAAGGAACGCTTGGGTACCTACTCTTATCCTATCATCCTACACACTCATTCTTGAGAAACTTCCATGCATTTGCTATGACAATTTCCAGTGCTCTGATCAGCAAAGCTCCCAGAGACCTTCAAGTTCAGCCACATCCAGAACCCAAAACACAGGAGTCACCACTCAGCCATGAAGGCCACACAGGACAGCCTAATTTGACCATAGAAAAATTATGTTTTTCTAGCAAGTGAAAAATTTCTACCACAAGATGAGAACAAGAAATCCACCTCCCCAGACAGCTGTCAGAATATATGAGGCAAAAATGAGGTAATGATAAATTATTATCATCCTTCATTGTTGTATACAAGAGTCTGTGAAGATTCCTATCAGTGGCACAACAGGATGTAAAATATTATTTCTAATCTGATTGATTCTAAGTACATTTAAATTTGCTTATTAGAGGAATTTGCTGAGCCACACAGTCACAAGGCATGGGGAATGCTTTGAAGGTAGAGAAAAAAACTAGGCAGGGATTCCCTGGAAAGCCACCTTCTCCCTTACTGGTGTCCTGCAGAGCTGCACAGTAATTTCAGAGGAGCACAGCAGCTCTGAGGGGGATGGCCACCATTTATTGGGATAACTCCAACACTGAATATATCCCCATGTTTTTACCATTAGCCATCTTAGCAGGAGAATAGCAATGGGGAAGGAAGCCTTCTCCTGCCTTTTTTAAAAGTAATTAATGGATTAAATGTGAACCCAGGCTTCTGTAGAGGACACATGCTAGAGAGTGGATATAAAAGGAATTTTAATCAAAGGAATGCAGAGCTTCTGCTAGATCAGACCCAAAAGTTCAGAATGTCTTCAAATCAAGTGTTTCTGCAGTTCTTAGCACCCACACAGAAGCTGGGGGGAGCCTGCTGTGTGTACCAACATTAGGGATTTATTTAACCCATCTGAAACCTCGAGAACAGTTTAGGAACCTCATTCCACAGTAAAGGTTAAAAGGGGATGACACTGAGGAAATCCAACCAAAACCCCTAAATGAATACAGTACATGTCCACCTACAGAGTTCTCATTTGCTTTTTCCGATTTGGAGATAATAGCAAAGATATATTTTCCTAGTAGGGGTCCATGAGTGAAGCTATTTTTCAGAAAACTTGAATTTTTGGGATAGGGAAGGTTACTGCTCCTGAAGCCTATGATGATCAGATGCTCCTACTCTTCCTTTTAACCTCTGCACAGACTTGTGGCTCATGAAACACAACCAGCAGATGAACTGAGCATTTCAATGTCAGCCAAATTGATTGGGAGTCTCAGAACATGAAAAACTGTCCATAAACAAAGGAAGAAACCATGACACAACACATGTGATAGTATTTCTCCTGCTTGCAAGATGCATGCACCTCCCCCAGAAAAAGGAAAAACAAAGAAAATAAAGAAGGAAAAATTCCAGATTTTTAGATTAGTTCTGTCCTAAGCAATAGAGTTGGCCAGTTCATTCTCCACCATTTGAAACAATTCATCTGCTTTCCCTCACCTGCAGTTTTGCAGGTTTGTAGCAACATTCTGCAATTAAAAGAAATGGTATTTTCTCCCCTTAAATACCAGGCACAAGTAGTGTTTTTCATATAGCTCCAATCCAGCAACCAGGTTTCCATAGTATCCAGAGACTAAAAAAAGCCAACGGCCTTCAGGGAAATTAATTTTAATAGAATGTCTTGTGGTAATTGCCCAACCACACCACAAAAATGGCATTTATTTATTTGGCGTTAGTTTTAATACTTAACCCCAACACCTGAGAGCTGGAAATGGAAGAGATGCATTGTTCCTGTGCTATTTGAAGAGAGGCTGGGCAGATTTCTGCACGAGTGAAGACCATCCAGAGCTGAGCTTTATGTGAATCACAGGATGGTCAAGGTGGCTGGATGCCACTGGATGGCTTCTAGGTTGCCAAGAACTGGCTATTTATACTAAGCAGCTTAACTTTATAAAAATTTGCCATTTTTAGAGGATTTTGTAGTAGGAATTTGGGGAAACAGTGGTTTTCATATTCACTAGGAGTCAGAAAGCTCCCTGTGGATATCTCCACACTCCACATGCAGTCCCACAAGCTTTGGCAGAATCCCTCAGGATAGGAATGTCAGGAAATTCTGCTAAAATACTGCAGGCCAAAATGCCTTAAAACTGAAAATGGAGAACTGAATGGACACAGAGTTAGTTCTGCACGTTGCTGCTGTTATCATCACAATTCCTTGCAAATCCTCCTCTCAAAGAATCATAAAAATGAGCTCTGAGTATCAAAGAGCTACCTGTTAAATTTTGGGGAACCAGAAGCCCAGTATACACCTCATGGAGAGTGAAGGCAAAGGAAAATACTTCTCGGTTCTGCTCATGGTCTGGAAAGCAAAGGGCTTTCATTCTCGTCTGCTCTTTGCTCTTATTTTTAAGCGTATTACTTGCTTGTGTGTGAATAACCGAGATCCTTTAAAAACCAAATTACTTTTTGTCTGCCCACTTTCATGTATGTCAAAAAGAAAACAGTTTTAATGATGTATTTTAAAAATTAACCAAGATTTGTTCCTCTTTTTAATGAGCACACTGGCACATTTGGAACACCATCACTTCCTACAGGTTAGAGGATACATGTGAAAAACAAAAAGAACAATCAGAAACAGTTATGTACAGTGGGTTTGTGCACATCCAAAGCACTCTGAGAGCACAATAATTTCATTAAGGTGCCACCATCCCCTAAAGAAAAACTAAGAAAAAAACCAAACAAGCCCAAACCCTCAGTTACTGAGTTTAAGTAGAGAGAAAGTAAAACACTTCTCCATTAAGTAAAAAAAATGAATTCCCTCAGTCAGATGCTGCACAGATACACCAGGCTGTTCCACACTTGTACCACAGCTGCTCCTTTTCCAAGAGCCCATTGTCCCAAGCCTCCAGTACATCTGTAGCTAGGAGAATTCCAAAAGCAAAACAGGAAGAAAGTTTTCTTTGGAGTCTGAGAGCTTGCATTTTAAGCAGTGACAGGGCTGGCTGGTGCTTAATAGACATACTTTAGAGATGTCACCAAGAGGATGATGAGTAACTGGTTAATAGAAATAAGCTTTTTCCTCTAATGGTTGGTTAAATCAAAACTGTGTGCCATTTAAATATACAGATTTAAAAATAGTGGTGCCCACCCTGGTGCTATGTACATACATAAAGAATCCCAGAATGGTTTTTGTTGGAAGGAACCAAAGCCCATTCAGTTCCAAGCCCCTGCCCTGGCCAGGAACTCCCTCTCCAGAAACTCAAACACTGCAGTGCTGCTGCAGCTTTGGCAAACCCCTCATCATTAAAAAGAGGTTTGTAGAGTTGATCCCAGCCCAGAGTAGGTGCTGTCTAGGAACAGAGCAGCTCCCAGCCTGGCTGTTCTCCTGCCAAACAGGAGGCTCCCTGGCTGGGCAGGAGCAGCAGCCAAGCTGGCAACCAAAAAACCCTCCTGCAGGACACTGAACCAATGTGGACCTGCCTCTGCTGGTCCCCCAGAAAGGCCTAAGTGTGAGAGCTAAATCCAGCCCTCAGAAACGTACTGAGAATGCTGGCTTTGCTGTCTTCCTCCTACACACAGCACTCTTACTAAGCACTGCATGGAGCTGGTGTCCATACTGCTGGGAGGAGAGGGGCAAACTTTCAGCTGCAACGTGAGAATCCTGGTTCTTACAAAGCCATTAGCAAAGCCTCCACTTATTTCCAAGAGAGAAAAAAGTATCCTGGTTCTCATGAGTCTGCCCATGAGGGGAAAAAAAAAAAATTTAGATTTCTCTCTGGTGGTAGAAGCGAGCAGAGTTCACACTAGAAATAAGAGAAAACACACCCAGAGGGTAATTAATATGAAGATTATCAAAGGATGGTAAGGTTTCTCTCTTGCTAAAAGGACTGGAATCAGTAGGAGCTGGCTTTGTAGAACCACTAATTCACCCAGCCACTGAATACCATTGTAAGGCATAACATTGCTTAAAATATTAATAATTACTAGAGTTTAAGCTACAACAATAAAGTCCAAAGTTTGCTTCCTACAGCTGTGTAAAGTGCTTACTGGAATAAACCCAGTAACCTATTCCTAAAAAGGCTTCATTTGTGTATGAAGGTGGTTTTTTTTTTTATATTTCAGATTTTTTAAATGTCCATTGCAACTTTTTACATGCAGTCAGAGGACAGATATCTTTTATACAATGATAAAATAATGCTGTAATAAAATGTTTATTTTCTACCCAAAAACAGTTAAAGAAAAGTTTGTACTAGTAAATTGTATAAGCTTTTGAGGATGAAGAAATGCAGGCAGTTATACTACAGATATTTTGTATGTTTTAGCACAGGTACCAGTTCTGCAGCAAAATCATGACATTTCTTCTATTATCTCTGGTTTTTATCCTCAAATTAAACCTTGAATTTTGCCCCTTTTGTTTTTATTTTTTAAATGAATAATTCACCAGGTTTATCTAGTTTACATATTAACTGGAATGTAAATAAGCAGCTATGCTATTCCAAAGACAATAACATTTCAATTTCTCTAGAAAAATAAGAGATTTTATGGCACAATAATGCAAACTGCAATGCCTCATTTAGAGAACAAATGCATTGTTCTGGTAAAATATTGCAGAATTAACTTGGCTTTCTGAGTACTGGTAGTGTAACATTATTGTTTGTGTGACAGGGAAAATCCCCATGAGCCACATCAGGCAACACCTGCAGAACAGCTGCACACTCATGGGGACAACAAGAACAAATAGTAATCCACTGGGGGTTAATTTTAAAAGACACTCTATATCCTACCACACTAAAACCCTCCACAAAACTCTATTCTGAGTTAAAACAGGCCTTTCCATTTAATGGGTTTCTTTACTCAAAAATGCTTAGACTTGTTTATGTCATCAAAGCAAATCCCCAAAACAACCCCACCTTAAGTCATGTCTCAAGGCAGAAATCACTGAATTTTTCCAAACTTGAGCAGTTATAGTATAGAAATCCAGTCACTGATGAGTTATTAATGACCTACAAAGGAATTAGTGACGGTTATAATTTTTTAACCCCTTTCTTATGGAGACTGCAGTATTTAGCACTTGGCCTAATATGTTGCTTTACTTTTATCTATCTTTTTGATCAGACTGATATCAAGACTCAAGAAAACATCAACTAAAATAGTGAAAAAATAACACATAGAGCAAGCTGTAAAATGTCAGCTATAACAACCAAATCATAACCATCCTTGTTTTCTGACGGTTCGTCAAAGCTAAGAAAAAAAAAAAATCACATTGAATTGGCATCTCTTAAATTGCTTATGAAAATCCACATCTATTGACAGCTGCCTTTACCTCACTCCTTCAGCTCTAAAACTACTCCTGCACTTTCCCAGTACATTTGCCCTGTGCTCTATCCAGGAAAGCCACTACACACTTCACAATTTTTATCACAAAAACCACGGCTGGGTTTGAAGCAAGGAGGAGACAAACCACACACTGTCAGAAATTTCCATGGAGACTCTGTGAGCACTGTTTCCAAGGGCAAGTGTAATGTTCATCTCTGAAGTCTCATGTTAAAATTAGTTGTACAGGTTGGACAAATCGGGAACTGCACATTTGATAAAAACTCAGTCATAAGATACAATGCCAGCTGTTCCAGGTAATCCCTACTCCATTTATCTGCTGGAGCAAAACAGAACCTTTTCTCCCTTTTTTGTATGGATCTTTTATTTGTTCTGCTTCACATATATCAAACCCCAAACATGAATTATTATAATGCCTCATAGCTGATACTGAAGTTTTCCCTCCTCCAGAAGATTCCAGACCATAACTGTACACAAAAAAATGATGGCCTGTCCTCCTGCCCTCATGCTCTGCAAAGAAAGGATCTATATCTCCCTGTCAAACCTGTCTTTCCACAGTGAGGTTCCCCTCATCTCCGTGACCCTGAGCCACCAAACCTCCTGAAGCAAGAATGAAGCATCTGCTCTGCCTCTCATTATGCCCCCTGCCAAACTGAGCTCTCCCCTCCCTAACACCCAGCGCCTGCCACGAGTGTTAAAAATAGCACTAATTAGGATCCTGGTTGCCCATTAACTCTTTTATTATTCATGTGACATTTATGATAAATGCCTGATATTACTTACAAATGGTTGAGCTAGCACTTACACACAGAAGCATAAACTTCAGAGTCATGGTAGAAATCATTTAGGAGCAAGGCAGGCTGACTACACCAGGGCATACAACCACTTGCTGGCGTGTAAATTTAAATCTTTTAGTTCAACACAAAAGACAAAGTAGCTTGGCATTCCTGGAAGTGCAGGTGGAGTTCTATTTCAACAGTCTTTTGCATCACTGTAAATATCTCTAAAGATGGCTTTCTCCATCCAGCCAGGGCTGTGCACTGCATGTTGGCCATAAAACAGAAAAAAATCCTGCCTTTCTCCAACAGAAAAGTCTCCTACAACAGCCAAGTTGTCATTTCTCAGGATTATCATAACCTCTTAATTAAGTTGCAAAATTCAGAACAGAATAACCCCGATGAACATAAATTACACAGAAATGGATTTGATTTGCATGTAATAATGGCTTCTTTCAGAATTAATTACAAATATGCTGGAGTATGGATTAACGTCCTCCTGATTCAGCACTGTATGTGCATGTTTAGCTGCTCTTCTAAGCTAAGGCTAGGAGTAAATTGTCTAGACAATTAATTATAATTCTTCTCTCATTTGCCAAAAAAACAGTAAAGCTTTGTGCAGAATCAGCTACCCAGCCTTCTTCCACCCCTTCAGAGATCTTTAAAAAATCCATGAGCATATTTGTCATTCCATAATGAATTAAATTGCACATTGTTCACCATCCATTCTATCTGTGCAATCTGCCAGTACAGACTCTTCACACTTCCCTTGGATTAAAAGCCTAACTAGAAACCCACCTCTAAAAACACAGCCTTGTTTCAAAACCCCACCTAACAGGGGCAGGGAGAGCTTTGGCAGGATCCCTGCCCAGGGATCGCAGCAGTTCCATTTGTAAGCTGGTTTCTAACGCTAAACGCTTCTCCTTAAGTAAACAAACAGCAAGGGAAATGTGCTCGAAGACAGAGATAAAAATGCATATCTATTTACTTTAGAAGCCTGCAAAGCCTGTTCTTTCACGGCTACAGTGTGAGGAAGTGGTGCAACTATTTAAATTCAATCACCATGGGAGTTCAAGGCACGCTCCAAAAAAAGCTGCGTGTTGTACCCTCTCCTGCATGCAAAAGCCAGCTCTGCAGAAATAAACATTGTACCACCAGAAGTATTTCACCACCCCATACATGGGCCTGAAGAACAAGACATCAAATAATGTAAAATCAATAAATCTTACGACAGGGTTTGGCCAATCCATCCCAAAAGACCTATTTTCAGTACCAAATTTCACAGAACCACAGCATCCCTTTGCTGGTCATGAAGAGGTTGTGGGGGGAAAAGGAAGAAAAGTCCCAAATCATGATTTTGCTGTAAACTGCCCAGCAACACTCAAAAGGACAACCAACTTTTTAAACAAAACCTAAAACACCAACAAAAAAATCCTCAAAATATCAAACATGAAGATATTTTTGGCATAAGTGAACAGAGTATTTAAATATACGCTTTTTATAAAGTAATTTTTACTGCAATAACATTCTTTTTTTTTTTTTTTTTTGTATTTCAGTGTAATGTTGGAAAAATTCAATTTCAAGCCAAAGCAATTTGCTTTATTCTCCATGGTTACTAAATGCCACTGGACCATGGATATTTCTGAGTGCAGAAATAGTTGTATAAAAAGTCATTAATTTTGGTTACTTCCCGAAAATATTTAGAAGAAACCAGAACTGATGGCTCACAGTAAATATTGAAATTCATCTAAATTTCAATAACTGAAAGAAGACTAGAACCTCCCAGATATCTCTGAGAGTGTATTCCCAAAGGACAAAAAGAACAACCAGAAAATCCCCAGTCAGCCTGACCATTGTTCTCTGTCACTGCTTTCCTGAATGCTGCATGAAGTTTTAAATTGATCAAGCGAAGCACATCACTGGTGTTAGCCCACAGAACTTGCTGCTCAGAGGCATCCCACACTTTTTCCAGAGTCAATTCTCCACCAGGATCATCACTCTTTCCCCAACAGAGCACTGAGAATCAAATTTCAGGATCTCCTACCTCGATCAAAAAGTCTCCAGTTCTCAGGCCAGCTTGCCATGCTACTCCCCCTTCATCCACAGATTCCAAGTACTGCAAAGCAGGAAAGGCTGGAGTTGGGGTGAATTCTTCAATTGGTGTGTCAGCTTTAAAAATAAATACCACATTAAAAAAAGAAAGTTATGGAGTGCTTGCAAATACCACTTGACTACAGGCCTATCATTGGCCATTCCAGTTTAGGGTTAAAAAATGGTGGGTGCTGGAAGTGAGAGGGATGTGCCTCACGGGAGATCAGGATGCTGGGGACAGAGTGCAACCCCCCTGCAATAGCAATCCACAGGTCTTCCTTGCAGAGGGGGAGGGAAATACCTGCTCCTTTCCTGGCACAAACCAAATCAAGCTGCACCAGGCAATAGCTGGGTTCTGATATTCCAGGATATTCAGTATTGGCTCAAGTAACCCTTTTGTGTGCCTGGCAGAATGCTGTAACTCTGGCAACATCCACCTAAAAATGAATTATGTGCTGGAGCCAGGAGAGAGCATCTGGCCAAACTAGAGGGCTGGGATGGGTGGCAAAGGATGAAAAAAAAAAAAAAATCACCCAGATTTTTTTTTTTTCCCTCCTAAATTTAGATGTGCATAACAAAGAAGAGACCACTTTTTAGGAGAGGAGGCACAGCTGACCCTGTGACAGCCCTGCCTGCCCCTCTGTGTCACGTACACACACAGGCAGAAAAGTCCTTGGGTCTTTCACCTGAGCTGCCCCCGCTGCTACAGAGAAAATCTGGGGGAAACCACTGGGCTCAGCCAGAGGGAGTGAGCCCTGCTCAAAGCACTGATAACCCACACCAGCACTCAGAGATAAGGCAGTGCCTTGGGCTTCCCTGCTTCAACTCCAGACATTTCATTTGGCTAAAAAACTGGCAAAGCTTTCCCAGCCCTGCAAATCCACAGTGGCACCGGTCTAGGTTTAGGGGTGGGAAACAGGGAAAGCAAAAGCCGTGTCCCAAGAATGAAGACATGGAATAATTTTCATGCTCAAGCAAGGCAAGGGAGAACCCATGTGAAATGAGGGGGAGCAAGAGATGGGACATACCATCACAAACATATATTCTTTTTTAAAATACAAAGGGAGCAAACTGCACTGCAAGTCAAAAAGCAAAGCATTAAATAGAATGTCTTTTTTAACTGGTAGGAATGCCACTGTGATGGATTTTAGCCTACAGAGAGGTGCCGTGCAGCTTAACATATGAACAGCTTTAAAAATGAGCACACTACAGGCCATGCAACATACGTGCAGCTTCTCAAGATATAAAAAAAGATCATATTTTCATACTAAAACCGCACCAATGTCACCTTGCAGAAGATCCACACCTATTTTAAACAAAACATCCCTCTCTTGTCTATTCCTATTCGCAGCCCTATTCAATCAGGCTGGCATTTGAAATAAAGCAGCAGCTTTTATGAGGAAAGCAGGTTTCCCACAGTTAAGTAAACTGCACAACAGAACAGATTAATGGCAAAATACTACATCCACCAGCATGAGAAAAATACAGGCATAACTTTCTCCCCCCAAAACGATTATGCAGTGCTTCTCCCATGTAAAAATGCAAACTGCTTCAGAGAGAAAGCACCGAAATCCATCGGAGTAGTATAGCATACAGAGAATCCTGTTGTCTAGCAACCAAGTGCACCAAGAATAATTCCTGCTTATATTCTGAGATGTATAAATTTCTTCATGCCACTGCACATCACACACACACTCACACACACACAGAAGCACATACCTTTTGCCCCTCTGAGCACAAATCCAAATCCTTCATTGTCTTTTTTCTGCAGGACCACTGCCTTTTCTTCTATTATGCAGTCACTGTAGAGAGAATTCCGAGGATAGCGACCATTATTACATCCCTTCATCACCACTGTAGTAGCTGCTCCTCCAGTGTGCAGGTTCATCATCATCACAGCCCGTTAATCAAATAATATTGCAGTAACCAAGCATGGGAAAATATAGAACAAATAGCAGCAAGGGGAAGACAAAGACTAAGCTGGATGGTAAAAGAGAACATGACAAAGCAACTTAAAATGAATAAAAAAGGCAGAGAGGAAAAAGAAAGAAGAAGAAATCATGCATGGTGGTTTGTGTTCTATATGAATGACTGGATGAACATGTGATCATGTAATCTGTGGGCTAGCTAGGACTCTAAAAGGAAAAAAAGTAAGTGAACTGAACGACAGTATCATTAATAAACTCCTCAATCGTGGATGTACCAGATGCATCTTCTAGTGAAGCCAAAATGAAACCAACCAGAAGAAAAATGAGGCAGCATTTTAAATTTAAAGATAATAAATTATGATTTTCTATTAGCTAACTAAAAGGCACAAATATATTCTGAAAGCTATGCCTTGCATCAAAAGCCCTTTTTCAATCCTATTGAATGTTGCATGCTGCAAGAATCCCACATGATCATCTGACAGCCTACAATGCTAACAACGTGCAGCTGCCTTGGCGTCATCAAGCACAAATTTCCACAGCATCAAGAATCTGCATAATTGAAATAGTAACAAGGCATGCACAAGCAGGAAAACACATTTTCTAAGGAATATTTCCTGTCTCCTGATAAACAATTAATATTATAAAACAAGGAGATGGTATAAAGGACTATTTATGTAAGCAGTATTCCCTTAAAGAGAAAGTAGCCTTAGGAATCTCACTGTCATTGGCTAAGATAAAAGTGGAAGGTAGATGAAGAAAATGCACATTAAAATGGGACCTTTCAGATACAGTGAACGATCTGTAAAAGCCTTAAGGCGTTCAATATCTTTCATTAAACATGAAATTAATAAAAATAAGCTCAAAGAAAAAAAAAATTCAATGCTCTTTTAGGTACCAAAGAATAGCACAGCACGAGTTGCAGGGGTTAAGTTCACGAATTGTCAGCACTGCAAACTATGCTGCTTTAAAATACCTACAGAACTAGTTCAGATAGAAAGCAGTAAGAGCAAGTTTGCTTTCCTTAATTTTTTACTAGCCAACTTCTGTTCCCACTGGTCTGGTACAGAATCCAGTCCCCAAAGCAGTAAAAGCAAGGAGAGACTGGATCTGCCTCAGGGCCATTAATAATCCCCAGGGGGAGGAGGAAACTAAATAAAGAGAAATTGTTGTGACCTTTTTATTTAAAGCTCTGAACAAAGAGAGGGATGATGATATCAGGACACCAATGGACAGCCTCCAAACTCCAGATTTTTCATGCATCACAGACCATCCTTTTGGTGCCTTTCCAGCTCTGCAGGATGAAACTTCCCATGGCTGCTGAAGCAATGATGTAAGGTTGCCTTCCAAATTGCAGAGTGTTTAACACCACACATGAATTCAAACTGCCACAGGGTGACTTTGTGGGCAAGAGATGGTCTCCATCAGCACCCATAGCTTTTGTATTCTCAACTTATTGTAATTTACTGTGTCTCTCAGACATTTCCTGTTCTTACAGTTAAAAAACTTCTGCTTCTTGAGAAAGCCCAGCACCCTCCTGCTCAGGGATATCAGGATGGGATGGAATATGCAGCTCTCAGAGCCCACTGAAGCTCTCCATCAACATCCTGATGTTCTAGAAACTGACTGCTCCTGCCAGTGGATTGGATTATTTCCTTCATTTCACCACCCTATTCTCAAGGTGGGTCCCTGTGCTTATCCACTGAAGAGTCAGCAGTGTTACTTTTTTTAATACTTGGTCAAATTAATAAAACCCATTCCCTTCAAGTTTCCTTGTAATCAATCAATAGCTTAATAGAGCTTAGAAGGCAACTTCTGAGATCCTAATTATAGCAAGAGTTTGGTTCAAAGAACCCCCTCATGTCCCCTCCCTAGATCCCACCCTTGTGTCAGTTCATTTCCATACAGAATTCAGAAGTTTATCAGCTCAGCAAACTCAGGATCAATTCTCCTGGTGTACATCCAAAAACAAGAAAAAAGCATCCAGGGTCCTTCCTTCCAGAGCCAGCTAATGAAATGGATGGGCATTGTCAAGTCAGGCTCACTTCATCCTAATGTACAGATTAAAGGTATAAAAACCTCCTCTGATTTTCTTCTCATGTACAGCACATCTATTCCATAAACTACCCAGTTTTCTACTTCAGTTCATGTACTGAAAGCGGGGATGCAAAATTGCCAACATTTTACAAAATTATGTGCAAGGGGGAGGTGAGAGGGAAGGGAGGGAGAAGCACAACATGATTATTGGTGAGAAAACACACAAACTGATCTCTATTATTTGACAAATACAACTTCCTAATATAGAGTTACAGTCATAAAGAGAACAGCATCCCAGCCTGGAAAGTAAAAAGATAGGCTTGAAAAAATCAGATGTGTAGCACTTCTTCCCATTTATGTTCCCTAGATGTAGGGAACCTGCAAAATCCTATGGCTTGAGTAGCTTAAACTTATTCAAGCAACCACAGAAAGCAAATTGATTCTCCCCACACACCTCAGTGCTGCTGAGCAAAGAACCAGCTGCAGGAAAAGGGGGGAAGACAAACAATCACACAAAAAAAATGAACTGAATTTACAGCCTGCACACCCTTTCTCCCAGAAAATTTGCATTCCCAAGAAAAGGAAGCAGAAGAGGGGCAGGGTTTAACCTCTGACTCTTTGCAGTGCTGCTTTTTGCTGGCTTTGCCATTCCAGGGCTCTCTGTGCCAGCCAGGGTGGACTCTCCACTGAAGGTCTGTTCACAGTCCACCTGCTCCTGGCAGGAAAAGTGGTGCCAAATGTAAAACTAGGTCAAAATTTCTCCCCATGAGCCTTCTTGGCAGCATCTCTTTGATCCTGGAGGTGTTGTAAATACTTAGCAGCAGAACACAGGGTACAGCAACCAGTGACAAATGAAGGTGACATTACATTAGGAGCTGCTCAGAGGCCTGAGCTCAAGCAAGAAGGGAAATTTCTTCCCAGGCTCTTTCAGTACAGTGCACAGCTCTGTGTGAGGCCAGGCAGTCCCTGTTATCTGTGATATGCCAAATTTCAATAAGTAAAATCCCTGAAGTCCATTTCTGCCCCATCCCAAACAAAATTCAATAGCTTCCATTTCAGAGACGAGTCCTCAGAATATGACCAGGTCCATATGACGGTAATAAAATGAGAAATTCTAAAATCAATAGCTCATTATTTAAATAGGGCAAACGCTGCTTTGACTTTGGGCTGTGTAAGGCCAAGATTCATTGCAGGCAAAGTTAAATGCAAAAGGCATCCTATCAAGTGCAGGACATTTCTGTGTGGAGCACAGTCATAAAACTTCAGGTCAAAATAACAGTCAATGTAAATCTCTGCTTTACTCAAGCAGCAGATATTAGAAAACATGCTTGTTCATCAGCTCATGTACTTTCCTTAACCACTTAAGGCTCAAGAACTGTGCAGAGGTGTTACAATTTCCATAACTTCACAGACTGACCAATGGAGAAGGGGAAATGGAAGGATTTGCCCGTGGTCAGACAGATATGTGAGTTTTGAACTCAGCACTGTTCCACATAACAACCATCATTTGTGTGGGCTTTTCTAAACAGCAGGAATTTCTGCTTTGCTAACAGCCCATTGGGATAATATCTGAGAAAGGAAGGAGAAATGTCAAGTCTTTCATAAAGACCTGTATGAAGAAAATAAAGGTTGGAGTGCAGGTTCCTGCTGGAGGCAGGCCCACAAAACCTGGCTTCCTGTTCTCATCAGAGATAACTACACCCTATCTTAAGGCATGACTTATTCCACAAGCTAAAATACTAAATTACAGAGGTGAGACTATCAGGACTACAGGATGTGTTTAGGCAAGTTTGTATCAAGTGTTTCATTGCTGATTTCAATCTGAAAAACAGCAAGTAGAGGACAATCCACTCAAAATTATCACCATTATTGGGAAACAAAAGTGGCTATTTGGTATACTGTCAGTCTCCTCCTAAGGAGAGGAAAAAATGAATGTAAAAAGGAATTATTTTCCTCATTCCCTGCAGTCATCCATCCCCTGGAAACATAACCCAACCTTTTCAGCTTCAGTAGCCCAGCAGTCCACAAGCCCTTCAGTAAGGACTTGCTCTCCTCTTGAGTGAGAAGTGGACCTCGCTCTCTCCAGGCTCACTTCTTTCAGTTGGCCAAGTGAATCTAAATCTCTTCATTAGCCCTTTTTCTTCTCCTCAGCACTCTTGCAATTGCAATCCCTTTGAAAGATCTACTGAGTTCACAACTAGATACATCCTAGAAGAATAAAGTGTTCTGCCAGGTGCAATAAAATGATATCTAAATCATTC
The DNA here is from genome assembly GCF_023055355.1 of Agelaius tricolor. Taxonomy (NCBI): domain Eukaryota; kingdom Metazoa; phylum Chordata; class Aves; order Passeriformes; family Icteridae; genus Agelaius; species Agelaius tricolor. The sequence goes on along the minus strand of NW_027269265.1, from coordinate 55,177,317 downwards.
CATAAATTTATATGCAATGTCTGGAAGCAGTCACACTAATTCCTTTCAGGATAAGATGGCCAATTTATGGTGGTTATGCTCAAGCCAGAGAAGGGCATTTGGGAAATCTGTTCAACAGGAGGAGCCCTTTGTGCATTATCCAACAGTCAACCCCTGTTAAAGGCACATCAAAAATATTCTTTCCCTTTTTTCGGGAAATAACCTGTCCTGATACCACATAAAATGGATGTCTACAGCAAACCTTATTGTAGGATTTAGCAAACTTTCAGTGGGAAAACATTTCCTGTTACTGCTGGAAGGGGTCAACCTTACAATTTATAGTCAACTACTCTAATGGCTTCAGGAAAATTGGCTAATCCTACTAATTAAGGCCTTCAAGATTAATGAAGACACTTCCTGTGATTGCTCAAGTTTCCCAGGCATCAATCATCCACTTTTAGGTCTCACAGAAGAGCTCCCACAGCTCTCCTGTGTCAGGCAGAGTAGCAATCACTTGCTCAAGAGGCAGCAGCTACAGCAGCGAGTGGGTTCTGTGCACAGCAGATAGGGAAATACACAGCCTGTCCCTAAAAAACCCACTGGCAACCCAAACAGAAACAGTGGGATGCAGCCAACTAAACAGTCAAGCTCACATTGACCTCTCCCTTCACAGCATCCTAGGATCCCAGAACTGGGGGGGGTTGGCCCACTCCGTACAGCTGAGCAATGCTGATGTCTTATATGACAAATCTAATGATTTTCCTTTAGAACGCATGTTTATCTGGAAGTTTATAGCAAGCTGTGTTTGGGAGGAAAAAAATATTTCCAAATAGATGCCTTAGCACTTTCCTCATGGCAGATAGAACCTTGCATTAAAAGAGAAATATTGGAGAGCAGCAAATTTTAAATTGATAAATTCCCTACTAGGCAGCTGAAGATACAAGTCCAAGGAGTATGATCATGATACAATAATTAAAATATGACAGAGAAGGGATGAAGAGAATCACTCAGAGCTAAAAATTCTCCAAGCTGTTCTGCTATTTCATTTTAAAAAATAAACTGGAAAATCAGGGCTACATATGGAAGTGCAGCATGGAGCCAAAAGCTTAGTACTACCTATGGACTCAGCTTCACAGGTGCTCCCAAAGAAATCCAAGAGCAGAATCTTCACAGGCACAGACAATTGGTTGTGTGTCAGTGCCTGACTGGCACAGCTGGCACTCCAACAAAAAAAACTCAGAGAAGACACACAAGATCACCATTACCACTGCTTGCACTCTCTGTTCCTCTCTGGCTTTATAATTTGTGGCAAACAATTTCAAATTACAACAGAAAGGACACGGTCTAATTTCTCCTTGGTAAACTTGGCATAGCTGTGTCTTCCTCAGCTGGCTATGATCAAGGCAGATAAAGGAACAGGAAATAAGGAAAGATGCTCCAGCAATACTCCTGGAACCTACCCATATTCATATATTTGTATTTCCAATCTCCTGTAGCAGTGCTGTTTCTCCAGAGTTAGTAAACATCTTGTGGAGTTCTTTGATCATGAGAACAGCAAGGCTGCAGATTTTGCTTTGAAATCCACTGATGAAAGAGGAATATGTCAAACTGTGGCTGTTTTAAAGACATGGACATATTCTCCAGTTCTGGATCTGTACTGCACAGGGAGGGAATCACAGGCTCCAGTAAAACCTCACAACACATCTTCCACCTAAAAAAGGTGTTTCATTCACACTTCTAAACAAGGAATCAAGCCATCTTTATTGGATTTTGAACACTTGATGCCCTGGGTAAAAAAGAGCAGTTCTTTACTAAGTCCCCAAACCCACAGTAATGTCAGCCAGGAAGGGATTCAGTAAGAATTAGGAAGTCAGAAAGATGGTGCTGCTTAAAAAATCAAAAATCAACCATCATTTCAAGAAGACACCTATCTTAAAGAGACTAACAGTGCTGTACACTTCAGTTGGTTTATGCTACAAAACTTTACCAAAAAATATACATTTAAAAGAGAAACGCTGAATTTCACAACAGAAGTGCACAGTAGTGGCACAATTTCTTTATGTAGATCCAAGGAGAAACTTGGTCTCTCTCTCTCTCCCCCTCAGTCCACATTCCTGTACTCAGCTTTTAATTGCACTTATTATCATGCTTTTTGGTGTGCAGGAGAAGGGAGTAGCCAATCTAAAGAATTACTTTTCAAATAAATCGATTTGGCTATTGGTACTTGAAGGTTGTTTCCTGGTTTCACCTTAAGTTGCTGAAACTGCAACAAGTAAAGTAAAATATTGATACAGCAAACCAGGAAGTCACCTTCCTGGAAAGAGAAATCATCCAGTAAAAGTCTGATTCTCTATTATGTAGGAATCTCAGGGTAGGATATGAAGGCAATAAAAAAAAGTCAGTGGTAAATTCATAATCCTAAGCAAATATGTCTATAGAGGGTATATATGTACCATACCCATGTATGAATGCATTTATGCACACTCAGAAAAACCCCAAGTATTTTAGCTTTTTTTAAGAGAAATGTTATTATTCTTTCACATCTGCACTAGTAGAGAGAAAACAAAAAATCACTGTGAGTGAGGAAAGTGGTGAAATTAACTCAAAAATAAAAGCTTAATTCCTCTGTATTAATTAATTTCATTTTTCTTTTAAAAATGAGCAGTCATTTCAAACATCACACGTGCCAAAGTGAAAATCAGACATGCAGGCTATGGAACAGGAGAGTTGTATAGCCCAGAGTCCCTCTAACCCCTTCACACAAACGTTCCACCTAGCACAGGAATATTTTGGGTTCCAGCACACTCCACTTGCACCTGATACTTATCAGCAATTTTCAGTTTTATTTATCAAGCATTTGAGCAATGTGAGCCTGGACTGTGGAAATATTAATATTCATTGCTAATACGATGAGCCTTGGGCAAACAGGCTGTCCAAACACTCACATATGTTTAGGAAACCGGGATATTTATCTAATAAACATTTCACTGTTTAGGTTTGTATTTTCCTACCCCAAACCAGCTGCAGTTCCGCCCTCAGATGTTGCCACCAAACCACAGAGAAACAGGAATTTTCTCCCTAATCATCTTAACATATTTAGATAAAAGGAATATTAAATATAGGTGTTAAATCCACTGGTTTCTTATAGTTGTTTTTTTTAATTCATAATTTTCCTGCTGTTTTTGCTAAAATTGGTCATTATTATCACAGACAACCTCAGTACCAAGGAGAGGAACGTGTTCAGGGCTATCAAACAGGACAAGTGACAAAGGCAGAACAAGGGAAGTGACTTCAATCACACCTTGGGTTTAAAAGAAAATAAACAGAAAGTGTTTTATTAACACTTTTTAAATGTGCTACAAGCCCTTTAAGGTAGCAGTTTGACCTTGGAAGTCTTTAAAACAATTATTAAACTCACAGTACATTTTGGTATCATAACTCCACTTGCTCCGAGAGTCTAAACAAAAATAAACTACAAAATAGGGGAAAGAAACTGGTGATTTCGGGACTGGTGCCAAACATGAGTTTCAGATTAGTTTTAAGGGATCCCTCAAGTTTTCCATCACATCCTGTTTGCTATGATGAGCAGGAGGAATGATCATCCTCCTGTCCTGCATTCCTTGGAAAATAAACACAGCCCTGACCACAAGGAGTGTGAGTAGCCCTGAGTGTACATTTCAGCTTTATAGATGGAACTATTTCACTCACAAGTCTGCATTGTACAGAAGAGCACAGTGATTAAATCAATGTTAAACACACTGCAAATTTTTATGACAAAAAATGTTATTCCTTTAGTATATAACTTACAAGTAAGTTTGAACTTCTGTCTCAAAACAAATGAGGCCTCACCAAAGGCATAAAGTTATTCTGAAAACATCTTTATTCTTCTCCAAGAGCTTTAAAAATACAGTGTACAGTGAGAAACTTTGATTTTCTAGGATTTTGCACTAAAGAGCTGTAAAGGTGATGTGAATTTTTCACATATCCCTTTAAAAATCCTGACTAATCACGTTATTTCACAGTCTCATTAACATCAGAAAGGAGGTGGCAACTCTACCTTGTTTTATGAAATATATTCACCCTCTCCCTTTCTCTAATTGCAGTAAGCTCTTGAGTTATTTTAAGTCTACTCCAAATTTTGCTTACCTGCAAGACAAAATGTCCATCTTAACAGCTCTCCTGCCTCCCAAAACCATTATTTTCAGCAATTCTGTCAAAGCATGGCCAGTTTAGTCCAAAATGCTGGTAGCAGTTAAAAAAATCACTGACTTTACAATTTTATTTAAATTGTCCATGACTTCTCTTAATTATGTGAATGTTGAACTGGAGCCTATCTTTAATGCTCCCTTGCCTTTCACATTCAGCTCGTTGGTTGCACTGATGTGGAATTTCTGGGAATATGAAGCGTTCTTTTTTTGTGTACTGGAGACAAGGTAAAAATATTGGTTTATCATTTCAGATGCATAGATTTTAATGCATTTCAAAGTTTATGGTGCTGGAAGTGGTTGCAGTAGAGGTATAAACCACCTCTGCCATAGGTGCAACTGCTCCAGGTTAGGACATGCTGGTGTAAAGGATCCCACAATCTACCCAGTACCAGCCCTGGTTTTCAACTGGAGCACCAAACTCTTAATTCTGTTATCTGGGCCCTATAAAAATTAGAGAAATTAGAAGGCACATGGGTAACAGGATTTTTTTCCTCCTAAAGATGCAGTAGCCACTTTTTCTTAGTGCACATATTCAACACTCGCTATTCCTCTGCTCAGAACCTTGCCATGAGCTCAGTTTTTGTGTAACACTTATCCCTTAAAGCCAAGCTTTTGTTGATACATTTTAGTGCTTGTCAGACACCATCTCTCCAAAAACAGGCTGACATTTTGTGTCAGAGAGAGCAGGGAGCCCCAGCAGCATCACCAGCCACTCAATTGGTGCATCTGCCAATCATTGCCATGGAGCAGCCCCTTAACATCCACGAGGATGGAGAGAGAGAGCATCTGCTCCTGGCTTGGGGAAAGAGGAACACTTTCAAAGGGCTTGGATAAAGCCCTGCTCTGTCCAGCAGGCTCCTGGCATTCAGCAGCAGCTCAGGCTCTGGATTTAAGTCTGAAACACACAGGACTAAGCCCAGACCTCCTTTAGTCCAGGTGAATGCTCCATCACCAGCTATTGTCTGCTCTTTAGCTGTTCCCTCTTTGTTGGGCTCAATTCCATTTCTTAAAGAAACACTGCTCCAGCACATCTGGTTTGCCCCAGGAGGAACAAGGCACCCTCCTCCCACACCTTCCTTTTGCACCACCAAAAGAGACTGAGCATGAAAATCCACCCCTTTCCAATTTTGGATCATTTCAGCTTTCAAGAGGAACAAAACACATACGCTGCCTGCCAGCCACCCTGAGAATGTTGCCTCATAGATCAAATTCTCCAAATGCAACAAATATTTGTGAAAATCTGCCTGGAAAGAGAGGGTGAGATGGGGGAAGAGTGGTTGAGATCACTCCCACTGGAGGCAAGCCCACAGTGCGAGTTCACCAGTTATTTGTTCCATCTGGGGCTGCCAACTGCATCATTCCCAACCAGAGGCACCATATGGAGCCTTTGCTCATCTGGTGATGAGGTGACAGCACGGCAGCCAAAGTTGCCCTGGGGCAGGGAATTAAATCATCACAGGGGCTGGGACACAGGAATGGAAAACACCAATTATTAGGAACCTCATCATCATCCTCCTTTCTCCCCCCTCCCAAAAAATCCCATTTGAATCTCCTGTTTTCCTCTGCTCTAATTATGTGGCTCTTGTTTCTAACCAACCTCAAAAACTTGTTCTGCATCTCCACTCCTTTTTCTTTTCTTTTTTCATTTCCTCTATTCTAATTTAAAGAATAAAACCCACTTTATTCCCCCGCCATGCACAGGACACAGGCTGCTGCTTTCAGTGGTGACATTTAAATCCATGCTCTCCTCCAGCATCCGGCCAGAGGAGCTGCAGAGGAAATCCTGCTGAGCCTGGGAGTACCAATTGCTGTGCAGGAAATGGCACAGCCCCCAAATCCCAGCCCTTGCAAGCAGCAGCTTCTCTACTCCAGGCACACAGTTAAGTCTATATCTACTAGAGGTAGATCCTAATAGTTTTTCAGAAAGAGCATTGTAATTCTACATTTGGAAAAGGCTGTATATTTTTTCCCCTCAGCTCTTGAGCTCTCTTTGCTAACACTTATCACTAAAAATTTAGGCAAACATGTAGCCCAGAAAATGGATTTTAGTCATTAGTTACCAAACCATTAGCTGCTAAAAGCTGGAATCTTACTGAAGTGGGTTGAGCAAACTTCACTGTTAAGGCAGCAAACAACTTAAAAATGCACTTAGAAGCTAATGGAAACTTTTATCACTCACAGTAGTGTTTTGCATCTTACCATAATTGTATTAGACCTTAATAGTGCAATTACAGTACAGGTTTAGATGGAGAGGCACCACAATTCAGATGCACACACACACATACACCCTTTTTACCTCCTATTTCAGCAATTCCTTTCAATATTTGCTGTAGCCACCAGCACAAAAAGCTCCATCGTGGCATCACACAACAGCAGGGGAGGCAAAGTGCAAAGTTGTTTATTAGCAACCAAAGGAATTTCCATTAGAAACTGAATAATTGTAAATTAAAAACTTCACATTTTACATTTCCACCTGCTCCATAGAGGCTACAATGTGTTAATTATTGCTTAAATACATATGCAATTCTTCAAATTGCATCAAATTATGCTCTTCAAGTTAATGAGGCACAAGGTATTAAAATTGAGCTACCCTTGACTTTCTGCCTCACATTAAGAGTAGCTCAGTGCTATCAGGCTGTTATACTCACAGTTAATTAATTAATTCAGAAAAGGCAAGTCCAACAAAATAACTTTAGACATCAAGGTGAGATTACATGCACACAAAACATTTTACATACTTTTTTCCCCCTACACTTTGGCTGGTGCTGACCATTCTCTGTGCTCAGAAGAACCATGATATCACATCTGCAGAGACTTTAAATCATTAAAATCTCAGAGAGCTTTCAGATGTAACCACATCACTGTCTCACAGGGTTATATTTAATTACAATGATGACCATACTCAGATATTTCTGTTACCATCTTCTAAGCAAAAACTGAGCTATGTGTATAGGTAAAAAAGTTAAAATGCCGCTGGTTTTACTTATTTCCACCAGAGGAAACCAAGGACTATGTTTAAAATATATGCCTGCAGGTAAAATCAGCTGTAAAATCACTTTCCACTTATTATCAATGTGTCATCCCAGATTGTGAATTTATTGTTAAGAGTGAGCAGCATCATTTTAATCTCCTTATTCCCATTTCCTTCAAGAGATCTCCTGAACAGTACAGACTTCCAGGAAACATTGGTACAGTGGAACTGGTGATATCCAACAGAAAACAAACAAAACAGCAGCTCACAGAATCCTAGAATGGTTTGGGTTGAAAGGGACCTTAAGGATCATTCAGTTCCAATCATCTAGTTCTTACTCAAATTCAGAAAATCCCATTTATTTTCCATGTAACAACACTTCTCTCACTGTTCTGCCTGGGCAGAACCAACACGAAAATGTGGGAAGCAGGATATAAAATACAACAACAGCTCTTATACCTTCCCTCAATTTTTGCAAGGATCCATTTGCCAGGATTTGGTGGATTGCTGCCAGGCAAGCAGCACTCAGCAAGCACATAAGCCAAATTCCCCACCCCAGGGACCCAGGGCCACCATAACCAAGGAGAAAATCCCTTTGCTCCCCCCATCAGTTTTACATTCCTCACCACTTGCAATGGCCAGAATTCCACTAAAACTTTCCATCTGTTTTAAATCTATATTTTATTATTTAAAAATCTATATTTAAAGAGATGAGCAACTGCATTTCTCCAGAGGGAGGATTATTTATGTGAAATATCCACATGAAACTAGATGAAAGTATTTCTGCATAGGACTGAAAGTTTCCACTAAAATAGATGTGGAACACATCTAATGCTTAAACCACCAAGACAGCCCCACTTACATCACAACTTTGGGACAAAGGTATCCAACAGGCACATTCTGTGGGCTAAAAAAATTAAAAATATAACCAAACTCTCCACAGCATGCTGAGTTGCAGGGGCAGAGAGCACCAGCTGTGCCAAGGAGTCTCTCAGAGCTGCTCAAGGATAAATCTTATGCTGCTCTATCCAACAGCACAGATGACAACAGCAACAGAGAATGGCCTGGAAAGAACTTCTGAGAAGAATCTCCATTTTTTATTAGGTGTTTGTATGTAAATTGGCTTTTGAAGAGCTGCTCCTATCAGCTTCTACACTTGTGGGACATGGATGTTGCCACCTGACTCCAAGAAGGGATAGTAGGGTGAATGAATTAAGCCTTTAATTAAGTTTTCTTACAGATTACACCATCCTGTTTTCCTTTTGGTCTCCCTCCAGAAAAACAGAACAAAAACCATAAGGCAATCAATTTGGTCCTGTCATTAATGTGGTGGCAACCAGCCTTTGGAAAAGGTTATTTGTCATCACATCCTCTCCTGTGAGCTCCTTAATGCTGCTGGAGCCATGGGATGTCAAAGAAAGGCACCAGGAAAACTTCTGCCACGCAGGGGTTGGACCCAGCTAAAGAGTGTGGAGAAAACCCCCATGTGAAAGTCAATAACTCTGTGGAGAAAGACACAGAACAGGCAGGAGACCTCCCATTCATGTGCAGATTTGATTACACTGGCCTTGGCATTCAGTTGTGTTATTGACTTTTCCTGCTGCCCTGTTCTGCTGGGGATGGGAGATGATGCAGTGAATGCAGTAGGAAAAGTTTCCACTGTCGTGTCCTAAAGTTCCCAAATTCATGGGGGCAATGGATCCTGTTTTCCACCACACCAAATTTATCACTTTCACACAGCACCACACTATGTCCCATATCATTCATGTCTCCAGAGTATAAAACTAAGTTATCACTGTATTAACAGTCCCTTTCAATTTAAAAGGGTGATAACATTTTATATTTGAAATTAAACAACTAATTAATTCCACATATTTTCCTGACTGAACAATCCACTGCCCCATCTTGAAAGAATTAATCAATTCCCTAAAAAAAAAGCAGATAAAAATTGGTCATTTCTAAATGTTTACCTTAGCTTTAAGTTTTTAAAATTTTTTTTTTTTTTTAATTCAAACATCCATTCTATGCCTTAGCAGTACTTTCTATCATTAAACTGGAATTCAGCCTTGATCAATTAATTCATTTACACCCTACAAATAATTTCATTTGAATTAACTGCTGACAAATGCAGGGAGGAGAGAAAAGCTCAGAGATGTGGCAGAGCAGTGCTGCATTATCTTCTTGCAGCTTCAGTGGTGTATCTGCTCTTTAGGACAAGGAGTGGGGATTTAAACTGAAAGAGAATAGATATTAAGAAATAATTCTTCCCTTTTGAGGGCATGTCATCAGCATTTAAAGCAGATAATACATCAGACCTGGTAGTCTCAAATACTATATTATATTTCTATGATATTTAGTGACTATTTGCACGGGCAAGCAAGTCTCAGTGCCTTTCTCCACATTAGTAAGCATCCTTCCCATTTTCCCAAAGTTAATGTATGGATAACTGATCTCTTATGCAAAGCTGAAATAGGATTTAATGAACCTCCATTACTCAAGTTGCACATTTTCCTCAAGATGAAAAATGCCATGTACAATGTATTTTCCTGCATGTGAATAAGCCCATTAATATAGATTTCTGAACAGAGTGTTTCTACTCAGCAATTTCTGCCCTTTGGGAGGGAGAAGGAAAGGGAGAAGGGAGCAGACACTTCCCCTCACTCCCCCACACAGTCTCTGGAAAGGAACTGGATCAGCTTTGTTAGTACTTTGGATTCAGAGCTGTTCTTAGCACAGAGGCACAATTGCCTTCTGACAAATGTTTACGAAACCTTTGCTGCCAGCATTAAATCTGTTCTAATGTATTCTTCCCCGACTTGGATACGAAATAACAGAGAAAGTAATCAAAGCAATACAAATCCGGCAATACCAAAAATTGCTCTCATTTTCACACCTTGTTTGCCTCTTTGAATAATTCCCCTCCCTGAAGAAGCCCTTGTGAGGAATTAAATCTGGATGTACCACCAAGAGACATTAATCTCCAGACAGGTTCTGAAATGCAAATTCTCTTTGCTTTAGCAGCAATGCACAAGCATCAGTGAAATCACCATTCAGAGGTACAAAAAGCTGATTTGCAGCCTCAGTCAGGTACCTGAAACACAACTTGGTGTGTTATTGGTTTTCTTAGTTTTCCTGGTGTTACTTTACAAAGATTCAAGATTTAGCATTCTTTGCTGAAAAAATGTCTTAAGCAAGTCTACTTTCCCACTGTATTTCTTAGAATTTCACATTCATTTTGCCTTCTCCTACCTTTTCCTCTCAATTTCCACTATTACCCTTCCAAATTGATCCACTGAGTCTTGGATTCTCTGTGGAAACTCAGGAGAGTTTTCTTCCAAACCTTGTCAGGAGAACTCTGCTGCTGCCCCTCTCTCTACTCAGACAATTAACAGATATCAACTGCAGACACACTTCATAAATAATTTATATAATGCTGAACAAAAGTTCATTTTTTCCTGATTAGCTCTCCTGCTCAGTCCTGAATCAGGTAAGATACATTTTTTGAGAGCTTTACTGTTGCACTGGACAAACCAAATAACTTTAGGAAAAAAACCTCAAAACAATAGAGAAATAAACAACAACCCCACCCCCTGAAAAAAAAAAATAAAAAGGTGGAAAGGAAGGTTTTGATGGAATTGAAATTTTCTAATGAAAAAAAAATCTTTTGTTAGAAAGTAGCAGAAGGTTTCCAAGTGGAGTTATTTGATATCTCTGAGGCAACATGCAGCAGACACAGCTTCTCTCCTTTGCAGAAACAACCCTATCCATTCACACTGAAATACAGAGACAAAGATATGGATTTTGTAGACTAATGATCACTACTCAAAGAACCTTGCAAAAAGCCAACTCTCCTCACTGCAAACGTCCCCAGTAACCACTGAGTCTGCTCTGCAGCTCTGCAGTCTCAGAGTATGGGCTCACAGCTTCTCTTGACAACTTCACTATCATCAGACTCCCCCAGTCAACCACATCATGTCCAACTGGGAACTCCCTCCCCAGATTCCTCAAATCACATAGAAGCTATGTCTGAACCTCAGAACAAAGTCTAAGATCACAGAACAACACCAACAGTTACCATATTTTTTTTTAGTATTGTGCTACATGAAACTCTGCCATTGCTTTACACATTTCAGAGTTTTTCTCCTACAATAATTGTGGTTTCCTTGCAAACAAACAAAAAAAAAAAAAAAACACAAACCCAAGCTGCAATTGGACACTCAGGAGAAAAGCATAATAATTCCAGTGTGCCACCAAAACTTCAAGAAGACACCAAAAGCTAACTGAGGTTCTGTGCTTTGAAGGTCATCCTTTCTACCAGCAGTCACCTGTATGTTCAAGGTATATCCATGGGGGAGAAGAACCTGCTTAAAAATCATTAATTCTCCACAAATAAATAATCTGATTTCTCATTTCCAGCAGCTTCAGTTCTACTCAGGTTCCAAAGTTACTGTTCAGAACCACAAATCTTTCACCACTCCCAAAACAGAACAGTGAAACTCGTGACTTCACTGCTCCCGAATTTTCTACACCCATCCCGTATGAACAAAGAAAACTGCAATGAAAACCAATTTACAAGTAAAATGGTATCCTCAGAAGTTCTGTTTAGTGATCTGCTTCCCTCTTCCCCTCCAAAGCCTAAACCAAAAGTAACAATTAAATAAAACCAGGGAAAGTTTTGTAAACAGATTGCAACCAAAAGGAAAAATTCTTACCTTGAAGCATCAAAGCTGTCATAGGATCCAACAGTGTAGTGTCTAAACAGCTTCTTTGTTCTATCTGCTCGTGTTTCTGCACAGAGAAAAAAGAATTTTCAATACTTCTGCATTTCTTAATATTCCCACACAGTGAATAAATCTAGTTTCAAGGCATTTTGGAAAAAAATGTTGGCTTTGGAGATATTCTTTTATGGCATCAGACACATCAAGTGAATAAGGAGAACTTCCTGGAGATCATGAATCACACCAGTCACAAGTTTTAAAAGCTACACTCACATTCTCAGTGGCAAAAACTTTTGTGTCTAATATTTGGGTCTTTTATAGCTAAGAGGCAAAATAGAAGAAGAAAGAAAGAAGAAAAAAATCTGCAATAGATATGCAGAAATCTGAAAGGTTGGGAAAATAGCCAGAATATGCAAATCAATATTTTTTTGCCTAACTACAGGCTAGTCCTCCAGTGAAATCACCTTTGGTTTGGCTAAGATACATCAAAAATCAGATGGAAAAGTTTCCAGTTTAGATTATAACCATCAAAGTTTCATCTGCACAGCTGAGGGACTCTCCATGGAAGGACAGCCTGACACAACCCCAGCAGATTTTATTGATTCTCCAAGCCAGCCAGAGCCCCCAAGGCACAGCACCTCTGTGGCACAGCTTTTAAGGATGGTACAAATGGCTGAGAGATTGGTGCTGTCAAATGACCAAGGGCAAGCCTGAAGAGAGAAAAAGAACATCAGAGCAGGATGGAAGGGCTTTGAACACAGCCAAGGAGCAGGAGAAAGTCCTGGGAGGCAGATCTTGGGAGGAAAGGTGGGAAAAATGCCTATTTCCATGCTTTAACCAGTGCAGTTAACATGTAACTGGATCATGCTCCCAGCTGGAGGCATAAATACAAATACATCCATAATACAGAGCAATTCCAGCTGGAAATGTACACGACAGTTGCAGCTGGCTAAAAGAGTAAGAAAGTTGTTTCTTCAGAGCTGTGCACCAACTGGCAAGTGCCAAGAAAAGCAGTACTAGGAAAAACCAAAAATATTTACATTTATATATATTATGTGGAGACCAGCCAGCCCCCATCCTACAGGATGGCCAGAAAGGGAGAAAATTCCCATTATAATATGAACTCTACTTGATAGCTTAGTTTATTTTGTCCCTTTGTCACTCACCTACAACCTGTATTTTCTGCCTAAAAGGCCTTTCCTTTACCACCAATTCCTGCTCCTACTGCACAAATTGCAGTCTGTTCCCCATTGAGCAACATTCTTTTTTCATGCCACTCTAAAAATCAGGTTCATACCAAGAGACAAACAGAAGAAACACAGAAAATCATAAACCTGGAGTCCACTTTGAGTTTCCCCTGGCCTGTTCCCAGAAGTCCCTCAGAAATTATTACAAGAAATAAATTATGATAAAGAACATTTTGAAATCTTAAAGCAACTTCTTGAGCCTTAAGGAGCCAGATGTTCCCCCTGCAGGATCTGTTTTCTATAGCATGATATTTCATTGCTATAAGGAATACAAAGTGGGTGGGAGGGATGGGAAGGCACAGCAAGACAGAGAGCTTTGTTCAGCTCCTCAGGACTGCAGAGCCAGCACTCTTCAGCTGCAGCTTAGGTCTGCTCCCCTCTGTTTCCCCCACTCCTCTGGGTGCAGTCAGGGATTATTTGGGAAAACAGAAGCCTTGCATGGTGCTGAACTCGAGGCTTAGTGGCAGTTTCCCAGGCTGCTGTGTTAAGCTCCCTAATTACCCTCTATTCCCTCACCTCACACTCATTCCAGGCTGCCCTATTACACAGCACAAGTACAGACACTCAGGAGCAGGGGGGGAGGACCAGGAATCTGCCATCAGAATGAACTGGGGACTGAAAAATGAAAAGGATTCCATTCTCTGACTTGACAAAAGAACACAAAGAACCCATAGGTGAATGCCTAACAAATGCTGTTCTGAATTCAAGCCAAATATAGCACAGGAACACTGTTATAGATATATTTGCACCAAGGGGTTAGCTCCAGGTTTCCCTGGATTTGTACCCATTCTTGTGTCCCAGGTTTTCTTAAGACCAGAACTCTTTATCAAAATGCTTTGCAGCAAGTTAGGACCACCTAGCACTGACAACCCCATCATTATTTAACAAGCTTTTACCCACAGAATCTTTTGAGGATTTCTTCTTAAGCTTGGTTGCAGACAGATTAGAAAGATCAGCAAGAAGATATGGACATGAAGGTGTAGAAACACATAATTATCTTTATTAAAATAAAACTGCCAAATAATTATAATAATACTGCATTCTTAATGAGAGAAATATCTGTCACCACAGATGAAAAGTCACTACATCAAGTTGGATCAGTTCAAAAAGTTTTTCTAAGAGGTAGAACAAAATGCCAGGGTTTGCAAAAATGGTCCAGTTTCCTTTACATTGACAAAAGACAGAAACATTGGGATATCACTTGAAATTTCTAGATCTCTTGAGAAACCCATATTTTACCAGAGTAACTACCATAAGAACACAACTTTTATTTTTCCTGGTCCATTTTCCATTGAAGCCTGTGGAACCGCAGCAGAAATAAGCTGTGTGACCTTGGCAATAGTGGCAATCAAAATAATAAAGCTCCAGCTGTTGCTTTATTAGAATCGTTTATTGTTGCAGACATCTCAGTAAGCAACAGGCTCAAACCCTGCCCTTCCAGAATGTAATTTATAGAGTTCAAAGAGGGGTGAGCATTGAGAAAGCGTAGGTGGAAAACATTTCCTCCTTTCTCTAGCTCAGGAGCAGTGAGGGCTTTCCTCCAAATAAATGTAGGACTCCCTGTAGGGTCTCAGTCTCATAAGCGACCACAGGACTCCAAGAGATCTTGCAGACATTATCAAAAACTGAAAGATCACTGAAAAGCAAGAAATAAATTTTGGACTCTAAACCACTCCTATTAGACCACTGGTGCCTTGTTTCAGCCCACATCACAATTGTGGGCCTGTTCCAGCAGCCAGCCTGACTCCCACCCTGACACTCCTGCTTGGACTAGGTTGCTCACATATTTAATATTGCTTTGGAAGGTAAAGCACTTGGAGGGGTGTAGCAATGTATTTGCAAGGTCTAGGCCACTGTGTGCCCCAGCAAACCGTTCCTAGTTATTCTCGTCAACACCCTCTGGAATTTGTCAAGGTTACTAAGACCTAAATTGTGCTAAATTAAGAAAGAAGAGGCTGAGAAACAGACTACCAAGACCAGAAGAACTAGATAACAGAGCTAGATAACCAGACAACAGTGGGCTGTGAAACAGCTGGACTGTAACCAATCACACACTCTGAGAAGTGCATGCAGAACATGGGAACCAGATAGAGACACCAATCAAGAGATGCGTGATCAGCGTGTGCAGTAAAGTTAGAATGTATAAACAAGTACATAATATAAACAATAAGCAACTTTTATTTAATCATATTAGTTAGTTATCCAAGAGTCCTGATTTCCCACAGAGGGGCAAAAATCCCAAAGCAACTGTCTCCACTCTTTGACTCCTCCCTGCTGCTCCTGCAGGGCACTTCGGCGCCGTGTTTCCAAGGAAACCGTGCAGGATGCTCTGCCAGCAGGGATGCTGCCAGAGCAGCCAGCACTCTAGGAAAGGTTCTGAGCCACCAGCATGTCCACAGGATGAACAGAGGAAACAGGAGTGCAACAGCAGAATTTGTGCTGTGATACTGGGAGGCAAGAGAGCAGCAGGCTCTCCCCAGATACCACTGGCATTTTTATCCCCACCCCAAAACATGCAGCTTTTCCTTCTTCCTTCCCTCCTCCCCAGTGACAGCCCTGGGAGATGTTTCACTCTCAACAGACATTTATAGATGTTCTCTGCCAGAGCAGTTCAGGTACAGCTCTCTGCAGGCACAACACCCAAAACAGTGGCAGAGTTAAAGGCCTTCCCTCTGCACCTTCCCCTTCCTGGGGGAAAAACCCTTTCCCAACCATTTATGCTGGGGGTTAGATCAGAAGTTATTCAAAGATGAGGAAAGCAGTCTAATAATAAAAGCAGCAGATATTGACTATTCAAGGACACTCATACTGGTTTGCAACAAGACAGGGCCCCTATCTTAAGAGTTTTTCCTTAAATTGATCTGAACTTGGCCATAAGAAAAAGTGGAGAAAAAGTTCATGGGATTGAAAACACCACTAAGAAGAGCACAATTTTTTCTATCACAAGTATGTTGCCATCTTACTGCAGGGGTTCCAAACAGTTGTCCCCTTATCACAAAAGTTCCATACCTTCATGGTGTTTCTTGTGGGCAGCTCTCAGAGCACTGACACTTTCTCCTTCACAAAGCAGCCACTGACTCCAGATCCCTTCTCACCCAGCCACCCCACTCTTTTATAGCACTCTTCTTCTCATTGCTTACAGCTGTGGCCTGTTAAAGTCAGGCCTGTTCCTAAATCTTTGATAACTGGCCCAGCTGCAACTCCTTAGGGGTAAGATTACTTTCTATACTATCTTTATTTTCTTATATTCTATCCCCCTACACCAAGTATATCCAAAATATCTGCCATACCAAATGATGCTCCAGAAAATAATCACATTAAAAGATAAAAATATTCTTCATACCACAAACTGTGAAGTCTCAGTAACTTATTTTACTTACTCCTGTTTCCCCTCAGAAAATGGAGATTCATCAAAACTAGATTGTCTATTAAATACAGAAAATTAAAATGGTGACAAGTGAGAAGATTTTTCCAGCCTATGATATAATTGTTTAACATGACATTTCTTATTGCTTTCTTTGATCATTTCATTTGAGCCATAGGAAAGATGAAGTTCAGGGGTCCTCCTCCAAATCATGCAGAGCAGGATTATGGATTCTAAAAAATGTACCAAAAATGGGATAAAGAAATAGAAATTTTTCTCTATTACCTGTTTGATCATTGATTCTGATAAAGGGTTATAAAAACTCACAAAAGTGAGATCTGCAGGTATGTCCCACCCAAGAATTCAGAAGAAACTACAATTATCCTTTTCATATCTTTGCAAATCGATGGTAAAAACATTGATGCTTCATTTGAAGGGATAAACTGTGAGGATCAACAGAAAATAAGCATATGATAAAGGCATTATAAATTGCAAATTAATGAAAACCTTTAATTCATGGCTCACTTTCTTCTCTTTCAGTTTGTGGATGTTTTGGGGTTTTTTTTAAGTCCCACTGTTCAGTTGATGTGATGCTTTCAACCAATTTTTCTTTCAGTTAAAACTGAGAAATAGCTAATCTGATCTGGTTTTTGAAGTTTTTCAGATTTGAGAATAAGCATAAAAATGTCTCAAGGACAACTTGAGTGGAATAGCAAATCCTTGGACATTCTTCTGCCTTTCCTTTTTTTCCCCCCCCTACTAAATCTTATTTTCAGAAAAAGAAAGGAAGACAGTGTTGACTCCCTCCTTCATCCTTAGAGGAAGATTAGCTGGAATACAGTGAATTCTTTTACCCTCAAAGGATGCTGAAATGGCTGATCAATGGAGTGAAGCAGCAAGTTTGTTTGCAAGAGAAACCTTAATAACTGAAAAATGCAACTTGGATCTGCTGGAGAGGCAGTTACAGAAGAACTGTGTTTCCCTTGTCATCAGTTTTCTCTTTATTTAAAAAAAAAGCTTACTTACACCTGAAAAATAAAACCCCAGCAAGCAGTTGTGCAAGCATTTGCTTCTTACTGTCCTAACAAGTTCACCAGCTCTTTGTACAATTGTGGGATTCTGCAGCTCTTCCCTCATTTGCAGAATATTTTCAAAATGTGGTAATGGTTGCATGCTCTTTCCCTAAGTTCTCCTGTTGGGTTTCTGAGGGTCTCCATTCCCTCTGCCTCTCATTTCCAACCCATCTGTGGCAGCTCTGTGCCCATGGTCTCAGCTACTGCAGAGGATTAAGTCTCTCTGTCTGGGACAGGCACAGACACAGCCCTGGGTGATCTCACAAAAGGAAATTAATTGGCAGAGGACAGTTTTTCCCTTCTTTGCTTTACAGAGCAAAATGCATCTTAAAGCAAAAGAGTGAAGAGCTCATAAAAAGCTGGATGTTGACCTCAGAGTTTCTAGCAGCTGAACATGGCTTTGGTCCACATGCACCTAGTTTGATCTTTGCTGAAATACCCAGCTTTTACCAAATCAGGCCAAAACAAAGCAACTTTGGTGCACTTTGCCTAACCTGTAATTGTGGCCTGACAGGGTGTGTATCTGCCTCATAAGAACCAGCTCTCCATGTCAATCTCAAAGTGCTCCTGCACACATAAATAAAGGCATCTTGTTTTTCAAATTCAGGGAGAACAAAGAAGTCTTGATGAGCTGCCTGCTGGCACTATCATCTGTTGCAAATGTTATTTATCCTGAAGGTCAGGATGGTTTGTTCACTTACAAAGCTCAGGTGGTGTAATGTTCCAGTTCTTTAGAACTGACTCAGGGTATGAATGTTTTTAATCATAACACCATATTTCACATTTTTCATCCTCCCAGCAAATAGTTCAAATATTGCCTGCAAATATCAGTGTTCTTACTGATGGCAGCAGCATAACCCAGAATGATGGCCTGTAGCAAAGGGCAGGTGCCAGGTGAAACCTGGCTTAATGACTTTGCCTTGACAGAGAGAGTTTGCATTAAATTTAGGGAAATTCCATTAGAGGTTTGTGAAGGAACTCTGCAGTTGCTTGTGTGGCAGGAGCTGTGGTCTGCTCAGCACGACAGGGATTGTTCCTACCTGAGACATGTTTACAGCCCCACAAAGACAACCAACTGCTTGGGAGAAGGTCATTGAGCACTCCGAGTTGGAAAGAACAGATGGGGAATTATTTTGGGCTGAGTAAGGAAAAACAGGCCCTGGAAAGCCATTCTTCTATTCAATTTCAAAAATCATTAATTTTCATGTACAGCAAGTTTCAGCAAGAGTTATTATGGACTTTTATCATCAATGGTGATACAAATGTTTCCCCTCAATTTCCTCCCTTACAAGAAGCTCCATTCAAGTCTAAATCTTCCCCAGCTGTACTCAGGATCAATGATCTGTCAAATTCTCTGCCTTCAATAATAGATAAAATTTTGAATACATAAGAAGCTGCTGAACATGGGAGATAGTGGGAAGTTCCTAGAACCTCACCATCTTTTTCACCACAGCACTGCTTTTTGTTTTGCCTCTGCTTTGATTGTTCATGTGGACTTCTCAATCTGATTTTCACTGTGGATAACACAGTGAAAATTACCAAACACGACCAAAACCCAACAAACAGAGGAACACTTCACAACTTCCACTGTAAGGGCCTCAGAATAACTTTAAGTTAATAACTCCAATCACAGCAAACAGACAACTCAGAGCAGGATGGGGCTGAGCAATCTGGTACCCAGGTTTACACAGGACCAGGGAAGGGAAGATGAGGGTGGAACAAGGAGCTGTGGATGTGGAAGTGCCTGGCTCACCAGGAAGAATTCCTGCCTTGCCATGCTGTTGCATGTGTCTGAAATATAACATTCAGCTACAAATTCAAAAATGCAAAAGAAAAATTACTTAGAAACACCTCATCACTTTTAACAGAAGTGCCAACTTTAGCAACTGAATTCGTGGTGCTGTATCAGAATATACAGATATGGTTAGGTATAAATATGATCCAAAAAAAACCCATATATAAAAAAATCAAAATCATTTCTAGATATGGTTAGAGGTACTTTGCACTAATGACTGCTGAGTAACACAGGATTCAGAGCCAGGCCACAGGATAATTAATTTTCAAATAGAAGAAGCTATCACCATTGGTTTGAGAGCTTACTCCTAGAGAACCTACACCAGTACTCCAAACAATTAGGATGATTGCAGCAGGAAAGGTGCCAAATCCAAAAATATTCCTACCTTTTAGAAAGTATGGTACACACTTGTCCTTACAGCATTGTGTAGACACATAAGGGCAATTACTTTAAATGAATGCATTTGAAAATCCATGTTGCAACCTTAAACGCTGCTGGAAATTAGGAAAAAATTGCTGACACTGTTGAGAATTGAGTTTTCTATGAAAGCACTAAAAATCAGATATGATATGTTAGGCAGTGCATGTGATGGTGTTCATAGGGGTTTTTGGATGAGGGAAGAGATGAGGATCGGACTCCATGTTTCAGAAGGCTTGATTTATTATTTTATTAATTTATTTATATTAAAACTACACTAAAAGACTAGAAGACAGGATCTTATCAGAAGGCTAGCTCAGAATAGCACAGGAAAGAATGATAAGAAAGGCTTGTGGCTCAGACTCTGTCTGAGCCAGTTGGGCTGTGATTGGCCATTAATTAGAAACAACCAATGTGGGCCAATCAAAGATCTACTTGCTGCATTCCACAGCAGCAGATAATCAATGTTTACATTTTTTTTTCCTGAGGCCTCTCAGCTTCTCAGGAGGAAAAATCCTAAGGAAAGGATTTTTCATAAAAGATGTCTGCGAAAAGTGCATATAAAGATTGTACCAGATATTGAGGAAAGCAACAGTATTGTGCAAAGTTTATAAAAGTAATTCTATTTTCCAGGCATTTTAGTGATGGAGGTCCTTTAAAACCTTTCCATTCCTGCTACTAGCACTTCAAAATTCAGTGATCCTTCATTAAAGCTCTGCACAACACCTCCAAAATGAGCTTCATTCTTGGACTTGGACTTTCCAGCCAGTTTCTCACCAGCTTACCTGGGGTTTGGGTGCTTCTGCATCCGGACAGAGAAAAACATCCAGACATTTCATTTCAAAATGTACTCCTTCAACCACACTCAAAAAGTTGAAGCTTATCAAGGAATGTAGGATTTGACAAGCACTCCAGATTGCTACACAAAATGTTGCTGCTACACAAAATGCTCTTTGCAGAGAGCAGCTACAACAAAAACCCCAAACCAAGCTGACCACAAGCAAGAAGCCTTATTTTACACCAGGCTCAAAGCCCACATCCCTTCAGCTCCACGCTGTACCAGGAGGGATTTTTTTTCCCTGCTGCAAGTTTCCATGGAAATGCATCAGTCACTAATCTAAATAAGTGCGGCTGAAGGACGCCTGAAAACCTGGAGCAATTACGCATGCCATTAGAGGAACAGAATATGATTCAGCCCAGCTATTAGAAATGTGCCACAGCTATCATTTCTATATTTTGTTGCAGTGTTCTAAAAACAATACTGCTTCATATTTTTTTTAAACCCACTCTTTTGCTGCTTATAAGAGGGAGAAAAAAACCCCCAGAAAATGCAGTGAAAATACTTCTCACGTAACAAGCACACGATGAAGTCAGACAGTAAATGTTGTAAAACACAAGTGGAGGTGATGCCACACATTTGTTTTGCCATGAAAATCCACAGGACCTGAAAACTTCTCTCTGGTCAAAGAGACTTCACTTGAGTCATTTTGATGAGTAATAAGCCAGTGAAAGCTTTGATCTGCATTAAAGGGCTAATGAGCCTTAAAACAATTGATGTGAATATGATTTCTGATCAATACAAAAGCAGACATCCATGTGCAACCACAGCACACAGCTCAGGCACAGCTGGGTCTCCACTGATCACAGAGCTATAGGATCATGGTTGGAAAGGTTGGAAATGCCCTCTGAGATCACTGAGTAAAACTGTTATCCCAGCACTGCCAAAGCCACCACTAACCCACGTCCCCAAGTGCCACATCCACACGGCTGTTAAATATCTCGAGCTCCAGTACCAATGTTCCAATGCCTGGCAACTCTCTCCATGAAGAAATCCTCCCTAATATCCAAACTGCACCTCCCCTGGCACCACTTGAGGCTGTTCAACCTATTCCTGTCCCTGTTCCCTGGGAGCAGAGCCTGATCCCACCTGGCTACCCCCTCCTGTGGGAGCCAGAAGGTCCCCCTGGAGCCTCCTTTTCCCCAGCTTGAACCATACCCCCCCCCCAAGCTCCCTCAAACATTTCTGATACTCCAGACCCTTCCCAAGCCACGTTCCCACTGCTTTGGACTCAACCTACTCCTACTTCACATCCCACAGGAAAAAATTTCAAAAGCTGTGGAACGGGAACTGTGCTGGTGATTCTGAACAAATGTTTTGAGAGTTATTTCAGACTATCTGAACTTGGTGTTACCACCCTGTAATGTTTCCAATTCCCCTTACTCTTGAAGAATGAGATGATAAAACACTGAAAAAAATACAGCTTTCAAATTCTAATGACAATTTTGTCAAGTTCTGCTTGACTGTGTCTCATTTTTGCAGAAAATATCTCCCAAGTGGTTGGCATTCCATATAAAAAGGGAGGTGGCTGAATAAACAGTGCTGCTCCAAAGTCTGGAGCACAGACTGGAGATGGGCTGTCTGTGCTACCTGTGTGTACACCAGCCATGTGCAGCCCCTGGGCCAAATCTACTTGAAATTAATGCAATTTCTGCCAATAAATATTGCAATTAGACCTCAAACAGGAGAAACTGAGGAGGAGGACACACACTTGTGCAGGAAAAGGCCTCTCAAATGATTAATGTGGTATTTCTAGACTGCAGCTGAGCACTCTCCATCTATACTGGGAACATCTACTAAAGGAAGCACTCAGGAGACTGAGAACTGGGGTTTTTACCTGCCTGGGGTTCTCCTTGCTGACACCAAGCCACCACTGGAAATAAAGTCTAATTAATTAGATTCAAATTCATAGACTGTAAAAACCAAAACAAGGGGGGCAAAAAGGGGAGGGGACATAAGTATACATTAAGTTCACGAAAAGATCATACTAAAAATCAAAGTGAAATATATATTATCCTTTCTGTTAGCTTTTGGTTTGTTAGTTCTTACAATTTCACCTAATGCCTTTTCTTCATCTGCTGAAGTCTTCACAAAAAGGAGCAGTAAGTAGGTCTTCCTTTTCAAATCTGACAATCTTTTATCTACACCTCAAGCCAGGCCCTTTCAAGTTTCGTTTTTCACCACTTAGTTGACTCTAGATTAAGGATTTATTTTAAATGTGACTGTAAAATTGTTTGCAAAGTTAAGATTTTTGAGTTCTTCTACGACAGAAACTAAAGAAGTTTTATTTAGAACACACTTTGAAACCCTCATGAATGGATCACTAGAAAATTAGATGGCTTTTAATTGTGCACTGGTTAAATTGAAGAGTGGTTTGTCTTGTTTTCCCCAAAATCCAGTAAAGGTTTAAAAAAATTCTGATATTACACAATTTTGGAATAATATCTGAACATGCACTTGTAGGATAAATACTTGTAATACAAGTACTACAAAAATTAAACAAAATTCGAATCATGCAATTAGGATGAAATTGCCTAAATAGAATTGAAAATCAACCCTGAAATGGATCACATAAAAGACCAGATTATTGCTGAGGGTCAACATTCATGAAGTTTCTCCTCAGAAAATCTTTGCAATTTCGAGAATGAGGTACCTGAGGCACAGGGAGTGCAAACAGCATCCCAGAGACCACACCAAAGGCAGGCAATAAACCTGGATTAAAGTCATGCAGCTGAACAAGCACCTGAGCTTTCAGCTTGCAAATTTAATGATAAAAATGTACATTTGTTTGATTGTTACAGAAATGTCAAAACCCATTTCCAAGGTGCCCAAAGGTTAGAAAAGCAGGAATGGCAAAATAAACTTGTAATTTCTAGATGTTTTCTG
Source organism: Agelaius tricolor (assembly GCF_023055355.1). Taxonomy (NCBI): domain Eukaryota; kingdom Metazoa; phylum Chordata; class Aves; order Passeriformes; family Icteridae; genus Agelaius; species Agelaius tricolor. The sequence continues at coordinate 55,153,821 of NW_027269265.1, read as the reverse complement.
CAAGCCTAAATTACTAATTCTTGGAAGCAAGCAGTGATATGGAAATAAATTCTCCTAAGACTGACATATTCCTGAAACTCCATTATGTGCCCAGCTTAATGCCTATAAACTAATAAGAAAAAAGGAATCACGCTGCATCTTTGTACTTATGAGATTTGTAAAATGTTATAACTGAAGAAATCAAATAGCCTGGATGTTTTTTAAAGAGAAATTATATAAAAAGCTTGAACCTCTCAACTGACATACAAAACCTCCCAAAACCACTCTCAAATTTGCAAAGTGAAAATGTAAAAACACAGCCTTGACCTGTTAGAAGCTTTTATATTGTGGACTTTGTGACCTCTCAAATTTGAATGGAAAAAGGCAAATAAAGAGAAGTGGGAGAGATTTTCAATTTGTGAATTTTTGTTTTGCAAAAAAAAACCAAAAAAACAAAAAGTGTCTCAAAGATGGGATGCACTTAATTGAGATATCTACTTAGTAGGTTTATTCCTTTCTAAAAATGTAATTGAGTGTATTAAGCCCACCTGGATTAGCCATCTCTCTGTGCTTGATAATCACACTCCCACCTTCTCCCCCTGCTCCCTCTCCTTTATCTCCTTCTCACATATAAACTGCATCTCAGCATATCCAAACTTAATCCACAAAGAGGCCATGCAAATCTAATCCTCCAACTATATCATTAAAAAATCCCATTTTATTATTTATCCTAATCCTGCACACAGACAGCACAAGACATAATCACCTCCCAGTGATAATGATTTGCACAGCTTGACGAGTTCTTTGGACATTCAGAAAGTTCCAGCTGGTTAAACAATCACTCTTTCATGCATCACTGTCTAATTACCCTTCACAGGACTGCTAGAGCACCTCAACTTATTGTCACACATCACCAGCATTTCAGGAGAAAATGGACAAATAACTGCTTTTAGATAATCTCCTTTCTCATCACATAACCTGAAGTTGACAACTTGTCACCTCAAGAACATTATGATGTCAAAAATTTAAGATTATATTGTTTAAAAGAAGAAGCCTCATGTAGAAATGGGTAACAGGAATGAGGCAGATAAAGGTAGATTTGCTATTCGCAGTGTGGGATTTAGAGTTAACTGCAGTTCTGCCAGCTTTAGATGCATTTTGATTTGTTTTGTTGGCCTGTAATCACAAAAATCAATTGCAGTGTTGTGTGTTGACAGCAGCAGCCCAGCTTCAGTGGGGTGTTTTCAAGACTGGGAATCAGGGTGCTCCTCCCAGAACCCAAGTATGAATAACACTGATTTTTTGAAGATTTTTCTCCACAAAACGTCATAAACTGAAATACTGCTGGCACACATCAACTTCTAATCCTGTCTCTAGATACAAAACAGTCAAAATAGGTAGGAACTAAAACAACCGGCCTTCTACCCAGGGGTATTATAGGTAAAGCCATCAATCCATTTTAACAGTGTTTACTTTACTAAATACACTTCAAAGATCTTTTTTCCCCCAGATGTTGTGCTAAATGCCATCTGCTTTATTCCTAAAGAAATAAAAGCCATCATACATTTTGCTTGGAGATAAAGTGAAGCAGAGTGGTCATTAGCCAAAAAACCAGAGAAAAGAGGAGTTTCCTGAATACATAATTAGGGATCTAATGAAATGGACTTCTTTAGCCAAAAAGTCAGGAGATTAGAAATCAGAGGAAGAAAAAAAAAAAAGGCCTCAACAGCTTTGTGGAAAGTACAAAATATAGAGAGGGGGAAAACACCCTCTAAATTATATAAATTGAATGTAATTTAAATGTATATTTTTGATTGATGAAAAATCCCAGAGGACACTTCCCTGGCCAGAGCCTCTCCTGTTTTATTTTGATTCTATTTTAGAAACCATACTTATGGATCTATTTTCTTTCCCTCCATTATCAGAGCTAAGAAATACTTTTCCAAACTAAATTTTGATTGAAATTTTGCTTCACTGCACAAATCAACATTTCAAGCTGCCCTCCTCTGTAAGAGGCACTTACTAAAGACATTTTAGAAAACTACCAAGCAGACCTAACTTTTGGCATTCTCAACATCCTGAAGCAGCAAGAACCACTTGGAATAAGCAACAGCAATTAGAGATGATGAGATCTCCTGTCATATCCACACATCAATCTGGAAACAGAATTTAGCTCAAGATTTATTCAGCTCCGCATTCTGCAGCTGCAGCCACAGACACAAGCTCAGAATGTGATTCCTCCCCTGATCACAAGCGAGGTTACAGACACTGGGAAGCCCAAAATGATGCCTTTGATCACCAGAGATGTCAAAGACATTCCCAAGATAATAGAAGGTGATTTTGTGTTATCTCTGCCCAGTCAAGCACAGCAGTGATAAGGTGATATCCCATTCCAATCTGTTTCATACTTCCACTCAGTCAAAGCTTGTGTCACTTTCTTCCACACTTTTTAAAAGGATTTCTGCAGCAGCTCTTCATTTGCAGAGTTATTTGCCCACTGCACAGCATCCTGCATGGCCATTAAGTAGCTATTAGAGTTGTGTACTTTACTTTAGCATTTATGTGGCACATAAAAAGATTAAAGGACCATCAACCACTCTCTTTTCATTTAATTATTTCTACTCCACTGACTGTATTTCCAGTACATTATGCAAAGTGATGGAATCCTACTACGTTTAAAAACATATTTATTCCTAGTGGACAAGACTATAAAAAAAAACAAAAACAAACACACAACTGTTTATTTTAGACCGCTACAACACAGATTTGCTCTGAGTGCTTCCCAGCACACAACAGTTTTCTCTGATTATCGCTTCCATGATTTGTCACACATATACAATCTATAACTGGGTAAAACCCACAGAAGTCATCCACTCGCACCTTCACACACAAAAGCTGTTGGAAACAACTGCAGCAGCAAAGTTCATGTGAATTCTCACTTTTACACTATCCCTCTGGTAGAAGACATTTATTCAACATTTACTCATTTCTCTCAGACATTCTTTGGCCTCATCTTCAGTGGCCTCCTTGGAAATATTTGTATTTTTGCCACATTTTCTTCCCACACCCTACATCTGACCAAAGACATGGGAGAAGGACAAGCCACAGTCACAATCAAAAAATCCTAAATGTTTTTAAAAACTCCCTTCAACCTGTCCATACTTGAGCCCCCCCGTGTGTCTACCAACACTGTTGGAGCATATTAAGCAGCTTATCAGAGCTTTTTGCCTCTGACACCTTCTGTGTTTCAGGAAAACAAACAACTCCCTTGGCGTTATTTTAAAAAAAGTATCTCTGAGTGCACTCCTTTCACACAAGGGGGAGTGATCGTAGGCTCCTTGAAAGGGGCTGGAAGTGAAGCAAACAGGAGGGATGAAGGCAACAGGAGTTATATTTAACAGGTTTAGAACTCACACTCTTCCACACCAATAAAGCTCTGGCTTATTTTATTTTAAATGAATGTATTTTTGTGCTATTACTTTTCAAATAGCTTGCATGTCACAGTTGAGACACCCATGATACACAGAGTATCACCACACAATTTCAGAAAGCTTCAACCCACCCAGAGTAACACCTCACCACCTCAGAAGGCTTCAGGCACCTGCCCATCCAGAGTAATACCCTCTCATCTCAGAAGGCTACAAGCATCTGCCTTCCCAGTTCTTCAGCCCAGCCTTTTATCCCCTCCTGTTGATGCCCTGCACCTGTGTGCCCTCTGCTCCCTCTGGGGGTTGCTCAGTGCCCCTGGGCACTCCCTGGCTCGTTGCTGTCAGTGCTGCTCACCTGCTGCTCACAGCTGTAGCCAATTTAGGGATGAAGCTGAGCCCAGCCCCACTCCCAATTCCCACAAACTGTGTGCCTAAATTTGCACACTGCTGGGGTAACAAATCTGCCCTGTAGATGAGATAAAAAACCAGCATCTGTTCCCTACCATGACAAACAAGAGGACTGAATCAAAGAGAGGTCCCTCATGCTGCTGACAAGGAGCATCATGGATACAAATCTATGGCAGACCAGCTTTACCACTGGGGGAAAGGGAAACAGGCAGCTGACACCATTGCCAAAGGATTCCACTTCTTTGGGAAGAGTGCAAGAGGAGATTTTTAACGGCACAGGCCATTTGTTGAGTGAGAACAGTGATTCCTGTTCTAAGGATCGTCCTATAAGAAATTCAGATGAAAACACTGGGTAATCTGAGAGTGACAGATCCTTCTTGTTGTGTGAGAAGCAAGAAAAAAAAAAAAGAACAAGAACTAAAACAAGCTCTAGACACACTGACAAGCACTCAGGAGAAGCCTACAAGAAGAACTTTTCTCAAATACATTTAGAGGGTTATCATCATGATTTTACAGAACAGCTACAGATAGGAAAAAGAAAGTGTCCATAGTTTGGAGGACTCTAAATAAAAAATGCAAGCCATACTGACTTTGGATGACATGGAAATGTTTCACAAACTCTTTATTGCATTCATTTCCCACTCTCTGATAGTCACACTGTTTCTTCTTTGGTTTAAGAGGACTGCCACCTACTGAATTCCCCTCACCTTCAGCTGGTTTTAGGAAAGAGATCAATATTACCTTCAAATCAAGGGAATTTGGACAGCAGCTTTTATGTATTTCTATATAAAAATATAAAAAGGTATCTTAATATGTAAGGATTAGAGTGCTGGACATATTCTTCTTTGCTGCAGAAGTTATTTTGGTTTTAACCTGGAAATCCTTGCTGGTAACTGCTGACTGGTTGTTTTCACTTTTAAGTGTTTTCAAGATGTGATTTTATCTGGAATATTTCCAAGTGATTGACTATCATCTGTAAGGAGTGTGGAAAAAATCCCCACAAATGACAGATTCCTAGATCTGCATTCATACATAATCCAAAAATTTCCACAAATATTACCTAGAAAAGTATTGCAAAATGTTTACACATAATTATTAGAATTTAAGATAAACCCCACTGCTCAGAAAGTACAAAAAAATACAGAAAAAGTTTCCTTCCCCACTGTCTCCTGCTGCCTGGGCATGTCCTTTCTTAGGTTTTTATATCCAGGCAGAAATAAGAGTGAGCTGAAACGAGGCTGAGTACAAATGAAACGCTAGAGATGATTTTTCCCCTAAATTCTGTACCCAAAGATGCCATCTAGTGACCAGCTCCTGAATGCAGGGACAGCTCCAGGAAACGCAGCTCAGAGCCCACGGTACTCATCAGCCGAGGGCCATCTCCATTACTGTGAGTGTGTGTGAGAGAGAGAAGCAGAAGGGCGACGTCCTCAGCCAGGGCGCTTTTATTCGCGGACATCCCTTTGTCATTGTTATATTTTCTGGAAAAATCCCTTTGCCCAGGATTCTTCTCCTGGGAAGCTGAGAAGCCTCAGAGAAAAATGAAAATAATAATTATCTGATTGCTTCTCGTGTGTTTTGCTGCTTTGGAATGTGGTTTGGAGATTGTTTATCCAACATGTGAATTGTTTTTGCTTAATGACCAGTCATCATCCAGCTGTGTTGGGACTCTGAGGAGTCAGTCACGAGTTCTTAAGTAGTTAAACCTTCTGTCTGCATCCTTTCTCTATTCTTTAGTATAGTTTAGTATAGCATTCTTTAATATAATACAATATAATATCATAAAATATTAAATTAGCCTTCTAAGAACATGGAGTCAGATTCATCAATTCCTCATCCCACATCTGTCACTCCTTCCATGCTCCAATCTCTCCATCCGGAGTGGGGCTGCTGTCCCAGGGAACATTTCTGGCAGACTCTGTGTGCATCCCCAAACAGCAGAACACTGAGGCAGTCACTGTTCTCCACCATTTCCTAGCCAGGGAAGGTCCTGTCTGCTCTTGCTACCCACACATATCAATTTTGACTTTACTTGGAAAAAAGTAATTTTTGGCTGGCAGCCGACAGGATCAGAGCACTGGCTCTGGCAGCACTCAGAACACAGGCTGGGAGAGAATTATGCTAATCCCAAATTCTGGTGAGCCTGGAATGTGGGACCAAGTCAAAGAAAAACACCTCACTAGGGATGGCTCTTTGGAAGACTTGAGTTCAGTCTGACAGCCAAGAGAAACTCCTCCAAAGCCCTGGCACCCTTGATGACATTGGCTGTTAGGAAATGTAGGGAAAAGCTTTTGCACAGTAACAGGTGCACAGTGGTGACCTTATCCTGAATTTAAACAAGGCCCACAGAAGAGCTGTACACACACACAGCATCCAGAAGTCAAATCAGAGAGTGAGATTCAAGTTTGGATTGTATCTTCTTAAAATTCTGCTGCTGTAGGGCAGGGTAATTGATTTTCTGTAAGGAAAAAGGTGCAATCAGCACGTTCAGGATGTAGGAAGGCTTTTGAATATTGATATCCCAGATAAAGATACCAGGGCAATCCAATTTATTGAACTTCCAAACAGATGCTTGGGATTTTAGGATACTAATGGAATGAATTGATTTGTGTAACACAATATATTAACTTCAAGAAATCCTGACTTAAACATTGTCATCAAACCATTAGATGGCTTATCAAATGCATTTAATCAAAATTCAGAATATGTTCTTGTTTCTGAGATGCTGAAAAACATTGAGGACCAGGTCATGTATTATGCACATTTGGAAGATGATCTATAGGGTATCTTTTTCTTTTTTTACTTTAAAATAGCTCAGCAAGAAAATCAGGGTAAAAACCAACAAGGAAGAGAAAAATCAGTACAGATCACTGGTGTTTTCATATTCACGTGAAAGTCTGATCGTGTAAGCAAAATGAATATTGCAAAATCAGGTAAAACCTGATTTAGGGCATCAAAAATGAATGCTTCAAATATACATGGCATGTACACACATCACAGGAGGGAAAAACACAATGTTATATACTGCAGGTTTCAGAAAAAACCTTTAAAATGTATCTTTGCAAGAAAAAGACTTTCCTCAAAAAAACCCAAAAAAATAAAAACCAAAAAAGAAACTTTAAAAGCAGTGTACCTTTGAAATTAAAGCTGTAAAAGTATCTTTTATCAGCAATGATGCAATTTTAAGTGTCTTAATGCTTCAAAGCAGCCACATTTCAAGAAAAATGCAGAAAATAGCCCCAGAAAAACAACCAGTTTCCAGGAAAACATAGATCTCTTACATTTATGAATAGCAATAATGTTATATCATAACTCTTTGTATGTGTTTGGGAAAACATTAAAGCCCCTCTCACACATTTTAGGGGGTGAGTGAAATGGGTTCCTTATTTTTATTCTCCTTCAAGTGACACATTTGCAACCTTTACCTTAAAGCTTGACTACAGGAGAATACATGGGCAAATTTAATTTACTCTAAAGGTATGAAGTGAGAATGGATTTTTAAAAAATTAAATGAGAATGACAGGGATTGTAGCTTTTTAAATTTACACCTGCAGTTCAAACTACTTTTCAAGCCAATCACAACCATTCAGTGACCCAACACTCTTGGTCATCCCAGTCTGTGTCTGCCAAACCTGATAGGGCTGGGTGTGGGCATGCCAGCCTGGGAATTAAATAATATTCAGGCATTAATCACTTCAAGCTGATTGATTTCCATTCAAAACTATCTGTTGTTGGGGTCAGTGTGGTTTCTCTGTGCTTCGAAGTGAGAGCTGAAAGTCAAACCATAAATCTGGCCCTTAGTGACAGGCTGCAAACTCCAGAACCTGCACGACAAAAGGTTTTGTCAGAGTTAAGCCCAAATTCTGGTTTACAACACAAAACAACCACTGTTCTCCCAAATGCTTCCCAGAACAAGATTCCGGCCATCAGGGATAAGTGGTGTTTTAAGCATACCCATTTCAGTGCCTGATTAACCTGTTTGAGCCATCTGAAACAGGAGGATTATTAAGGATTATTCCCCTTGTCAGGGTGAATCCTGTTAGAAAGCCCAGATCCTGTTCCCTGTGTGCATGACAGTACCTGTGATCCTGCTGCCAACTATTTTCCTTCTCTTTTACCAACATCTTGGACTATTGGAGGCTTTTTCAAGCTTGTCCCTCATAAATAACACAACAACATGAAATTTATACCTGCTTATAGTCGTATTGGAAAACACTGGGAGAATCCCAAAATTACATGTGCTTAATGACATATGAAACACTTCATCAATATTGTTTCCATATAGTACAACCTAAGAAACTGGATAGTCTTTTTTAAGGAAAATTCTTAATATCTTTTGATTCTGAGCAGATCTGATGGTAGATTTTACATGCTGCCTTATTTGTAACTTGGGTCAATCCAGAAGAAGGATAATCAAGTATTTACTGATTCTTTACTTTTAAAAGATTCAGTAATACACCTTAAATTGGATCAAAACAGCCTTGCAAGAACTTTCTCAAGTGCGTGGCTGATTAACTTAAGTATTTCCACTTAAATTTTAAATGTGATGAGTTGCAGCATTCTCCAAAGTAAGGTCAGGACTTCAAAAAATTCTAAATATTTACTTTTGAACAAGAATTTTTATGATACATTTTAGTCTTCCAGTTCTATCAACAGGGTGAAACCTCAGTGAATCTCCAAATACAGGAACTATGGTGTAATTCAACTCATTAGAGTTCAACTGAAGGATTTTTTATATTCAGAACTGAACTCTAAAACATCTATCAAAATGAATCCTTAAAAACATCTTGGTAGAGGTAAAGCTTCTCATTAAATAATCAGTATCACCTGCATTTATTAGCCAGCTAATAAGACATATGCTAATAAACTCAACACCTGTTTAATGAGGAAAAGTTCAGCAATATTTAACAGTTCTCTTCCCAGACACAGAACGATTAAATACAAGTTTGGGTTCAAGGTTACTTAGACTTTGGACACTGCAGTCACTATTTTAGGAACAATTTGCAGAGATTTTTGCACACAAACTAACCTAAAAATTTTTTTTTAATTTATATAATTATTTATATTATATTATATTATATTATATTATATTATATTATATATTATTTTAATTAATATAATTAAATTATAATATAAATCTAATATAAAATATAATATAAATATAAATTTAATTATAATAATTAAATTAATATATTATATTATATTTTCACTATAGAAGATTTATAATATATATTTACATTTTAATTACATTTAATTATCTATTATTAATGTAAATATATATTTACATTTTAATTATAATATGATATATATTATAATACATATTTTTATATAGTTATATATAAATATAATTATATTATAGTTATAGTTATATATCATTATATGTCTGTCCTTCCAGCACTGAGCCATCTGCTCTGGGGGAGTGAGCACCTGAGGACAGCCACTCCTGTGAGTAGCAGAATTTCCTCCCTGAGCTGCAGCAGCAGCATCCCACTGCTGGGCTGCTCAGGAAACACAAAAAGTGCATTATCCACCAGGGCAATGATGTATCACCCCTCTGACAATCATTTCCACCTCTTTGTTCTCTCCTTGCCCCCAATAAACAAGTCGTTTCCAGGAAAATAATAGTTTCCCTTTTTCTTCTGTCCACCTGCTGCCCAGAATAGAGGTAATATTTCACCAGCTCACCCTGAAAATGGGAATTCATTTATAAGCAAAGCATTAAAACCAGTGAGGAAGACTAATATAAGGGATTCAGAGTCCATTTGAAAACAAACTACACCCTTAAGATTTGTTTGCTAAAAATGAAACAAGCCTTTCTCTGGGGCAAGCTCTTAGCAAAAATCTAAACCATTAGAAACATCCTCTGCTCCTTCAAATAAACCAATTCTGGCACTATTTCTTCTGACAATCTTTTGTTTGCTGCAGGTAGCTGTGTCTTGTCCTTGGGTGATAAAATCTTAGCATGAAAACTTGGGGATTTTAGGAAGGTGCCTTGGATTTTCCTATCTATATTTGCATTTTTCTCTCAAACAGTGGCCCAGGGCCTCAAAGTCTCCTATGAGATCAGTCCAAAGGAGAGGTTTGATCCTGGCAACATGAAAGAAAAAGTGTAATCTATAAGGATTTACAGTCAGGAATGTAACTATTTTCCTTCTTTTTAAAGTCTTGACTAACAAATGTTAATATAACTTTTAAAAAATAACTTTATAACTTACCTGACAAACAAAATTTGATATAAAGACATGTTATTTTTCATTTCCTCAAACTACTAATGTGTTGTACAGAGTATCCAATATAATTACTTTCATTATTTTCAGGAGAGCAGCTAAAATACAGAACTATTTTCAATGTCTCTCTAGACATCACTAAACTAATTCTTGATGAGTGCAAAACATAACTGCAAGCATGGAATAAAGAGTTAGTGATTGTTGTATAATTAGAGTTTAACCCTTGGCTATTAAAAAAAAAAGACCCAAAACAATACATTGAAGTGCTTTTTGCTTGTAAGTCATGCACAAAATCAGTTTGACTTTCACAGCCACGTTTTATATTTGTGAATTGTGAACTGACTGGAGGGTTGAGAAAGTTGATGGACATTTTCCATTTCAGTTCAGAAAGCAAAGCCCAAGTTTCAGACTCAGCTACAAACACAAACACACTTCTGGGTGTAAATAATAATATTTGTGTGTAAATAATTTTGTGTGTGTATAATATAACATAACCAAGTTACACTACCGTTTAAAATTCAATCCATTTTGTGACTTCACAATTGGGAACATTCACTCAGGTCTATCTGTTTTACCTGGAGACCAAGAATCTATTTCTGACCCCAGAGCACCCCTTTAGTACTGATCTATAACACAATGAGCTGAGCTCTCTAGCAAGGGAGGGAAGCAAAAAGCAGATCCATGATTTCAGAACAGAATATGGATTATCTGACAGCTGCTCTGTCTAGGCATCATTTTCCTGATCACCTCCAGCACTGCCATTACTTTAAGCAGTTGCTCCATCATCTTCCTTAAATTAAGAAGAATTTGATCTTAACTAACTGGGGAGAGTTTCAAAGAGTTTTCAGCCTCTGTTGTCAAGCCTTTTATCTGAGCCATTAAAAATCAGAAGGGAAAAAAAGCCCCAATGTGTCATTTAGTGCAGCAGAAAAAGATGACTTCTTAACACTTTTAAAGTATGTACGGATCTAAGGCTTGCCTTGCTTTTTTTTTTTCAAAGTTGCTTTTAAAAGTGTTAGGTCATGCTAAATGTAATGAGTTAGATGAATTAGGCCACTTATTTAATTCTGATAGCCAGAATGATCTGAACAGAAGTTCTGTTCTGATATAAATAATATTTACACAGGTGCACCAGAGAATCCTGGTTAAACAGAATTTCAGGGGGAAAAAAATGGATGCTAAATCAAAGTAAAAGCTATTGCTACTATCATTTAAGATACTTAGAGAAAGCAAGAAGATCAACTATAGTTGATCATAGGTTCATAAGATATTACAAAGTATCACTAATTATAAATAAATTTAAAAAACAACCTCTATTAGTATAGAGATGCTAGAATTAAAATACATATTCTTTATGAAATTTGAAATGCTCCAGAATTCCAGGAGGTAAAAGCCACAGTTTTTTGTCTACTAACAGTCATTAAGATCTGCCAGGTTTGTTAAAATTTGAGAAGCTCAAAACAGATTTTAACAGCTTGAAAAAACCATGTTATATGAGTAGTTTCCACAAGAACAACTAGGAATCAAAAATTAGATACTACTCCTAGGTTTTTAGCATGTTGCAGAACAGGGCTGCTCAAATTCTGCCACAAGCTGAAGTGTTCTCTCTTAAACCAATAACTGGGCTTAAATTCCCCAGGAGGCTCCATCAGTTCATAAATCATTCACTTCATAGCTTTAACTTTTTGGTGTTTCTACAGTAATTTGTAACATTAGACATCTCTGATGTCTCCATCTGCTCTCAACTTGAAAATATTCCATGGGCTGTGATTTTGAACAGAAAATGGGAATGCATCACTGGAAGTAAAAGGAATAAACCATCATAGTAACTCCTTTCTTGAGACATCCCTCAGAGTTTGCACTTCTTTGATCCTCTGATCCTCTATGGTGTGACAGATGATTTCTTGAGGAAAAAAAAGTGCAGAAAGTACCAGAAGAGGAAAAACTCCCCACCTGCATGTCCCATTTCACACAGCAGCAATCCCAGATGCACTGGAAATGTTGAGTTTCCTACCACGTAACACTCATTTTATATTGCTATGCAATTTATTTTTAGCCTATTTCAATGCTTTGGAGAGTTGTGCTGCTCCTTTCCAGCTGATTAGAGTTATTCCTAAGTGGCTCTTAGCAAGCATGGAAATGGGAGTGAAAGGGATGAAGTACATGTCAGCTGAGCAGCCCAGACAGTAAAATATTATGAATTAAAAACTCCTTATTCAGAGATAAGTATGCAGACAGGCTTACATTCTCTACGAGCTCTAGACACAGGCTTGCTTTTTTTTTTTTTTTAATTTGAATAATTTTGTTTGATGCTTTGGCTTTATGCTGCCCTCAAACCCTCGACAAATGATGAAATTATTATCATGGAATCCTTTATTTTACTCTTCCTTCAAACCAGACCTGCACCATTATTTGAGAAATGGGTTGGTAGACTCAGTGCTCCCGAGGATTTCTAACAAATACTCCTGCTGGAGTAAGAAATCTCTATTGCTTCTTGCTCCGAAGATGAAGACTGAAAGGAGGAAAGGCCTTTGAAGGCACCTTTGGCCAGGGAGCACACCCTGCAGGTTGTGTGGGAAGCAGATGGCTCCCTCCCATAGCCAGCCTGCAGATAAAAACAGCTCTCCAGTCACCTCTGCCTCCCCCTTTCCATTATTATTGAGTGATGATTCATTCCAGAGCCTTTTCCCAAACTGCTGTTTGTCATCACTGGGAGCACAAATGCCTCGCTCAGCAAAGCTAAAGTGCAGAAACTTGCTGAGGTTCATTCTTTGAATTTCCATCACTTGAGACAAAAAAGTGGGGTTGATTTACATCCTCAGCTACAGAGAGTTGTCAGAATTAGTTGATTATTACTGCACCAAGCTTTGTGGGCTGGCTTGCCAGCACCTCACATCTAGTTCTTTGCATAGATTTTTTTTTTCTTTTTTTTTTTTTGGTTGCAGTATAGTTTTCCCCCTGATTGATGGAGGAGAATGCAGTTTAAGCAAAAATATGGTATATGGCATATTCTTGATCTTTCTAAAGGATAAATCAGACACAGAGGATCTTTGTGTATGATCACTGTGTTGTCATCCATTCCCAATTTTCTTTAATGATAGATCTGTCCATGAGAAACATTATGTGGCAGAAAATCACTCCTCAAAAGATGAAATTGTTCAGAATCCCATGAGCCAGGTAGTTGGCTGTGCAAAACACAGAAGCAAGGCAGGAAAGAGTATTTCAGAGGTCAGAGCTTTGGAGACATCCCTCAAGGCAGGGGGACTGACTGAACAGGGCCTGACCTGTCAGCTTGGGCTCTGGGTACCAGGCTTACAATGGGATCCCACCTTCAGAGCCTGACTGGGATAATATAATATAATATAATATAATATAATATAATATAATATAATATAATATAATATAATATAATATAATATAATATAATATAATATAATATAATATAATATAATATAATATATAACATAGCAAGTGTAATAGTCATCCCTTGAGCTATCAACCCATTTGAAATGGCTGCTTTTGCATCTGCATCACAGCACAGTTTTTCAACTACATGTGAGGCAATCTTGCCTTTCCAATTTGATTTTCATCTGGCTTTATATTCTCTTGGCCATATTGAGTCCAGCCTGCACTGTGGAGTCAGAACATATTTCCCAGCTCTCAGAACTTCTTACTCCTTACACTACTGCCATGACAGTGTTTGTGATTAACTCTCCCAACAAAAATATCTTTCCCTCACATACATAAATTTCTTTTATACCGCCTCCATTTAGTCCTTCCAGCTGCAGCAATGTTTTGTCCTTAACTGTTGCTGCTCACGCCAAACAGTTCAAGCTGTGCAATAATTCTGTCACAGGTACACAGGCACCTTCTACTCAAGGTGAAATCTTGTGGAAGGAGAATTTATCAAAATTTGTTATCAAAACCCTTGAGGTGCTCATTTGGTGAGATACCATCTCTTCTGTCTCATTGAAACCCACTTATTTCTAATGGTTTCCAAAGTTATTTGTGCATAGAATTTTTCAGAGTTCTAATAATCACCACAACATTTCTATTTATTCTTCAATTGTCTTTCTAGCTAAAAATTAGCTAGAACTGATCATAACAAACCAGGAATAATTTGTTAAAAAGGATTTTGCTAATCTGGGTCATTTATAAAAGGTGGGCCACTTAGGCTGGATGAAAAGGGGTTTTTTATCTGTTTTTTGTCCCTCCACTGCTGTGTTTAACACAGAATCATAGAATCAGTTATATGGGATAAGGCACTGGTTTTACATATGGATATCTATTATGTCCAGACTGCATATTTGGGAAACTAAGACTCCTGTCCTTCTGGAAGGCCAGCACAGATGTCAGCTCCTCAATCCACAGTAAAGCATCTTTCCTTCTTGCAGGAAGGCAAATCCATTTTCTAGCAGCCTGGCTGGCTCAACTGCCTGGGAAGGTGTTGTGCTAATTATAAAAAGGGATGGTGGAAATGAGGAACAAATCTGGTTTTACTGAATGCACGGGGCGTTAAAAACTAAGAATGTGGAAAACAGAAAATTCTCTGCTTCAGAAACAGCAAAAGGATGCATTTTATTAACACAGCTTGGACCTGTTTGGTAACTTCTGGGATAGAGAGGGAATGCTGGACAAGGATTGCTGCAGTTTCTGCTTTTAACACCTGTGTACAGTTACATAGGTAAAAAAGACATTGCAAGGGATCTCTGCAATTCCTGCATAATCTGTCTCTGTTTTCAAGCTGTTGGAAACTCAGGAATAAGGGATACCAAACAAAAGCACAGGCACTGTGCTCAGGAAGGGACTGGAGGTGGTACTCAGCCTGGGTGAGTCTCAGTGATCACTGAGGTCACAGAATCAAACAGGATCACAGAATGACTGGGTTGGAAGAGACCTTCAAGATCATCGAGTCCAACCCATGTCCTGACACCTCAACTGAACCATGGCACCAAGTGCCACATCCAGCCTTCTCCTAAATGCATCCAGGGACGGTGCCTCCACCACCTCCTGGGGCAGGCCATTCCAGCACTTTATCTCTCTTTCCATAAAAAATTTTTTCCTAATATCCAACCCTTGGTGCAGCTTGAGACTGTGTCCTCTGGTTCTGTCAGTGCTGCTTGGAGAAAGAGACCAACCCCACCTGACCACAGCCACCTTTCAGGGAGCTGTAGGGAGTGATAAGGTCAGCCCTGAGTCTCCTTTTCTCCAGGCTGAGCACCCCCAGCTCCCTCAGTGGCTCCTCACAGGGTTTGTGTTCCCAGCCCCTCTCCAGCCTCGTTGCCTCCTCTGGACGCGCTCCAGCGTCTCAATGTCCTTCCCAAACTGAGGGGCCAGAGCTGGACACAGCACTCGAGGTGTGCCCTCACCAGTGCTGAGCACAGGGGAAAGGACAACCTCCCTGCTCCTGCTGGCCACACTATTCCTGATCCAGGCCTTTCCTGACACAAATATCCCATGCCTCTGTGCCACCTTGGAGAGGAAAAGGCAGCGTGGAGCCTGGCAGAGCCTGCTGTGACACTAGAGGTCAGCATGGGCACAGCTCCATGGGCAGAGCAGGGCCGGGAATGTGCCCTGCCAGTGCTGCCCCGGGACTGGCACAGCCCCGGGACTGGCACAGATTTGATCCTTGCCTGGAAAGACGAGAACTGCTCATGGTCACTGCAGCCACGTGCCTGCATCAGACCTAATCTGAAATAAACTCCCAGCACTCCTACAGCTACTAATAAGGTGGATCCCAAGGGCACAGGATAGAAAAAGGCACAAAGGAGGCTATGGAATGAAAACTCACCCTTTGAAAATTTTAAAAATTAGGCTGGAACTTAAGGAAAGGTGCACTGAGGAGGCCAAGAGTTGAAAGACAGCAAGAATCTCTCAGACATGCTGAGTCTGCCTTTATATCAGTATTATTGGTAAAATCTAGGAGTTCTCCAGGCACTTTAGGGAGGGAGGAACAATAAATGATAAAGTTGGAATGTAGCTAAAGATAACTTCAGCCTGAAAATGAATACTTCACCTCAGTTGTGGGCAATCAGATAGCCCTGAATTCTGAAGGATATGGAGCATAAAATCACAAGTGTAATAGAAAGCATTTATGTAGTAAGTCTCTCAGGTTCATGTAATACCTTATGATGGAAGAAAAGCAAACAGAAACATCTAAATTAAAGCAGGAGAAACATTTTTTCAACTTACCCAGAACATTTTAGAAAAAAAAACCAAACAACAAAAAAATGTTAACATATTTTGGAATAGAAAGACATTTCAAAATGGAATTGGCTCATTACTGACTAACACAAGATAACTGTCAATGCAGAAAGAGTAAATACGTGACATTTGTATTCTCTGTTTGAGCAGGTAAAATGCAAGATGATGTGCCAACCTCATCTGAGGGACTATTTCTACTCTCAGAAGAATTCTGCAGAATGTTAAAAACTGGCTACAAAATGCCAAAAACTGGCAGTTTTTAAAATGAGGTAGCACAAAAGTCTTGTTTGTAAAAGATTTTCTGCAGGCAAAAGAATTTAGCAGACCACAATAATGATTTTCTTTTCTTTGTTGTTGGTTTTTTTTCCATTGGATCTCAAAATATCAAGGGAACTTTAAACTGGACAGCAGCAGGTCCTGTGCTGGTGCCATTAAAGGGCAAATGAGATAACCTGGATAATTGGGAGCCCATAGACCTGGCATCGACCCTAGCAAAATAATGGAGCAATTCCTACAAGTCTCAATTAATGGAGGATAAAAGAAAGGAAGTTGAATTAATGCCAGTCAATATGATTTTCTTTGGAAAACAGAACCTGCCAAGCTGGCATGGTATCTTTGAAGAGAACACAGGAACCAGGTGCTGCTCTGTCCTGCCCACTTCCAGAGAACAGTTGGGATTGCAATAAAGTTCCCTAAAAATGGAACTTTCCTTAGAAGGGAGATTATACATCAGCCTGACATGAAACACCTGCCCAGCAGTTTTACTGGGCCTGGAGTGTTTAATTGGAGTTTGTTTTTTCCAAGAACTATTCCTCTTTCCTTCACTCATGGTGTGCAAATGACAAGCCTCTATTAAACACAATTGTTCAAACTTAATGGCAAAGGGAAGCTGCTGGAAGAAATGTTCCTAAATCTTGTTGAGGGGAAAGAACTGTTGCTGTGGTGCTGGTATGGAAAAAGCTGAGTCTGAGCTTCATTTCCTCCACATTTAAATGATCTACTTTCTAAATCATTATCATAAGAAGTTCTGCTGCTTTGCAAAGACCATGATGCAAATTCTTGCAAGAGGCACAAGTTTGTGATGTTTCTCAGCTGATGTTCTTTCAGCAATCCCAACAGACCTAATTTAATTTCTAATCATTTCACCATGCCTAACACATTTTTCTAAATTACTTCTTCATTTTTACTCAGAGGGAATACTGGCTGATTTTTGCTTATAAAGCTTTTCCCTTTCATTCCCATTGTTTCCTATGCAGAGGGAATGCACAGAGCAATTCTGTGATCAGCTGCTTTCACTCCATGCCATATTTCAATAATAATATGGCACATACTGTGCATTCCATATATTTCATTTCCCTCCCAGCTCCAACCTCTATCACATTACTCACAGAAGCACTGAACCTCATTCTGGGTGCAGGACATTTTTTGAGACAGCCCAGCAAAATATAGGAGTGCACAAGTTCACTGCCAGAGAAAATGTGTCCCTTTTGTTCCTATTTAATTACATTTTCATCCTTTTTAGAGTAGAAGAATGGCATATTTAAAGCCTTAAGCTATGTTAACATTATTATTCCCACTGTACCATAAGCAAACAGGAAAACAATCAGAAAGAAGGCAATAGTTATAAATTACAGTAAATGTCTGGTGCTTTGCCAGACACATGGCATAAGTCTTCATAATTTCATGTCAGAAAATTTGTAACATGCTTCTGTTTATATTCTTTTCTTGCTTCCAGCCTTCATAATCCTTTTGTTCCTCTTGTGACAATTCTTTTCTTAATTTTTGTGTTCCTTTGAATGACCAAAGACATTCTTGCTCAAAAAACAATCATCATCTATTAAGACAATCCTGTCACATACTGAATTTACCTCCTGAAGAAACTCTCGAGGAAGTCTTTAAGGATTTGTAACAAACAGTTTTGGTTACTCTCTCTTCAAAATCACTAAAAAGATGCAAAACTTCTTTCTTATCTTTAAACTTCACTTCATGCCCTCAGAACTTTCTACAGATCTGGAGACAAATGGACAGCTCAAATTTAATGCAGGGTTACTGTTCCTACACAGGGCAAGTCCAGCCTCAATCTTCCTTTTGTTTAATACATTTCCATCTCTAAATTCTGACTTTTCTCAAGCCCTTTGAAGAGCTACAGAGCTGTTCTCCCTCTATTCTCAGAGCCTGGATCCATTCTCTCTAAATATTAGATCTGGTTTTCCCTCCTCCTCTTTTCCCCTCTCAAAAGGGAGATAGAAAAGGAAGCACAACCTCTCCACATAGGGAAAAAAAAAAGAGAAAAGTATACCTTGCAGTTTATAATGACATGCATAAAAGAAAAACATCTGTAAATGAATGATACAATGCATAAATTTTAGTGTATCATCTGTGCAATGCCAGAAGTTCTTAATCAATACAACAGAGATCTAAAAACACATCAATAGATGATTTCAAACTTCATACACTCCTGGAGAACATTAATTATATTCTCAGAGCTCATTTATAATGAGCTTTTAATTAGAGAGGATGTCCTCACATCTTAATTCTTAAAAGCAGAGCAATGATGAGATGGTAGGTAATTCTTAAAATAACCTGCTTTAATGTAGATTTCATTTTCTTTTATTATACCAGGACTATAAAGGCTCCTTGCTTAAAGTTACTTGTGGCAATATACGTGTGTGATAAAGGAGGATTCCATTTCCTTTGTCATCAGTAGGGATGGGTATGGGATATCCCACTAAAGGATGCCTCCTCTAGCATTCAGGGAAAGGTCAACATGGCTGTGAGCAAGAGCTAAATGCATTGTATGACTCCCTCAGACTGGGAGATGACTGGCCAGGTTTTCTTCCCTTATTTATTTATTAGACATTCTTCCACTCTTTAGAAAATAAAAACCAACATAATCCTATATAAAATATCTGCATAGCTCTGTGTAAAGGCTTTGGTACTTCCCAGCATAGTTCCTCCTGAGAAAGTCTCTTTGCTTGGACAGTAAAATCCAATCAATAAACCTACCTTTTAGTTCAGCAGCTCAGCTTTATCCAATTCTCCCATTTCTAGCAGGGCACAAAGGCCCTGATGTGTCTGTTGGGCCAGACACGTGGCATCTGTCACATTAGGGTTCAACAGGGGCTTGATGTGATTACCTGGTTTGCTTTCATTCGGTTTGCACTGAACTTCTTCCACACACTCTGCAGGAAACCAGCCGATATGTCCCCGGGTGCTGCCTTCCCAGAATCCACCTTCTCCGATGCTCAGCACTGAACAGGGCAGACACAGGCAGCGTTACACTTTGCCTCCTCACACAAATACACAATTCTTGCATTACACCTTCAGTAATCCCTGGTAACTAGCAAACACTGTGCAATAACTAATGCTGGTACCCCCAAAATGGGCACAGAGTAACCTTCAAGCAGGACCCTCCCTACTCAGTCTTTGTAACCACTCCCCAAATTTTTTTTTATTTACCACAAGTTTCCCTGGCCTTCACACAATTGTTTCCATTTTCAGTGTTCTCACTGCTGGATTAATCAAGGATAAATACATGGTAATACCACTACCAAAAAAAACCAGTGTCTTGTCTGCTGAAATGAAGTGCTGAACCGATTGTCAAATTGCACCCACACTGAAATGGATTTTAATAATACATATTTTGATATCTCCTGTTTTTCCTAAGGAAACATGTTATTTGACTTAGTAGGTAGCTCCAGGGATTTGTAATGCAGGTTGAGTAGTATGATTTAAGGGTTTGAATACACAGCAAACACTTGAACCTCCCATAGGTGAGATCTACAATAGAGATGCCTTTTGAAACATTTCAATGATCTTTCTCTCTATAGAAGAAAACAACAATATGGAGGAGAATGATTTGTCAATAGGAGAGGAGGCTTTTATCTGGCACTTCTAAGTATCTTGATATTAACTCTAGGACTCAGAAAGGATTGTGACAAAAGCCTGCAGAGCAAGAATTGTATAAGTAAGCAACTGGAGGTGAATTATGGTGATGGAAGGACCCTAAATACTTGCTATGGTGTTTAAATTAGCATTATAGAAGTTCCTGCAAACCACTGTATGTTTACTATATATTAGAGGACTATAAATGTACTGTTAGAAAGATGCTGTACATTAATATTGAGACAAAGGTGATACCTCAACAAAACCAGGTTGATTGGGAATATGGATCAGACACACAGCACAGGTGCTCAGAGCTTCCCAAAATCAGCCCAGCTCCATCCACTGAGTGCCAGCTCAGCCCCAGCTGCCCTTGCTGAAAACCAAGGCTAACCAGCCCAAATCCATCTCTCTGCTGAGGAATTCCAGTACCTGGGATCCTGCCTCTGCAGGGTATTTCAGTGCACAGGGACATAAAAGGAGAGCTGCTTTGATGGTCTCCAACACCAGCACTTCTGGCACTGTTAAAACCTTGCCAGACTTTAAAACCCTGGTCCCTGCCTGGCTGCAATTGAACTCAGGATCAGTGCAGCTGCTGTGACTGAGGGGCACTGAAGCTGAACTTGATTTGCACTAGTACAGAGCAGGATGAAAATTAAATTAATCAGAGCCCCAGAAAAAAGCAAAAAGAAATAAATCTTGGTAATGTGAAAGCAGTCTAGTTGGAGACACCAGGAGCTGTAAAACTGCATTTGAAAGTAAATGTTTACCAGGGTTTTATTAATGCAATACTCAGCTATTTGTGGTATCACTTACAGAGCATGGCCATCTATTAACAGAGACATTTGACAGCAAAATGTTTATAAATATGTCACTTTTAAGCCTTTTAATGTAGTATATTCCAAGAGACAGATGCCATGAACTGCATATTTCCACACCACCACAGTAAGAAGTACATACTAAGTCCCAGGAAACATCCATTAAGGAAAAGTCCTACACCTGGATGGGTCCCAAATGCACAATTTGTCAAGCACTTTTCTGACATATATGAGAAAACCTATAACCTATAACTCCTATAAACCCAGGAAGTTATGAGATACTGGGGGAGGGCACTGAGCTTAGATGACAACAAAACTCTACACTGAAAATTGAGCTGAATTAAAAAATGTTTGCATGTCTTTTTTTAAAAAATATAAACATGGGGCAAAATTAATGAAAAAATATGCTACTGTATTCCAGGTGTTGTTAAAAATATTTAAAGCCTGTGCACATTAACTAACACACATTGTCCATCTAATAATTCAGTGTTACGTAAAACATCACCCATCCAATATAAATGGGGAATTCAGCAGCTTCCAATACATTTTTAACAATGTAACATCTGCTCACATAAGAAAGCATTTCTTAGATATAAGGAACCAGGAAAACTTAATAACCTACATGTACATATTAGAATCATTGTAGAATGCAATGTACAGTGGTTTAATTTCTGTCATAAAAGAGAGTGTAGGACTCCAGCCAAAAGAAATTTCCAAATGTGAGACAGTGAGACTCCTATTGCCAGTAATTAGCTGCCTTTTTTTTTTTTTTTTTTTTTTGGGGGGGAGGAGTTTACAGCACTGAATCTCAGTCCTGGATTTCACTCCACAAACTCATGGAGTGATTTCATGTGTTTATGGCAGTAGCAGCTGATGCAAATCAACACTTTTGGGAAATAAAATTTGCCTTGGAACACTGTCTGTGAGTGCAGGGTGAAAAGGGATTCCTACAGAGCAAAACCAGACCCACTTTAGCCCATTATTATATGAATTATTGAGTATTAGACATCACTAATAGCCAGAGCAAAGGAAAAAACACGTGAAGTCCTGCCTGAAGACATAACATCCATGGAAAAGCAGTGGAAGGGTGAAATGAGTGCTGCTGGAATGCAGGCAGCCCTCAGCATTCTGGGAAAAACCTCCTGCTGGGGGCCGGGAGAAGCAGGAAAAGCCTGCTGGAGCTGCAAGAGGCACAAAGATGACACAGAGCAAATGAGGGACAGCCCTGGCTTCAGCTGATGTGCAGAGACAGTTAAATTGATGTGGATATGGGGGACAAGCTCATATTCCAATGCAGAAGTTGAGCCCTAGATGGTTCTGCATCCCCTAAAACCTTGAAATGATCTTCTTCCCCCTCACGTGGTGCCATTAATAAGAAATTCTGCACATGAGCCAAGGCTATAATAAAGTATAGATCTATAAAAACTGGCAACACTTCACTCACTCCAAAGTGGGGAACTTAAAGGATAAATAGAAAAATGTAATTTATCTATTGTACCCATGAATGGTTTTTTTAGAATGAGGTCTTCATTTCTATCTTTACTCTCCCAACAGTGTTTAAGAGATTCACTGTAACAGATAATTTGTTACCAGCAAGAGATTTTCTAATCAATCTTTTTCCTGCTGAAGGACAAAACAATGGTAAATGAAAGGACAACTTTCCCTAAATTAATAATAAAGCTTTCTAATTTCCAGTGGTTTTCACTTTTCTTTTGGTAAAATCAAAAGGTGTGGTTGCTATGGCAAAAGCAGGTCAGATGCTCTTCACACACAACCTGAATTACAAAAAGAATCTGATGTTGTAAGAGTGAAATAAAGGTTCTTGTAACATCAGGTATCTTGAGACATCTTTTCACGACAAAAGTGTGGTTTAAAAGACGAGTTGTGTCCAATTATATGAACAAAACTGCAAAGCAAAATTGGATAAGCACCAAACAACTGGGTAACAGGAAACCATGGATAGGCAGGTTACAATCAGGGGCTTCTATTTTATTGTTTTTAAAGCATTATACTTAAAATCAGCAAGATTCTGCCAGAAAATTTAATATATAGAATATTTTACAATATTATATATTATAAAATTATTAGACTAGAGCATAGAATGCTTTGTCTCTTGCAAATTGAAGTCTATTGGAAATGTATCTATTGCAATTGATATTAATATAGTATACTAATCTCAAACAGATTAATTACTCAATGTGCCATCAAAATCACTTTAATCAAAAGAACATAGAATTTGTATCCTCCCATATTACAGCTCCCTGCATGCCCCAACAAGAAATGAAAGTTATGGTGACTACTATTTCTAAATTCCTTGTGATATTGAAATGCCCAGGAGCAAATTCTTCCAGGCAGCCTTCTTTGCAAAAAAGGCAAGGAAATTTAAAGCCAAATTCAGGCCAATGTCTTTACAGCTGTTACAGCCTGTACCTAAAATGTCTTTGTAATATCTAAATCAATTTTTAGTGCTTGGATAAACTTCATTCTTCTTTATTGGGAAAATAAATAATCATATGGATTGGGAATGAGAGACCATATTCTGGGAAAAAAGAACATTTCTGCAACCAGCAGAAAAAAAAAAGAAAACTCAACAGAATGAAAATAAAGTATAAAGTCAGAAATCCATTGAAAAAAAAAAAAAAAAAGAATGAACAGCTGAACCAGCCTGTGCTTATGTAAAAACTCTGGGTTTGTGTCCCGAGGTAAAATTTGTCTCAATCTTCTTCTTTGAAATACAGGAGATTTTTAATTTCTAACTGGTAGAGGCCTAACCTTTTCTCCCAGAAATAATTAACATTGTGATTTAGGCTTTTCCCTTGCTGAAATGTCTATTGTCTGACATAAATTTTCAGAATTATTTGTCTTTGGCAGGAGAGCTTCCAAATGACAGACAATCTATGCAGGAATACTTATTGGAGGCTGTGGTGTCTCATCCCTGGATGTGTCCAAAGGCAGGGATTGGGACTGGATGACCCTTAAGGTCCATCCTAACCCCTAAATGCATCCTAGGATTCCGTGATTCTTTGATGAAAACAGACTTTACGTACAACATAAATGAAGGTCAGCATGAGTTATAACTTAATCACGCTCTCAGTTAAAAACAGGGATTTTTCTGACTCTGTTCCTCTGCCCCTCCTGGTTCCTGACAGCAATCCCTCCCTCCCTCCCTCAGGGAGGGATGCTGAGCTGGATCTGGCTGTTTTGTCTCCTGGGCAGGCTGGTTCTGGCTCTCAAAGATGCCATCGAGGGAGCCTGACAGAACCTGGGGTCAGAGCAGCAGCGTGGGGAGGAGCTCAGTGCCCCTCACCCTGCTGCCAGGCACAGGGGGCTTCCAGCACCCACACAGACCTTCCTGGGCACTCCACCCACAGCC
Organism: Agelaius tricolor; assembly: GCF_023055355.1. Lineage (NCBI taxonomy): Eukaryota > Metazoa > Chordata > Aves > Passeriformes > Icteridae > Agelaius > Agelaius tricolor. The sequence continues at coordinate 55,129,502 of NW_027269265.1, read as the reverse complement.
TGGAAGGGCAGGCTCCTGTATCTGCAGTAAATGATTCTGGCTAATTGACCCGGGCAGTCACACTGGGCTGTGGCCCTACAGACATTTCTTGTGGTGGAGAAGGAAATGCAGCAGTTCCTTCCCAGCTTGAGTTATGGGAGCTGACCAAATTAGGGAGATAACACAGAGATCCTGACTTAAAACACCTCTTCACCTTTTCTCACCTCTGCTTTCCCAGGAAAGAAACAGTGCAAACAAGCACTTCAGGAGAACCTCAGGGTGAGAAGATGACTGGGGCTACTAACAGAGCAACCACCCTCTACGTCAAACCTACAAATACAATAAGCTGCACGTAATCCTCTAAATCTGAGGAAATATGGCTCAGTTGAAATAGAACTGAGCTGTGCTGTTCAACATTTGGCCCTCTGTGGGAGCTTTTTCCCCTTACCATAAAGTTTCTATGAAGATCACCTTTTCCCTGTTTTTTACGTGTCTGTGAAATAGTTTTGAGATAATGAGGGAGAGATGAAAACAGTGTGAGAAATCAATCTGCACTGATTTGGGTTTTGGTCAGAAATCACACATTACAAAAATCCACCCTCTGATTCCCAGCTCTGTTGAGGAAGGTGCAGTCAGAGTCAAGTTTGCCCTTCTTCACAGTGATGCCCAAACTTGAAATCAGGGGAATTCAGAGAGACTTGATGGAGAAGGGGCCCCAAGCCAAGCTAGATGCAGAGCCTGGAGTGTTGTGCTGCACCACACTGATGCACTCACAGCTCCTCTCTGACTCCTGGTGCTCCTGTCCCCTGAATATTCCAGGCCAGTTGCTGACTACTCAAGAAAGGATGTGTTAAAGTAGCCAAGCACGATGACAGGGGATTTGTGGGTGCTTTTGCCTCCTGATCCCTTTCCATGGTCTCTGACAGCAAAGGGAACTCTCCCGCTGGAGCAGGAACAAGGCCGGGTCTTTGTTACATTTTGACAGCACCACTCTGTCCTGCTCTTCAGGCACAAGCAGCTTGAAGGAATGAGTTAGGATAGGACCTGTGATGAGCCATAGTTTATCATGTTAGGAGCTGAAATCAAACCATTCAAGTCAGGAGACAGAAAGGAAGCGAAACAGACCAGTGAACCTGGGTAAGATTAATATTCTGTTTCACATTCATTTCATCCTTCATGTCAAAGAGCAGCTGAACAATACCTTGCAAACCTCTTAGGTTCAATTTTGCTGCCACACTTACCCACACAAGGTACAAAATGCTCTTGAAGAAACAGAACAGCCTTTCTGAGGCTCTTCCCTTCCCAGTATTTTGTTTACTAATCTAACAAGTGCAAAAGCTCAGGAGACCAACTTTCCTCCTGCCCACAAGCACTGTCTGTTGGCAATATCTTTGAGCACAGCAGGGGTTTAATAATCTTTCTTTTTCAAAATGACTTACAAGTGGATTTCACAAGAAATGAAAATGTTAGCGATATATTTGGATTGCCCTGCTGGCTGAGATCACGCTGAAATAAAAGCAGAGTCACCAGGGTCAATATTTCTGCTGCACAGAGCTACTGACTTCCTGCCCAGAGCAGATGCTTGAGCTGCTGCTGCTGAGTGACTCCTGCTCCTCTGACCCCGAGGAATGGAGCTGAGAGCTGCATTTGGGCTTACCACAACCCTGCTGTGATGTCCCTGCACCAGAGGTATCTCAGAGGGCTCATGGAAGTCTGTTGGAGCATATTTGAGATACTGAAATAACTCCCTGGTTTTCCATACAATGGGCACTAGAAAAAGCTGAGAGAGCTGTGGCAGGGCAGCCTGGAAAGAAGAAGGATCTGGGGAGACCATAAAAAACAAAGCTGTGAGCAGGGTGAGACTTCAAATGCTCTCAAAGTATTTTAATCGGGTGGGTTTTTTCTTTCTAAATCAGTGAAGGATAGTTCATGTGTGTTTTAGATATGTTTTAACATAACCCAAACTCTGAAAATAATTCTGATTTTTTTATTTTTGAAGTGACCAGAGCCTGTCTGCACCTGGAACTCAGACTTTTTACCTTCCCAAAAACCATCTCTATTGCTTTATCTTCATGGACAAGAAAACTGCTAATTTGCTCACAAAGAATCTTTTGAGCATTGCATTCTGAGTTTTGCTATCAAAGAGACCACTTAATTTCCAATGCAAGAATTCAATTTAGTAACACAAAAGCTGATTCAAATTAATTTTGCAGATATTTTATACATGTTTGTGTGCATTTGGATTGTGGCAGATTTATTGCTATGGACTTTCAGATAAAGAAGGAAGAAAGAAAAAAATATACAAAAGCAAAATATTAGAAGTGTTTCAGTGAGGAATCAAACTAGATCTCCTTTATTTATGTGAAAACATAAGATTAGGGCAATTCTGGTATAAATAAAGATATCAGATTTATTTTTGCAAGCAGCCATGGCTCCTCTCTCATGAGTGGCAGACACACAAATGATGTCAGTGTGTATGACTAACAACTAAAAATACAGCAGGTATTTTTGTACAGGCTACGTAATATCCTATGAATACAAGACCATTTTGTTTAGTTTACATTCCTTTGAACCTTGCCCATTCACAGATTTCTCTGAGCAGTTTCCTTGTATCACACACTGTGAACTATTGTCACTGATGCACTTCTACCAGTTTTAGAGAGAAAAAAAACCCAAACCCTGCTTCATCTCCATTTGATGAAAACATCTGATTTTTCATCAAGAGTTTAGGAATTCATCCCTCTCTGTGACCCTTCTAATTCTGCCAAGTTAAAAAAGAAAATCCATAAAAACATTTCCCAAGTAATCCCTTTCTCTAATATGTTGTTCTGGGTTTTTATCCCTGCAATAAATGCCTTGCTACATCTTTGCTGTGATTAGTCTCATGGGATGTACTCGTGATGAGCATCTCCCCGGGGTCAGCCTGAACACAGGGCACAATCTCTCTGCCAGCGCCAGGCCACGTTTGAATTCCCCAAAACAATCCAAAAGCCAGGACTTGGGCATCAGTGTCCTACACAGAGCAGTGCAGTCACCAAGCTGGCAGAGGAGAGGGGCCAAGACAAAGCTTTTCCATTCCTCAGTGAGGATAAGATGTTTCCAAAGTGAAGGAAAAATTTAATTCCATGGGGTTTAATATTCTCCCATTTCCTCCAAGTACTGCACAGAGCAAGTTGCTAAACCCTAAACAGGCTGAGCCATGGTCTTGCTAAGTCTGTAAAACACAGAAAATACATCCAGTACCAAGAATTCATGCTCAGGAAGAGGAAAAAATGCAGGATCTCCTTATAGTCAGCAGTTCTGGCACTCCCACAGCACTGAGGACTCTGAGTTCTACTGCCTGTGCTTTTGGAGGATGGAGAGGGAGCCCATCCTGCTCACATGGAGTAATTTTTTTTAAACATCACAGAATCCTGGAATAGTTTAGGTTGGGAGGGACCTTCAAGATCATCTTGTTCCAGCCTTTTCCCAGTGAAAGGGTAACCTTCCACTATCCCAGATTGCTCCAAGCTCTGTCCAACCTGGCCTTGGACACTTCTAGGGATGGGGCAGTCACAGCTTCTCTGGGCCACCTGTGCTGGGGCTTCACTCCCTCTCAGGGAAGAATTTCTTCCTCAAATCTAGTCTAAATCTACCATCTTTCAGTTCAAAGCCATAGCTCCTTGTCCTATCACTACACTTATTGTCTAGCAATAATTACATTTTCACTGAAACAGGGACGGGAATCCAGATTTAATTGGACCTGGGTTTTTGGCACAAAAAGTTCGAGCAGCTTCTTGGATACTGTTACACAACAGAGACCTCTTTAAAGCACCACTGTCTTTTCCCTGCACTCTTTGTTCTCTCCATGACCTTGCCGTGTTCATTCTGACATATTTTTTTGCTGCAGCTGAGGAACCATTGACATGGTAACACGAAATAGGATTTGATCTTGTTCTGGAAGTTTTCCCTTTGATTAGCTCTGGGAGCCTGTCACACACTGTTCCAGCCCTGCCATGCAAACAGCCTTAAATTACATTTCACAAGGTTTCATCCTTGGGAGCAACACTGACAATCCCTGTGAACACTTGTTCTTTCCCCAAACCCTCCCCAAAAGCTGGCTGACACCTATAGAAACCTCGCCAGACTTTGCTGCAGCAAAGTTCTCTAAAATGCTTCAAAACAAATGGACCTGCAAAAACTCTGCCAGATTTCAAGTCAATGTGCAAATCAGATTCTTGAAGCTGAAAAAATAATCCCTGCAGGAATGATTTGATGTAGAATGGGAACATCCCCCTTTTAATGGCAGTAATAATTAATGTGTTACTTTCAATAAACTTATATTTTTCCCACAAAGAAAAAACCCCAGCCATAACTGCATTTTTTATTTCAGCATTTAGAGTGCCCCCTAAAATCATTGGTCTCCATTTAGGCTACACCATTTTATGAAAACATGAAAAGTAGACTAATTCCTTCCTGCAATGTTTTCCAGTGACTGTTACTGTAACTTAGAACCAATGGCTCCTGAATTAATTTTTCAAAAACAATAAACATTTCATTGAAATTTAAATCCTTTATTCTGGGATTATTTTTGCATATAATAGTCTAAAAACCTAAGGTAAACCACCTGCCAGATAAGGAATGCCTCTAAAATATTCAGCATTCCAGGCAACCTGCTGCAGTGCTTCCTCTTTTGCCAGGAAACACAATTTCTGTCTTGTCTTTTCCCAGAACTGCCCAGAGTTGTCTTATTCTGGTGAGAAGATCTTGTCTGGTTGTTATTCCGTCCTCTACATAAACAGAATATTCCTGCATCCTTAAATCCAACAGGACAATTGAACATCTCTGTGTCCAACACCTGCCCTGGAGCAGCCACTCATTCCTTGTCCACTGGCACCTGCCTGACCTCTAAGAACACTGAGTGGAGAAAGTTATTTAGTACCCCCAAAATCTCATCCTAGTTCTTGTGCACCATGAGATCATAATCACTGCTTCCTACCTGATCAGGGAACAGCCTTGAGAACTGCAAAATTATCTTCTCAGCCCTACAGACTCTAAGTTTAACCTTCTCCCTTCATCCTTGCATTTAAAATTAACTTTGCATGTTTTACCTTTAAGTGTTGCACCCTTCAAATTTCTGTCTTACACCTTCTGAGGGCTGGAGTTAACAGAAATTATTAAACTCAAAAATGCTTCAGAATCAGTACATCCAAAAATAAAAATGCAAAAAATACCTTCTAATGGCTCCCTATTTTTTTTTCCAGCTACTGTTTGCAGGCTCAAGGGAGGAGGTATTTGAAGTCTTCCTTCGTGAGATAAGTAGTTCCCTTTGCAAGAAAATTTGCAGCTGCTTAACACTTTTATTTAGGACACTGAATTTATTCCCTTTTGTTTGATTTCCATAATTGTTGTTTGATTTGTATGGGTCCAACACAAAGTCTCTTTTATTCTGTTTTACCTGGTGGTGCAAAACCACAGCCTCACACCTCACTCTGGGGAAGGTGAGTCCTGTACACCCTATCTCCCTTTTTTTCAGCTGTATCTGGATGTATTGACTGCCTTCAAAGCAATAATAAAGCTTGGCCTTCATTTAAACCTGGTCTTAGCATGTAATTGCAGTAGTGAACAGAAATTTCACATGCACCGCCATGCTCCTCCAAAATTATATTTACAGGAGGTTCTTCCTACCCACTTATCCTAAGTCCCATGAGGGGATATTTTCTACTTAACCAATTAAATGTTCCTGGAGGAAAGGGCAGAGCTGACCTTAGCCCCATTCCCCCTTCCTGAGCCTTTTAGATAGCTGACAGGTTTACAACCCCTTAAAGCCCTGGAGCAGGGCCTCTGGAATGGCTCCAGCAGCAAATTCCGTGCCCTGGGTAAGAGAAAATGGTGCTATTATTGCACAGAGTTGTGAGTTGAGAGAGTTTGTGGCAGCACTTTGAAGGCAGTTAAAGTGGCAGCTAAATATGCATTGGTTACAAAACAGAACCAGAAGCAAAATATCCTGCAAAGAAACAAATGCATAAAAGCACTTTCACCATACAGATTATTTCCACCCGTGTAAAAGAGAATTTTTACATAAAATTCCCACCTAGCAGGAGAAAAGGTTTATTCCAGATGAATTAGGTGCTCACCTTTGACTCTATCTCCTTTGTGCAGGTGAATTTCCCCTTCCCCTTGAGGTTGATATGGCTTTACAACAATAAAAAGTCTCCCAGGGACAGCACTGTAGAGCTTCCTTTTGGGACCCTGATAATCCAAGGCAGACAGAGTATCTTTGTTGGCACTGGGACTGTAAACGGCACTGGAAATTGAAATGAAAAATCATTAACAGCTTATTCAAAGGGGGAACGTTAATCATTTACCATCACATTAGCAAGATTAAATTAAGCAGTGAATAACAAAACTGCCTCCCAGTAAGACATCAAACCCTGCAGAAAAAAAAACAAACAGGAGCTTTTAAGGGTTGAAATCTTTCAGTATGAATCATGATCAATATTCACCTGACCATAATGGCCTAGAACAGAAAACACACAACATTAAAGCTTTTAGTTTTTCCGCAATTTAAACTTGCACATTCCTAGGCCCTAATTAAATTCAAAATTTATATGCCCATCATATATTCCCAGCATGTCAATTTGTCAGAGGGACTTGAAAATGTCTGTATTTACAATTCTTGGGAATGGGTATCTTTGTAACACAGAGTGAACAAGTGAGATCACTGAATTATTAACTAAATGGACTGAATAATCAAGTTACTTCATCACTCCAAGGCCCAAGGTTAAATTTAGATCTGCACAAAGCCTGGTACTTGTGGTTAACATTTTCCAAATTATCATTTCTTCTGGATGGCAATCACCAGCTCATTCAGTGACTCCAGAATGTGCCCAGGAGAGCCGCAGGTCACCACCAACTCACAGTCATGGTGTATAAAAAAGGAATTGTTGAAAGGTGGTGAACAATGCATAAGATCACTCTTAAACCTGTGGGAAAATGAGTGAACTGCCAAAAAGATATGAAAAGAGAAAGAGGCAAATACTAAAGAGGGTGAGAAACCTATAGGACAGATCATAACAAACTAGCAATACACTAGCAGTCAACTTCAAAAAAACCCCAAAGCATAAAAACTTGCAGTCTTAACCAAAGTCTAGAAAAGGAAAATATTCATGAGAAGGAGTAATATTAATAGAGTTTGATAGAGAAAAGTTAGGCTACCAAAGGAAGAAGGGTGATTTAGTGGTGGTTTGGCATTATAACACTCTGCTTGCCTTCATGTAAGAAAGTATCTCAAACTGCTTTATGCAAAATGAAATACAAGGGCTGGGGTCTGCTGAGTTTTCACCTTTTTTTTTCTTTTTCAACCAGTCTCCTACCAAAATGGGAGCCAGTAAGTCAATAGGTACAGAAGTCTGATAAAAACCCACATCTATTGGATCTTTCCTATCAGGAACACTCCTGTTTTCCTGCAGTAACCTCTTCACCGTTTGGAATTACATGCCCCTTTCACCTTGTTTTGTTCTATTACTGTGAAGGGATGCTGCTAATGGTAAGCCCCACTCAGGAGTTTAAAAGGGAGTTCTGCTTGCATGTCTGTGATGGAGTTTGCACCAGAAACCTCAGCCAACTCTCACAGTTGTTTAAAGAAAGCCTGGAAAAGATGACATTCAGATTTCAGTTCTTTTGCTCCATTCCTTTTTCCTTATAAGTGGAGGAACAGTCATCACCATAAAAAAAAAAAAATCTAGATCTATAAACTATAGCTACACATCTGATTTCCACTTGTATCAAGCTGTGTTTCTGCCTAGTCTGGTGGCAGCTATTCCCAGTGTTATCTCCCAGCATCTACTTTAACTGTGAGCACAGAAGATACATTCATTTTCTCCTTCACTGAAAGAGAAAAGGGAAATGGCACATTAAACCCACACAAGGAATGCAGAACTTCTTAGGCAACAGACTCACTAATGGAAATCAGGGCTGCAACGTGGGGTGCAGGACTTTTTAAAAAGAGATCTTTCCTCTCCCTTGCTTGTCCCCAGCGTGGGCTCCAAGCCCAGCAAGTGCCATGCCAGGAAGGAGCAGGAGGAGGATGCAGAGATTTCAAGAGAGGTGTAGACATGTTTCCCTCTCAGCCAGAAGAAGGTGGCCATCCTTGGCAGCTCAGCCCTCACTGAGGCTGTGTTGGCACCTCATTCACTGATTTCTGTGGGGTATGTTCCACACAAAGCCTGTCCCTTTCTTTTCATTCCCAGCTTCCCCCCTACCAACCACTTTGCTGTGAAGAGCAACAGCCTTGTGAGAATCAAGAACAGTTTGGTTTGAAAGGGACCCTCAAGACCACCCAGTGCCACCCCCTGCCACGGGCAGGGACATCTTCCATTGGACCAGGTTTTTCCAGCCTGGCCTTGGACATTTCCAGGGATGGGGCAGCCACAGCTTCTCTGGGAAGTCTGTTCCAGTGACTCACCACCCTCTCAGGAAAGAATTTCTTCCTAATATCCAGTCTAAATCTCTCCTCTTTCAGTTTGAGAAGACAGAGCACCTGAGCCACACGGGCTGCAAAGGTCACATGAACCCCTTCCAGCATGGCTTTCCAGCACCTCTCCACAGCACAAATCCCACAGACCTCATTAACCCCTTGTCACAGTCTGACCTTCTCCATCACTGTGCCCCTTCTGGCTGCTCCTGCTCCACAACCCAACCTCCTGCTCTATCAGAAAGGACTTTTCCATCCCAGGGGAGCAACAGCTTCGTGGTAACTATTATTTGCAAATAATAAGCAGAGACAGCAACAGTTCCCACATTTAGCTAACAGTAAGTAGGTGGTCATGCAGTTAAACAAAATCTGTGAGGAAAGTGTCATATAAGGTGCCATTCCTGACTGTAAAATGGGCCTGTGGCAAGAAAAGGCATTATTTGCAGGAAGAATTATATACATAAATCCATTTAGTTATCTTTAAATTTAGAGAGCCTCCAGCTCTCTTCTCAGTGCTTGTATGGACTCTGGACTTCTCTGAAACAAGTCTTGGTGGAACAGAGGGAGCTGGGTAGCAGCTTCAGCAGCTGTGCTGCTGATGCACTAAGAGGAAGACCAAAATTTTATATCCACAAACTCTCAGGCATTAAATTGGTTCCCATTGTCACTTGAGCAACTTTTCAGAAAGGGAAGAGGAAAGTGGTTGAACAAAGTCAAAGCAAGTAAATGTTTGCTTAATAAAAAAAAAAATATTTCTAATTGTTACCCCCCAGCTGAAGCTGAAAGGATTGTTTATACTTCTAGAATTTGAAGCATGTTATCTCAGGAACATTGATGAAAATGCATTTTTATCCCATGCAGCTAAAATAATCACTGACTCTAAGGTAGAACCTCCCTCTCTCGTGGCATCAGCAGAATCCAGAGGAACAGAAGAACACTCATTCTCTGAAAAGAACCTTACAATCTCCTCACTTCAACTCCTCATCCAGTTGAAGCCTCATTACAGACTGATCTTGAGCTGTTACTGGGCTCTGTGAGGACATGCCACCCAAATTATACCCAAATGAAATTTTGCCATTATTGTAACACACAACAAAGCAAGATGAGCTTGCTTGCTGCATGAAACCACTGGCATATGGAATCTGCATTCCCTTCCTTCCCTTTAATTTCACTCTTTCTTACATGCCAGACGACTCTGTCTCACAATTCACCAGATCCCCCCTGCCCAGCAGTATTGTTTCCATCACAAACAGTGCCTGGCAGTTTGGCCAGGGAGAGCAGAGGAACAGGCAGGGTAACAGAGGCAGTGTCAGCTACATAACATTTTGTTTTACTGACTTGAAAACTCCACTGAACATCCCTTACACCTACAAACAGCAAAGAGAAACCAACAGCTGCATTTCTTGACAATTCCCAGTTCCTTTTCTGCTCTGAACAGCAGACATATTATATATACATATATTAGGAAACAGGGAAGACAAAGCCAGATTTTCAACTGAGGAGTGTTTGGCCAAAATGTGTGAGCTCTGGTTCTCTCCAGCAGAGCTCAGCTCTGATGCCTCCCAGCCTTTTTGTAGCACTTCAACTCCTTGTCCTGGTGCATCTCCATCTCTTTCCCATTTGACAGGAGCTCCTGAGTCCAGGGCAGTGCCTTCTCAAAGCTGTAGCCCCCATAAATGATCAAAACTTAGCCCCAGCCCTCCGCTTTATTCCATGGCTTACAAAACCTACATGACTCTAATTAGTCAGGATTTGCTCTCCAGTCGGACAGAGCTGCAGGATATTTGCCCTGAATGCCTGCTAGATCACATTACTCCCTCTATTTCACTCTTTGGTGTGTGCTGAGAACCTAAACAGCCTCTGCTCCATCACCCATGAGCAGCTCCAACACAGGTTCCAGGCATGACCAACAGTTCTGTGAAGGGACCAGTTATCCCAGAAACAGTTTGCTTCACTGTTAGATACAATCCTTATTTCAACTTTGGGAAGATGTGCAGAGCCAGCACCTTGAGCTGGAGGTGCAAACTGTGTTAAGTCACTGCTGAACTTGAAAGTCTGCCTGGCTGCTGGAGCTCTGTGAGGAAACGGCTGGCTTTGGGGCTTCCAATTAAAATATTTACACTTGGGCATGGTCCACTGTGCTGAGCATGAATAACTGTACATTCTGGAGAGTGCAACTAACATAAAGGAATGTGGCAGGCCAGCATGGTGCCTGTAGGGTACCTCGTGCCGTGAAACAGCCAAAGCTCACCTGATGTGCCTGTGCTGCTGCCTCTTGGCATCCTCTCCCAGCCTGTTGAGGGATGGCGAGCGGCTCCGGGAGGACGGAGTGTAACTCCCCACAGTTTTTACAGTTCCATTGGGATTATTCTGCATCTGTTGGAGCAGGTGAGGGGAAAGGCTGCGGTGTGAAGAGGCAGAGGAGGAGGCTGACCACTCGGGGAGGTTGTTGATGTTCAGGTTGTTGTCGCTGTTGGAGCGGAGCAGGATCCGGGGGGCTGCCAAGGTGCTGGGAGGCCTCCTCCTCCTGTTGGAGTAGGTGGGAGCCTCCCTAAAGGGCACTGTGCAAAGAGAGACATGGAGGGTGATCTCAGATGATTTCACATTCGTGTGTGTTTACCACCACATGCAACATATGGCATTGTTTCTTCTGCAGAGACAGAAACTCCACCTTTCCAGCAGAGCTGATCAAATTATCTTTAGAACATCATTAAATCAAAAACAACAGAGCAACATGAACTTGTTTGCTGGCTTGCATACACGGTGAGGCAACACCAGTGCCCTGAGCCTGCTGAGCACTCTGAACTGTGCTCTAGGAAATGGGAAACACCTCATTATTGCCAAGTTTGAGGCTCAGAAAGTTCATTTTCCTGCTGTGTTGTCACATTCAGTCAGAAAGGCACAGAACAGGGCTGCCCAGCAGAATTCCTGCTGCATGGACTTGTGGTTTCCATCCCGCATTCCTGGTACCCAAACTGGTCCAGACCTAAGTTCAAGTTCAGGCCTAACCTGAAATCTGTGAACAGTCACCTTATCCCCATCTTGCAGGTTAAAAATTGAGGACACAGCTTGCTGTCCTGGCAGAACTCTATTACACTGCTGCAATCCCCAGGCATTCCCCTCTTTCTAATCCTGGCATCCCTACCACATCCATTACTATGGTATATAGAGCATATTACCCCAGGGTAATACACTGGCTCCGTCACATGCCACATCCCAGGGGGAACACCAGGATATCCAAAAGCTCCAAGAAACTCCTTAATGGAAGAGCCACAACACAAAACAAAGCCAGGGCGACACAAATCTCACTCAGAGCAGAGGGTCCAACCCCCCACGCGTGCTGCTGGTTCACATGAGCGTTCACACCATTTTCCACATCTCCTTTTCCCACTCCAGTGGGTCAGTTTGTCCCAAGTGCAACTTGGAAGGCAAATTCCCTCATAAAAAAGCACCCAGTTATCAGCAGATGGGATAGAATTTCCTGCCCTGTCATAAAGGAATTGACCCCAAAACCTCATGCTGGCCCTGATCCCCATTATTGCAACTGCCCTCATTAATTTCTCTCAGTGGAGCTCATGGGGGTCACAGGACCTGAGCCAAAGTGCACAGATTTACATCCACAAAGTCACAGTGGCATAACTAACAAAATGCATCCAGGCACTGCTGCTGAGGGCTTCACTGAGCTGTTGTAATTCTCAAAGAAAAAAATCATATGTAAATTGGGAAAGAAGACCCACAAAATATCATCCTTCATGTCTAAAGTGCCAGTAAGTGCCATTTATAAAGAGCCAGAAATGTCTACTCATTCAATACCCTTCAAAACCACACAAAAAACCAGAATAAGAATGTCTGTCATACTGTGCAAGTAAATAAATTCACATAAATATGAATATAGATAAGAATCAATCTGTCCTGCCTTGAAATAGAGCCTTTAATTGAGAGAACAAAGCAAAATTTAAGGTTTCAGTGCAAAACTGAGAGCATATTTATAGCATAAAATAGAGATGGAACAGCGAGTAAAAGAATGGTTTGAATCATTTTCACCAGAGTCAATTTATGATTACAGTTTATCAATTACAATTCTGAATATTTTACAATAACATCCTTTGTATTTCCAGTGAGCTGAAACTTCCTGTAGTAAACAACTCAACAACATCTGAACAATCAAACACGGGAACAGCATGCACAGAAAGGGCTTCAGTTATTCCCATGCTTCCTTTGAAATAAGGGAAATAGCCTTTAAAAGCTTTAAATGGGAGACAGCACACAAGTCCAATGTTTATGCAAGAAACTAGAAGAAACTCTGGATAATTTTCCCGACATTTCAAGTTTTTTCCCATTCCATATTTCTTTAAGGTTTCAAAGCAGCTGAGGGTGTCATGAGAGCACCTTGGTGCTTCAGGTGTCACAGTGAAAGACCCAGTTAGTGCTAACTTACAGCAAACTCACAGCATTCATCTCCAAAACTGGCACATACAGACCCCTAGGTCGATGTGTGGGGCAGAGATGCAACATTTCTACATTCCTTTACTTTTGACATTTGGAATACAACTCCAGAAAGCACTGCATTGAAGGTGGAGATCTTTCCCAGGTACAACAAAGCAGAATTCAGTCAAGGGGAAAACACAAAAACTGAGTACAGGGGATGTTTGGCACACTCAGGTTTGCTACCAAAAGCTCCAATGCTGTTCCCCCAGGTCACCAAAGTTAGCCTTGGATTGAGTAAAAATTGGGTCTGACCTTTAGGTTTCAATTTCTCATTAAGCTGAAAGCAGCCTGCCCAGCCCTTCCTGCCACAGGCTGAGAAAACAAAATCCTGCCAGTGTTTTGGGGATGTTTTCTGGGACTCTGGAGAGGCTGGTGGAGTCCCTGCTGGTGGCAGGGGGAGGGAGGACAAGGACAGGGTGCCAGGGCACGGTGACAGCACGGACACAGAGCTGCAGGGCACATCTGTACTGACAGACTGGAGAAACCACCCTCCAGGCACCAGAGGAAAGGAAATCTCCTTCCCTTACACACCTCAGGAGCATTTTACAAGCCCATTTAAGAGTTTAGCTTTTGTTTTGCTATTAATGTTCTATTCTTGAGGAGAGAACTATGAGCAAAATTAGCCTTTACTACAGGAAATAAACAGGGAAGGGGACAACTAATTACACCAATTGATGTGTGTCTAACACAAATCTTTTATAGAAAGAGTTAAAAATAAGCATTTCTGTGCCTGAAGTGATTAATATTCCACCCAACTGTTTCTTTTCCCCAGCAATCTGCAAACTGTAAGTGGGTGGGTATTTTTTTAGCTGCTTCTTATCAGCATTATTTATATTATTTTCACAATTAAAAAACAGAACTACAACAAAAAATGATTAAATGCAAATGTCCATGCTTTAGTCCCTGTTGGACTCTGCTTTCCCCTATTATTTCACCACGTTTCAGAACTGCAAGAATAACTGTGGCAAAACTTGTTTGGGAAAAACACTTAATATAAAATGACATGAAAATGCCTGAACCAATTCCATGCCCCAAAAGTTTAAATTTATCATCCCTAAAAGCATACTTGAAAGTACCACATAATCCTTCCTCCAGCTCTCTGAATTCTATTCCTGGCACTTCATACATCTGAAGGTGCAATTCAGCACCATTCACTGACAAAATTCACCTAGGAAAATCCTTCTATGTCTCCAAATGCATTTCTTAGGGAGCAAAAACATTTTTATAACTACTTGATTCTTCAGAGAAAATCCTAAAAGGAATAAAGTAACATCCAGCTTTAATAACCACTTGCCTAAACGGACTGTCTAACATCAAATAATTCTGAAAAAGAAATCGCAGGAATTGATTAATTATAGAGTCACTAAGCTCATCATATTAAATGTACACAAGAAAACACCAGTCTGAAACATCAAAGTGTTCTGCTTTCATCGCTTACCTTCTTTCTTTGTGAAGGCATTTAACAAAGACTTCATTTTCCCTTTTTACTTTAGCAGCAATCCCCTCATTATATAACCTTTGCAGGCAAGAAAGAGGCAAAAAAAGATTTAAAAAAATAAAAAATAATAATATTAAAAAAGAAAAAAACACCAACAATCAAGCTACCCAATTTCTATGTGTTCAGGCTGGCTGCACCCTGACATAAGCAGCAGGTTTCTGGGCACTGTGGAATTGCGAGCATTGCTGGGCATGCAGTACCCAGCGTTCTGGTGACAAAGCCCACCCCACATTCTGTCTGTCAGCTGGGAGCCAACTGTGCACAGACTGGAGCTGCTCAAAAAAAAAAAAAAAAAAAAAAAAAGGGAAGAAGGAAAAAAAAAAAAAAAAAAAAAGCGCTCCTGCTATCTCTCGCAGCTCGCATTAGTCATGTGAACCTGCCGCCGCCACAGCCCCGCAGAGCAGACGCTGCTCCCGCTCCCCAGCCCCAGCCCGCCGGCTGCGGGAGCGCCTGGGACCGGGAGCTGCGGGGCCCCGGCGGCCGCACATTCCCCGCTCCAGCCGGGAGAGGGGCTGGAGCAGCTGGGGCCGGGCACGGGAAAGCCCGGCCAGGGCTGGGAGCTGCCGGGGACCTGCCTTTCGCTCTCAACTTGCACAGCTGCCTCTCGGTGCTCAGAGCATCCCACTGTTTATTCGCTTGTTGCTATTTATGTGCTTGTTGCTGTTTACTCACTTTTTGCTATTTATTTCCTTTTACCTATCTGTTTCCTTTTCACTATTTCTTTTTCCCCATCGGTTTCCCCTTCTGCTCTTCACTTTTTGTTATTTATTCCCTTTCCCCTAATTATTTATTTCTTTCTTCCAAAGGACCAGTCTGAGGAGAAGCACCAATCGCCCCAAGCTTCACACAATGACCACGTTAAGCATGGAGCCAGACCTGCCACTACACAGAATCTCTCACCTATATTCCTGTATTTTCCAGTCTGAAACAGAGGGGATGATACAAGCACAATTATTCTCCCCTCCCCTTCCATCGCGCTGGAATAAAAGAGAATTTCTTTTTGGACAGAGTAAGAATACAAAAAAAAAAAAAAAAAGAGAAAGCTTATTTGGTAACTTCGGTGCAGATGCCAGGAAATACAAGATATAACCAGAGAAGTTTGGAAAATCCTAATTCTGAATGAAAAAGAAACCCGGGGATAACTATGCTTGGCAGTGCAAACATGCTTCCAGAGGAAGAGCAGATAATTGAAACAGCCATATAGGAAGGAGGGGGAGGTGCTAAAAATCACAAAAATTTTAAGCAGATCTACTTAAATCTATGATGCAAAGATTCCGAAGGATAGGAAATTCATGGTCTAATAAAAAAGAGCAACCTACATTAAAAAATTGTCTTCTAGTAATATAAACTATATAACAGGTAATAAATATTTATTCCATTTCAGGCTTCTTCACTGATCACTAATGCATCTATTTGGAAAATCAAGGGGTTTCTTACTGAGAAAACTGCTTCAAGAAAGATAGAAAATAAATTACCTAAATGGATTTAATATCTGTGTGCATAGTGATCTCACAGCTAACACAGAACTGAAAAGAATTAGTAAGCATAAATAAATTGAACAGTTTAAACGTAATTTAACATCACAGTGTTTAATTTACAAAGAGAAGAATATTTCCCTAATATAATTTTACATTTGGTTCATTTTATTTTTGAAAGCAACTATCCTTAGCAGGTGGGACTCTTATCGGAGGAAATGGACACAGCACCTGTGCAGGATTAAACATCTTTATTTGACAGGAAAAAAACCTTCTTCATGACTTCTAATATATGCAAGGCTTCCTAAAGAATAACTTTGAACTTTAATTCATTAACTTATAAATATGTGCATTAATTAGCTCCACAGAAGAATCAATATAATTTCCAGAACAAGAACTGCTCCACCAGGGCTGTGCCACTAATTTGAATTATAACCCTGAGTGGGTTCCATTTTCTAATATCTTCATCCAATCCTCTGATTATATTTGGAGCTGCAAAACACAAAGGAACTAGGAGTGTTAATGGAACCCTTAAACTGCTTTTCCTTTCTCTGGGTGTCAGTGGTGGAAAGCAGCGACAGCCCAGGCCCCCAAGGACAGGAATTAGGCCAGGGAAGGGTTAACTCAATCCTGCTCATTCCTGTCTGTTCATATACAGTAAAATAAAAACAGACAGGCAACTGTAGTCAATCAAAATCAATCCCAGGGGGGATTTTTATTAGATTCTCACCAGAGCTGTAACATTTCATCATCTGGAGGTTTCTAATCAGTGTTATAAAAACATCCAAAATATGAAAGTCACTTGAATTTATTAAGTTTTCTGGAAATGGTGGGAACTCTTTCAGACCTACACCATCAGAGAGAAATCACCTGATGAGTGATCATTTTATTCCATTTAACTGTCTGTCTTTCCCCCAACGTGGGAAATGTAATTTCTTCCTACATGGCAGAGCCTCCTGCAATAACCACTATTGTACAATGGGAAAATGTGACAATCAAGGAAGTCAGTGAACACTTGCAGCTGCAGTTTTTGAGCTTCTCTCATTTTCACTAATAGCTTATTAGAATTTGTTATTTTAACAGAAGTCCCAAATTCTGCGGTGCTGGCAAATTAAAAAAGAAAATATTCCAGCAGCTTCCACTCCTTCCTGAAAGACTTTTCTGCCTCACAACGGTAGCCTCGGTATTATCACCTCAGGACAAAAACTTAATAATTTGACTGTGCCTATACCCAAGCATAATATAACCCACAAGCCATTAGCATCCTTAATCTAAAAATCATGAGGAACCTTCCAAATAGAAGTGAGGTAAACCCTCATTTCCCTGCTCCTTTGGTAGGTGCTCAGAAAAATGTGTGGGAGCTCTGCATGGGGACGTTTCTGAGAGAAAAAAGCCACTTAAACCAAAACTAAACATGGGTTCTCAGGTTAATTTTGATGAACCTTTCTTGTGCATTTCTATCACCAGTTTTTATGGGTGTTTAAATCCATAACCCCCTTTAGAAATCTATGAAAAATCAGTGCCTTACACACTCTTGAGGATCTATTTTTAGGTACTTAGATGCCCAATGTCTTATTTAATCATCTCTCCAACACACCTTGAGGGTCCAAGGCTTCTTAGATAATGGTCAGGCACAGCTATGATTGCCATGATTTATTCTTTCCTGATTTTGTCTATTTTGGAGCTCCTATCAGAAAAATCCCTCTAGCTGGTACATACATATAGGTTCTTGTTAAAAATTCAGTCCTTAGCATATAGAAATGCATTTCTCTGCACCATAAAACAGGCTTCCCGTATGCTAAGCCACCAAATGGAGAGTTAGACAAGAAAAGAGAGATTCAAATATAGACTGCAAAGAACATAAAGGCTCTTGGGAGAAAAAAAAAAACACCCAACCTAGGCTGCTACAGTGCTTCTAGATGACTGACTTATTTCAGAAAGCCACAAGGTGGTCATGAACCCAGGCACGGGTGACAGATTCAGAAGGACTCCACCTCAGAGCAACAACTGAACCGATTTTATAAAGCGAAGGGTTTGGGCTTCTTTTTATTTTTCTGAATAAAAAAAAAATCTGTGGAGTTTGCTCAGGGAGCTGCAGTTAAAGCAGCACAGAGAGAGAAGCATCTGAGCCCACTGAAATGCTGCTGGGAGAGCCCAGCCTGGGCCGACCTGCTGTTACATCTCTGTCAGCAGCATCTTAGCACCCAGCTATCCCTGGTATCAACCAGCTCTTGGCAGTAGCCTTGGGGCACTCAGCCTGAGCTCAGGGGTGGAACAGGGGCAGGAGACTGTGAGTAGGAAAGGACAGCAGAGGGATGGCTCAGGAACAGATGGCAGGAGTTATCAATTAGAAAAAAAGCAAAAAATAGCAGTGGGAGTTGCACAGCCATGTGCCAGACACCCCTTCCGTCACCCGGCACCGCCGTTCCAGGCTGTGCTCGCTGTGACAAGGGCCAAGGAACCCAGAACCTGCCCAGAACTTCCTGGAAAACCAACAACAAGAACTTGGAAAGGCTCTGGGCTCAGGCACAGCTCTTTGGATGGTTTAATCAGAGGCAATTTCTCGCATGGTGGAGAGATCTGGCCACAGAATTCTGCAGAAAACGCTTTAGTCATTTTAATAACAAAGCAAAGGAAGCGTATGTGTTTGACGGCACATCCCACATTAATTTAAAAGTTGATGAATCCACAGTTGCCACACATAAATTACATTAAAATCACAGGAAGTGAAAATCAATCCTTTTTTTCTTTTTTTTTTTTTTTTTTGCCATATTCACATGATTATAAATTAGCCCTCACTAAGATTACAGCAGCAATGCAAGGAAAGCACTCAAAGAGCTGCATGTGCTGAGAAGGGAGACCAGTTCACCTCAGGGCTTTACTTGCTCACATATCAAGGAGACACAGAGGATCTTCTGGTTAGATTACATTCAAAAATTGCTAAGTATTGCTTCAAAACTTGCTACATGTCAGAGCAAATGTCTGACATCTCTCTGAGAGGTTGAAAGGTACTAAGTGGAGAAATTATGATCCAGAAGAGTTTGAATAAGATTCAAAAAGAAAAATTACCAGGCTCAATGTGGCAATACTTGCATATATCTGAAGCTCTGCCTGCAGCAATACAGATACATAGATCAGAATTTACCTGAGAATTGAGATAAAACCTCTGTCCCCAAGGATGAGAGATGGCTTTGTGTGAGGAATCTGGGTCAGGGGTGCAGAGAGAAGTGAACAACAGAAGGTTAAAAGGTGGGGAAATGAAACCCTCCAATTCTCTGGGAAAGGCTGGAATCAGGGAGGAAACAATGGCCAATAACGAGGGAAAAGTCTTGCAAGTAGCAGCTTGAAGAGAGAGAGAGAAAAGCAAAAGCAGTGACAGAAAGCTCTGATAGCTGAAGGGGAATTTAAAAACATGATTGAAATCTATCAGCAATGTGGAAGCAAGCAGCCAATCTGAATAAAATATGGCTGGCTGGCTTTCGTTCTAACAGGTATATTGCTATAAAAGAAGAAACTTATCCAAATAAAGCCATGTATTTTCTGTAGTTCTGGAGAACATTCTCCCTGGAATGGGAAGACCAGCTCTGATGAGGCTTTCTCAAGGTTTTATACTCACAGAGCACTCACAGCCCCTCATTTCTATGATTCCTGTCTGGGTTGACAGTAACATCCACTCTTACGCTGAATAATACAAATAACTACTATAAATATTTGTGCACCCTGATAACAAAGAGTTTTCTCTGCTGGCCATGAAGACAAGGAAAAATAGAATCTTTTAAAAAATAAATTGTTTTTGTGAACTCTTTCAGAAAAAGGCAATAGGTGATTTGCAGTCAATAAAACACAAAACTACTTGTCGCAATTGATTTCTTTAAATATGAACTGGGCTTATTTCAAGGTGTGTTTTTCATCAGCAAATAGAACTCCTCCAGACTGGTTCATCTTTACACAGCAGCAAACTCTGAGTAACCAGCTCCTTACAAGTGTCCTTGAAGCAGGAGACGAACAACTTGCAGAGTATTTGGACAGAAGGATCCATTTAGCTCAGACAATCAACTTGAACTGAAGGCAGTCAATTGTGGACCCCTGAAGCTGCATTCTTTTACTTCCAACAAGAAGAGAGAAAATAGGAATCGAATATAATTATATCCCACTACAAATTCTTCTGCTCTCTAAACAAGCTGGTGAAAGGATGGTGCAATTTTCCCCACTAATAACACACTGGGAAATCTTGTCCCGATGCAGCATTACTCAGAAGGACTGAAGTACACAACAAATTATTTCATTCCTGGCATTATGTATACATTGAGTTGGGAAAAAATATCACTTAACATCAGGGGGCTGTGCATATCCCAACCCAAGTAGTTTATGCTGGGGAAAAAAATAACAAAGCCATGTCATTCAGAGAGAGTTTCATGGCTGGTGGCTCCTGTAACAAAGACTCTTCCCCTAAATTCATGGGCCTCAGGTGCAGCATTTGAATTTGTGGCTGCAGCCCAAGGTCACAGAGGAGAACAAGGACAAATGCAACTACACAAGATACTCAGCAAATCATCTGCACCAATATTGAGTTGCACCACGCATCCTTGTCCTGGTGCTGTACAGAAAACAATCTAATTTTGCCTTGGTGTAACTTTCTTCCTACCAGAAGCTCTGCATGAATTCCTTAAATCATTATGTTGTTCCAGGCTTTATTCAGTGATTTGATTTCACTGCTTTAATCGAAGTGTGAACCTCTTTAGTAAATAGTGGGACAAAGCATCTGTGCTTCCAAAAGTGTTGGTGGATCATGTCAGTTTTATTTAGAATAACACCATTTTCATAACTGAAAAGTGTATATTGCTCTCAATGGGGAAAAAAAAAAAAAAAAGACTGGACTCTTGTAGAAGTTTCAAAATATATAACTGGTCAGATATTAAAGTTCATGCATGAGTGTGAGTGTGCCAAGGCAGGTAGGGTAAGAAAACAGCAAAGAAAGAAACTCATAATATTTTCTTTTAGTTCCAGCTCCTCCTTCTTCTCCAGCTCTTAAATCCTGCCATTTTTCAATCTCATTTCCCTTCTTCTCATTGCTGCAGCTGCCTTTCACTGCTTCCCTCACCAATTCCCTAAGGACAATCTTCCTGCCACCCAGATCCATCAGGAAATAAATGGCATATAAGAGCAGGCCAGCAGAGAGAGAATTTCTAGAAGATACCACATCATGGCAAAGTTACATAAAGTTGGCAACCAAGACAAAAGGATGGGGATAGAAGAAGAGCTGGACACAAGAAAACAGAAACTAGAAGAGGAAGATTCATGGGAGGTTGCAATATTTAAATGCATTAACAACAGTGGAAATAAGCCAAAGTTTAATTGTGAAGAGAGGAGGGAACAATCAAGCAGTAAATACAACATTACTGTAAATTTTTACTGGTTTATTGCACTTTGGGGAGAATCCTTTCATGGAGTAAAGAATACAGCATTTTACTGAGGAGACAGAGCTGGGCTTGAGCTGTCAGCAAAGGAACTGAAACTCTGGGAGCTTTTCCCTCTGCTGGCTGGCTTCCCACAGGTACTGCCACTTTTTGATGTATTTAATAACAAAAACCTGCATTGCCACTTTCATTCTCATTTTACAGCAGAAGCACTTTCATTCTCATTTTTATCCTGGCAGAAGCATTGGTAAGCCAGAAACTAAGCACCAAGAGAACTAAATTATTGACTCTGCAGCCTCCCTGAAGCCCAGGAATCTGCAAGAAGTGAGAAGAGAATTTAGGGAGAGAATCCTGGTGGGGGTTGTGGGTGTAGAAAGCAGAAAGCATTTCTGTGATTGTAGATTCTCAAATGTGGAGCTAGTGAGACCCATCATTATGGCACCCCACATTATCCTCAGCACAGTTATTCCCCTCTTACCTAAGTGACTTTCAAGAATTACTCCTCTGCTCTTACTCTCATCATCTCAATTCCAAAATGGACCTAAGAACCAAGTAATTCACGCTGACACTTCTGAGAAAAGGCACATTTGGGTTACCTGAGCAGAGAGTCTCCCACTGCAAACTTCCAGTTGTCTTTTCTGCTAAAGATGGGAGATACACAACAATTCACCCCCCAAAATATCTCCTCTTCTAAATAGGGGATTGCAAGCTCTATCCAAAGTCATGTTATTAAGCAGGATCTTTAAAAGATAAAACCCAATAATTTAAGCTGATAATTGTCTCGCTATCCTTAGCTCCATTTAGACAGTTGGTGTTAAATAGAAACTAAAACATTGCTGACTTATTCATTAAAATAACAGTATTTTAAATTGTATTAGTAGCCTACATTTCTTCATCTCAAAAATAACTGCTAATGAATCATGCTGGTACAACTAAGAAAGGATAAAAAAAGCCTGCATCCGCTGAAGCAGGGGGTTATCTCTGTACAAATATGTAGGTGTTTGCAGCATTTATAATGTTCTCAGTGCTGAATCCCATTGAGAAAGGAAACCTTGCTCATTGAAGGGGTTTTGAGGTGGATTAATGATTTAAGTGATGTCACAATACTCTCCCTACTTCTGCTTCAAGACATCATCACATGTGTTATACAATATTTGAAAATGTTGAGGAAAGACTTCTTTTCCCATCCTGTTTCTTGATGCTTCCAGCAGATTAAATTTCACCCTGACAGCTGGGTTTAGATTTTATGTAACAAGAACACAAAAAAAGGACTGTTGTTAAATAGGTTAGTAAGTCAGAGCAGGTAAATAAGATCAGTTGAAAGAATAAAGAAGGTGCAGGCTTTAAAACCACCATCAAAAAGTAATTTTATGTATAAACTATTTCAGAAGCAGTGTCATCTATTCTTATGTTCCTGGCATAAATCTGATGTTCATTAATTCAGTGGAAAATGCATGGCTGACATCCAAGACATTACTATGAAAAGAGAAGAGTTCTGGATATTATTTGGCAGTCCCACCCCCGGACATCATGACTACTACAATGAAATTTGACTTCCGTGTTCAAGTTTCAAAATAACTCTGTTTTCTTCCGGACAAGAGTGATGTAAATAGTGCTAATGCATATCCCTTGAAAAGAATAGGATCAGAGAAAGGAGAGGAATTGTATGAATATGAGAACTGTATTGTGTTGCTCTCTACTAAGTCATGGCATCCCAGATGCAGATTCCTGATGGTTCTGAGTAGCTGCAGAATGTGCATTTAGGAGAGGAATCATTCTTACTCTGGTGTCACCTGTACGCTGGTGACACGTGTATGACTATTCCATGTGTCCAGCAGCACTTCCATTGGAGGAAGGATCATTTGGCATCAGCCACCTAGGATCCAGTCTGTGGCCATCTACAGAAGCACATCTAAATTAAGATGACGACTGCACTCACAAATTCAAGGGCACAATTCAGGCATTAAATATTTCAGGAATAAAACCACATATCTTTATAAACAAAAATAAGTGCGTGAAGAATACACTGTGTATCCAGAGAAAAAAGTGGATAGGACAGAAAACATAAAACAGGGTGACATCAAATATGCATTTCAGATATTACATTAGGAAGCTTCAGCTGAGAAGAGAATTCAAATCACTTGCAATATTTTTTGTTTGCTAGAGCCCTAAACCAAAGGAAATACCCAGTCCTCAGCTCCACCAGTGGACACCACAGGGTTTCTCTAGGAACAATCCTGCAGGCATTCATATCAGCTCTGGCTTCTGAGGAACCACTGCTACAAACAAGAGAGGTGACCACAGAATCCAGGACACCTCTGTTACAGCAGGGGACAGAAACACAGTCAGAGATTATTCTCATCCCCTGTGTCAAGTTCCCCCTGAGGGTCAAGAAAAGCCTGAAGTCATTCCCTCAGCTGGGTGATGATGGGTGGAGGGTGGTAAAACAGAATATATAGAAATTTAAAAGCTGAGGAAAACTTCTATAGAATCCCCTCAAGTAAATTTTCCATAGAGTTTTAACATATCTTTCCTGACCAAGAATTTGGCAAGAAATTTAGAGATGACTCACCCTAAGACCCCCTGGCTAGGACTTTATGTTGGGAAGGAACATCAAAGATATTATTAGCAGAAAAGGAGAAGAAATAAACGGGGCTCACAGGACACATCTGAGATCAAGAAATAAAGTACAAGTGGAGGTGGAAGGACTGAAAGACAGGAAGAAAATACAGCAAAACTCCAGATTTAAATCTGGAAGGTATAATCTGGAGGAGGTTCCAGAGGAGCAAATGAAGATGGGCTGCTGCTGTCAGCTGCTCGGGAATGCCACTGCTCCATGACTCAGGGAATGTCAGCAGCACTTGAGGCGGGAAGGCAGAGTGTGCTGCACGAGGGAGGGAAGTGCAAGCCCTGAAATCTGACTCAGGGTCTGAACACCAGACACCAGTTCAAGGATTAATCAAACCATTCAGCAGCCAAAAGCAATGCAGGAAATAGTGAAGATGCAGGAGTAAGCAGTGATTTACATTTATGTAGGAGACTATGAAAAGGAAAGGCTCTGAGGATCCAGTGAGGGTCTCACAGAGCCCTGACACTGGGACAGAGGCACCTCTTAGTCTGTGTGTTGTTAAGCAATAAATAAAGGGAAGGACACAGCTGTTTAAATTCTAGCCCCAGTAAAGGTGATTTTTTCTTTTTTTTGTCCTGGACTCAATGGGGACTGGAATTTCAGTCAGGAAATAAAGAACCCTATGAATGACACAAGCCAGGACTGCTCCAGACCCAGAGAAATGGACCTTTGTAGGGTAGCTAGAAGAGACTACAGGTCTCTTCTATAGGAAGAGTACAGGAGAAAATACAGAAGAAAATACAGGAGATTTTCTGGTCATTAACCACCAGGAGTGGACAGCCCTGTCTGCAATAGGTATTGCTGAGTGGTAAGTAACACCAGAAACAAACCATAGGTTCTCTCCCTATACCAACACCTTACTCTGCTTCAGTGTGGATTTGGGTTTTGAATCTCACTAACTGAGCTTCCCTGACCAATTTTAACCTTCTCTGTTCCTTAAAGGAAGAACTGTCAGGGATTTTGCTGCTATCCAGTATTACAGCTGGGAAAACCTTTGTAATTCTAATTGATCTTTCTTATCTCTTCTGCCACTCTCCATTACAGGAAAAAGGAGAGGGTGAAGCAGCTGTCTCCTAACTATGACCATTTTCTTGGCTTTTACCCCTTGACATCTCTCAGTATTCTGCATTGTCAGTACGTACTCAGAGCAGGTGATGCCTAAAGTCAGGGACAGAACAAACCTCCCAACAGAGCACTGTAAATGCCAGGTGAGAAACACATCTTCACTAATGGGGAGCTCTGCAAAGGAAGGACATCCAAACACATACAGGAGAAAAGCAGAGGAGAAAAGAAGCCCCAGGGTCTAGGGACTTTGTTAGCAGTGATGAATAGACCCCATAAGCATTTAACTGCATTCAAAGGTAGCGTAAGGGCAGAAAGTTCAGGAAACTGGCTGGCAGAAAATGACACCATTGCTCCAGAAATGAAGGAACTGAGGAAGGACACTGTGAGGGGAGGGCTGAAGTAGTTAAACAGGAATCTAAGGCTTACTGTGAGACAAAATTTAGGGAACAGTTTTAAACAACACAAAAATAAATGGAAAAGGAGATAGGATATCAAAACAAGGCAGCAATGTAATACTGATGGTGATAATCACAGATGGGTATTTCTGAGCAAACAGGCACAGGCACACATCAGGGACAGAAATCACCACTGTGCTCAACAGGAAATGGTGCCTGTTCCAGTAGGCTTCAGGAACTTTCCAAAACACAGCACACTGAGGAAAAGCTCTTAACTAGCAGAAGGAAGACTTACCTAGCTTGACACTACATGCTAGGAGCTCCCAGGGAACACGGGAGGATCCCAGCAGGCTGATCACACTGCAAGATGACATCCTCAGCTACTCCTGCCAAAAGCAGGATGATCTAAAGCAGCAATTTTTGCATGCAGTCATGCAAGGCACACACAGCTAGTGGCACTTTCAAGCATGACCACAGCAGAAATTTCTTTGGATAATAAAGACCTCTGAGGTCCTCAAGCTAGTATAGGGAATAAAGTGATGAAAGGAATGAGAACAAGTACTATAAAACAACTTTAGGTTTTGTTTCCTTCAAGAACAGAGTAATTTTTTTTTTGGAAGGCACTTACTCATTACTAATCTACAGGCATTAAAAATTAGTGTCCTTAATAAGCTGGGAAGGACATTCAAATATTTAGAAGAGTACAAGTTCTAAGTAATTCATGTAAGTAACAAAAGCACTTTAGTGCTAGAGCAAAATCCAACAAGCACTGCTGTGTGTATTCCCAGACCAAGGAGCAAAAGGGAACATGGCTCATGTGTGAATTCTGGATTCACTGCTGAAGGAGTTTTCTAAGTCCACTTAATTGAATTCTGAAAGATAAACTTCACTGGGGCACAGGCCTAAAATCAATTTAAAAAACCCCAAACCTTCAGCATTAAGCACCAACTACCTATAGAGATCTGTAATTTCTATGCCTCTCATCACATGGTGCTTAATTGTAGTTAAATTCATTTGTTTTATTCATTGCTTAGATTTTTCATTATATTGTTACACACACAGAATCCCCCACATTATTTGTACTTGGTGACCCCTCAAAACATCATCATTCAGCACTCAAAAGGACTGGGATTCTCTCCACATGTATTTAAAAGCAGTTTGACTAAATAAATACATTTCATTTGCAGAATATTGTAGGAGAACTGGAAAGAAAAAAAAACAACAATTAAATTGTACCCTATGGAAAAATACCCACTTCTTCATTTTTCTTGAAAGTGTCCAGATCTACACTAAAAAAAATCTTCCACAAATACATCCTGGAAAAACCAACATTTTTGCTCACTGTGGTTTGAATATTCTGTCCAGTTACATGTCTGTGTGAAAGCCATCATTAGATCATTTTCTGTCCCATAGCAACCACTTTGTTTTCTCAGGGAAATAAAATATTTTCACCTCCTCAGGCAATACCTTTCTCTGCGTGGTTCCCTAAATGAAGCTGTTTGTAATCCAAAGCTAACATCCCAATTTACACTGGTCTTCTCAAGGATTTATACCTATGGATTTAGAAAATAAACTGCTAGCCAGAGGCTTTTCTAACTCTATATATGTGTGCATGTCCACAGCAAGAGTCAAAATCTCACATTTTATATAGAAAGCCTTTAAAAAAGAAAGTTTTTAATAACATTTCCTTATTTAAAATTACAGATTCAAGTTATTAATTTACATCATTAAACAATTATCTGGAAGAGAGTGATGGAAAGAAGAAAGAGGTATTCTTTTAACAATAACAATATTGTTTTAACAATCTGAAGGTGCAATGATAATTTATGTCTGAATTTACTGACTGATAGGAAAGTAAATAAGCCACCAGAGACTTTCAAGCCATTTGAGAGGATCTTCCCATAGCTGTCAGAGGTGACTACTTCATGGTAATCCATAAACTTCAGGGCTCCTGGCCACAGCCACCAGTTGTCCAATAAAGGTTCTTAGTTCTTTAACCCAGCCCTCTGTGGAGCTGACTTGTCTTTAAAAGGATGTTTTAATTATTAAATCACACTAAAGTGACTATACCTATTTTAAATAATTCACTGATGCTGTTTCACTGTGCAAGTCACTGCTGAAATTCCCCACAGGCATTATTACACAGAAGCAAAATGGAGAGAAAGGCAGAGTGTAGTAAAAACCACCAAAGCAGTGGCAAAAAACCCACAGAAGAAGAATTTCTACCACCCTATGACTTGCTGTGATCACCTGGCAGCTTGGGTACTGTCCTGAATGTGGTCTCCATTCAAGCATAAAAGGACTACCATGAAAAAAAGACTTCAAAATTTATTTTTTTTAAATTTGGTAATCCTATTACATCTTTCCATGGCATCAAAATGCTATTGATTTTAAGTTTAAGCAATGAGGGGCACTGGAACATGCAAAAAGTCTCCCAGAGGAAGATTGAAATGAGAGATGGAAGGCTAAACAGGATGCAAACACTCATGCAAAACTCTGTAAGAAGAGAGTAAGAAAAAAAATAAGATTTAACTGGCCATTGTACTACTCCAGCTCTTTAGGAAATCTCATTTCTCCACCCAAATTCTGAAAAAACAAACACTGAGAAGGTTAAAAAGGTAAAAAAAAGCCAAGATGAAATATTTCCATCTCCAGCCAAGCTTTTCAAACCAGTACAGAAGGAAGGCTGGTAGGAATCAGTTTGTTCTCATGGTACAATTTCAAATTTTTTGTCATTAAGCTTTAATGCAAGGCAAAGACATTATCTGAGCAGCATTTCAATGATGATGCAACGTGATGGGTGCGTTGCATAATGTCACAGGATATCAGAAGATGTGTCCTGGTGTAACCTCCCTCGCTCCCAGGGAGAAGCTCCTGAAAATGCAGGAGGCTCTTCACAGCTTGGGAGCCGTCACTGGGAAGTTGTCACTTGTTTTCAATAACTGAGCAGGATTTGTGACTACCCAGCCTCAGTGGGGCCAAATTCTTCCTTATGAAACTGAGCCTCCATTGGCTTCTGCCAGGCTCATCCTTCTCCTTCCATTTGATACAATTCCTGGCTCCTGGGCATGGAAAAGGGGACAAAATCCACTTCAGGCAAGTGCTGTGTTCCTTCTTTTAGGGGCTGACTCAAAGCTGTGCTAATTAAACCAGAGCCCCCCAGGAGGGGCTCCAATCCCATCAATCAGGGATGCCTGGGACAGGGGGACACTTCAGTCACTGTGTCCTGGGGCAGGGAGGGCTGATCTAAGAGCTTGCTGGGCTCAGGGAACTGCTAAACCACCAGCTAAGTCAAGCCTAGATCAGCTCAAAGCAGGCAAGCAAATATAAATTAGTGGAAGCAGGACTAGCAGTTTTGCAGATTGGTTTTCTAACCTGTTTTGTGTTCTTCATTTTCAGTATTTTGTATTAATTCCTCTGCACATCCATCCTTTTAAGAATTAGATGAGCTCTCAATGCCCTTTTTTAGAGATGAAAGGTGATGCCACACACTGTGTGTTTATGAACAATTTATCAGTTAAAGATGGAGCAGAATTAGAAAGCCCTGAGATTTTAATTCCTTGTTAAGTAATTGTCATGGCAGCTTCTGACAAGAACAGAAAAATGTCATATAACTAAGCAGAGCTTAGCAGTCAAGATAATTTTCACCTTCTAATAAAACCAAAGCAGGTACACCTATACATTCCTTTACAAAGCCTGTAACCATGGTAGGAAAAGCAGCACAATTTGATTCTGACAACCTGTAATTCCTCGTTATGCCACAGTTTGAATAAAATTTTTAAAAAATCTGCAGGGCCACTACATTATAACTTTAAACCAAGAAACACAAAACCTAATCAAGCAGCATTGAAAACTTCATCTTTGCTGGGGCTCAGGGGGCAAGGCTTCAAACATTCCTTTTACAGCACAGCACCACTTTGGCTGAAATAACATTAAATGCCTTGAAAATACATTGGGGAAGACCAGAGAAGGAAGTTGTAAGGGGAGCTATGAACAAACAATGGCAGGAGCTTGGGGGTTGACTACCAGGTCTCCAGGATGGAGAACAGCTTCCCACCTTGGGCAAAGAGCAGAGCACACTGCACAGGAATTCAGATGATTGACAAACTGAAATATTTTCATTATAATGCTGATTTCACCAAACTCTTCTCCAGACTGCCCTCATCTTGATCAAAATCAAGAAAAGTGCTATTTGAAATATCTAAACAGCTCTGAGTGGGTCAAGGCTGCAGAGGCAAATTAAAAGCTGTCAGCCCTATCAATACTGGAGCTTCCAGGCACTGTCACTCCTCATGAACACCAGTCCAAAGGAATCTACATCCTGACAATTTCCTATACCAACGTGGAACTAACACTGAGAAATTATTTCTTTTCTTTCAGGCATAAGAGTGGCAAGCGAAAATAATTAATTCTTTTCTTACTGAATGTCTCTCCCCAGTTTAAGTGACTTCTCTCCAAACAACAGAGAAGCAAATTAAACCATAATACAAAACAGTTATCCCATATGATTTATTCCTCCAAAATGTACTGTGCAAGCATCAAGGAAAACAAGGAATCTGAATCATGTCTTACACTCATGATGGAAAACATACTAGCTAATCCATCCCTGCTGATTTTAAAAGTTTATTTGGGTTTTAAGAGAACTCTTTAGTGGGGCTTTTGATGCTCCAACATGCATTTAAATCCTGGAAATAATTCCTTTGATCCAGAATCAAACACTCAGTCCCACTCCCTTCAGGAACTCAGATCCACAAAGTCATACAATAGATTTAAAGTGTCAGAAGAGCAAATACCTCTAAAACTGCACAAAGTGTGTTTAACATTCCCTTTATGCTTTCGATAATACTCAGCACCCTGAAAAACCTCAGATTTCCTCTTCTTTTCTAGGGAATTGGAAGGATTTTCTTCCAAGTTTTGAGAACTTAATTACTCTAAAATGGCTTCTGTCACTCACTGCACCATGAAAAATGGATATGCACATTCCCAGATGTCTGGACACATGTCCATGGAAAAGTGGGCTTGCTGTAGGCATACCACAGGAACTCTTTATGTAAGCTTTTCTCATCTACACTGTTCTTGATAAACATTTTACAGAAATAAATTTGAGCCTGTATATTCTACAGCCATCTTCTCTGTAATTCTGCATGGCTTGTACACACAACTTGCAAAAACCAGTGCAGCATCAAGCCAATTTAATTGGCTCAATTAAATTCCAAAGCTGGGATGATCAAAAGGATATGCATGCCCAAATTCAGCTGACTTTGAGGAAAAAAATAAGGAGGGGTTTTTTTACTAATTATAAAAGTTCTAGCCTACAGTGTTCAGTGAAATTTGGAGTCGTTGCAAATCACATTAAAACATCAATACACTAAAACAAAGTAAAATAAATCCATATATTAAGCAATAACCATTTCCATTAAAAGAGACTGGAAAAAAAAATCCTATCTGTATTAATGGAAATAAAGCATTCCCTTTTTTAAGCAGAAGTTTGTCAACCACATCTGTCCTTTTCCTGCTTCACATTTACTGGCTTTCCCAGATAAAAAGGAAGGTAGGACCACATGGAGCAGCCTACCTGCACACAGAATCCTTGCTGAAGTGTCATCTGCAAGAAAACTGGGAGACAAGGTGCTCAACTGCATTTCTCCTTAACAACCTAAATATCCAGTATTCCTTGCAGTAACACCACTTTTAAAATAAGAGTGTTTAGTCTCAAACCTCTCAAGAAGTCACAGCCCCTTTGGCACAGGGACTGGGGTCATGCAGCATTTAATCGCTTCATGAGATAAATTATTTTGTATATATTGGTTCAATATAAAACATTTAAGGAAGATTATTCTATTAATCACAATGAATATACTAAATCCATTTTATTCCATCCATCTTGTCAAGGTTCTCAACGCCATATATGGAGTTCAGAGTCATTCTGAGCCCAAAATTTTTAATACAATCATAGAATGGCGTGGGTTGGAAGGAATCTTCAAGATCATCTTGTTTCATGTCCCTGCCATGGGCAGGGACACCTGCAACAAGCCCAGGTTGCTCCAAGCCCTCTCCAATCTGGCCTGGAACGCTTCCAGTGATGGGGCAGCCACAGGCTCTCTGGGCAACCTGTGCCAGGGCCTCAGCACCCTCACAGGGAGGAATTTCTTCCTAGAAATTCTCTTTACTTACCACCAAGTTTAGCTCAAGTCAACAGATTATGGGTATGTGAAGCCTTTCCTTTTGGAAAGCTGTACTCCTGAAGTATTCCATGTTTCTTTGTTTTACCTTTAGTAGGAACAAGAGCACCAAAATCAGACCTTTCTACTACTGCCCCCAAACAAAAAAATGACCAGGGTTTAACCCTTACCTGACAGCAATGGATTCCAGGGACTTCTACTTGGATATGGGAAGCTGGGTCCTTCAAGAAGGGCAAAGGAATGAAGGCAATACCAAAAAGAAGTTAGGTGTCAGAATTCCATGTTAGGGGGAGAATTTGAAAGCAGAAACCCACAAAAGCAAAGCTCTTCTGATGGCACAATTTGAAAATGGAAAAATGGACAGAACAAACATTTAGAGGAGATGAGGAAGAAACTTCACTTCCTCTTAGTTCCTCCTGCTCTGCTGTCCCTGTCACTTTAAGCATGAAATGAGGAAAGGACAATGAGGGACTGGAAGAGCATTGAATGGGATTAAGGCTGGCACAGGAAGGTGGCACAGGACTTGGGAGCTTGGAATATCTTAGAGATATACCTGGAGCCAAGAAACACTGCTTTGAGCAACAAATGTGCAGGTCAGGGAGCAACATCTGCATTGGGGGACAAGACACCACCACCACCACCCCCTGCCCTGGAAGTGCAGCAGCACCAGCACAAAAAGAGCTCGCAAAGCACGTGCTGGAATTATTCCAAACTTAAATCACAACCCCAACATCATTTCCCTCTGTTTCTTCTCTGTTATTCTTTGGTTGGGTTTTGAGAATTCATATTTTACAACCCAAAACCAGCCCGAGTATTTTCTCTGACATTTTCAGCACCAAATATTGTAAGAAGTTCATAAAGCACTTGTTGGACTGGTTTTAAATATTTATTGCATTCTGTTATTGTAGCTTTTAATCTGTATCTGCTTTTTAAGCAGCTGCACTATTCACTGCCTAGTTTACTATGAGCCCTTACAGCTTCACACTCCTTCAATCTTTTATCTCATAAAATATCAGGCTAAGCTAAGTTTGAAAGCACCTTTGAAACATACTTTGCTACACTTCATGTCTGGATGTCTGTAATTCCAAGGAATATTGTTACAGCTGGGGAGTTTGGAAGAGTTCTAGTTTAGAAGACTATTTTGTTCAGTTATTTTAGGAAGCTCTTTTTAGCCACACTCCACAGGACTCTCATATTGAACACCATTATCTGAAGTATTTATTATGTTTAAAGCAGCCCTGGAAGGTTTCACATTTCACTGTTCCAATTAAATATTTTGTTTAGAATGGCCCATAAATTTCAGAGTTTTGATATTTTAGGGATCCAATTATGATCTTGAATAAATGCCTTATAAATACAATCTAACCACAAGCAAACAAGGACAACTATTGTGCTTTAATTTCCTAAAGATCTGGAGCATCAAAGTGTATTTCTCCAATAAGCTGAAAATGAAGAAAATAGCTGCATAATCCAGGACTGAAACAAATGTACAGTAAAATACTTAAATGCCCCTTAATAAATTAATAAAGGAAAAATTTGAAGAGGTTTTTCTAATAAGTGGATCATGGTGGGTTGAAGTGTTACTTCAATTATTACAGCATTTAATGGGTTTAGCTCTACCTCCGTGAAACATTCCACATGTTACACACAAGAATTGCCTCTGTCTGTGCCCCAGGGCTGCTAGAGCAGGAAAGGATACTCCAAATTATCCCTCTGGGACACATTAAAGAGCAAGAAGGAGGAGTGAGAAGGAATCAGTGTTCTGAGCTGACAGGAGTGACAGAGAAATAAATTTAAAAAAACCCTGTTCCTGACAGTTTCCAGGAAGCTCAAGCAGCAGGTACAACAATGTGGCATTGAAATCTTGAGGGGGAGTCTCAAGGAAAATAAGCTTGTACTGGAAAATTGGCAACTGGCTTTTTCATTCAAATAACAGGTAGTCAAGGGGAAAAGAAGAGAAAAAGCAAACGTTGCCAATATTTTGGCACTTGTAGGAGTTCTCCAAAAAAAGCATATCTAGGTTCTCTCCAGCTTTAACCTGAGAAAGAAATGCACATTAATGCTGCAAAGGAGCTGACACTTTTAATCTGCAGCCCACTCAGCCAAGGAACATCCACTTATACACCCTCATGCATTATTCACCAAGAAAATTGAAATAATCTACCCGTGGTTAAGCAGCTCGGAAGCAAATGCAAATCAAGGGAAAGCAGCTGAGAACGAGGATCATTCACAACTCCTGACACTCCTCCACAAGACTGGAGCCTCCCGTGGGAACAGCCAAATCATTACAACCCAAATCCCCACGTCTGTGCCTGGGAATTGTCCTGGTGGCACAAGCACTGACCTGTGGCCATGCTTGGAAAAGGAACTTGCTCCGTTTTTATTCCAGTAGATTCTCACTCCTTGTCAATGAAGGTGTGTCCTTAGGCACACACCTGAGAAAGTCATCATCATTATTATTATTATTATCAACATCATCATCCCATAAAGATAATTCTAGCTCTGGCTGCAATCCTCTTCATTCCATATCTGACTTGTGAAACTTTGGGCATGGAATATAAAGTTATTTAAAGAAAATCTCCAGCGAAGGAAGAAGTTATTGCTGTCACCGCCTTCATTTTTAGTACTGAGATTTAATGGGAAATATCTTAGACCATGGTTTACAGCAATTATTTTATTATCTTTAGGAATATACTTGAAGATCAGAAGGAATAAATTAATTTTTTGCCTCCATCCCAGTCAGCTGTTTTGAAGCTCTCCACCATTACTTACAGGCTAACGTAAACAGGAAAGAGATGAATAATTCTTGTAAGTTTATACAAATTACTCTGGATAAATTCTCCATGAAATCTACATAAATCTTATATTATGAAGTATTTCCATGTGCCTGAATTTATTATCATCTAAGTGGTTGTAAGCACTCAGGTGGTTGTAAACTCCATGCATTAATGTTTTCTTCATCAGAATTCAATAGTTTTAACCCCTCTGGTTTTAAGGCAAAACCATTACAGTTTTGTTTGTGCTTAATTCTTCCCCATAGATCTTCCACAGCAAAGAAGTTTTCAATTCAATGGAATTGCCTACTCTATACCTGATTTCATGAAATTACAAAAATGAGAGAAAGCAGAAAACTTTCCTGTCCTAACCATAAAACTATGAAGTGTAAAATAATGAATAAAAAAATTAAATAGGCCTTACTCCAGATAACAAAAATACCCATTAGGGTTATATATTTTTTTCAGTCCTTTCAGAAATATATTTCTCTATCAGAAGGCCTAAAGAAAAAAAGAAATCTTAAATTTCAGACATTGCAGGTACGATGAGAAAAAAATGTGTTTCTACACACAGAATTTGTGATGGAAAATTGCTCCGGCAAGAATTTGGTGAGTGTAATTGTATTTTCCTTCATGGATTTTGAGTTAAATTCCCTGTATTGTAGTGATTCTGCAGCAACAGATACTCCTCAACCAAGGGAAACAGGAGCCCAGGACAGAGAAAAGAGGGCTGGGCCCTTCTTTATGGAAAGTAACCAAGACATTTTTAATGTTCATACAATCCAGACCAGAACTCCCATGGGGCCTTTTGGAAGATTTCCACAGAGATCCCCACTTTTCCCCAGGAAGCCCAAGCACATCCCCATGGAATGTTATCTCTAACTTGGTCCTTCAAAGGTGATGCTTTCACTATCATAGAGTTATAATAAATATTCCACAGACTAGAGGTATTTCCTGGCCAAAAATTGTCCCTAAATTTCAGGTCAACTGAAAGCCTAAAAAATCATTTGCAATAAGCTATTTATTATGTCACTGGCACATTGTAAACACATCCTTAAAATTAAACTGATCATTCATTTAGGTTGAATAATTAAAAATCTCCTCTGCTTCAATTGCTGACCCAAGATACAAAGCAGTGGCGTCCCAGAAATACAGGAGCTGAAATAGGTACCCAAGTATTTGGCAAATTCTTCAGAACTCTCTTCACATTTCAACTAAAATGACCTTATCCCAAATTTTACGCAGTAAAAAAGAGAAAAACCTGACTATCAGTAGACAGAGATCTGAATTTGATTTCAAGCTTCATGTGGACCCCCGTGCTAATTACACAGATTTTTTTCAACATGACTACAAGGAAAACAAAACAACACAGAAAGGTAGCTCTAATAGCTTATTTTATACACATGTAAATTTTGGCTCTGTGTGTCTAGTTTTATGTGATTAAATGATATTGAGCTTTGCAGAAAATATTCTTTATCTAATGAGAAAAGACTGATCTGGATTTGATCATGGTAAAAGCCACCCATTCTCATTTTGCCACACCAGGAGTAAAAAAATCTAAATTGCTATTTAACATCATACCAAAGCTATTTGTTAAGGACATCCAGCAGAGGTGACCTTGCATTCTCAAAGTCAAATTTCAGGAGTATTGACCCCCCAAAAAAAAAATAGAAAAAACTTGCTAGAATTCTGAGATTTCCTTACCATGATATGATACTTGCCTGACCTTCCCTTATTCCCTGGGAGGAATTCAACCAGAATGGGGAATTTAATCCTCCACATTATGTATTTTAATGACTCATTGTTTTCCTATTTCTTTCTAGTTCCTGCAAAGCTTAATGGACTTGAGCATGATTATTAAAATGCTGCAAATAAAAAGAATTTTTAAAATCTTGAAGTATTAAAAAAAAAAAAGTGGAGATGCAGTAAAGGACGTTCTAAAATTGGAGCCCATTTTGTTGGGGATGGGAGCAAAGTGTCTGAGCCATATGCTGGTGTAACACAGGCAAACTGGATACAAAGCTTATGTCACTGCAACTTGCTCCTTCAGAAAGCAGCTATGGCAGAAATAATCCCCAAATCTTACATTTCAATTTACATGCAGCTCCAGATCAGCACCAACATTTGGATATCGGAGGTCCATTAGAGTTTATCTTCCTGGGTCAAGAACACCCTGTTACCAAATAATAAATAGAAATAAATGGGTACTAAACAACTCCTTACACCCAGTTTACTCAATCATTTTTTCACTTGAACAGAAGACCAGAAGAGAAGCAGATTTTTTTAAATCTGCACAGTTATCTTTCAGATGGCATAGGACACAGTCCTGCAGCTGCCAGGGAAAAAAAAAGAAAAGATTTTGTGGTTTTTCTTCTCCAAGAGGAAACCCAAACACACCCTATGATAAGGCCCTAGCCTAAATCCCCAATAATTTCAGTGGCTTTTATCCAGATTTACACTTCTTTAATGCAGAACTCGATTTGTCACTTGCATAACAGAGTTCAGACACCAGAAAAACTCCCCCGTCTTTTGAACTGTCTCTCTCCTCAGCTGGCACAGAACAAACTGCAACTGGTGATTTGGACACAGCCATGGGTGGACAGAAACACAAACTGTATTTGGATAATCCCACAGTGCAGGGTTGTTTGTTTTTTAAATAAGAAAAAAATAACAGACAAATCCCAAAATCTGTTAAGTCTACGATGTGACCAAAAATTTCTTCCCAAGCACTATTCCTTCCAAATCTCTGGACATGACAAAAATTATGTTTAACTGCATAAAATTTCTGCCAGTACATAACTTTGAAATGTACTTTCTAAGATAAGAGCCTGGACTCCACAGAAGGATGAGAAGCAGTTTTAGCCCACAGGGAATTTGACTCGACTAGACCTTCTCTTATTTAAAAGAAAAACACGACAAAAATCCTTTGGTGCAGGTATGTGGAGAGAAAGCTCCACCAGCTTTGAGGTAGACTGGCTTCAAACTTCAGTTTTTGTCAGGAAAGATGATGAAAGGGAAAACCTCATCCCACCATCATGAGAAAATTTCTGTCCTCCCACTATGCACAGACAAAGCAGCAATGAAGCCCCTGCCTCCTACTCCCCCCCACCCAAAAAAGGTGACAAAAAGGAAAACACGGTCCTGTGTTAAAAACCTAAAGCATGTCCTGTATTAGCAATCTCGCTAATGAAATTTGCTTTCATTTAGTTGAAATAAACAATATCAGATTTGTTCCTTTTTTTTTTTTTTTGGTTTCTCTTGGTTAACTTTACACATAAGAATTTTCCTCTGCTGCTGATGAAAATGTCTGAATAAACAGTGCTATGCTAATGGATCAAAAGATCAAAAATATTCTGTCCAAAGCACAGAGTGGAAAGGAACAAAGTCACCAGACTCTTGGAATCACTTTTAACTACTTTTAATTCCTAAACTCCAATCTCAATGTCACAGACCTTGCAAAATGTGGAAGTTCCTGGATCCAATCGAAGAAGTGTTTGAAAAAGAAAGAGTTTTAGGTTTGGATCAGTCAAACTCTGAAAAGGTGGCAGAGATTACCCTGCACAGGGCTGGAATTCAGCCTTGATCTCTTTTAGGATGAGGGAATGATTTTCCTTATCCCAATTATCTTAGCATTTTGTACAGAATTACTTGAGGGAAGCAAAAATCAACATATGCAGAAATCCTTGCAGCTTCCTCAGATGCAAGAAAGGGTTGTATCTTACAGGGGAACAGAAGCTGGATAACCCAGCAAAGAACCGGGAGAGCACAGAGGTACAATACAGAACAGAGCTGGCACTGACAGAAGTGAAAGAAAAATGAGGGAAGGTGACAAAAAAAATAAAGAAACAGGAAAGAAAACACAATTAAATGGCAAAGTGATCCAAAACAGGCGAGATGCAACCAGCGGGAAAAAAAATTATAATATCTTTATTTGGGGTGAAATTAGTAGTTAGACAAATCCAGGTGAGGTGCTGAATAAAAGGCTCTGGATGTTACAGCTGATCACAGACTGAACCTGGGGCAGACCAATGACCTCATTCCAAGCATTCCTCAAACCACCTTGATGCTGTCAGGCTACACCAACAACCTCCCTGTTGTGAAGTTTTCAGAATTAAAAATTAAGCACAGTCCTAAACTAAGTTCAGGGCTTCCAGTCTGTGGCCTCTCAGGTGCTGCCTCTGCGCATGTGTAAAAGAACTTCTGGTATTGCCCTCAAATCTTTTCTTAGTCCCAGCTCAAGGAACTTTTTCTTGCCTTTTTGCTACACTGCAGGTCATTGCAAGGGGTTCTTTGCTGGTTTTTTTCAATTTCCACCCCAGGAAAATCAACTTTGCCATAGAGCAGGACTGCAGTGCTTGGCCCTGCAGCCAGGTCAGTGCCAGAGTCCCTGTGTGGGTCACAAAGGACCAGAGCATCTCCTTTCTTCCCTCCAAGATCCCAACCTCCTGCTTATTTTTAAGACAGGGGATACCCTGTCAGGGTTTAAGCACAACCCCTTGGAGCAGATCAGGGAGAAAGAGGCATCAGGCTCCTCAGCATCTCACATTCCTCAGGTAACTGCTCAATACTGAATGCTGAATAGAATTGCCCTGGAACACATCTGGATAAGGGGGTGGGGACATTTCTGAGCCACTAGTACTTGAGAATCCTTTATTCAAAGGCATTTTTTATGGAATTATCTGGAAATAGTCAATTGACTGCTGAAATATAGCTAACAAAATGTACCATTCCACTTGTTATTTTATTTGTTTTTCTATGCATCATTTCCTGCCTTTAATTTTAATTCCATGCCCTCTAAGAAATACAATCTCACAGATCTTCCCCTTTATTTTCCTGTAACAATATCATAGCAGTTTTCTCTAGCTATGTACAATCTCTTCGTTCCCTTCACAGCTTTTCCAAGCCATGGAATGAAGAATTATGTAAAAATAGGCCACAAGAAACCAGACACACTTGATCTGCACAGCAAAAATAGAGCTCTTTAGCACCTGGCATTCTCAAGAGTGGTAATGAAGCTGGCGAGATAAGCCAGGCTTTGACCCAAAATAAAAAGCTTAGCCCTCACAAGAAGGTTAAATTTCAACTAACACAAAAATTCTGTCTTTTGGTTTCTTGCAAGGTGTGACCCCAGACATCTGGACAAGCAGAGGGATTGGGCTGACCACAGGTGGGAAATGCAGGAAGAGGACAAGCAGCACATATGAAAACATTAATTTTAGCCTGTCACAATCCCTGAGGCCAAATTACAAAAACCCCCTGGTGCCTGCAATCCCAGGAGTGCTCATGGCTGAGGGGGAAGCCAAAAGAAAGGAAAGGGACCCAAAGGACAAACCAACAAGCCTGCAGTTGTGAGGTTTTTTTCAGGAGCAACAAATAAATTCTTCAGGATAAATAACTGATCTGTGTTGAATTACAGATTTGATGAGGCACATTTAAAACTGAAAACGCATCACAGAGTTTATGTTAAATTTTGCTACCTCAGATGTTCCAAAGAGATGTGAGAGGCTGTTTCCCAAGATGAAAATGCTATAATGTGAAAGATTATGCAGAGGGAATGCAAGTTTATCAAGTAATGGGGCTTTTGGTAAGAGAACACATAGGAGGAGGAACAAAATCTGGACTTCTGGAGTCAGCAGAATTATGTAACAGAAACCAGAGATACCTCTACATATACACAGATAATACAATCTTAATGTTGTAAATCTTCAATTCAATAAATCTCTGTTGTTCTCATTCAGCAGGGATTTCATCCAATTAGAGCCACTTGGCTGATATCTACTTTGCAAGTTTTTTCTGAATCAAGGTGGCATCATAATTCTGTCTTTTATGAACAATTCTGAACAATTACTTCAGCAACACCACCTAGAAAATTGAAGAAGAAAAAACAGGCTCTTGGCTTCAATATCAGAAATTATCAAGATGCATAGAATGGAAAAGTAAACAAAATCAAAGCAGAATTGAGATTTGCTAAGGGGACAACCTTGTTGGACACTATGAGGCATCCCAGGCCATGCAAGGCATCCAGCAGTGAAATAAAATGGGAGAAATGAATACCTCCAAACACCAGCTCATTAAAAGGGAGAGGGAGTGACAAAAAAGGTTCAAGTATCATCATTAGGTTTGGATTTCCTGGAATCTCTGTCCAAGATCCTAAGCAGACCTGATTTAAATACTCAAAATGTTTACTCTGAAAATGTCTTCCACAGTGTGACAAGACCTTGACTGCAAAAGCTGCATCTTACCCTGAACTCCACAGGAAAGACTCAGAGCCAGCCCAGGAGATTGAGATATAAATGGAGTGACAGCAGCAGCGTGAAATATTGTGAGCAGTGTGAAATACAGTGTGAAATATTACACTCATTAAAAAGCCCTGTGCTCCAAAGCCTGTCCCTTTATCAAGCCTCATCTAGAATGTGACAACAAACAGGCTCCTGGGATGATACTATTTCCTTTTAAAGAGGCTGAATATTATTGGATCAATTGTCACAAAGTTATGACTGTAGTATCTCATTATTAAAATCAGAGTATTTATAAGGCATTACAACAAATTTCTTCAGTGAAGCTTCACTTCTTAAATTGTCAAACCATTGTATATTGAACAGAAAACATAACATCAACTTCATTTCTATAAATAATGGAGGTTGACTAAAAACTGGTATGCTGAGCTGTTAAAAATGATGTCAACATAAATTCAACATAATAGAAAGAGGAGTTGCAAGTAAGGGTGTCAATATAAATAAAAGCAGACAGATTAGCAATTATATAGTCCAATATTAACAACTGAATAGTCCAACTTAAGCCTTTTCAAGTTTATTTGAACCAATCTAAAAGTCAGATAGTAGCCTTGAAATCATGCAAATATTTAGTTTTATATTCATAGGAAGGGTTTTTTTTTTTAAATACAAATATTTGTTTCATACAATTGGAAAAGTAATAAAATTACATCTATATTTGGAAGGCTGGATCTCATCCAGATCCAATTTTTCATGGATGTTCCTGCCTTCCCCAAACAGAATTCTTTTCCATAAAGCAATGATGGCACATAAAAATCCACATACTCACAAGTTACAAACCCAGTCCTGTGCCATCAGTCTTAACT
The DNA here is from genome assembly GCF_023055355.1 of Agelaius tricolor. NCBI lineage: Eukaryota > Metazoa > Chordata > Aves > Passeriformes > Icteridae > Agelaius > Agelaius tricolor. Next base: position 55,088,046 of record NW_027269265.1, on the reverse strand, counting down.
TTGTGGTCTACTTTTAGCCTAATTACAGAAAGGAAATTATTGGGTGCATAAAGAGGTTTGTGATGAAGTGCTCAGCATAAGGACCTACATTACACTCAGAGTTTCATGGGGTTTAATTTTCCCTTCTCTTGTCTTTTTTCTTTTGGGATTTTTAGGTTTTTGGGGCAGGTTTGGGGGTATTTGGTGAGGGGTCTGTTTGCTAGGTTTTTTTAATTCATCTCTGCATTTACTTTGGGAAGCGTAGGAATTTTCTTCAGAAATCATTCCTGACTATTTTTAACAAGCTCTATTTTCCTCTTTTTTTTTTTTTTTTTTAAGTAGCATTTATTTAATGTGCTTTCATCTCTTTTTTCTGTGTTCTCACCATTGTAAATGGAAGGAATAGAGAGCCCTGGGAGCCTCCACACATCTCTTTCCCCACTTGTCCTACCTCTATTTTTGACCTGGCTCCGCTGTTAGAAATACTGCATGGCATTTGACACCATCTTAGAGAGCTCTTGAGGCTCATGTGGAAAAATGATTTAAAGAAAACACATTAACTTTTGAGGAATACCAGAACTCTCTGGGAGGCTCTTCAAACACTTTGCCTTCTGTAGCATCCTTTACTGGGTAGCCTGATCAGAGCTGCATTGACACATCCCTTAGCTCAGCAACCGTTGGTTTCCTAATATCCTAATATTGGTGTGGCCATCCAAACCCTCCTGTTTTGTTACACTGAGACCTAGATATCTATAGATATATAGATATAATATCATGATTGAAATGCACAGATCACATATTCCAAAAGGCAGAGCCTTTTAAAAAAGGCACAATTACAGCAAATTTAGGGACACTGATTTTAGTGGAGCCTGAGAAAAGCTGGCAGAGGATGCCTCAGATAATGCTGATCAAACTGCAGTAGAAATAAACCCCACCATAAACGTGGTGGTTTCCTGGATCTCATTTAAACCTCAGAGATTTTCCTCTCCAATATTTCAGCACTGAGTTGCTCAGGAAAGAAAATGTGGCACTGACACAGCACAGTGGAGGAGTCTCAGCCACACTCAGGGTCCAGCTGCAGCAGCCAGAGTGATTTCAGAAACAACATATGTCTGTTCTAAGAAGGGGTGATCAACTCCAGAACAACAAAAGGATCCAGCCCCATCAGATCACAAGACCAGGACACAGTTTTCCAAATCCCATTTACAGTATTGCAGGTCTTTAACAAGGCAAAATGCTTTTTCTGGTTCTAATCCAGTTGAAACAAGAGTTAGTTAATATAAAAGCTGTAATCTGCAATGAGAAGGTCAGACAGCATGATCACATAAACCTCTTCCTGTTTTGTCATCTATGACCTATAAAACTGAAACAGAGGTGACTGAACAAACTTCAGGACAGAGATAAACTCAAAAGTACTATTTTCTTTTTACAAGTCCTCAGCCAAATGCAACTCCTTAACTAATTCTAGCTTCCCTTGTGTCCCAAAGACATCCTGGTGTAGGATCAGGCACCAGGCTGAATCAGAAAGCAGATTCCTGAGGGATGGGTCACCTGCTGACCATTTCCAGCGCTTCCAAGGGGAGCTACTGGGATGAGAAGAATCCAGCTGCAAGACTGAACAACATTGTGAGTTTCACTCACAGGGATTAACTGAAAATCATGATTGGAAGTTCCAGTTTGGCTGAAATATTAGTTCAGAATTACAGCATTTGAGGGCTTTGGGGTACTTGCACTGCTGTCTGCTCCCAGCCTGACCCTTGGCTGCATAGTGAGCTCAATGGCACTACCCTTCTATGGACTCCACTAAATTAGTTTTTGTAAAGCAAGAAATTAACCTTATTCATTTGATAACTTGTTTGATATACAAAAGTACATTTCATTTTTGTCCCTGTCATAGCCACTGTCACTGGGATCTTCAAATCCCTTTTTCTACTTGTGTTTTATGGCTTTATTTCTTTTTCTAATTCTGTGACTCACACTAGTTCTGACCATGGCCTCTGATTTTATTTCCCTGCACAGTCCCTCAGGGGGGTCAAGACAGTGAAAACTATTTTTAAAAAAACACCAAGGGGAAAAAAGCCACTACTAGTGAAAGGATGGTGTCTCAAAGCAGCCAAAACCCTTGAAGGGCTTGGGAAAGGTTTCTGACCCAACTCTGAGGAACCAGCTCTGATGCCAGGAATGCTGCTGAAAGCAGCACATTCCAGCTGCTGGATATGATGGTCCCAGCCTGGAAGGTGCAGAGAGGGTGAGAGACATTTCTGCTGAGGAGCAACCATGGACTGGCAGCTGGCTGGAAGCCAGATTTGGGGGAGGCAAGAGCTACAGGCCCTGGAAACACTTCCAGCCTTTTGGATCTGGGTGTAAAGATTGGGGCAAGGCTCAAACCCAGAGCAATCCCCCCCTTCCTTTCCCCTGCCACCCTCCCAGGCACCTGCAGGGGATGTGCCAGCGTGACCTGCAGCCCGCTCAGCCCAGAGTTCTGCCTGAGACCAAAACTAGCTCAAGGGCCCTGGGAGCAGCCTGGGATCCCTCCAGTTATTTTTGGCTCAAGTGTGAGGCTCTTCTGGTTCAGTCTGTAAAATAAAGCCTAGGAGGAGTAGGTGTGGCAGTCATTGCCTACCTGGCAGGTGGCAAGGACGTGCTGCAGGCTGGTCTCCAAAAGCAGGCCAGAGCATTCTGCAATCAGCTGTACTCAAAGCAGCACCTACACATGGCACCAGCTCTCTGCTCTCCTTCCTGCTCAGAATTTCAAGTAAGCCTCAGAAAGGGCCACACACCACAGAATTTGCACAGCTCAGCCTGCAGTCCTTGTTACACGCAAAGAATACACCCAAGTTCAAAGACCAAGAGCAACCAGCTGCTTGATGAAGTTTAAACTTTGAAATAAAGCAAATTACTGTATGGTTTTGCACCAATGCACACACAGAAATAACTAACTTGTGATCAAAGGGAAAAGGAAAAGCATGGTAAGTTTTTCAAGCTCTGCCCTACATTTCAGTATAAAATTACATTAACACACAATTCCCACTTTTCCAATTTGTTTGCGGCCACGTAGCAAGACTGAGTACAGGAAAATCTATTTCTTGCAACCATTCAGAGGAAAACAGAGAGATAATAGCAACAGATTTATTTCATATCAACCAGTATTTGTTTGCTTGTAACCCAGCCTAAACATCATTAATGCAAAGAGGTGTTTTTCCATGAACACAGAAGTAATTATTTGTTTAGCACAGATATTTGAAAGAAATTGCAAAAGGAACACAGGATTATGATATTCTACCACACAATATGCATTTAAAACGTGGGAAATTCACACCTCAGTGGTTTTGCCATCCAGATTACACAGATATCATTCTTTTTCCACATAAAATGCTCACTAACATTTGAAACAGGTAATGCTACTCCCAAATGACAACTGCACAGGGCTACAATAGATGTTTCTATCCCTTTTGTTTCTATTAAATAACAAGTGATAAAAATAGAACAAGTCACTGCATGCTGCCGACAGTTTTGTAGATTTTCCTTTTGCTTTGCTGCCTTTTCCTCTTTCTTATGTTATCTGTCTCAATCTGATTTCCCTTAGCTTGAGGAGTATTCTGCAGGCATTTGATTGATGAAAATCAAAATTACTGAACCATTCCCCAAACCCAAATAAATAAGTAAACAAACAGAATATTCCTTAGGCTGGCCAGCATTTAATAGCAACACTTGCAGCTGAAAAACCAAGATTGCTGACCTCAATCACTCTCATCTAATTAAAGAAAATTAGTTAGAAAAGCAATTCTACCACAAACCAGCTAATATCCTTGTATTCTGAAATACCTGTTCTGCCTATTCTACAATAAAATACACATTCCTTTTGTTTACAGTCACAATGCCAGTTTAAAACCCCACATTTTTACTCATACTTGAAAAATGTTTAATTTCAAAGCAATTTCTACATGTGGAATGTGTCTACAGACTGTATTAGCAGATTTTCAAAATTATCAAAATAAAAACACCCATGTGAAAGCACAGACAAACCATCACACACACACATCTCTCTGCATAATTATAGAGGAATACAGGAACTCTGACTTGAAGCCTAGCAACAGTATCCAAGTATTAGTTAGTCTGCTAATCAACTACCAAAAACTCACACACCAGCTCAATGTGCTTCATTTTCCTAAAGCAAACAAAAAACCAGACAAAAGAATCCTATCAGTCCTGGCTCCAGAGCTGCTGAAGGACAAGATGCACAATAGAAAACAAACCTTGTTCACTTGAAGAAGAACAACCCATGTCATTTACTCCGTCTGAAAATTCATCCCATCACAAAGAACCAAGGCAAAAGAGAGATTTAAAAATAGGTTATCCAAGTCAAAGGATTATCAGCTTGCAACACACTTAATATCTGCATATCTGTATGTAATGAAAGCTTCAAAATTCTTACATATATGATTGGGTTTTGTACCTCCATCCTATAGAAGCCATAGTAAATTCTGTACAGCAAATGCTTCCTAAATCTGCTGTGCTCATTTACTCACAGACAGCTGCAGGCTGGATGAAAACAATCAGGGATTAACTTTTCTATTCATCACGTCTTTTAATCCATTACTTTCTCTTAGTTTGCAATAAATAAATGCATAAAGTTAAATAAATTATAAATGTGCTATGGTTAGTTAAAAGAAAAAAGAAGTTTAAAAGGGACACTATTATTATTTTTAAATATTTTTAATGGTGTGCAACTGCTGTACATCAGGGGTATGTGTAAGGTCTTCCTCAAACCATAAAAGAAGATGCAACAATAGTCACTGAGCTGGGATACACTTCTGGGTCCCAACAACTTCCAAAATAACCAATAATTAAAATAAGCTACTCTGGTGCTGTTATTATTCTAAACAAAAAAAAAACTAACTAATTTGGGAGTATGATGAATTGATATAATCTGAGAAGCCACACTAAGCATTTCATACTGCTTGTAAAACGAGTTTCTAAGTACCTTATGGTAATAGGGTTTCTTGCTTTATGAAAAATACTATTGTAATTTGTTTCAAATAGGATTACTTTTTAAATGATATGGCAATTTCCATCCACCTTTCAAACATCTGCCATGAAAACAAAAGGGATTCCCTCATAAAAGAGAAATACAATGAAATCTGCATCTTGTTTTTAATCCTTTATGAGCACCTCTTTTTTTCTGCCTTTGGATTCCATTATCTTTTCTGTTTGATTCAATCTTACAAAACAGCCTCATCCCAGTCCAGAGTAAGAATTTTCCTGGTAGAATCAGCCAGGGGGGTTTTATTGGACTAAAGCCACAGGAATCCCTTGCAAGGCTTTTTCTTCATAGGTTTATTCACATTACTCCATGGGACATTATTCTCACCTTTTTTGGCTCTAAAATATTTTTTATATTTTTCTTCTTTTTCCAGAACAGCTGGAAGTCTTACAATTATTGCAAATAAGCTAATTTTATATATGCCTAGTTTTCATATCTATCTGATGTGAAAGTGCTTTACAATTAAATTAAAAGAAGAACAATCTTGGTGGGATTCGATCTGTAGGACAAAGATTTCGTGGCTCTGATGTAAATCAGAATTTTCTTTCTAAAATAGAGTCTAAAATAATTACAAAGTGCAAAGAGATTGGGATTGTTAAGTGAACTTAAAACAATAACAAGTTTTAATGAACTGGTTCAGTATCAAAATTCAGAATCTAAACAAAAATATTTTCTGAGGGATGAGTGATTAAAAGTTTCTCAAGAGACTTATTAGTATGAATAGTGCTCATCTTCCTGAGGATACTTCCCAAGCTCTTCACTATTCCTTCCCCCTCTGCTGTCTCTAAGGAGGTGCATTACTCAAGTGATAAATTTTGGAATACATCCAAAATTATAGGAACACAGTGGGTAACCAGACAAGCACAAGAAGCAAAAGCCAACTTGCTGAAGCTGAAATGCTGACATCACTCTGCACATTCATCATCACAGCAGCTCTCAGGTTTTCTGCTCAGGATTTGGTTCTTTGATTTACTCTTCTTTTTTTTTTTTTTTCCTCCACTAGGAGACTCCAAAAATGGACATTTTAACAACTTCATTTTTCATAAGTAATAAAACTTAAAGGACAAATGTACGGCTCAATTAAATTAGGTGGGAGGAAATAAAATAATGCAATGTTTACTCTTTAAGACAAATCTATTCATTTAAACAGTCATGCTCAAGCCACCATCTTGCAAAAATGGCAAATGAATAATAGAAGCACCAATATTTCTATTTTTCAGTGGCAAAGATGGAGGCATCAGAAAAATTTGGAGAATTTTCCCATAGAATGTATTTTCTAAAAATTTTTCTAGAAATCACCAAATCCTATAAGTCAGCAAAATACCCCATTACCCATATGTAAATATAAACAACAATAAGACACTCAACCTAATAAGAACAACATGTTCATTTTTAATTCATGCTTTACAGATTATTAATAAATATAGATTGATGAAGAATTTTTATTTGGAAAGGAACTATCCCATTATCCCAGAAAAAAAAACCCCTTCCAGCCTATCTCTGAACTTTTATGCAGAAGTTATGACTTTGGTGCATTTTGCCCTCAGTTTTCTCAGTGCACACAGCAAGAGCTGAAAGTGCTACAAGAACTAACATTACCACAGAACCCTCAACCATATCCCTGCAGATCATATGCAAAAAGGAAGGGAAAGGGAAAGTAGTCCTTAATCCACATCCTTAGTTTTATATTTCATGTGAGCTGGCCTCATTTCCCATATAAATGAAATACTCAAGTCAGAGATTTGCCTTGCTGAGTTAAATCAGTGCCGGCGAGTACACAGAGCCTCCTGCTGCAAAAGAAATGCCTTTTTTTGTTCAACTTCAGGATATTTCTCTGGAACTTAAATTAACTTGAATTAAAGCATTTTAACCTATTTTGTTAAACTGTATTAGGCATCATTTGTATCAAACTGGCTTTTATTTTAATGGCAAATCTCTGCATAAAAAGATATTGAAAGAGCCTCCAATTTTTTTGTCAGGGGCCCTTAAGGCCCTTAATGCCACCAAACTCAGAGAGAGGGAATGCTCTCATGGATGTGAGGAGTTGGCTTCTACCATATATTCATTTAATTGTGGAGAAGCATCTTTCTCCATTTTCATGTTTTGATCAATTATTCCTATTTGGGAGCTGCTTTTAGGTGAGGCCAATCTGGAAGGGAAGTGGATGTGTATTTAGTTTATTACAAACTGACTAATTTATACTTAGAAAGCACCTAGCACTTACCACATTTTCCTCTTCAGAGTATATTTTTGAAAACATTTCAGCTTTTTCCCCATCTGCATTTTTTTACAAGAGTCACTTTTCAAACCTCCCTGAAATGTCAGCAGCCCTGTGGTTGTATCTCACATAGAATCAGTTTTAACATCTTTGCAAAACCCTGGCACAAACAAGCACAACTTATTTTCAGAGTCTGTAAATATTTTGCTTACCAATATCAGCTTCCCTGTGATTCTTGATGTATTCAGCAAGCTCAAAATTTCCCGCTATTATAGCCACCTAAAGGGTTGTAAAATAGGCACAATTAATATGTTGCCATCACTTGCCAAGAAGGAAAACATGTCACATCACTGACAAACATCAGGCAAAGATATCCTCATTTCACCAAGTGGAGCAATTCTATTACTTTCATTCTGCCAAACAGATACTGGTATCTGAAACACCGATACAACACTGAAACAGCAAGAAATGAGATCTTAATCTGTTGGTAAGAGCACTGCCAGTCCCCCAGCTGCCCATTTCCCAGGAATGCTGGCATGGTGGCAGTCTCAGGAGGCTGCTGGAAGAGCTGCTGCTCTTCACATGGTGGCAGTCCAAGGCAGCAGTGAACATTAAGCACAGCATCCCCAAAGCTCTGAGAGCTGTACTGGTGTGTGGGGAGTGCTGCAGCAGAGACACACTGAATATGTTATCTCCCTTTAATTGCTCCTGCCTCGCTCCTTACCTGAGCAATAAAAACAGGAGCTGAAATGCAAAATACACAAGAGAGCCAAAGAACAAGAGCTACCAATATTCAGGTTCCACTAAGGCACCAAAAATCACATTGAAAGAAAGAGACTGGCAAAGTTTATGCATATGTATAGAGTTTAAAATGTCTAAATACATTGAGTTCTAAATTAATAATTTTCTTTTTCATTTATTTCCTGATTGTTGAACACCGATCTGAATTCTCATTTCAATAGACTTAAAAAGAAAAACATCTCCAACAGGTGTGAGGGAAGCAATTTGATTTTGCCATTGCTGGCTTCTCCCTTTTTCTTCTTCTCCTCTTTTTGCCCTGAATATCAAGGAATTGTCTTTTCTGGCGCCATTTTGCAGCTGTGACAGATCCTGTTCTCATCCACAGTGGCACTGTGGATTTCCTGATGTATGTGCAAGGCATAAGCTGGGCTGGCCTTTCTCACAGAAACTTCTGTATCTGCACAGTGCAGGTTAAAAAAAAACTGAAAAAAAATCTTGCTGTAGGATTCTCTTGGATATAGGATGGTATCCAAGAGAGTCAGACATGAGAAATTATTAAAAACTCCATGCAAATTTCTGAACTGATGACCAAGAAAAATTATTTGCTGGTTTTTGCCTCTCCACATATGAAGAATGATGCAAAGGAAGACTTAAATGCAATGGTCTTAGGGAGTGTATGAAGTACAGTTAAAATCAGCAGTATCTTGGAATGTAACAAACATAAGATTTTGTTTCTACACTCAGCCTAGGAAATTGAATGGGCAATTTTATTTACCAGTAACCAAAGCAATCTAATACAGAAATCCCTGAAATTGAAGACTTTACACCCAAGCTGTGGCTGCCCCATCCCTGGCAGTGTCCAAGGCCAGGTTGGATGGGGCGCGGGATAGTGGAAGGTGTCTCTGCCCATGGCAAGGAGTGGATCTGGGTGACTTTAAGGCCCTTCCCAACTCAAACCATTCTGGGATTCTGTGATCAGGGAGGTTGGACACAAGCAGGTTAATGCACCAACACCTCAACACCATCCAAACCATCCATCTGAAAATTGCTATTTTAAACACTGGTAAGCCAACCTTTATTCCAGAAGCCCCTCCAGACAGAAAGAGTTTCTTAGCATGGATGACATATCAGAATCTGGCCCCCAGCCTCCTCTGGGCAGCCCATGATTCTCCCTGGCAGGCAGCACTAGGAAACCAACAGCAGAGCTGTACCAATCTTCCCTCTTTAACTTCCAATTCTGCAGCCTGGCTGGCTCCAGGTTCATAACAGCAACATTTGTGCAGAGCTCTGAGGTTTTCTCTGCATTGTAAGCAAGTGGTAATACTTCTCTCTGATGTTACCCCTAATTAGCAGTAAAATTCCAGCAAGGGGTGGAATTCAGTGACAGGCAGCTTGCTAGACAGCAGCCATGGTACTCAAATGAAAGAATTTTTGATATCGAGCAGATTTTAAACCTCAAGGATAAACATGCTCTTCAAGTGATAAACATACTTTATTACTTGGGGAAAAAAAAAAAAAAAAAGAAAGATATTTCCAGATAACTAAGAGACAGCTTGACAGGGAATTGTTCCTGTATTTGCTTCTGAACCAAGCAGCAGATTCAGCAAGCTGAAGGAACCATTTTTCTCAATTTAATTCACTTCGATGCACTAAAAACAGTACGTAAAATCCTTACAGCAAAATGAAGGAAAGATATGTTAAGATCTAAGGAAAGCAAGGAAAAGTTAAAAAGTACAAATATTTCTTGGCATAACATCAATGCACTTCACTTGAATTTGATGGGTAAAATGTGTGGGAGAAAGTGAAGTCAGAGCAAAATCAGAAAGGCACAAAATTATTCTCATTCAACTTGTACAGTTACAAATCACAAAGCATGGAAACCTTAGCCCTTTTTCCATACAAACGTGTCTTAAACCAAAATTATAGTGAGTTCACATGAAGATATAAATGTGAATAATACATTAGGACAGTGAATGGTCTTCACAAGATCCAGAGATAGAACCAAGTGAAGGTGGTAGAAATTCTTTCCTTGATCAAGTACCTAAATCAGAGACCAACTGAAGCTCTATATTTGTACTAAATTTCTTTGTACTTTAGAAAAACATAGTAATGCAGCATGTTGGCAGAAAATACTAGAGTTTGATTCTCTCCATGCTTCATAATTTACATGGTTTTAAATAGCCATAGTTTGTTTTTCAGGATGTTCTGTAGACAAGTGCTAGATTTAAAATTAAGAGGTTGTGGCAGGAAAGAAGGTTTTGTTTGAGCTTTCTTTTGATCACAAGACATCTCCTCTTGGCAGTGAAAAAGTAGCACAGCCAGCAAAACTGCAGCAAAAGTTGCTTCCAATTCCAGTAGGAACTGGATTCCAGTCATCAAAATGCATCACGTGCATGTTTACAGACATGAAATATCACCATGAAAGGCTGGAGGTAGCACTTTACAACTAGAGGCTATCTACCAACTCTGTTATGCTGAAGCTTCAAAAATTGCAGCTTTTCTAAAACTGCATATGCAGCAGTCTTGCCATAATTCAGGTTCTTACATTCCTGCAGCAAATATCCTTTCATGTCATCCTTTTGACATTTATCTCACATCAAAAGTCTGTGTATCCTCAGTCACATTACTCTGCAAACCTGATAAAACCTGGTTCTGCATCTTGTATGAGGTAAAAGCATCACTCACACACAATTTGCACTAAAACCTGCTTTGTGCTTTGCCATGATTTTAAAGGGTGTCTTTACTTTGCATCCAGAATCAGAAAGAGTTGACCTGCAGGGTCCCAGTATGGTGTCAATCAATGCCCAGCAGAAAAGCCTGACTCAGTAATTCAGTGCTTTTAAACCCAAACCAGGATTTTTGTCTGCTGCAGACATTTGGTTGGGAGCCCTGCCACATTCTACTGTACAGAAAGCAGAAATTATCTTGTTGGGGTTTTTTTAATCAGCATTAGAGGCAATTTTATATGAATGATAGTAACCAAAGTGAATCGCTTATCAGCTCCCTCCCAAGCTTAATTGACCCCACTAAGGCTGTTGACATGGGTACCTAATTATTACCAAATTACCTTTGATAACACACATGTCTGGCCTGAGTAAGTCTGCCACAGGGAAACAAGCAGAGAGCAAAGCTAAGCAGGAAGATGGATCTTGGTAGGAGGCAACTGATATAAAATAAAAAGAGAGGATAAAACCATGCTGCTGGACAGTGGTACCTCCTCCTATTCCCACAATGATCTGCCTCCAGCATGACAAGACTTAATGGAGTGCCCAAACCAGGTCCCAGCTGGGACACCCTGACGCACAAAGCCATGGGCTGAACAACTCACTGGAGCAGAGCCAGGAGCTGGCTGTCACTCAGTGTGTGTAACAGGGAGCTTGACCAGAAATGTTGTGTTTACAGAGACATTTCCTGTGCCTGGGGAGAAGCAGAGCTGTCACAGACACCCTGGTGTCTCACAGACAGATGTTTCTTTCAAACGATGCAAGGTTCCAGGGCCTCGCTGTTTGCCGTGGCAGGCAGTGCCAGATGCTCTCCTGCCAAGGCAAGGGAGGAAGGGAAGGAGTTCAATCGACACTTGGCCAGTTGCTACGGGTGGTAACCAAGGGACAGCTCAGCGGAGTGGAAACCTGAATGAATGAATGAATGAAGCAGCTGCACGGCAGGGACTGAGAGGGAGAGGCAGGAGGTGGGAGCATCCCAGCACTGGGCAAGGAGCAACACCCTCAACACTGGCACCTTCACAATCGGGCTCCTGCTCCTGACAGATCATTCCCACCCTTGGCTTTCTGATATTCACAGTCAGAAACAATCCTTCTGGATAAAGGAACCTTCACAAGTGGGTCTCTTTCTCCTGACAGATCATTCTCAGTCCTGGCTTTCTGATATCCGCAGTTAGAAACAATCCCTCTGGATAAATGTCACAGACATGTTTCATGAAAAGTCCTTTCCTTAGGATTTTTTCTCCTGACAAGCTGAGAGGCCTCAGAAAATGTAAACAATGATTATCTGCTGCTGTGGAATGCAACAGGTAGATCTGAGATTGGTCTCATGTGGTTGTTTCTAATTAATGGTCAATCACAGTCCAGCTGTCCAGACTGTCTCAGTCAGTCACAAACCTTTGTTATCACTCCTTTTCTATTCTTAGCTGGCCTTCTGATTAAATCCTTTCTTCTATTCTTTTAGTATAGTTTTAATATAATATATATCATAAAATAATAAATCAGCCTTCTGAAACATGGAGTCAACATTCTCATCTCCTCCCTCATCCTGGGACCCCTGCAAACACCACCACAGATAAAGGCACTGTTTAAGTTGCCTTTCAGGAGTAAATTCAGAAATTAAATATTTGAGGTATCAGGTACTGCTTTTTCTGCATCACGTTCCCCAAAGAAACTTAGTTTAAATCATGGCAAATAAAAGTACTTTGTGTAAACAGTGAAACTGGCCGGATGTCCCGTTACAGGTTTCAGTGTGACAGAGTTTCACAGAGTTTTCAGACTCTGCATCAGACAGAAGTAGCACTGAATCACCACCATCTCTCTGTTTAGCCACATAAATGCAGTTCTAAAGATATCAATTTACTTACAGTCAAGTATTTACATTTTTATGGGGACTAATGCAGTTTTTTGTTCCTTTTGGGAAATTAGAAGTTGTATTTACACTTTACCTGGCACTAACATTTCACAACTGGTATTTTCCCGCTCTTGAAATGTATCACAGATAGAGATTATATCAAATACCAAATTATTTTGTAGCCTGTTAACAAATACAATTTTAGAGCTTTATGGGCTAGCCCCTGAAAGACAAACACCACAGCAAAATTACACTACCACTCTTGGGAACAAACTGCTCCACCCAAGGACAAACAACAGAAAAAAGAGAGAAACTGAAGCTGTCCCATCTCAAATCAAGACAATGAACTTTGGCAAACTTTCTGTGTGGGACTGAAGAGAGCCTATTAGTCCATTTATGTTGCACTCAGTCCAGGCTTCTGCATTTCTGCTGCATGTGCTTACATTTGAGAGATCCAAAGCTCTGAAATGCAGAGCCTTTGGAGGGAGCAGAGGGAGCTGCAGGGTTGGAGCTGCCATTCACAGTGAGCACATAAAACATCACCACTCACCACCTGCTTTTTGTCCCCCTGCTCTTCTCATCCAGACCAATTTCCCTTTCCTGAGGAAAGTGCATTTCATTATTCTTTCCTTCAGGGCTGATGTTCCACCTTTCTCTTGTCTCTGCCAGCCAGAAGTGTTTATTGAATGATGGCTTTTCCAGAAAGCTTCGATTGGCAGTAAGCTCAGGCATGGTGCTGTACATGAAAGGAGGTAACTCCAGCCCAGAAAAAAAGTGAATTAAATCAGTGCAAATGCAGGTGGACAGACAGGACACTGAGGTGAATCTTCCTTACAGGCTCCTGTCTTCAGTGGGAATCACAAGAAAGAGGTCACACAACCCTGTGAATAAAACTGTAACCATCAGACTCCAGAAACTGCCTTCCACTTCAACCACAGGCTCACAAAACCATAAATTATTTCTCATTCCAGCAAGGATTATATTATTTTAACAATGAAAAAACACCACTCAAGCAGCCACAATCATCACACAACAGGACTGACTATCAGCAGAGGTACGTGAGAAATTAACACAAGGGAATTTAGAAGGAAGCATTGGAATCACTTCCTTAATTAAAAGATTTTCAGAAATGATCTTTCACATAACATAATCAGGATGTGCTTGCTTAGTATTACAAATATATAACTACATTGCAATAACCACAGCTTTTGGAGATTGACACCTCTTTAATTTGATAGAAAAATCCAATGGTGTTTACTGTGGGGCAATGGAAACGTAACATAGCTAAACTTCAACGTATTTATTTTCTACCGTGTCCTCTGGAAAGAAAGGCTCTCCCTAATAAAGCCAAGAGATACCTGGAGTCTAAAGCCACTTTGAATTTAGTCCCAGCACACCATCAAGCCCACAGCAGTCATCCCCAAGGACATCAGGAAGTTAAATTTAGGTTGTTAAGTGCCAAGCCCCTGTTCCCATGCGTGCCCGTGGTAGGACACGGCAGCGGGAGGCTCCATCCCTGATAAATGGTGACACAAAAGCACCCAGCACACCCAGCAGACTCAAACAAATCCCATCCTAAATGGATCTGCATTAGCTGCTCTCATGTAGCGTGTGGATTTTATAACTCTCTCAGCGGGACAGATGGAGTTCAGTTTGGAAAAGCAGGAAGCAATCTGTGTTCCGAATTTCTTTCCCATAGGTGTGGGATGGAAATGTATCGATCACCCACTGTTGGTTCCTTATGCAATTCCAGGAGCCTGCACTTGAAGAGATGTTTATCGATTCAAAGAGCACCTCAAGTACCTGGAACTCAAGAGTCCTTAGGAAAGGCATTCTCTTGTAAAGCCTGAGCAAAACGTTAAAATGTGGAAAACATTGTTCTGAGCTCAAACCACAATGCACACCTCAGGTGTTTGCCATCAGAATGTTAAGAATTCTAAATGGGTATTTCTCTGAACCAGCTGGAAAATCCTACACAATTGCCACAGCCATTATAACCTAGAGGCAGAACTGCTGAACAATCATGAATTCTTTATTTCACATAGCAAAAATCAAAGGGCAAAGTTTCACCCCACATTTTGTAGTTCCATGGATTGCTGTTGATTTTTGACTTTGAGGCTACGACACAGCAAAAGAAAAGTAGCAGAAGCTTCTTGGCTCACCTCATTAAAAAATAAAACCTATTGCTTGATTACTATTCTATTAATATCACTAATTCCCTGTCTTTATCTAACAGTGCTGCTGAATACATAGAATATGAATGATATAAAACATGACCTCAAGGAGATACATATTCTTGCCTTATGGAGACACACATTTACACTCCAAAACTATATTAAAAAATAATCAATTCTGAAGCTGAGATGTAATACATCTATTTAGAAATTTGTCAGAAGCAAATCACTACTTTAGGAAGTTTACGGTTGTGCAGTATTTTGTACATTTAATAAAATAATAATGCTTTTGTTGAAAATAGATCAGAACTGAAAGGTTTTATTTTATAAATAAAATTAATTTTATCCATTTGAAGTTCCCTTTCATGTGTAACATTTTCGAAATTGGGCAAAACTCACCGATGTAAGGTAAGATAGAATAAAGAAAAGCAGTAAAATTGAATTTATTTTCTTTAAATAATAGCCAGTAAAGGTTTATATTAATTGCAGAAATAACCCACATTCTCTACCAGGACAATAAAATGCTGACAATTTTCCTAAATTACTTTATAGTAATGTTATGAAGAAATACAAGTAAAAAAATCATATTCAGCATTTTTCTACATGCTTCTTTCCTGGACAGAAGAGAACTCTTAACATTTTTTAATTATATAATGTAACACAAGCTCAATATTATGCATTTTGAAAGGAATTAACTGTGTATATTAATAGATCTGATGTCCAGTAGATGGCAAAATATCAGCAACCACCACCTTTAATCTTGGCACTTGATTCATTCAAACCCCAAAGTAATTTTTCTTTTTGTTTCCAATATCCACTTTCTATTTCATTGGAGAGCAGGATTAGGTTTACCTTTTGGATGTTTTCTGTCTATTATCTGCTTGAAAGATAATTTCATCTTCGTCAGGTCTCGATACAACAAAGCACAATAATGTTACTATCCTTTAAATAGTCCTTTGAAGACAGTTTCTTCACCACTGAATTTTTTTTTCCTCCAAGAGCATTCTGCTGCTACTGTTCCCAAATTTGCCAGCACATGTTAGCATACTGTGTACTAAAATCTCTTAGCAACAATATCTTAGTGTCTAACATTTCCCTTCTTCCAACTATGATTCACGGAGCCATCTGTAGTCAGATATTGACATGCAGCATCCTAAAATAGGCACCTTACATTTGCTCAACAACTAGTTTTAGCATCTGAAAATATAAATTGTGGGGAGAGGGCCAATATTTCTGTGAGGCTCCTCAGCATTCCCTGGATCATTTCAGCACTGTTTAAACAAAGGCTCGCCACGAGCGCTTCGCCTCAATATCGAGGGCAAAGTATTCGCGCTTTTCCAAACGACAGCGCCGCTTACGTAACCCTCTGAGCAATCCCAGGCTTCCCTGGTGAGGACCCCCTCACACTGCTACTCAGGCTGTTTTTAATAGTAATCAAAGACTAGGTTTTCAAGCTCCAAGATCCGGGCCATCTTCACACCCTTGGAAGCCTCAGGCTCATGGGAAGCATCCCACGATAGGTGGGACAAGGTCATTGTCCCAGCTGGGTGAAGACAAAGGGACTTCTGCTGTAGGAAATGCAACAATATCCCACGCTCAGGAAGAAAATTTACAACCACAGCCTCCCAAGCACTGCTTTTGCCTCCCAAAACTCTTAGCAAGCTTGCCCTCAGATAATACAGCATCTTCTTTTCAGCTGCAGCAAGTTAACTCTTAGCAGCAAAGACTTTGCATAACCCAAGTTATTCGTGGCAATGCGCTGTGCAGCTCTGTACAACTTAGAAGAATAGTGCTGTACTAAAAATGTTAATTAAACAGGAACAGGAAATGTTAATTAAAAATAATCATATTCAGTAGAATACATTATATAGGAAGAGTTGATTGGACAGATTTGGAACTGTCTCAAGTGTGAGAAACACACTTTCACCCCAGCAAAATCAGTGGGATTTCATCCACTTCAAAGAAGCTGAGATTTTACCCTAAATACTTTTCAGCAATTAATATTTTAAAAACAAGCAAACACACAACAACATGCAGCCAAATACAGCTGGACTTTATCAAAAAAAAAGTACGCTGCAAGCATAATAGTGCTGGCACATTTTCCTTGCTAAAATGCTGGGTTTGCTTGCAAGAGATTTGACAGCCCCCATGGGTCTTCTGGAATACACTCAGTAGCCATGAAGCTGTGCCAGGGCTGAGCAAATTCCAGTCAGAATACGGGGAAGGCAATCACTCTGAATGACCTCTTTTCTGGCTGTTTTAGGTCCTGCAGCGCTGTCCTAGCAGGACTGGACAGCACCTAAAATGCCTGCATCTTTGTTCATTTTCCAGTCTTCGTTACTAAGATTTAAAAGGCAGAACCTGTGTTTTATTCTCCACTGTCCTTTCACGAACACACACAACTGCATGAATTAGCCATGACTGAATACCTCCAGATTAAATTAAGCCTGCATGGACACCAAGATAAAAAAAATGTAAGTCCTTCCCTCACAACATGGGAGTAAATCACTTCTAAATCATCTCCTCCCTAGGCTTTGAAATGCAAACTTAACTCCTAGGACAAAAGGAGTCGTTGTTATGCAAGAACCAGCTTGACAGGAAGTGTTGAACTGAATACACCAGCAAGTCGAGCAGAGTTACAAGGAAACATGTCAGGAAGCCTAAAAAGGAACACGCAGGCAAATCCAATCCCAGGCACAACTCCGCTGCCTCACGACATTCTTTTATTTCCCCCTATTTCTTGCAAGAAGAAGTAACTCAGATTTTTAAGTTCTCCTACTTTGTTCGGGCTGTATTGAGCCTCCTCCATGGTCACTGCCTCTATTTGGAAATACTATGTTTCTATTTATTCTAAAAGTAGAGGAAAAAGCCTTCCATCTTCTTCCTGCTTCTCTGCTGAAACGCCACCCAGCAAGTTATCCTCAAGCAAGATGCATTTGCCTACACTAATGTTTTAATTATTAAAACAAAGCAGAAAAAGCCAAGTGTGATACGCACACACATTTACAATTACAGACTCATTCCTCAGGAAAATCTAGCTCAAGCTGGAAAGAGCCATCAAAAGCCAGTTATTACATAATCCTTATTACTGCTACATGGGCGAGCAGCGGTTCCAAAGGAGTATTTACTGAAAGCAGATAAAGCCAGGTTGCAGCATCAGATGAATCAGATAAGACACAGCCAGCAACAAAATTGACTTAATTTTCTTCGTCCCCTCCAATAATATGCTAAATCAAAAAGCCATGAAATGCAATCTTCTCCAGCTGAACTCTCCTAGAAAAAGGCTGAGAACGTGTGTTATTTGCTAGGTTTTGTTTTCCTTGGTGCTACGGGTAACATTGGGCTGTGCAGAGAATTCAGCTCAAGGGTTTACAGGTCTGTGCTGCTGTAGAATGAAATCTTCCACCTTGCCAGGCAGCCTTACCTCATGGAAAAGCCAAAACCCACCACGTTAGCAGCTTCTTCCCTGAACAATTTCAGAAAAAAAGTCTTCCTACTCACAGCAGACAGACACTTCCCACTATTTCACAGCAGAAACTTTCAGGGATTCAGCTCTGCAAACACTTAATAATATAGTGTTGCTTCAACTGCTAAACCAAATGGCTGGAAATCCTTTTGGAAAGCCCTTAGGATAAAATGCATCGGTGAATAAGACACTGTGATTATTTTACCTAATACATTTGGTGGCTCCATTCCAAACTCTGTGGGTTAACTACAATAAAACCTTTGGAAACAGCAGTCTAGCAATAGCCCATGCCAATAACATACTCTGATGGAGATGGGATTGCCAACTGCATGCCAGCAACGCTCCCTCCAAATGGCAGTGGAAGAAGATGCTAAGTCTGTCCTTCAGGCACAGATTCTACATTTCTATAAGGAGCAAGAACTTGGATATAGCCAGAAGATAACGCTGAGTAGCCTGTTTTGAAATGCAAAAGCAGGAGATGATGCCACACAGCACTCAACCATCATAACTCCAAGCATGAATCCATTCCTGCAGGGCTGAAGTGCCCCCGAGTCCCACTCACAGGTTATTTTATCTCCCAGAAAAACTGAACGGTGTTAACATCTGAAAACAACATGATTTAAATTAGGATTATACAAATCCCCACTGCCTCTTGTAACTTCACCCACAACAACTAACTGTCTGAATCACACTCAAGCCGTTCCTACTCTAAGGCAAGAGCTGGTGGTGACCCTTACAATTTACTTTGTTTATTTGTCCCCTTTTGGAACTTCTGAACGTTTTTCTGGTGGGAGAACAAACAGATTGGCTTCTAGCTACCTCAGAGGGTGCACTTTTCCCAGAGAAATTGGACTGCCTGTGGCAACACCTGAGGCATGTCAGCTGGACAGCCCTGTCTGAGCATGGAGAGAATGGGGAAAGGGGGAAAAGAGGGGTCTTGGATCATTTACATGGAACACAACACAACAGATGGTCACATGGAGACTCCTCCAGAGTTTGCTTTTGGTTAAAAAAATGAAGACACATCCTGCAGTTAAGTATTTTTAGCATATCCAAGCATGGCAATATTTTACCTTTCTCAATAAAAGGTAATCATACTATATCATTATTTTATGCTTTACTTCCATTTGACTGCATTTTTGGAAAATGACAGGGTTAAAACAAAGGTCAGAAGGGACCAGCCAGTACTAAGAAAACCATCCCTGAGTCAGGACGAATCAATTTAACTCTATTTTGTATCCATATGTATTTTTCTGCTTCTGTATCTCTAATATTCACAGGAATATTTCATTTGCCACTACTTCTCCTGATATCATTTCAGTTATTCCCCTTCCTTTTAATTATTATTTTTATTTTAATTACGTCTTTTTAAGAAATTGTGCTGCGTGTCCCTACATATATACAGACTCATGTACATTTTTGATTTTTAAAGGAAAAAATCCATAGTTTGTTCTGGGGTGGTCACTTGTATAGATTTATTTTTTTTTTTCTAAGTATGAGTAAGTTCCATTATTTGACTAAAATCAGGAAAAAGCTGGAAAAAGCTTGAAGTCTGACTAAAGGCAGAATGCATCATGAGCTCATAGCTGTATATTTTGCCAACTATACCCAATATTCAGTGACTCATTGTTCACACAGGTGCTTCACAAAAGGAATTAAGATGGAAATAAATAAGTGGAAAAAGCAAAGTCTTTGTGTAATTCAAGTGCTCCATGAACACAATGGTTCCATACTTGAACATCATGACAGGAAGCATTATTTTATATTTGTGAAGATGCCTTTTTGAGGCACCTGATCAAGATTTTGGGGTTAAAATTAGCTTTCACACCCTTTCCAAAAAAAAAAAAAAAAAAAAAAAAGGCAAAGAAAAATACCTGAGAAGAACTTTCTGCCCTTTGCCTGTAAATTTCACCCAAAAGAGAATAATTAAAAATGCCAATAATCTAAATCTAAACTGGGCTTTGGGAAGCCATTTTAGTGAGGTGCTGGATATGCCCAGCTGTGTCTGTGTTCCCCCCAGCCAGCTCAGCTTACAAATCCACGGGTTTAGTTCCTACTCCTGGTTTTGGAGCCCTTGTGTCTGAGTCAGTCTGGAAACCAGTTCCCACTGCCAGGTTGTTAACGTGGAGATCAGCACACAGGGCAATAAAAGAAAATAAAACTAAACACCACAACATAAGACAACAGGGGAGAGAGGACAAGGAGGGGTGGGTCAGCACAGTTTTTCAGTGTGAGGAAAACAACACATGTTTTCCCTTGCCCAGACTCCAAAAGAGCTGAATCATTTTGTTTTTCCAAATAACAGAGATAGCAGGCATGAAAAATTTCAGTTCAAATGATTCAAACCTGGCAAAAAAAAAAATGTGAGCAATGGAAAATAGAGGCAGGGCCAACACACTGAAAGGAGCAATTCTACCTGCAGTGGAGCTGGAAGATTGCTGTTCCTCCTGCAACCCATGGGATGTAGGCACATGGATTATTCAGGCTGGTCTGGGACAGCAAGGGTCAATTATTAGGGACACCTGAGACACAAGACATTCTCAGGTACAACCCTGCCCTTAAAAGGTGGCACTAAATACCACCTCAGAATAGCTGTTCTGTACATTGAAACACATTTGTTCTAAAAACACTGACTAATTGTAAGCACTATTAGCTAAAATAGTGTTTTATTGCCCATTTGAATTATTCATATGGAGCTGCTGATCACTAAAAGAGAAAGACCTGATAAACAAGGTGTATGGTCATTTTAATTTACTTCGTTTCAACAGATTGTAAATACTACAAAACTCAGATTTCTGAGCTATTGGATAATTATTTGCTAGACAGGCAATGAATTATTTTACATTAACCTAGAAGCACAAGAAATATGTGGAAAACCAAGTAACTGTGGACAGCAATGGGATACCATGGCTTTTCTGAAAGGCTGTTTCAGGAGGTTTTACTAATAAAATAGCATCTAAGTTACTTAGATGGCCCAGCCAAGATGGGCTGAGTAAGTGATTAATAAACAGAACTGGCAATATAATATAACGATGGGGCACAAGTTTCATCTCACCTCAAATTGCTAAATATGACATACAGGAAAATTTCTGCTGACTCCATGTTCTGCAGGCTTTCAGCAATGAGTGACATCAGCTGTACCCAACACCAATTGCTGACTCTATGCAACCCAGGAATGGGTCAGTATGAAACACATCCCTGCAAAGGCAGCTAATACAAGGTTAGGTGCTTAACAGCCAAGCTTTTTTTGTATCCTCAACACCTGGCAATGCCATTCCAATGCTAACTCTGCTGGACACTGAAAAGGCAAAAAGGACACCCAGATCCCAGGTGGGCACGGTGTGGAGTCCCTGATCTAAGTGGCACAGAATTCAGCCCAGATTATTTTTACTTCCTGCCATCTAGTGTATCTATGCTTGCTTTAACAAGCCCTGTGATTTGGTGAGAAGTGAGCACGTGCACATTTATTCTTTTGGTGGCAAAATTGCACCACGTTCATTGGACACTGATGCCTGATACAAACTCTGCCACTAATTTTCATCAAAAGAAACAAAGCCTTGGCAGACATTGAAAACAGGACACAAATTTATCTACAAATTTCTGGATCCTGTTGTTTCTACAGAATAGCGCAGCTTTCATATCATCAATTTTCTGAGTAGCAACTCCAAAGATTCATCCTTTTAATGCTGCTGAGAAAGGGACATAATGGAGGTGACTCAAAGGAATAGATGCTGCAGCTACAACCACTCTCATTATGTACATATGAGATGCCTCAATGTTCCTGCCTGCTGATTACATGAGCAAACATTTTTAGTATGCAAAATCCTATTAACTCAAGGGGATTCTGCATAATTTTATAACAGCTCCACTTGTGGTGTTTGATCGACTGGGTCAGCAACAGACAGATGGCAAAGAATTAATTCTCTAAGGCTGCTTTATTGCAGGGCTGGCGTTGGGGTTTCCTCTACTCACTCAGCTGGGATAAAACAGAACTTCTTCTACATCCCCTACACCTTTTTCTCTTCTAAGAGCAAGAACAAGAATGTTGGAGCTGTCAGCACAAAGAGGAAGACAAATGAAAACTCTTCTTTATGACATTTACCCTCCCCTAAAAAATCCTAAACCAAAAAGGAAAGTTAACCTCAAAGCCATAAAGTAACACAATAATCCAAGAGATTACCCTGGAACTCATCCCTCCAATAATTAGGGTTTTCTCTTGCTCCATTTCTTGATCACTTCATAATTCTGAGGTGCAGAGAAAAGTATCAGACAGTACTTAGTGAATTTGTGCTTAGCGTGTATTTAGATGGAAAATTATTAGCAGTTTGAAAGTGGTCCCTAAAATTAAATTCTTAATGCACCGTTTCCTCAGTTTGAGAAAAACAGTCGCAAAAGTAAACAATAATCTGGCTGGGACTTATAAACAGAACTCTTAAGCTTGTAAGATCCACAACTTAAGCCCAGAAAACCTTCAAAATATGGAGGGAATTAAACTGATACAGAAATATTTGGCTGAGGTTTTTTGAAAGCCCTGTAACTAAGATAAACTTGGAAGAGTTAACTCAGAGACCCACATGGATCCAGCAAAAATTCCAACTGTTTCACTTAAAGCATTGTCCCTTGAATCCTCTGCCAGCAAAATCCAAAGTGGGTCAAAAAGGCAATGGGGTAGACACACCAAGGAAAGATAAATCAGGATTTCTTTTAGTTGAAAGATTCCTTGGTTTGGGGAAACAGCCCCATTCTGTTTCACCACAGCACAGTTCCTGTTAATGGTACTATGCCATCATTCTTCCGGAAGCACTGATTTTTATAACTTGAAAAAAAATTCTTCTGGTGTTTTTTTTGTGGGTTTTTTTTTTTGGTTTTTTTTTTTTTAATATTACAGTTTCCATCCTGATTTCTCACATCACTTTGCATCGGGAATGTTTCTCTGACATTCAAGCTAATTAAGCCTGCTTCAAAAATAAGGGCTTGAGGTTGTCAGCCATACCTCACACTGCACAACCCTTTGGACAAACAATTCTCCTCCATTTGGATTTTTAATTAAGCTTCCTGAAAGTGCTTTCATATCAGAAAATGGGGACAAAATTTTGACTAATCCAAAGCAAGACTTCCATTTTCGTTTGGAGATGGCAGCTTCAGCCTCTAACGCTGACAGTGCACTAAGTCAATCCCATCCCTGAAACTCAGCCCACCTCTTTGGCCTCACATCCAAGGAAGGAAGAGTTTCTTTTTGGCTAAATCAAGAGGGGCCAAGCAAGCCAAAGTGCCCAGACAATCCTTGGACCACTCTTACACAAATCTTGGATCTTTCCTACAGGAGACAGGAGATCAGCACAGAGCAAGGCACATCTGACTGCAGAACACCAAGGATTTCATCTTTTGCCACCAACAGCTCACAGAATTCTCAAACACATTAACAGTGTCACCAGATGGTGTGTTCCTCTCATTCCTAATTATTCCAGGACCTCTTCACTTAGTGAATTAGAAAAAAACCAAAGTTTTCACTCACTCCCTCCACACCTGTGCTCAGCCTTGTACGATGTGACTCCTCCCCAAACCCAAGTTCATTTGATGTTTTCTTCCCAATATTTCAGGGGGAAGAGGTATTTCGTTTTTTACCTGAAATGGAGACTGGCTGTTGTAATTCTTGATCTCCTTGTTGGCTCCCCGGAACAGCAGCACCCTTGCACAGCTCTCCTGAAAATGATGGAAAAGGAAACTTGTTCATAAAGAGCCTTTGGCACTACAAAGACAGTGACTGCTAAGAGGTCATGAGGTGCTTTGGTCTATATTTTCATGATAAAAATAAACCAAATATATTATCTGAGAACTTAAATTGTTAAAACAGCATTTTAAAAATGACAGGGCTTCAGGTGCTTTGCAGTATGTTAGGAATACTAGGCAAGTGTAAAGAAACATGCAGGAATACAAGAAGTAAATACCTTATTCAATTTCCAAGTAACTGCACTGACAAAAGTTCCATATTTGACAAATCAAATTTTGCACAAATTTGACTCCCATATGGGGTTTTTTTGCCTATTTTGTAGAAAAAACAGTACTGTTGACAGAACTGGGATGAATTATATCCTTCCCTCCTGCTAAAAGTTAAACAAAGCAGTTTTACCATTTATTTTGTTAGGGACTTCTTTCAACCTATCCTCAATATTAAAAGTATGATTTTTTTTTTTTTCAGTACACATTAAATTATTTGATCTGCCTATACACACTGCACTGACCAGTCTTGTTGCCTCTCTTTTCCCCTAAAAAATGCTAGGAGTTACAGCACAAGGAGGAAAATTTGGCTTCAGATCCTCCAAACTGAGAAAATCTGCAAAGGAAATTCCTTAAAAACAATTTATTTTGGCCAATACAGTGCATTGGTTAAATCACTGTTCTCCATGGCTGTTAAATATGACTGCCCACAATCTGGTAGAAATTCTTGGAGGTTCTGAGTTGATTCTCAGAATTTTTGATGATTCCTGTATGGACACTGTTTCTTACTCATCATCTTTAGTGCTCATCTTAGGGTCTTATGCAAATCAATTCACATTTCAAAAGGGTTTTATATTCCCTCATCACAAATATTGTTCTTAATTTCCTTGTGCTTTCTGTGCTGTCTTGATGTGTTGTGCTATGGAGTTCTACCTAATGAGGTATTTGGATGTGCTACCTTTCACTTTGAACAGCGAATTTGCAGTCAGAGAAGACAAAGTGCATAATTTAGGTATTTTAGTGACAGAAATGAAGCTTATTTACTAGACTCTGAGTCACAGGTTAATTTGCAGAAATTATGATTGAAAATCATTACTGTCATTGTGTTTTCTAATTTCTCACCATGGATTCTTGGTCCCATTAAGTCTCCCCATCACAGGGCTGCCCTAAATGTATCTGGAAAGGAGGTTATCCTACCTTTTCCTCAACTGAAAAACAAAAGAATTTATCCAGATGGTAAATGAACAATTATCTCTTAGATTATAATTTTTAATGATATACAATTAACTGAGATAGTCTCATTTGCTTGCACTGCAATCTGCACTTTAGTTGCATTTTCTCTATCTCTAAACAATTGATCAATGCCCAATTTTAATCAAGAACTTGAAGATATAAATAATCATATTGAACAACATACTGTATTTATTGGGTGATTATTCATTTGTTTATCAGAATAAATCATCCAACATTACAACACCAAAAGAATTATACATTCAAAAATTCTCTACAAATTTAACTGAGCTGTCTGCAGTGTAACAAAAACATGCAAAGGGATTGATTAACTAAATGATTGTGACTAGAAAGGTTTTGCCAAAAGTTGTCAAAGAGCTGTTCAACATTAAAAAAAAATATTTGGGTTAAGTATTGCATTTGTTTGTTTATTTATTTTTATTCTTTTGAAACAAACAGAAGCATTCTTAACTTCACGTTTGCTCCTTTTTGTTTCCTCCCCATCTGTCAGATTATATTCAATTTTAATACTACAACAGCCTTCATCTCAGATCCAGTTCTCCCAGTGAAAGAGGGCACATTTCATCCCAGCAAAAAACAGACTTACTGCATGGCCATGGAATAACTTTCAAAACCAAGAGTTTATTCAGATCAGGACTTCGCTGACATCCAGGAAAACAAATATACCAGAACTTCAGAAAGGAAGCCAAGAAGATTCCCCAGGGAAACGGGAAGGGAAGATCAAACGGGTAACGACTCCATCTACAGGAATCTGGAGGTAACAAGGGTACTGCCGTCCTTCCCATCCTCTCCAGCTGGAAAAGGCAGCACCGTTCCTTCCACATGAACCAATAACAACTTTCCGTTAAAAAAAATAACCAAACCACTGGCAAAATCAGCACAGGTTAAGGTTCACAGCACCCCAAGGGAAACTTTGTATTTCCACATACCTGATGAAGGAAAACAGAAGGATGACAGTGCAGGCAGGCGATGGTAAAGTTCTATTCACCAAGCCAAGCTTAGTGACTGTGTAACATTTGAAAATTTTGTAGATGCAGTTTCAATTAGAGTCTAAGTCTCCTGCAGAATAACTTCTACTGAGGTCAGGAAAACATATCTCTGCATGGAAAATGCTGTAATTCTACAGGATTACTCTAATTCCCACCTCATACTGCATAAACTTTGCTAAAAGTGTATGGTCTTGAAAAATGTCAAATTGTCCCCAAAAGTCTTTTTTTTTTTTTTTTAAGTTGAGGGCATTTTAGACCTAATTGAGGAATCTGGCCTGACAAGACTTTAGTAAAAAACCTAAGATGGTAATTTAATTAAGAAGCAGATCCTTTAACAGATGTTTCACTGTTTACAGTCACATCTCCTGCTTTCCAAATTCAATGTAATATTCTATGTGCTGAATTTTAACATAGTTCTAAAACTCATCCCCTCCCCATTCTATCCCTGCAAAGAGAGTATAAAATGCTAACAAATCAAAAGGTTCTGCTACTTGTAAATGACTACACAAGTTGTAGACAAAGAATCCAGTATCTTCTGTATAGAGACAATTCCACAGTATTTTACAACTCTTTCTTATTTAATTCTAAGTTAAATTATAGACTAACAGCAATAAATTCTGTACAGGAAACAAATACTTAGATATGAATCAAACCCAAAAAAGCTGGTAAAGCATAATGTTTTATTTTTTAATATCCATACTCTTGCTACCTACAATCAGCAGCCTTATTTGTAATCAGTGAATGAAACAGCACTAAAATTTTAACTCTATTCTTTCCAGATTGCAAGATCATTTTTTAATACCTGAAGCACGTCATTGCATATAAAATGATGTAGTGATAGGATGAAGGGGAAAGGCTTCAAACTGAAAGAGAGCAGGTTTAGATCAGATATTGGGAAAGAATTCCTTCATGAGAGGGAGGTGAAGCCCTTGGGAAGTTGTGGATGGCTCATCCCTGGAAAGGATGGTGAGGCCTTGGGGAAGTTGTGGATGGCCCATCCCTGGAATGCTCAAAGCTAGGTTGGATGGTGATTGGAGCAATGAGGTGTAGTGGAAGGGGATTGGACCAGGATGATCTTCGAGTTCCCTTCCAAGGCAGCCCATCCTGTGATTATGTGAGCTCCCAACTCCTGCTGGGGACATTTCTGTCCCTGCAGGGGCTCTCACCTGGTTGTAGAGGGCACAGATGTGCAGGGCCGTGTTCCCCGAGGCGTTCTGCGCGCACATGTCAGCGCCGTAGAACAGGAGGTGCTCCAGGTGTTGGACGTGTCCGTACCTGCAAGCCTGGGCAGGGATAAATCAATATTTTGGTTATTACACCAAAGCCTAGGCAAGATTTTCAGCAGAGATGGTGCTGTTTTTACTGAGGGTCTAATTTTTAGAATCACATCTGGTTCTCTGATGGGAGCACAGATACCCAGATGTGCATTCCTGCACCAACTCCAGTGTGGGCACTTCAGGTACAGCAATCCTGTGCTTGAGCTTAACTATCTGATTATTTTGGGAATGGTAGCCTAAGGGATCAAGAAAGTACTGCCTTTGGAACTTTTTATCCACTAATATTCATGACTCAAATGTGACAAGTTTTTGTCCTGCTACACTCCGGAATGCTGCCCACCAGATGGCACTGAAGATGATCAAATTGCCAGAGCTTTTTCCCAAACTGCTTACAGGCCTTAGAAAGAAAATCTGGCCAAAATCCAAGTAAATCTTCTTGGTTCTGTGATGTCAAGCAGACACACAACATACACAGGACACTGCTCCAAAACAGGGGGAAATCTTCAAGAGTTACTTTATCTGTCACACAAATAAAAGGGTTGACCCTGGATTTTTGGAAATAAGCCTCTATGAAGAAGATTCATAGAAATTAGAAAATTTCCTGATTAGCAAATAAGCTTTAGAAAAATTACAGCCATTCTAGTCCATGGCCTCTTTTACTTGACGTCCTTCTCCTCTATGGCCCACTGACCAAGCATCTCCCAATTTTTCATGTTTTGTGGTATCTTAGATCAGCATCATTCCTACATAAATCAGAATTTAAGGTAAGACATAGAAGTACAGAAATCCATTCAGTCCCTCCTGAATTCAGTGGGAGGTACAGACTGACACACCTGGCTTGGATCTACAATTTGGAAGAGAAAAGTTAAGTGGACTGCTCAGTGCACAAATTAACTCCCCATCCTTCTTATTTCATTGAGAAATGCTTAAAATATTGATTAGTCAAAACAGATTGTTCCTAACCCAGATGTATACGTTGATTTATTTAGGATTACAACCAACACAGGGAGTTTGGAAAGCTCTATTTCACTATGAGAAATAATAACCTTATGTGTATGAGGCTAGGGTTTAAAAAGAGGGACATTTTCTCTGTATTTTATGGAGCCCAGATGGGGCAATACTTTGATCTAGACAATCCATTTCCTCCATATCCTCAGAAAATATGGTAAAAAAATAATTCCTTCCTTTTCCCCTACTCTAGAGACGGATCCACACAACCTTGACCTAGACCCACTTAGTGAAAAAGCTCCAATTCCTGCCCAAATGTGGGTGCCAAAGCTACCTCCCATTTCTTTCCAAGAAAAGAAGAAAAAAATCCGTGTACTAAAGAATTCAGTGCACAGAAAATAAATTGAGTCAAGATGACCCAGGCAGACCTGTAAGGTTGATTACTTGTATCTTTATCTCATATTATAGCAGTTCCAATTTTTGTACTTTTCCAAACTCATCCATACAGAGACACAACAAAGTAGCAGCAATGACATTGGGACTGTTAGAATCTTTGAACTCTGTATATTACTGAGTTTATCACTGTGCAAAGGGAAATCAATAAAGCATTTTTACACAACTGCTGGATAGCATTCAGGTGTTTCTGGAGAGGACAGGGAGAGGCTGATGGACCCCAGCAGCAGGATCCTCAACCCAAACCTTCCTGTAAAGTTCAGCAGAGACAAGGAGAAAGCAGCCTGACAAACACAGAAGGAGCATTAACAAGGACACTCACACTGCCATCTAACCACAAGAAAGAGCTACATGTTCCTACTGAAGTGCCACAAACAGGAATCTAAGCTTCCAAGAGTTCATGGCATAACTATGACGAGTGCAATTCTGCATCAAAATCCACAGTAACCAGAGGATTTCAAAGTTACAGAACACCACTGGAACAGTTTTCTACTTCTTAGTCACCACAGCAGGATGCAAAGTGAATAAATAAAAAGAAGTAGAAAAAGCAGATAGAAAAAGGAAGAAATTTCCTACTTGAATGTGCAGGGACTTCAAAATAGCGCTTAACCCTAAAACAACCATGAACAACTTCCTTATGCAAGTCCAACTCCAAACAAAAAGCAAATCTTTCCTACCTGATGGATTTCTTGCCATCCATTTTCATCCTTGCAGCTGACTGTAGCATGTTCATGGAGTAAGAGCTCACAGCAGAAAGGGTCCCCTCCCACCACGGCTGTGTGGTACAGCGGGGTCAGGCCGCAGCTGTCCTTGTAGTTGGGAGATGCTCCCAGCTCTAAAAGGGTCTGAAAGCAATCACAGACTGTGAAAAATAGATCTGGGAGGGACTTCCATAAAAAGGGTCTTTATCTGAAAAAAGAATCTAAAAAAGTATGTATAAGGTTGGTCATTGACATAACATTTTTTGCTCACCTAAGAGTGGACCACAGCACAGACTAAGTTAAGCAAGAAATGACCTTGGAAGAATTAAGATCTAAAGGATTCTATGGGGATGGCACAGAAAGGAGTGGCAATGTCCAGTTTCCATCCTCTCACTAGGTTCAGAAATGTCAGCTCTGTAAATGTTGCATCATCTTTGCAACATTCACCTCTTCAGTTTCAAGGTGCTTTATCAAAAATGTCATGCAATTTGAGTATCTGTCAAAAGGGAATAAGCAAAACCCATAAATCTAAGACAATCTAGATCAGAGTGAATTAAGAATACCTGTTAAAATACAAAAGAAAACAGAAGACACTGTGTTAAAGCATAATGTGCAATCCATGCCACTGGAAGTTGCTTTCACAGAGTTAAGTGACAATGCTATTCCTATTTCCTCAGACAAAACTCAGTGTATCAATGAATAAGCTTAAATTTCACCACTTTCCTTCCTATGAGGAAAAGATAAATCAGAAATTAAAAGGCTCCTTATTGAAGGCAAATGCTAAGATTTGAAAGCCACAAGAAAGCACTAGAACAAGCACATCCTAAAGGATCCATAGAGGACAATACAGTAATTAATTGAAAACAGTCTCCTTTATGCAGTTTTTTTTTAACAAGATAACACATAATTTGCTCCTGAAAGTGTTTACCTTGAGGGCTACTTGGTTCTTGGCTCTGGCTGCTTTGTGCAGAGCTGTCATTCCATCTTTGGCTCTGAAGTCTAAATGTGCTCCTCCATTTTTCAGGGCTTTTATCACTTCTACTGTGTTGTCAAGCTGAGCTGCCAAAGTTAGGGGTGTTTCTAAGAAAGAGAATAGGATGCACATGGAAAAAGGTGAGGAAAACCATAAAATAAATTTAAGTTACTTTATAAAGTTTAAAATACTGTTATAAAATTATCAATTATCTCCTTTGGACAGCAAAGCCATACAGATTTCACTGGCTCAGGGTTGTGAAGGAATGTGTGAGATTCACCCTATCAATTTAAGTTTAACTCAAGGTACTCCTCTATGCTGCTTAGTTTAGTTGTTCTGACCTCCACTTTCTAAGTCATGATAGTTTGGGTCCAGTCCTCGGTCCAACATCTTGGTCATTTTTTCCACAGAGAGATGGTGGACATGATCCATAAACTTTTTCAAATTGGCCTGAAACAAAGAGCAAAAAATGAATCATCCTCTGATTTCAAAAATAAAATTTTGACTAAAAATGAAACATTTTTTCAACTGATGTCAACACCCACTGCAGGTAATTGCTAACTCCTGCAGGAAATTGGGATACCTTGGTGTGAAGCTTGGCCAGCTGCTTTTCATCCAGGTTGAACTGTCTGTACACTCTTTTCTTGTAGCGAAACTGAGGGAAAAAGAGAAGAAGAAATTTTAAAACTTAAAACTCATAATACCATTTTCTGACCTTATCAGGAAGTATCGTCCACTGTGATGATAGATACAGGCAAAATTTCAGAAATAGGCTCAGTATTTCATATAGTTTTACATCATTTAAGCAAAATTCATATGTTGTATGAATACAAGAGATCAGTAGAGGTGTATTGGAAATGAGATCAGCCTCTAGAATCTACAGAAGCAAGCAAGAATTACACTGAAAAGCACTTTTCCCCAAGGATTCCTATGCACTTTCATTTATAGTCTCAGGCAGAAAGCTGGGAAGGCATGTTAAATAAAAAAATATCAATTTCAAAATTGCAGCTTAGCATTTCTGAAATATAAAAACAAAAAAAAGTACACCTGAAAATCCCTTAGTCAATGTAAGAGGAACTTGCACATGGGAATAGCTCTGATGTTGAACAGGACTGGTTTTGTGAATGAGATTCTGAGGACTGCCTCTCTTTTTGGCTGAAACTCAGTCCCATTTTATCCTGAGCAGCTTGGGTGCAGTAGCAAGATCAAAAGTCATGGGGGTTTCCATAGCTATAATTTACCACTCTCTCATTGTCCCATGCAGAATTCCAGGAATGCAGCCTGTCTGTTGGACAAGGGACTGCACTGAATGAGGCTTTAACACCAACTTTCCACAAAATCACTTTTAACACCTCAGTTGCTGCAGTCAACACTCATGGAAAACTACAAAACACAATAAAGTGTCTGTTTAATTTCCTTACAGCTGTAATGTGATCATCAGACTGAAACTCTGAAATAAACTCCTGGAAAAGGGAAGACCTGAAGCCTTCTCAGGACCCTGATGTTTTTTCTCTTGGATTTGTGTTATAGTGGAGTAAGTCTATTAACTGCACATTATTAATGGTTGATCTGCCACCATACAGGCAATATCAAAATTAATTAAACGCCAGTTTCATGCCCCAGTTTGCTGCTGTGTTGCGTGATCTGGCTCTGCTCCAAGTTTGTTCAGTGCCATGAAAGTTCTGCCCAGCTTATCCCCAACTGCAGGAGCAACAGAGAGGGGGAAATCCCAGCACACACCCTCTCCTCCCTTACTGCTTTCCCAGGAGGCAGAGAGAGGCAACCTGTGCACTCTGAAGGATGGCACAGAGGGAACCAGGTAGGGGTTAAAAAAGGCTTCACCGAGATAGAAAGTTCTCTCTGGGAGAAAGCAAAGGCTGGTTATCCAGCAGCTACTGCACTGCTACTGCAAACCTCATCACAGATCCAACAGCTTCACCTAGAACCTTGCATTTCTTTATTAAATCACTAAACAAGATACATGTCCTGTGCCCTCAGCAACGGAAAACTCCAAAATCCACTGTCCCAGAAGGGCTGACTCTTCGCAACTTTTTGGGGATGGACCAGCTCCATGAGCAGGGAATGCCAGCACTTCTGTGAGCAAGGGTTCAAGCTCAGACTTGCTGATAAGCATTTCCCAGATGTAATTCAGGTGCATGCAGACACCTCAAATACAGCTTTCTGCACAGTTTGTATCAGAATAGAAATGCTTCAGATGTCAGATCTAAAAATACCTCAAGTGAAGGAACTCCTTTATTGACTGGCTGGGGGTATTCCCTCAGAAGTCTCTCCTCATCCAAAAACTTCCCATCTCTCCCATTGCTTGCAGGCTGGAACAATCCATAGTTCAGGACATCCTTCAAACTCTGGTTCAAAGTGCACAAAATCCGCTGCTTTGCAACCCACACTGAAGCTTCTGGGTTAAATCGAATGCATTTCTGCAAAGAGTAATTATTTTAAGGAACCCAATTAGTGAAAAAAAACCAAACATTTCAACAGTGTCTTACATTCTAAAATTTACAAATGTCATGAATAATAGGAATATGCATAATAAATACACAGACTCCATGACAAAACATTGCTCAACAAGAATTCTATTTCAGATGTGCATTGATAATACCTAATGCACAAGTACTGTGAAAACGCAGGACATTTCAGGTCCTTCCACAAACCTCAGGGAATACACACATCCTTCCTCAGAGAGAGAGAGCACCTTCATGGAAAACCTGTTCAAAAGGGATGTTACAAGGTGTTGAACTGTCCACTTGATTCTTGGCTGTTCTGATATCAGTTAGATCCACAAGGATTTCACCAAAAACTAGTAGTCAGGCAAGAATTCTACTTTCCTTTTAGCTACATTTAACTGAGGGTAAGTTTATGGGAGGAAGGATACAACATGGAGCAAATGACTTGAAAACCTTGACAAGCTCCTGCAGTTCTCTGCTTCTTACCAAGCTGGAATTCAGGGACTTGAGGAGTTTAGGGATTTTGCCTACACTGCAGTCACTGGTTCCAAGGTACCAGCAGATGGCAATGCCCAGAAAGCAATTTGGTGCCTCTGATGTGCATCCTGAACACACAATGCTCTTTCTGCTTTAATCCCTTACAGTCTTCAACATAAATGAAATGTTAGACTTTGTCACAAGTAAGGCTGGCTAGGAAGCAGCTTTCATTTCCCTCACTTATTTTATTTTCCAAGATGTTTTGTGAAAAGTTTGGGTGGGGTGTTTTATATGCTGAAGGGAAGGAGATAGGGATACAAAGTCGATTGTAACAAATATTTTCCTTCCCAAACATGCCAGTAGTTACAGCATTGGCTTAGCAACAAGGCAAATCTGTTGGAAATCCCTGTGTTCCTTCTGAACCTCACTTGCTCCACGACTCCTACATGGACTCAAACTTCAATACAAGATTCAGACTCAAACATCAGCACTTCTCAGCAAAACAGTTACAAGATGTGCAATGAGCCTAACTTTTAACATTATCCACACATCTGAAAGATTTCAGTGAGTGTTATTCAAATGGGAAGATAATGTTGAAATTACATGTATTTTTTTCTCCAAGGAAAAAATACATGTAATTCTTTCTTACATGAAAGAATTACATGTTTCTTTCTTACATGAAACAAACTAATTTTGGACTTGTATGACACTGTTTTGATTTTAAAAATACAAAGCAGTTACTTCTGATCACAGTTTAATTAAGTCTGCTGGTTTTTAATGCACCTGGATAATCCAACATATTCAATTTTGTTCAGTCTATTCTTGTGTTCTCTCTGTTCTTGATGTCAGGCAAATATATCACAAACTAATTCAGTGAGAGCTCCAGCTCTTCCAGCAATTCATAAGAAACAAAAGTGGGCTTATTGTAAAAAAAAAAAAAAACTGATTGCATTAGCAATTTAGAATGAAATAAGATCAGTTATGTAAAAAGTAAATTGATAACTGGAGAATTTTTTTGCTACCAGAATTTTTCAGGCTGCGAAAAGTGAAACTAGGGAGAAAAGTGATTATTTATGCTTTCCATGAAGCCAGGCAGGATAGAAGGGAGCTGTTACCACACTCTCAGAGGCAGGTGCTGACCAAGAGGATAAAAAGAACCACTCAGATGCTGCATAAGGTGCATTTTCCATCAGCCTGTCACTGGAGCAACTCCACTGTGCTGCCTCTGTGTCCTCCTGGCAGCCCTCCAGGCAGGGAGCACCACAGCCACCCCCTCTATCCTGCAGACAAGTCATTACTTACTGCCACACTCTGTATCCTGAGGAAACATCAGCTCAGTCACAGCAGGACCTACACACAGGCTGTTCCAGTTATGAAATAAGGAACAATTCATTAGGCACACGTGGCATGGTGGCCACAAGGAAAGGAGGCAGCAGCAGAGCCAAAAAAAATGGACAACTTTTTCTAATCCTCAATGAAAAGAAAAAAAAAATTAAAGAATAGAGATCTTTCACTGACAAGGAACTACAGAAACACATGAAACAAAGATGTTTTGCACTGACAGATACATTTCACTGTAAAAAAACCACAAAGAACAGCCAAAAAAAAAAAAAGCCCTAAGTGGCTCAAAGTCACTGTCAAAACCACAGCAGGCCCCTCAAAATGCAAGTGTAGCAGCAAGACAGCACGTCAGCACTGGCTGCTGAGATGCAAGGCCTGTGTTTGGGATGTGAAAGCTCCCTGGATCACAGCAGACATGGTCAATTATAATCTTGCATTCCTGCACACTGGTGAGAGCAAGTCACTGACTGAAGGGCAGGATGGGAAGCCAGGGAAAACACAACTCCCCCAGCTGAAGGGAAGATATTAATTCAGTAGGAATAATGCTTATCATACAGAATGTCTGAGGGATAATATTTATCTGCTTAAAATCAATCAGCAAACACATCTTTCTGCTCAGCTGTCAATCACACAAACTCTGCTGTGACAGAGGGACACGACAAAATGGTTTGTGCTGCTGCCTCCAAAAAATATGACTGCCAGGATATCAAAATATGAATTATTCCTTTGAATGGGAGATGCTGATATTAAAGATGAGACAGCCAAAAAATGGGAAACACAAATGAGAGTTTGGCATCATGGAAAGAAAAGGGAGCAAGTCCCATATTTTGGTTTGTGCTGTGTTCAGCTTGATTCTCTGCTGAAACACTGCTCTCCTTCATCAGGCTGCACTCAGGAAACAGAATTCCTGAGAGGACAGGTCAGAAAAACCAGTCTGGCCAGGCTGTCAGCAGATCACCTGCCCAGATCAAGGGCATGTGAACAGATAGCAGCAGCACAAAAATTCTCTTATCAAACTGAAGATAAAACAAGGAAGAGCAAACAGAAAGCAGCAAGGAACTATCAGGCACAAAGTGGGATACCGAAGAATACTTGGGAAAAGTTGCAAAAGAAAATCTGGAGTATCTACGAGGCAGCACAGTCTGGAAACAAGTGAAACTGGAGGCATCCCAAGGAAAAATGGGACTCCAGCTGCAGTTGTCACAACTGGGTTTCTGCTTTTTTAAGGTAAAAAGTGCACAAAGTAAAAACAGTGTTTTATCAGAGAAGCAAGAGCAGTAAAGGAAAAGATTCTTAATCCTCAGACCCAACAAATAATAAAAAAGTAAAGAAAGGATACAAAAGTATAAAAAGCTATGCAGAAACAGAACACCAAGAAGTAGCTCCAACCTAAGCTGTTGCTATACCAAACTATCACTTACCAAACAATATTTTGCATAGAATAAAATTGGACAAAAGTCCAATAAAATTTTAAAAACACAAAAACCCAGAGGAGGGAGAAATCAGTAAATGCTCATTATTGCAGTGGAGCAGCAAAACAGATGGGCAGAAAGTGTCTCAGAGAAGTCTTCAGCAGACCCAAACCCATCTCAGCCTTAGAATTTAATAAAATGTACGGATCTGAGCATTTTGACTTTAAACATAACCCAGAGGGAGCACACGTACAGGGTAAAACAAGAGTGGAACAAGCACTATGTGTTGATAATAAGATAATGAAAACATTCCTTAAAACCACTGGCTGACAGAAGTGTTCTCAGTGTCTGTGGCAAAGAGCAATTCTAAATACAAAGCACCATCACTGTCTGAATATCAAGGTAAAGGAGATTTTCTTGACAACAGCTCCTTAAGAATCAGACTGATTTCACTTACAGGCAGCATCACTTGGGATTTTTCCACGTAGGCTGGAAAAGGAAATGGATACAAGATGACTGGGCCTGGATTCAGACCAAATAATATATGCCAGAAAACACAGCAGTTTTACCCATGCTCCTTGAGACTGGAGGGCTTTCCATGCTCTCCATTCCCTCAGGAATTTTACTGAGCTCAGGAAATCTTTCAGTTGTTCATTTAAATATTCTCCACCTTCCTGTGAGAAGGATGACATTTACTGAATACAGGTCATGCACAGAGGCAATGAGAAATTACCATTTCTACCAAGTCGTGTCTCAGTAAATTGGGTTATCACCCAAACTGAGAAGGAGACAAAAAAAAATAACTGATATAAGAACTGAAAAGCAATTGTTCTTAAGGGCTTTGTATGAACTTGTCAAGATTCACATTGTCTTCTAAGTTTCACATGAGAATAAAAGAGCAACAAGACAGACTTCCTACAATGTGTGGTAATTTGTAAAGTTTTCCATGGCAGCACATCCTACTTGTGGTGCTTGGTGCTTATCTCATACCTGCAGTGGAATAAAGGCAGTTTGTACCACAGCCACTGCAGACAAGCAAACTTCATTTTCTGGGAGTTTGGCTTTAAAGCTTCCCAGTGGGCTGAATTTTATCTAAACCCCTAAACTTGTCTTCCTTAGAACAAATATAGTCTTGATCATACTCTCTAAAAACCAAAAAAAGAAGAAAACTAAATTATGTTATTTCATGCTTCTTTGATTAAACAGACTAATTTTAAACACCTCATATGTTAAATTAATTATAATTATACAGGAAATGGGGCCTATGTTTGCTCTGGCTTGTAGCTGTACAACAGCTCAAACTCTTCACTACATTTAATCCACCAATATTTCTGTTTGCTAACCTGAATCCAGGTTTCACTTTCCGGCACAAAGAAAATTTGTGGGCTGATAAATTAAATAAGAAATACATCAGCTGCTTTAGAATAGCTTAGAACAATTCAGTTAATTTTCATGAAGAGTTCATTGAAAAGGAAGAAGAAATACAAAAAGTAAATCAATAAAAATGAACAAATGATAAAATTAATTTTTAAATTTGTCTTGATAATGTCAATAAATAACTTATTACTGATCCAAAAAAAAGAGTAATTAAATAAGAGGACTTCAGGAAGCTACTATCCCTGTGGTTTTAACAGCAGAGTAAACATAGCAAGAAAAGCTGGCATTTCCATTCCATTTTCATGGATCTGTTCATTGACAGGGTCACAGATAGAGCAAGCTGGTAAGATCATCAAAAAAGAGCTCCAGAACCACACCTGAGGGCACACTGTCAAAACAGCTTTTCCCTGTCAGGCTGCATGCAGCCCATCTCTATCATCCTAAAAATGAACTTAATTAAGAAGAAAGGAAGGGTTTCATGAGATGGATCTCAAACAGCAGCAGGGCATGATGTAGCTCTTACACATCAGCACAGAGTGATGTACGTGGCTCACATCCATGTAATGGATGTGTTTTAATAATCTTGGAAATTTCAAAAGGCTGGTGCCACCACTGAAAATCCTGACAGCAGCATTCAAGGAGACCCAGGGTAATTCAGATAATTAATAGCAAACTCAGACAAATTGTGGTTCTAGATGGAATCAGTCTCTTCCAAGACCTTTTCCAGCACAACACTGTTATTCCTATCACAGCACTTGTGTTGGTTTCTCTGACTGGAAGGTTCAGAAACAATATCCTGTAGTAAAGGCACAGCAGCAAAGGAGGAAAGAAAGGTGTCTTTGTGCTTTTTCCCCTCATCTTTACACTCTAAAAGCCACAGGCTCTCTAAAAGGGATGTCTTTTGCGAGGCAGGCTGACAGAGAAAGACAACAAATATATTAGAGAGAGAGAATTTGATGACCTCTTGCAGGACCCCAGTCTAGTGTCAATCACAAACTATTTCATGAGAGGAAGAACAAGAGAAGCCATATATATATATATATATAATGTATTATAATGTATCAGGCTTTCATAGACTTAACGTGATTTTTCGATTCAATCTTCATCTTCTAATAAGGTTTTGGATTCCTAAGTCTCTTTGTTTTACCCAAAATCTCTGAATGCAGATCAGAGAGATATTTTGCTTTATGAACATGGCTTTCATCAGGTCAACACACTAAATTCTCTTGGAAGGGATGGTGCCTTTAGTTGAGGCAACCAGTCAGATAAACCACTGGGGTACAAAGCATAGACATTAAAACAAAACATGAATTTTGTTTGTAATATGTCAAAAAGAAAGTAAAAAAAAAAGAACAGATGTATTGCAGGCTGAAGCCAGCAAAGCTAATCATTAATTTCACTTTGTTTAATTGCAGTGCACTCTGCCTTACCGTTTGCTGCAAGTCAGGTATGATAATTCGAATCACTAAAGTGTTGCTCTGACTGTCATCCATTCTGCTGCTTGGCTTTTCTGCAGTTGCTCTAATTGTGTCATAAATAGTTTCTTCTTTGGAGCTGTCTGATTCAGACTCAACAGAATAGTCAGAGAAGCTTTGTGCCATTTCATCTTCACTTGATGTAGGGCTACGAGGCATGTTAAAGTTTTTTATCCTGCCAATACCAAGGAGAAAAAGAAAAAAATAAGTTACAGTTCAAGTCTTCAAAATGAATCAGCTACATTTTTTTTCCTTCTTGGAAATAACATTCGTTTAACAAGGAAGTTTTATGGTTTATCCTTCTTTTATTTCTTTCTGTCAGTTATGTGGGTAGGCAGAGTGCAAAGGAAATAAATCTGGCTACCAATTTACTAGAGAAGAGGAAGGGCAGGAGAAGGAAAAAAGAGTAGTAAAAAAAGAAGATGACCTTTCTTTCCAGGCACACCCAACCTCCCAAAGGACCCAGAAAAAACAGCACAATTACCCAGTCCTGTGATAACCAGCACTGCTGTAAACTCTACTAAGAGCTAGGTCTGGCTTTGAGGCTTCCTCCTCTCAGTGAAAAGACATTTCAGGGAATTAATGTAAATGCTAAACTAACATCATCCTGTACATCAAGAATCTGCACAGGTGAGGCTTTCATAAAAGTCAGTATTCCCAAATAGTGGAACCAACCAAAAGAACTAAATCCTACAGGGAGCCAGACAGACACAGATGCTGCTCTGTGGTTTGTGGCTCACACAACATCCTTTTAAACCAACACCACCCAAATCTGGCCATTATACATACTCTGAGCTTAGAAGCAGTTTTAATCTGTGATATAGCATAGGCTAAAATGAAAGTCATGTTTATTCCAGACTACAGACATTTGTAATCAGGGGTCTCACACTAAGAACAGCAGAACATTTTCCTTCTGGGCTTTTCCACCTACAAGAGCAAATGAATTTTGTTTTTGTCCCACAGATTTAAAGCTGTTCCAAGATATGAAAATTATTATTCTGTGGAAAAATGGAGGAAAACATTTACAGTGTAAAAAACTGAAAAGACCAACAATAAACTCTGCAGTGCTTGGACATCATATAACTTTTCAGATTTAGGAGGCCAGAAAAATGTATTATTATTTTTCTTTTTTTCCTGTGCATAATCCTCCAAGACAATTCCTCTGCATTTTAATGCAAAATAAAAATTCAGTTAGAAGAAAAATAAAATAAAATAAGAATGAAAGAAAGAAAGAACTAATCAAACAAGCAATTCCACTGCCAGGTCACATTTAAAAAGAGACAGTGAAGCAAAAGTGAAGCATGGGAGGGTGAAGTGACTTCATCACTCATAAACCAGGAAAGTGTACTGAGGTATTCCAAGTACACATTTTCTATACTGATCTCTCAGCCAGATCAGCCCAAGTAAATCAAGTCAAACAACAGCAAAGGATAAAAGAGCATTTTTTACCACTGTGTCTAACACTTTAGTTTAAGTCATTCCCTCTTCACTACCCAGTCACTGTCCCAGCAGTGACTCCAGAGCAGGGACCAAAGGCTGCCAGTGTCATTTCCCATTTTAGGTGTCCATAGGTTGGCTGGGCAGTGGAGAGCCAGGCCTGAGGCTGGAGGTCAAGGACAAGCACTCCCACAGCACATCACATCACACCCCCACATCATCAAGCCTTATTGTTGTTTCTGATGAAGGATAATTCTAGTGTTATTACCCTCAGCTATAATTGCTAATGAAGACAAAACCAGTGCATTCAGAAACCTGAAAGCAAGCCAGTTTACAGCAGCTTAATGGAAGGCTCTATTTACAAAGGAAAACTCTGCAGGGAGTATTTCATTTTTTTGCTGCTTCAGTGAACTGTAGATTAATGCTGCTCTCCAAAGCACCTTAAGTCAATAAACAGCATAAACATTTCTGTGGTTTCTCTATTTGTCTGCCACTGCTAAAACATGTGAACCCAAAATAAAGCAGAGCAATACACAGAATTTAAGGGCATAAGAGGTACAGGCCAGTGAGTGTGAGCAGAGAGACATAAAGACCATCACATGGCTTGTCTGTCCCTAAAGCCATCTGAGAGTGCAACATATTCCAGGGCAGTGGATTTGACAGAGAGCAGTAAACTGCAGTTATACAGCAGCCAAATAAGAGTTGGTTTAGGAGGAAAAACTTCCCCAGGTTTTGGCAAGTGGATTTTCATGCAAAAACTACCCAGGAATATCTCATTCTATAATAAGAAAGGAAAATGTTCAGCTGAAAAAACAGCTCCCAGGAATCAAGCCTTTAAGTTTAATAAATACTGGGACAAAGAACTTCTTGGGGACTTGTCAACAAGGCATAAGACACCTAATCTTCTGGAAAATAATGCACAAGTAAGCATGGAAAGGATAATGAGAGTCTGTATCCACAGGGGCAAGATGAACAGGATATGGACCCCACCAGCACAGTTGGGAAACAGATAATTTAAACACCATTTTTTAAACAAGACCATTTGAATACTGGAGGAACTGGCAATTTGTTGGCTCAAGTTGTGTGGAAATGGAAGATCCCACCATTTGTTAACCAGAGCCACTGGCTACCACAGCCCCCACAGAGAAGCTGTTATCATTTAGGAACTGTTTCACTTTTGTCCCAAGGATATTACAAGAGATTTTTCCACAACCAAATCTACCACATCAGGAAAAAAAAAGGCAAGTTGCCTGGCTTAATTAATACTTGTATAACCCATGAAAATATTGCATCCCAGATTCCTAATTCCTACCTGGCAATTCATTGGTTCAACACAGCTGAAACATAGATTAGGTTTATCATGGTTGTCTGGGATGCCTTCTTCCTTTTCTTAAAAAAAAAAAAAACCAAACCAATAGATCACAGGATTCCTACAGTTAAGCTGATTGTGTTTCGTTTGTGGCTGCTTTTTTGGTGGAGTGCTGACAAGATTCTCTGTAAATTAATAAAAACAGATGTCATTATCATCTTGGCAATAAACACACCATGAAAAGCATCACACCAACAGGGTTTGTTCCACCTCATGTTGTCTGTCCACATTTCTCAACTCCTGGCCACTGAGTGTGCCCCAGCTCCAGGCACTGTCCTGCCCTGGCCTCTGCACATGCCCTAAGCAAAGCAAGCTTGAGCTGCAGCTGGTTAAACGCCCGTTTTGACACAGGAAGGCCACAAAGAAGCAGGAAGATGAGAGAGTCAAAGGACGGCTTTATGCTCCCCTCGTTATTGAACTCCTCCGCCAGCCCCTTGCCCTTTAGCTCAGCAGGATGTGCACCCAGCCTCTGGGGCTGTGGCCAGGTGATGTTCCTCAGACCAACAGGCCAGATGAAAGGAGCAGAGCTCAGACTGCTGCCTTCCCTTTACAGATGCTATTTTTAGATTGGTTTTTTTCCCAGTCCAGCCCACAGCTTTCACAAAATCTGCTGGAATTTCTTATTCTGCCACTTGCTGCCACTGCACCATTAAGGAGAATTTCAAACAGTCCAAACCATGACCATCAAACTCCCTTTTTCTCTAAAAAATAATTTTTTAAAACCCTACAAAAACATTGCAAAAGGCTGGAATTAAACAGTGCACAGGTTAAATGGGAAAAAATTCAATTCCCAGAGCTCACTCTCAAGGAGAAGGGTGTGCTCCAGAGAGTGCAAACAGACACAGCTGGGGAAAAACCAAGAGCAGCAACAGATTAACCTATTCTTTAGAGCCTTAAGGTTGTTGAACATCAC
Organism: Agelaius tricolor; assembly: GCF_023055355.1. Classification (NCBI taxonomy): domain Eukaryota; kingdom Metazoa; phylum Chordata; class Aves; order Passeriformes; family Icteridae; genus Agelaius; species Agelaius tricolor. The sequence goes on along the minus strand of NW_027269265.1, from coordinate 55,045,273 downwards.
ACAAAAGGAATTTAATAAATATACCTGTTTACATTTATTTGTTAGCTAGATATTGTAAACTTGATGTGAAAGGATTTGAAATATCATCAACAGAGAAACACACTGTACAGGGGATCTTCATTGAACATCCAGGTATTATCAGATAAATCCACTATAAAAACCACGTTTGAAAATCTTCAGCTTGCTTATGGCTCTGTGTGATTTTTGTTCACCCTGCAAAGTACCAAACCCTCCTGGTCTTGTTTGTCCCTAAAACACAGCAGAGGCACAAGCACCAAATGCCTTGTCCAAGGCCAGATCTCAGAGCAAGGTTTCAAATCCAGGGGTCACTGACTCCTAGTCAAGATAAGACCAATCTATTTTTATATAAACATTCATTTGCACAATAGCAGCCCTGTTGCCTGCAGGGAGAAGCCCTCCAGACTGCTGCAGTGAGGCCAGTTACAAACCCACCTGTGGGAATATCTGGGATACAGTGGGCATTGTCACAGGCTGAGTAATGCCATGGACCAGACTGTGAGATAAGTGTGCTGGGAGAGGAACAGTCACTGCTAGAAAGAGGTATTTAGCCATTAACTCTGAAGGAAAACTATTCAGGAAAGGGATTTCTGTGTAAAACCTGCCAGAGCTCCCAACACTTGGATTCTGTGGCTTTATTCAGGATTATACATATCAGCTCAAGAACCAGCTTGATGAAGCACTAAATTAAAATGCTGAAGAAGATCAAGCATTTTATTTTCTAATTATAATAATATTAAAACAAAAATGCACTTCAGACAGAGCTGAAGGTGGGGGGGTTGAGTCCCAGCACACCATGCATTTCACACCTCCCCCTGGTTGGGCAGAAAAGGTCATGAAGAGGAAAATTTGAATTGAAGACCAGTTCCAAAGGGCAATTTGCAATTTGATGGGTTCAAGCTCCCTCTGCACTCCAACTTCAAAGCTGGCAGTAACCAGCATTGCCTCCCAAAAAGCAAGCCCACCCTCCTTCTCACCCCAGAGCTCTCCGCCCTTGTCCCCAGACTACTTTAACATGAACAGTGAAGCAAAACAAAGTACTGATCCAGGTCAAACTCCAGCTCTTTTTTTTTTTTTGAGAGGTTAGTTTCCAAATCCATCATGCCTCTGAACTGGATCACTATGCAAATGTTTGCAGAAGCAGCAGGAGAAAGATGGCACAGGGCCAGAAGTGAACTGCCAGGACTTGAAAAGGGCAGAACCACTTCATCCAAAGTCAGCATTAATGTTTGCCAGCACAGAGTGGACCTGAGACACCACTGCCTGAGCAACAGGAAAGAGATCTCCACAAACAGAGCCACCTGATTAACCCCGAGGGAAATGCCATCAGCACCCAAATTCCACAACTCCAACCAGGGCACAGACACCAAACCCAGCCAGGCAAAAGCAAAACCTAAAAGAAATATCTACAAGAAGAAAGCCAGAACATGGACAAGGAGTGCTAAACAATCCACAGCAAAACCGCAGGGGAGACAAGGCACTTGCAGCTCTCTTGTTCTCCCAGCTCCACCAGACAGGAACAACTCCCCTAATTACAGCTTTATTCCCCACTCAGCAGTCCCTCACTTAAATTCACTTGCTGGTGATGATGTATTTTTGATCTTTCTGTTAAATAACTGAAACACCCAGATAAATATTTTAGAAGATGAGTGCTGACACAAATACTATAGTACCAGAATGATGAGCAAAAATTCCTCCTGTACTTTTCTCTGAAGCTGTTGTTTACCAGTGTGGCATCTCATGCTTCCAAGATGAATTATTGATTGGAAATCAATATTCAAAATCAGCAGTCATATCCATTGGTTCTCATCAGCACTACCAGGAGATTGTTTTCACTGCCCTGTTAAAGAGCAGATTTAAGCAGCCCTTGATTTCTTTGCTGGGTGACCAGCACAAGGGTCAAATTGTTTTGCAAAAGGGCTCAAGAGTGAGACTTCACCCCACCTTTTATTTTTTAAGGAAACAAAGAAGAAAACTGTGTGATGAAGTTGTCAAACCTGCCACTTATTTCTTTGTTCTCACTTATTTGCACAGACTTGTTAAGAAGCAGCTAAGTCCCGTTAACTTTTGGTATTTAGAGTTTAAATGCCAACATCATATGAATAAAGTGGGTCTGTAAGCAGGTAATTTTTTTTATCTTAGTATTTTTAAACATAGATACTTCACCATTATCACTGCTGTACACACAAAATCTACACAAGCAGCCTATTTCTGCAAATACAGGGTAGTTTTGAGTTTCTTTTGTTACCAAGCAGCTTTGGAAGCTAAATTTCTCCTTTGTTCTCTGTCTCTTCTACTTAGCATTTATTTTCCCTGTAAACTATTCAGCTGGTCACGTTATCCCCATGGAAAGGCTGAAGTTCAGCCAGGCAGATGTAAAGAGACATTTTGGGCAAGGAGAAGTACAAAGAATACCAGAGACAAGCAACTTCTGCTGAATGAGGAAGGCTGGAAGACAGGCAGAGCAGCAGATGTAGAAAAAGCTTTTGAATATCTGAAGTGGAATTTCAACATGAAAAACATTTGAAGTAGGATTTCAACATGAGAAAACAGAACCTGCTGGCAGGAAGAGGAAGAAGGTGTAAAGGTTTAGGACAGGGTGAAGCAGTAAAATTGGTCAGAATGGATACAAAAATTATTCAAACAAGTATTTATGTTAACCAGCACAGGGAACTTTGCCGTAAAGGCCAACTCCCAGTGGCAATATAAGTTCTTAAGTGGCTTCTTTTAAGCCCCTGCAAGGTTTCCAGAACAATTCTGGCTGACCTTTATTTAAAGGTCCTTCTTCCAGACAAGGAATTAGGCCCAGCCCCGTGAGCCCCACAGAGCTACCTTCCAGGCTCTGCTCATTTCTACAGTTGCTTTTAGCATGGCCTCTAGTTTTCACATTTATTATAACTTATGCTTTCCAACAGATAGACAACGGTGCTCCTAAGATATTCTTTAAATACTCCTTGCAGTGAAAAACATAGTTTACTTATGGCAAAATAATAATGACTTTGAAGTATTAAATAAAATCTTTACAGGAATTGCATGCACTTAGTTGTAAAAGCAACACTGTTTGAAAGTTGGCCTGTTAAGTATGTATTGATCCAGAATTCTAAACCACTTGAAACAGATGATAAACAAAACAAAAAAAAAAAGCTAAATAAGTAGCAGCTAAATAACTAATCCAAATAGGGTGGAAAGCAACAAAATGTTTTCAGAAATGCACCAAGCACATTGTCCCAGATACACAACTTGACTTGCACCCAAAAAGTGAGATGCCTTCTTGGACTCAACATTGTATTCATGAGCAAAACAACAGTCAAGGTATGAAAAGGCAACTATAAACATGGAAAAGTTCATCCGGTTCTGGATCCAGAAAGGCATTTCTTCATAACACAACAGCTTTTACATTAAATATCACAAAGAAATTCTTTACTGTGAAGGTGGGGAGGCACTGGTTGCCCAGAGCAGCTATGGGTGCCCCATCCTGGATGTTTTCTATGACAAAATAAGCTGCAGATGCACTGACTGAAAGAAAAAATTCCCTTCACTTATCCAAACCAATGTAAGTAGTTACAACATGTTCTTGAAGTAATACTGAAGTAGTACACCACTTCAATTTTTAATAGTCACTGTCTGTTTCTAAGAAAATAGATTAAATGGTCATTTTGGGGTGCCCACCAACTTTTCTTACCAAATAGGGCAAGGCATTTTATTTTCCAGCCTTTCTGCTCCCAGCCTCTGCTTGCGCTTAGCTATGTAAATATCAAAAAGATTATGATATGTTGGAAGGAAAAGGACATAAGAGAATTTAAAAAGATTTACAACAGGAGTCTGAAAAAAAAAAATCAAAGCTTGTTGAACATATTTACCTCAATTTCACATCCCTGATGGACAAAGCAGCTTTGTTACTTGTTAATTTGCATTTGATGTTTATCAATCTCTTTCCTCTTTACCCATAGAACATTTTTTTCTGATAATTCAAATACAAACAGAATAAAATGTTAACAGAGAAGCACTGCTGGTCTTGTTATGTAGATTAGATCAAGCTCTGAGTGTAGATAAAGCAGATTTTCTCTCCTCCTTGCACACAGGTTAGCATTTAGAGCTTGCTATGAAGTTTAACCTGAATTTTCCTCAGATGTGATCCTGGTGGGGACTACTATGTCATTTGATTTGCTGTGTTGACAGAAATAGTCTCATTGTTTGCTTTAGTTTAATCAATGGAATAACATGCCAGTTTAAAAAAAAAAAAAAAAAAGCAAAACTTCAAATAGATGTTCTGTTTTTCTTATAAAAGGATGAGTTATCTTTGGTTGAGAGCAGGCACAAATAAAATCAATTACCCTTTCTCCTTGTCTATGCTGGAGTTTTTAATTTCAACAAATTCATTTCTATTTCAGCTCAGCAGGAAACACCGGCTGAGGTTTGCAAGTGTCTGCAGGTGGGATTTGGGGCCACAGAGCTCAGACTCTCCAGGTCTGCAGCTCCAGGCCAGTCCCCTGCCAAAGAGCCTGCAGGGGGAGATTTTCCCTGACCTCCGCAGCAGCTTCATTTCTTCCCTCATTCCAGGGGGAAGCAACAACCAAACGGTGACCCAGAAAGGGAGGAGGAGGAGCGGGGCAGGTGAGCAGCTCTTGGTGTAGCCAAACTCCAGTGCCGGCACAGCCGCGTGCCCTGGCCTCAGCATCCCTCTGCCCATCCGTGCCTGTCTGCAGCAAATATTCCTGGTTCCCTGGCACAGATGGTCTCCAGGCTTCCCTTAATTGCAGAAAAACTTCCCTGACCTCTTCCTTTTTCAGAGGTAATTTTGAAAAAGGAGCTCTGCTGACCTTAGCTGCATCTTCCCCAGCTATTTTCCAACCCAAGCTAAGCATATTCTGGGCTTTAATTTAGCCTGTGCTCATGGCACAACCAAGGACATTCTTTAGGGTTGTGCAGGTGAAGGATGATGATGACAGAGTGGAGAAAATATTTGCAGGCTTAGAAAGGTTAAATGATCTGCCAGACTGACCCAGGCAGCACAGTGACTCCATAGAATAACTGAGAAATAAATTATTTTCTTGACCTTTGAGATTTTTTGATTCAATTCATTATACAGATAAGAAACTCATTTTTACCAAATTATAGCCAGCCAAAAATTATGCAATCAACCCAATTAAGCTGATTAAAAGAGTCAGTTTCCTCATTGACTACCAAGGTTTAATTATTACCTTCAGTAAACAGCTCAAGAAATAAAATATCACTTCTTAGGCAAGAAGAAAACAGAATGAGACTCATGTTTGTGACCATTAGGCAAAAGAAGGGAAACAAAAAATAGAAAGAATGTTATTGTGAGAAAATACAAATTCATAAACTCTTCCAGCTTTTGCTATTTAAATGCCAGGTTTAGTTTGGAATTTAATATTAAAGATAAATAGCATGCTAAATCACCCTGGGTTATCTGCTCACAACACCTTTAATTTAGAGGCAGTTTAGGATAACAGCAAGGCTGTTTTTCCGAAGTTACCCTCTCTCAATGCAGAACCAAAATAAAATCAGCCTCCCTGAACACAGCGACCTGGATTCCTTGCTGTGCCTTAGACTCAGAGAATCACCAAGTCATTTGGGTCACAGGGGTCTCTGGAGGTCTTTATTTCAACCTCTTGCCCAGAGCAGGTCCAGCAATGAGATCTGCTCGGGCTATCCATGCTTATATCCAGGCCTGCTGGAAAGTCTCCCTGAAGCCAGCTCTTTTCCAGGCTTACCTGTCCCTCTCCTTGCAGGACAATACTCCAGCTCCAGAACCCTCCACAGAACCTGCTCCAGTTTTTCCATATCTTTCCTGTACTGTGGTGGGTCCAAAACTGGACACAAGGTGCAAGATGAGGTCTGCAGAGTGCCAAGTCACAGCTAAAACCATAACTTTTCTGGGGGCTGTGTAACTTAGTTTATAATGGAGATTCAAGCACATTTCAGCATCACCTAAATTTCTGGACTCACAGTGACTTCTTACAAAGTGTTTTTTCTACCTGTCTGTGTAGATCTCTAATTCAGTCCCAGGTAACATAAGGCCTCAAACAAGACTGTTGGAGAACAAGAAATACTTTAAACAGATTTATTTCTAATTGACTAGATTTCATGTTGATTGTACTCCTGGAAGTCCTGATTAAGTGAATTCATTACCATTTATAATTTCTTGACAGCACACTTTGGAGATTCCAGCCATGGAAATTATCACAGTCTAATCAAGATATGCAAACTGAATATAAAAGCACTTACCAAAAAAAAAAAACAAACTTGATTGACTCCGGATAGAAAATAATCCTAATAAGTAAACCAGGATCATTTGCACTCCAGGCATACTACTATCAGTTTCTGCCATGGAGAAAGTATTTAGGAAAGGATTTTATTAAATGTTCCAAAGGAGCAGCTGCTGAGAGAGAATTTGACAGAGCCTTTTTGAAGGACATCCACGTGTGACCGTGACTTCCAAGGAACGACAGGCAGCGATGCCCAGGAACACTGTGCTTGGAAGGGCTCCTGGGTTTCTCTAAAACTGGGGGCTGGGGTGACCCTGTGAGAGGCAGCCCTCACTTTGCTGCCCCAGTGCCTCCAGGTGGGAACAGCTGTGAAGCAAATCTCATTTCCTCCTGCTGCTGCTGCCACCAGAGCTACCTGTGCCTGCACCTGGTCAGAGGGGAGGAGCAGCACCCAGGCAGCTCTGCTTTCCCTGTTATGCAGCTGAGCAGAGAAGGCAATAATGAAACCCATCATGTGAACCAAACCCTTCAGGACAGACCCATCAATTTACAAAACCCTCTCTCTGCTTTGCCATTTGCAGGAATGAAGGAGGCAGAGCTGGCATGAGAAAAGCCCTTTTCAGCATTCACATAAAACTAGAAGTACTTTTTTTTTCCCACACTTTTAAAGAAAAGAAGCATTTAAAAATATTTGCTATTAGGTTTTGTGTCTGCTTAACGTTCTCCTACAGCTTTTATGTAGCCTCCCTCACAGCTGGTTTTGGGGTTGGTTTTTGGTTTTTTTTCCACACTTGCCAGCACTAGTTGCCTCACCTCAAAAGTTTTCTGCAGTTCTTAATAAACCCAAACTTCTCCTCTTGGTTTTTCAGTCACACATGGAGAGTGACCACTTCTACATATCAGCTGAATTTTCTTACATGCTTCCTAAAGGGGGCTTATATAAAAGAAGGAGAGTGACCTTTCCCACAGGCAGATAACGTCAGGACAAGGAGGAATGGTTTTAAACTGAAAGACAGGAGATTTAGATCAGGAAGAAATCCTTTACTCAGGAGCTGGTGAGGCCTTGGCACAGGGTGCCCAGAGAAGCTGTGGCTGCCCCTGGATCCCTGGAAGTGTCCAAGGCCAGGTTGGACAGGGCTTGGAGCACCCTGGGATAGTGGAAGGTGTCCCTGCAAACTTAAACATTTCAGCCAATAAAACACAGTTATTCCCATCAACAACACATTATCAAACAACACTTAAAATCCAAATTTGCACACCTGTTTCTGCACCCCTCTCTTAGGTTGGTGTGCTTATCTTTGATGATGGCCCTACCACAGAAGCAAACAGTCAATTATTAAATGCCCTGATAAGCTAGAAATTCTTTAGGCTGAGCATTGAGGCACACACATTTTTTAAATTTTTGTCCTTTTTCAATTTTTACATTCTAGAGGATCCAAATTACACTGCTTCATGTCACCACACACTTTACAGCAACCTACCTGACACATTCTACATAATTTTTGTATTTTCATTCTCCTTCCAGTGCTCATCCAAAGGCACTGCTAGGACTCACTATCCAGTCCTTGATCTGTGTTCATAAATGCACATTGACACAGACACCTGCAGCAGCCAGTGCAAGAAAAGGCACCTTCAGTTCATCTTATCACAGAGAAAATGAGTTTTTTAGTTTTCAGATCATACAGAAGCATCATGCTTCACCAAAAGAAAACCTAAGTTTTAATCAGTGTCCTTTTTGTTCTAGTTTTCTGATCTCTGAATTTAATGTTTCAATTTGTGTTGTAATGATTGAAATGGAAGCCAAGAAAGTGATGTTACTTCAAGAAATTGTTCTCAGAAGAAGTTCTCAGTTGTCTCCAGAGTGCTGCCAAAACTTTTTGGACTGTGTTTTGAAAGAATCAGAAAAACAAAGATAAAGACATTTATAACAAATGTAGGGACTTGAAGCCATTATTAATAGGAAAGACTGAAAATGCAGCACTTAGGTAAAGTAAGAGAGATAAAAGAAATATGATTGTGCTGTATCACAAGAGGTTCGAGTCCCTCAGTTCTCACCTAACTGTACAAAATACAAGAAATTCTTCATCCAGTCCTAACATCAGCTGCAAATTTTCAGGGACCCCATTAATAAATTGCTCCTAAATGAAAACAGGGGGGTGTCATGTCTAACACAAGATCTATGATAACTTCATCTATCTGCTAGTTCATATTTCAGGTACTATGGGAAGGAGGAGGATAAAAGTCAACAAGACCTTTCAGCCATCTTCACTCCAGGCTGCAGTTCAACTGCAAATTCCTCTGCTCTGAGATCATTTTTGTAACCCACCCACCACCATAAAGCAGAAGGAGGGACAGTTTCATTTCTGGAGATCAAGAAAGTTTTGGAAGCATTTTTGACCACTTGTTTGTTGAAAAACTCACCTTTGCAGCATCCAGCACGACCCACAGGTGAGGTCCTGGGCTGTAACTGTAGCTTTGCCCACCTGACACAAATAATTCAAACATTTTGTCTTCAAAACCAGCTTGGCACACTTACCTGTCAACACAGGTGACAGCAACAGTGACAAGATGATCATCAGAATCTAGTTCTCTTTCATCTCAGATTCCTGAACAAAACACAAAGATATAACGATTTACAGTGAAGAAAAAAATTAAGTGACCCAGTGGCCAGCTTAATTAGATGTTATAAAGCAGAAACACTCAAGGAGATTTTGTTTTTCCACCAAGGAGATTTTGACAGGAAAAGGAGAGAGGAATTTTACTACATTGCAGATTTCCAAAGTACTCCTCATACTGTAATATAAATATTATGCATAGCTTTGCAGGGGCAGAGCCTGCCATGGTTTCACTCACTCCAGAATGCTTCTGGCTCATGAAGTCAGCACTGAGACAAAAATAGGCTCTTCTTGTTATTAAGAGAGACATTTCAGGCCAGATCTGACAGAAGGTGAAAGGGGCTGCTCTGCTGTTCCCCACAAACATCTTCCTTGATTTAAGTCTTGCCAAAGCTCTGAGCATCCCAGGAATGTGCATCTGCCGAACAGCCCAAGTACAAACAGCAAAATGCTGGGTTTTGCCTCCCCAAGTCCACCTGAGACCCTGAAATTTGGGTCTGCTGTCTGCAGGCCCCCAAGGATATTCCCCAAAATCAGAAGCATGTGCTGAGCATCCCAGTCTAGCTCAGGAACAGCATGCATCCAGATATCCATATCCAGCTGTGCTCCCAGGTGTGCATGACCACCTTCATTGATGGTTAGAAGCTCATGCTGAACAAAATTCTTTCCTCTTACATATTTTCCTCTTTTTACAGATTTAAATGGAAGGGGAAATCCAGGTATTTCCATTGCAACAGAAAGTTTTACTAACTCTTTTTGTTGTACTTGCTGTATGGTTCTCCATCAGAAAATACTGCAGAATTATTATGCTTTCAGTGTATTTCAGCCCATTCTTTATTTTAAATTTAGACTTTGACACAGTTCACTAAAAACAAACATTCCTATCTAAAATGTTCTGAGTAGGAAGAAAATACTTGCATATCTGTCTCTCCAGCACCTGTGTGATTCTGCTCTTTCAGCAGCAACAAAAGGAACTATTAAAGGACATTTCCCACACTGAATTACTGTATTTTGTACCAGTGTCAGCTGTGTTTGAGATTAAGCCTGGTAGGATTTGCATTTTTAGGACGGGAGATAAAAATGTGATTTCCATGAATACTGGGGCTACAGGAAAGGTAGGTAAAAAGTTTAGCAGCTGTTTCTCACAAGGCAAAAACAAGGCAAGGAAAGAAGTCAGCACTTTGAAAAGAGACCAAAATAAACTGACCTAACCGGTTTCTTAATCTGAGATGGGATAAACTGCTTCTACTTTTGAACTGTCTCTTTTATGCACACCAGCTTTCAGTTTCTAAGTGGATCCAGAGAGAAGAAGAATAACCTGGGATTGCATATATCAGAGAGAAAACTTTCCAAACTGCTCTCAAAAGCTGACACATCAGCTCAACATATTCCAAGACTAGGCTCTGTTGCCTTTAGGAAAGATTTACATCTGGTCAGACTGAATAAAGGTAAGAACACAGCAACAGTTTGCACTTGATTGTGGAAGAGAGGGGAATGCCAGAAGTTGGTTCTGTGTGGAGGCCAAACTCTTCTTACCCAGCAGCGTGGTTCCGCTTTGCATTTTGGATGTTGACTTGTTTTTCACTGTGCTGTCCAGAGCTAACCCTAAGGATAAGCAAATCAGTTTGTAAAGCCATGGCTTGCCAAGAGATAGGGAAAGCTCTTTAAATGAGAGTATTTATATACTGCAAATTCACTGGAAAATGAAAATAAAGAGTGCAAATCCTGATTTCTTAATGAGATGGGATAAGTTACACAGTGGAGAAAGGCACTGACACTGGAAGAGTGAGCAACAGTCCTCTCTGCTATTTCTGCAATAGGATTCCCTTAACACCCACGGGTAGTGGACAAAAACCAGGTCCCCTCCCAGATCCTGCTTTTCCCTCTCCTCAAGCACAGGATCAGTGAAACAGAAGCTCCTCTTTGTCTCAGAACCTCCAATGCATCCCCAAATAAATCTCTGTGCTATGAAAGCCTCATTACTGCACTTCCCCCTGCAGGAGGTTTCCCTCCCAGACATCACTTCCATGTGTGACTGGGCAAGACAGCAGGGCCATGCACAGGCTCATCCCCCTGGAAAAACACCAACCATGACAGGCAAGGTGCTCTTCCCTCTGTAGGAGCTCCAGTGGGGGCCTCTCCTACACCTAACCACCCGTTTCCAACACGTTTGGTGGAATGTAACACCTTCGGGGATTTCTGATCCTTTAAAAACTTTGGCTGAAGTTGAGCAGTAAATTCCAGAGCCAATGGAAAGTGGCAGGAGATGGATAAGGAAGGGAGGAAAGGCTGACAGCACAGTCACACAAGCCATTTTCCTGGTCAAATCCATCTCTAAAATGCCAGGGTGACTCCAAGCCACCCCAAACAAACAGCGCAGTTTGATTTCCACCCGACTCAAGTGCTGAGCGGTGAAGGGATGTGACATTTTTGCAGAGTGCACTGTAGCAGTGGTAACTCGGTTCAGGGAGCAGCAGAGCTGCAGCCATGCAGTATTTATAGGCCTTCTCCTCAGCTCCTTCTCCCTGCTCCTTCCCCCCAGGCAAATCAGCTGGGATGTTGCCTCCCAAGCCCAGCTGCTGCCACTGCTGGAGGAAAGCCCTTGCTGTACCACTGTGCTGCAGAGGGAACACTCCCAAAACATCTGACACAGGGCAAACCTTCCCCCAGGTCTGGCAAAACAAGAAAACATTGCAAAAATTGTGTGAATTTCAGCAAGTGAAATGAAAACATCAAGATTTTCCCATTCCTTTTTTCACAGTTTAAAAAATTTCCAAGCAGGAAGGTAACCTTGTTTGGGGGTGTTTCTCTAGGCCCAGGTGCACACCCAGGAAAGTAAAAGTTACTAATCAAAAATAAATTCAACTACAAGCATGCATTTCTTCTGGCTCACACAAACAAGTCCACAAAAACCATACAACGCCATCAGCAATCTCAAGTGGGTATTTCTGTCCAATTTCTTAATTCTCTTCCAATGCCAGAGAATTCCAGTGTTCTGTTTCTGAGCTGGCTCCCTGCTGACCAGCCAGCTTATCTGCACAGATGCCTGCACAGCCACAGAGAAACAGCCATCCCCGTTCATTTCTGAGGATGGCACAGAAAAGGGATATACTGAAATACTCAAAAATGAAGCACTTGGGGGCATTCAGTGACAGGATGAGCATGCCTAAATCAATACAACTTCATTCACTTAACCCTGACTTTTCTGAACCCAAACACTCACAGCATCCTGTTCTCTCTGTTGTCAGGTACATAAAAATGTCATCCACCTTGAGAACCCTTTTAGTGGCACATAGGCTCATGTTTTTCCTAGCAGCCTCTTAAATCAAAAGTAATTTATACCTGATGTCTAGGAATGTGAATACCCATAGAGTTCATTTGACTACAGAACACTTGGCAAGACCCGTTTTAGTTAAAAACCTGCTGAAGCAGGCCAGTTATATTGCATGGAAGTCCTGGCTGCTGCTTTAACAGAAAACTCATGGAATTTACAGGCAGCTGAAGGTACTTTGCACTGTCAGGCTGCAGGCAGTCCATTAGTTTAGCAATTTTCAGAGACTCCCAGATGTCTTTAGCACTAATAGACCCCAAATTCACACACACTGAATTTCCCACTTTTCCCCCCAAGTTAAACTGAGAGCTCAAATACTGAGGGAAGCGCTAAGAGCAAGGCTTGTGTCTCCAGCACATGATGGATTCAAATCCTGCCTGGGAGAGATGTAATAACTAAACCTGATTTGATTCCAGCTCAGCAAAGAAGGAGGCAATGAGCTGAAAAATTAGTGTAGCAAGGGAAGAGCTACCTGAGATTTTGGGAGGCTACTCTCAGCTAATCCTGCCATTATGTAAAGCCAGTGCAAACAAAACCTGGTCACAAGGTGGAAATGTGAACAGAGTCAGGAAAATTGTTCAAGGAAGTGGAAAAATAGTCATTTTCTTCATCAGGAGACACCATATTGGGGCACATATTTAAAATTCTGAACAGAATCCCACATGGACTTTTTCAGAACTAAATATGAAGTCTACAGCTGCTCAAACACTTGCTGGAATGAACTCACATATTTGTGTCTCTCTTTGGTGTTTTTTCTATGCTCCACTTATCTTTTTTTCCTCAGCAGCCTAAACATAATGGCCTAAATGCTTGCATAGTGTGTGGCAGCAAAGAATGATCTTCAGAAACACCAGATGCTTTGTGCCTTCAGATTATTCACTGTTTATAGCATCAAGTTCAGGCTAGCAGCAAAAAACTAAATACCAAAATGTAATTCCTGTCCATATCCCAACAATATAAACATGCACTGCTAACTTCATATATATTAAAGAGAAAGAACCTCCCAGATATTACTTCTTTGAAGGCACTTAAAGCCACACCATGCAAAGAATAATATAATTCCAGATAGGTCTAGCATCAGATCCTGCATTTTGGCTCACTGATCAGAGTAGGTTAAAAAACCATTTCTGATATGGAAAGAAATATCCCTCCTTCCTATGCTTGTCTAGATATAAAATGGCAATATATTTAAAGGAGTATGGACTACTGCAAATTATCAGCAATCAGTGATGAAAGAAAAATGTGCCCTCAGTTCATGGCTCATAATTATTTCATTTCCCAAATACTGATATTTGGGGAAAAAAATCCCTGATAACTGCTAAATAATAATATAAGCTCTCCAAAGAGCCAGAAGGTGCTCACCTTGGATGTAATTTTTCATGTAGCTCCTCAGCTCTGTCCAACTCAATGAATTCAATCCTAAATTTTGCACTGAACATTTTCTGGTCTTTTATTCCATGAGATAGTGGAGAAGTTCAAAACTCAGATACACATGAAAACTTGTACCCATTTCCTACCTACCCCAAAAGTGGATGCTGAGCCTTAGCTCAAGGGAAAACCTGTTGATTGTATGTATCAAAAAAAGGCAGGCTGGTGGTTTTTTAGACTTCAGCAGCTTCCTAGGGTTGTAAATGTTAACAACTGATGACCAAAAAGAAAAAAGTACTTCCACAAAGTGAATGAAACCCACAGGTTCTGATTACCTAAAAGGGAGAAACAGCCTGAATTCAGTCCCAGTAGCAGAATTCTGTGTTTGCTGTGTTTTTTGCAGTTCCAGATGGCTCTGTTTTATTTACATGTCCCATCTAAACAATCACTGCTGCATTGTGGCAACACTTGTCATTGTTGTTACAACAGGAGGGAGATCTCTCCCCTCAGTTATAAATCACAAATCACCGAGGGCAGCTGCAGCTTCTGCTTCTTTATCATCCCCTTCAAGAAAGGAATTTCAGTCAAAGATGGGAATCTATTAACTTTGCTGGCTGAGCTATGCTAAGTGGAGAGAGATGAAAGATGGAGTAATGAGAGGGAGAGAGCCCAGCATCGTGACTGACCTGTGCAAGGACAGCCCTGGTGTCCTGCTCACAAATGAATTATTCAGCTGCCAGGTCTTGCCTACAACTCCACTGAAACACTCAGGTCAACCCAGCCTCATCCTGTTCAGTTTCTTGGCAACACATTCAGGTTGGTGAAAGTGAACAGGATTGCTTGTTTTGGGGGTATTGGGTTAAAAAAGTGTTTATATCACTAGCAGTACTTAAGTGGAAAAGAAATGCAAGCTAAAGTGCAATATTTTGCACTTCAAAGTGCAATATTTTGAATAATTTTCAAATAAGTACATCAATCTCTCTGGGAAGATTAAACTGTTCTTACTAAAACTTCTATAGCAGTCATCTCACTAATAACAAAAACATCTGTGGTAATCTAAAATTTGGTGAAGGTCTAGCAAGTCACAAAGGTTAAGAGCTGCCACATAACGAGCCACAAAGGTTAAGAGCTGCAGCCATGTGATCTCAAGAAATTCATCAGGCCTAATTAAGCTGATGGTGCATGAGCTCTCCACAGAGAAAATTACAAGCAAAACAAGTAAAAAATAGGAAAACCACAAACATCTTTAAAATTGTGTAGGTTACATGTCAAAATACAGCTTGTTCAGTTTCTCCCAGATGAACAAGGTCTGGACATGGACCCCCTTATTCAGTCCAAACTGAGATAGGATTCTCTTCTTTCCCTCAGGAGCACAGATAGCAACAACCAAGGTTCAAGGAAACTCGAAGCACAACAAATGGAGGAATATAAAGGGTTCCACAACTTAGAAATTTATAAGCATTTTGGATAGCCACATGCAAGCAATGCATTAAGATAACAATCTTGGTTTAAAACAACCAGGTACAAATGTTGAGTCTCCTTAACAACCCAGGGAAGCCAGTGTTCCCAGGCAAATACATCCCTGATAAAGGGATGGGAGAAAAGAGAATAAAACTGGCAGATGTACACAAATCTCAATGGAGAGCTCAAGCTGGACCAATAAAACCCATGCCAATCAAGCAAATTATGCAACACTTATTTACTTTTGCCGAAAACGCACTGAAATGCTCATTACATGAGAATCACAGCTGGAAAAGAAACCCCCAGGAAGGCAGCTCCTGGCATTTGCTGTATAGAACACTTGACTCCAGCTGCCTCCAGTGGAGCAGCCTTGAGACACGGCTGTGTCACACCAGCTGCCCCTCGCTGGGCACATCATGCCCCGGGAGCGTCACCCATGCTGCTGCCACATCCCAGGTGCTGGGAGAGGAGCTTGGCACCAGCTTGTCAGCCCTGCCCTGAGGCTCTGGGTGCTGAATTGAAGGTCTGCTGCCTTGGGCTCTGGGGAGAAGTGAAGAACATTGTCCCTTCTCTGAATCACCACAGAGGGAAAGTTCATTTCCCAATATCAGCAGAGCATCCAAGCCACAGATACAAACTCCTTGCTCACATAACATAGTGCAGCAGAGTTCTGCCAGGCATCCATTTATTTGTTTGGATTTTCCAGGAAGGATCTGCTGCACAGAACACCACCTATTCTTCCCACAGAGGGTTTATTTAGCCCTGGATCCCCACTCACTGTATCAATGTAATTTAAGGTCTTCTATTTGCACTAACTTGGCACTGCCTAGAGTACACAAAGTGTAAACACAATTAAAGTACATTTTCCTCTCACTTTCAAACATGGGTCACTCTGTCTTTAGTCATGTGTTTCTTCTATTCAGTTTGTTCCCTGCCCTGGTACAGGTTAGTCAGTCTTGCCCTTGGACTTAGTTTTGCTATCCACAAAGTTGTTTGTTTAACCCCATAAAAACTATGAAATAATATAATACTAAGAAAATTGATGCCCCAAAAGTAAGATATTAAAGAAGTCACACACACCTATAAAAAGTCACTCAGCTATTACAGAGCAGCTATAGAAACATGGAGATTGCTGTATTGAGAACTGACATTCCATGATGAAAAAATAAATGTTAATACACCCCTAAGCAATATATGGCCACACAGCTTGCAAAGTGAATTCAAATATTCAACATACATGGGGTAGCAGCAGCCTCTGAGCGATCATTACCTTGAGAAACAGAGTGGTTTAATTCAAATGCAACCTCAGAGAGAAACAGCCTTTCCCTTCCTCACCCAGAAAAGACAAGGTGTGTGCCTGTCAGGAACAAAGCAAAACTAATGTGCACCGTGTCACCCTGACCTGAGACACAATCACAAGGTGCACCACAGGAAAAAAAAGAGAGAAAGTCCCTGCAAGACTTCAAAGAGCACAATTGTGTGTGTGAAATACATAAGCACTCATTTGCTAAAAGATGTATAAGGCTTCCATTAGCAATTCTTTAATCTCCAGGTGACAGAGAATGCTTTCCTGGCTATGTGAAAGAAAAAAAGAACAGCAGGAAGCACATAATAGCTGCAAAAGCCATTATTGGCAATAATCCAGAGTAAGATCTGAGCAGCCCAGCCATCCTGGGGGATTCCTGGGAGTGCTGTTCCTCCAAAGAACAGCTCTGGGTCCTACAGGGAAGGAACCAGGAGCTGTCTGTGGAGCTGCAGCAAATAGCAAAACTGACATCGCTCTCTGAGCCTTTCCAGCTCAACTTTTAACAAGGTTTGTGAGAAATCTGAAGGGAGGAGAGAAGCTGGCAACAGGAAGCAGCAGGAGAGAGATGACTGGGCAAGGAAAAGGCAATTTGAATAGGAAGCTGATTAACATGAAGTGTCATATGAATTGGGCAAAACCAATTCCAAACACACAGCACTGGAAATGGAGCTGATTATTTCCAATTCAGAAAGACAGTGCTGTGCAAGTGTCAGTTTTTCATGCTGCATTCACAGGAATAACTGGGATATTGGGGAAGAAATAAAGAGGAAAGTCAAAGACAATAAGTCATTATATAAATAGATGAAACTCAGGCCCTGGCCCTACTCTGTCTGGACAGCAGTGTGGTGTGAGGGGCTGCATCTCCAGAGCACCACAGCTCCTACCAGCCATATCCTTATATTTCTCCTATTGGCATCAGGAGCATGATGGCATTACCAGCCCCAGACAAACCGGGAGATCCTGCAGAGGACAAATCACACAAGCACCTCATGTGCCTCATTAATGCTGCTAAACACAATAGGAAGCAACCTGAAACAAGTACCATCACTTAGTGCAAACAGGATCAGCTGTTAATAGCCTGTCAGCAGCACAATTAGCAAATTGGATATTCCTGCTCATTATCCATCCTTCTATTTGCAAACAATATTTTGAACAGATTAGAACACAACCTTATCAGTAGGAGTCCCACCTGAGAAGCAATACGTTCAATTAAGAGCTTACCAAGTTCCCCCATAATGCACTGAGGTTAATTTTTGGACTTCTAGAAGCTCTGAAAACCCAGCATCCATCAAGACATCACAGCATATGTCATGGTTGAGATGGTCACAATACACCAAGTGTCACCACACAATTTTAGAAGGCTTTAAGCATCTGCCCAACCAGAGCAACACCTCACCACATCAGAAGGCTCCAGGACCTGCCCATCCAGAGTAACATCCTGCCACTTCCGAAAGTTGCAAGCATCTGCCCTCCCTGTTTGTTAGCCCAGCCTTTTATCCCCTCCTGTTGATGCCCTGCACCTGTGTGCCCTCTGCTCCCTTTGGGGGTTGCTCAGTGCCCCTGGGCACCCCCTGGCTCATTGCTGTCAGTGCTGCTCACAGCTGAGCCCATTGGGGATGAGGCTGGGCCCAGCCCCACTCCAAGTTACCACAAACTGTGTGCCTACAATTAAGACATCATTTCATAGAGAGAAAAATTTTAAAAATCTATTTCTCTTTTCCCCAAATAAAACCCAATTCCTAAGAGCCTCCCAACAGCATTTGTGCTGGCAGTGCTTGGTTGCCAGCTTTGCTGAGGTTTTTGTTCCCACAGTGAGCAGAGAAGAGCAAGGCTGAGGAGGACACACTCTCCAGCTCAGCAGCACTCAGGTGCAGAGGTCTGGCCTTACCCCAGTCCTGCTCAGAGAGCAACAGTGGGAATCTCTTTGTGCTGTTCCAAGAGGACTTTTACCCTTATTAAAAGCTTTGTCTTTGTAGTCACATTCTGCAAAGCCCACACAGTACAACATCCACCGTGCAAAAATGTCCTTTACCCATTCTAAACCAAATTTTAAACCCAAATTTCAACTACAAATTCCAGCTTACATCTCTCATGGTGCCAGACCTCAATGAACAATTGTTCCCAACTTAATCCACCACTTTCATGATATCGCAGCATATTTGCCCTATTGGGAAATTCTTTCCTTAAGCATCAGGTACTCATCCAACATAGACTTTAAAAATAAAAAAACAGAACAACTTTCACTCATATTGACTGCACTTTAAAACTTTATAAACTGCTTTATACACAGCAGTTAAAGTGGGTTGGAGTTTTTTTCTTGGGACAAAGTGCATGTCAGTGCTGTGGATGTGACAAACTAAAGCCAAACTTAAATATTTTTTGCCATAATAAAATTTATCATAAATAGTTACTTACTGAGAGATTACAATAGAACAGACTGTTTATGAAGAAAAAAAGATAAATGAAAAAAAATCCAGATTTCAAACTGAAAAGCTAAAACTATCATGTAGGTCAAGCAGGTTTTTAATTTTAAAAAGTTGACAGACTGGAGAGAAGCTGAAATACAGAACAGCAATTTCATAAACAATTCAGCTGTAGCCACGTGCTAAGAGGGCTACAAAGGAAACAAATAAAAACAGCAATTGCAGCAACATTGTGGAGCAAGGTTTGGGTTAATGATTACACTGATATGGAGTATAAGTTATGAAAAGTTTTTATTTAGGTTACACTTCACAGGACCATTTCACACTTCCAGCTGACCAGTAAGGAAATGTTGATATCTGAAGATCTCAGTAGGATATTATTTTCAGTTTAAGTTAAAAATGATAGGCTCTTAATATCAATAAATATCAATTAAATGAATATACTACTGCACATATCATTTTGTACGACACAATATCCGCCACACTCAACAGAAGTCACGAGCATGAGCAAACTGTATCCAAAAAATTCAACATGCATTTTCTCCTAAACAGGTATTACTGAGAGACAAAGTGCTGCATTCAGCATAATTTGCACAGTATTTTATCCCATCTCTTTTGGCAAGTAAGGAAGTTTTGCAAAAAAAAGAGCAATACATAATTTGATGGGTTTAATTTTGTGAAGTTTTATACCTTCATTGTCAATCTGAAGTCTCATGAGAGGAAAGTTTCAGAGTCATCCTCAAAGTTTTAGCCCAGCTTTGTTGACAAAAGAGAAAGTCATATCAAACAGGTGGATTACCACAGGAGAGAAAATTTCAAGGAAATGTTGAAGTTTTGAGTTAAGCTTTGAAAAAGGCTCCTTTTTCTCTTTTGTGCTTTGAATGTAAGAAGGTGTTTATTTCAGGAACTCATTAAAAATGAAAATCACGTCCTCTATAGAAGGGGAAGTGCAAAAGCCACCAGTCACCAACACTGTGATACACAAACATTTGGGATTAAAAAAAGAAGCAGAGCCCCATGATCCAGCTCCATGGGATATCAGGCACTGCACAGACATCACACAGCTGTGTGGGAAATATTGCTCTCCTCAGGAGAAAAATGGGGAATGTTATTGGGATAGCATAGGGAGGGAACAGGAAAAAGAAGAGAAAAGCAAAATACTGCCTTGGACTGCTTTTTTTGTGGTATGAATCTTTTAGGGACCTTGACGTATTTTCTTCCATGTGGCATTTAAGGGCAGCTCTCTGCATTAACACTTGCAGTTTGGAAGTCTGAATATTGGCATAAATAACCAACTTCAGCAGAGCTGCTGACACCAGCTGAGGACCTCCAAGTAGGGAAAAGAAACACTTTTGTTTCTCAAATGTTTTCCCTGGGTTCTGAGGTATAAAAATTTCACTTGGCTTTATCCTGCATGCTCAGTTTCCTTGACTGACCAGCAAAGTGGCATTCACAGTGACATACTTTTCAGACCTGACTGTACAAGTGCAAAGGCCAGAGGAAAAAAAAAGCAGAATTTGCCAAAAGTTAAGCTGCTCCATGATAACGTTTTCAAATATTCCTTTAGGGTGATCTTTACTATCAGGTAAACACTATGCTGATGGCAAAGTGCTGCATGTTTGCCCTCTATAACACATGAAAAATGGTGAGGTCAGTTCAGTTTTGCAGAAAACAGGGAAAAACCAGCACCCACAGGTGTGAGACAAGTCCTGTGGGGTGGGAGGCCAGGAGGGATATGCAGTGCTGACCCTGAAGTGGCTTTTCCCCCCTGTGAGAAGCCTCTGTGCCCCCTGTGACCTCACCTCTGTACCCACGAGCGGAGCGGTTCCGAAGGCACCCACGAGGACAGGCCTGCTCCTCTGTCCTGGTGGGATGGTTCCAATGGGGACAGAATGGATCCAAGGGGATGGAACAGGGCTGGAAGCAAAGAGCAGGGAAAGCATTACATTTCTGTGAACTGCTGACTTCCCAAGCAGCTTTCAGGCCTATTTCAGAGAGATGATGATGGCAAGAACAACAACTCCATTCCTTCCCTCAGGATCCCACAGCTGGCACATCCTGCTTGTCCTAATAGGAATGACATCCTTATAACCTGCAGCAGACAGGAAGACAGGCCTGTCTACCAAAAAACTGCCATTCCACTTGAAACTTTTCATCTTTACCAGGTCTGACCCAAAGACAGTAGCAAAGGAATGGGTATCATCTGGCTTATGTTTTTCAGGCTGTAGCATGCTTCAGAAAACCCTATCCCAGTATTTCCTGGAGAAGACAGAAATTGTCCAGTCCACTGCACTGATGGCAGCATCATTAAAGTAATGCACAGAAACAGAACTCATAGCAATGTGCTACACCCAGTCCTGTCCTAGGAGAAGGTTGTCTAATTGGATAGAGATCATCTCAGAAGGCAGGATGTTTTCCTACAGCCAGGGTCCTTTAGAGTGTGCTCCAGAAGCTGCTGTCAGGAGCAATGGCCACAGACATCAGCACATGCCAGGCTAAATTAAGGGGTGGAACTGCTGAGCTTGCTCCAGCAATGCCGTGCTCTGGGGGCTCCAAGAGGAAAGCAGCTGGCCTGAAAGACCTGCTGGAAGATTTCCACAGGCCACTCACCTGCTGGGTTTGGATTTACTCTCTCTGGAAGTCTCTAAGCTGTAAGGACATGGCCTGGGGTTATCCAGAGGCTGGCAAGTGGCACAGGTTTTAATACACTTCATTTTCTATCAGATCTGGGAAGGAGGTGACCAGCAGGGGCAGCTGTAACATTCTTTCCCATCTGCAGCGTGGGAGTGGGAAAGACTCAGGTGGGAATGTTCTGTGGTGGAGGAACTCAGTGCACTGGATTTTGATGAATTGAAAAACATCTCCATGTGTGACAGTAAAACATTTGAAAATAGCA
This sequence comes from Agelaius tricolor, assembly GCF_023055355.1. Taxonomy (NCBI): domain Eukaryota; kingdom Metazoa; phylum Chordata; class Aves; order Passeriformes; family Icteridae; genus Agelaius; species Agelaius tricolor. Next base: position 55,023,625 of record NW_027269265.1, on the reverse strand, counting down.
GGGAGATGGAAAAGTATTGGTACACATCAATTTTAATCCAAATGTGACTTAACCAAAACTCAGCATGGTTCCCAATGACACAGCCTGTTCACATCACTCTGTTTCCCTGGAAAAGCTGCTTTCAAAATATATGAGGAACATCAACATAATTCACTACCAGGCCACTGCACATCACAGTTTCTGCCATCACCCTCATTTAATATTGGTTTCATGAGATCTGTGCTCAGGCTTTTCTCATCACTAAAGCTTCTCCTTGTACGCAGAAAACTCTTATTTCAAATTCTTTCATTGTGTGCCTTGTTTAATTGAAGATTCTGGTTAAAAAATATGTTGGAGCTGGCATATAAACACACCATCAGTGACACCTCAAGTTACCACGACATAGGTCCAGCTTTCTTAGTAAAAAATTCTGAGACAAGACTTTTAAAATATTCCCCAAGATGGGGAGAATCTTTTACACCTAAGGCAACATCAGAGATTTTCAGGGGCAAAATTGACTGACTGTGACTTTTATAACTTAATGAAGAAAGAGAGCACCAGTTCAATCAGAAATGCAGGAAGTCAAAAGGCTGTATTTGGAGTAAAGCTAAATCTGGGAAATTATGTTATATTTGTTACATGGTTGGGAAACAGAGACATCAGATTTCCACTAGAAGCAGAGATTGTTTTACCAGCAGGAATAAATATGTGGTGGTTTAAGGACTTTTTCTAACACTTGTTGCCTTTTCCACTGCAAACACTTTATCCCTGTTTATGAATAACTCTTGGTCATTTCTCTCCATCTCTTCCTTCTCCTCCCCTACATTTTTCCCTCAGTACTCTGGCTGGGCTTCTTTCCAGCTGCTACCACCAGCTATGAGAAATGGCCCAGGAACAGATCTCCCTACCAGACACAGCAATGTGAAAGTATCATCGGCAGAATTCAAACTATTCAAGATGCACAGCCTCTTCTCACATCCACAGGTAAAATTCATTACAGTGGAATGGTTGGATTATTTGAAATATTTATATTGAAGCGATAATGCAAATTAAAGGAGCAATATCTTGATAAGACAGCAGATTAATGACTGTTGAATGTATTCTCTGTTACACTCTGGTGATTGAACTTGATATTTGAAGTTTAAGATGCTGGTTTCACAGCTTCAGAGTTTAACTAACTGCTTTTCTGAGGTTCACTTTCAAAATTTACTCAGACAGAGTAAACATCCTCTGTTTGTAATTGACAGGATGTTAGTCCCAGAAGTGTATTTCCAACTGCATCTCATTACAATTCTCTCATGTTGTCACTGCTGATATTTTTTCAGTAAAGTTTAATTAAACAAAAGCACTCGTGCACTGTGAGTGAAATTGCAGTGATGAGCTGGCGGACGAGGTGAAGTGTAATGGTGCTACCAAAACCCAGATCAGCCAGATTTAGAATCCAAACATAGGAATTTCAAGGCTCCATTTCTGACAGCGAGTCTGGTCAGTCCCACCCTTAGTCTGGGCACAGCCAGCCGGGTCAGTTGCACTCTGTTTTGGAGAGGAGCAGGCTCAGCACGTGGGAGGGAGCTGTGCCTTTTGGCCCTGGGGATGGAGCAGAGCCACTGGCCTATTTTACTGAACTGTGGAGGCAGACACAGTCTCTGGTGTCTGTGAGATGGTGCTGGCACAATGCTGACTGCACAGCTCAGCACCCCCTCATTAAGCATCCCATTGCTCAACCATGCACAGCTACCAAGATCCTCCTGGGTGCTCCCCATGCCCTGAACACAATGCACATTCCTCACATGCTACAGCAGGAGAGTCCATGCTCAGGAGGGAACACGGGTGCACTGCCCTCTCCTGCTTCTTCTCATCACAGTGTCCTAACTGGTTTCTTAAAAAAATTGTTTGTTTGGGGTTTTTTTTTTTTTTTTCCTAAGTAGGAGATCATACACCTTTGATTTTTAACACAAAATTCATTAGAAGCAGTGTTGAGCGTGAAATATATCTCAGGCATCATGCAGCTGCTTGTGTCCTAGCATAGAAACCAAAATGCTTTTTCAAATATCACAGGAACTTCAAGCTGATCCTCAGTTTGCCACATCTTGCTATTTAGATCCTTTTTTTTGTATCAACAGAACTGCTGCACACTGTTTTCCCCTCCTTCCTGAAAGAAGGGACACGTTCAAGCTGCTCCACCGAATAGCAGTGGCACTTTCTGTTTGCTCCCAAGGGATTTGGTGTTTGTAACCCCAGTGTAACACATCCAGCAGCACACGGCGTTTGCAGCACTGCTGTTAATCCCGTTTCCAAAGCTTTCCCAGAGAGGGAGAGCCCTTACACACTCTGGCATCTGATCCAGGGTAACCCTGCGCTGGCTCCCAGACTCACTGACTCGAAGGCAGCCTATTAAAACAAGCCCCGAGTTCTGGGCAAGCCATGCATAGCAAAGGCACATTCCAGGCCCTGGGTGTGCAACGGGAACTCAACCTCCTCATCTGCTCATCCCGGAACGTGCGGCGGCTCCCCCGTCAGACGCGCGCACTCCGCCTCTGCGAGACGGCAGTGACAGCACCTCCGCAGCCGCGCCAGAGCCCGGGAATGCTCCTTCCCAGCATCCCTGACATCAGGCAAAACCACGCTCCTGTAAACTGCTGGCAGAGCGCCCGTGCCGTATCCCGGGCTGCGACTGCTCCACACAGACACTCCCAGCCGGATCCTCCAGCTCACACACAAAGCTCTGTGCCAGGGAAACCGAAATCCAGGGGCGGCTACACTGCCAGCCTCGCTCAAAACCACGCCGTTTGCTCCCGGTTTCTCTGTATTCCTCGAAATCTGCAAGCTCCCATCCACACTTCCCTGGAATTTCTGGAATGTGTTAGATGCACTGTTCATAAACGATCACAATGGGTTCAGTGGTGGCATAATGAGTGTACAGTGAGCATACACCACACCAACTTCGCTCATTTTTCATTTTGAAACTTTCTGTTGAGTATGAAGACTGAGTATTTCTGCCTTCAGTATGAAGACTGAAGAAAGAAACTGATTACAAAAATGGCTATCAACGTATTTTTTAATATATTGTTCTTCCCTGGATGGAATGGAAAACAAAAAATAAAGCAGAAAGTAAACAGCAGTGCTGAAAGCAGTTTATGTTCTCAGAATTCGTGGTTTGCGAATTCCAGGTGTAACTTCTCAGGCAGGCAGGAAAATTGGGTTTCAAAAAACACTGATTTTAGCATGAGGGTGTTTTTTGGAAGTTAATGACATGCAAATCATAATGCATGTATTTACATTTTTGATTAGGACAAGATTGAGAAGTTAGAAAATAGAGCAGTGATTCTCCTGTAGGTCTCAGCAAAGCTGTTTCAGGTCTGCCAGAGCTGTGAATAACTAACACAGATGAAATAAGCAAAGGTCCTCACAATCCTTTCCTCACAAAGAGGAAAGGATTAAAAGGCTGAAGATAAATAACTTCTCTCCACTATCCTCACCGAGGAGTTCATGCTATCTAGGGTGCCTACTTTTTTAATTAATGGAAAACTAGTTTGATGGGAAGACCAAGGTCATGCTGGGGCTCTGAGGGGCTTCTCTGGAAACTCAGAGTTCTCTGACACTGAGAACACTCCTCCAGCCCCCAGCAGAACAGGAGCAGTGAAACTCAAGCCTGCCAGGGAAACTGAAGACAGAAATTTGATCAAGCCAGTGGAGTCTCTTGCATAATTCACTTTCTTTGGAGCACTCCTGGCTGGGCTGGGGAAGGAGCACCCCAATTCCCAGCCTTCCTCTGACAGACACTTCCTAAAGCTGCAGGACCCCTCCCTCAGATGTATCTTCATGGGCTCTTAATTCTAGTTTACAGCAGGACACCTAGAAAAGGTGTGCAGGAGTAACACTTCTTCTAGCCAGTGTTCAGGCTTCCCTACCTGAATTCAGCTGCTACTTTTTGCAACTTTAATTCTTCCAGGCTAACCCACTGTGGCTAGAGAAGAAACTCCAAAGCTGCTTTGTAGTTTCTGTACCTGCCTGCACAAAATTATTGCAAATACCTGATATATGTACATGCTTATACCTGCTAGATGTAAGACCATATGGGCCATCAGATTTGGGACTGGGAACAAGTGGTGGCATCCAGCAACAAATCCAAACGTTTACCAGCAGGTACCCCAGCTCACAGAGTGTAGCTGCAAATTTTAAACAGCACAGGAACTTGGAAAGGGTGGATCCCTGTTTCACCCTTTTCTTGCTCTCTTACATCTAAACCTGTGCATCATAGAATTATAGAATGGTCTGGATTGAAAAGGGCTTTAAAGATCCTCAGGCCTCAGGAAGAAAGTGGGAGAGATTAAAAATATTATCAATTACCACCTCTAGCCTGAAGAATTTCTTCAAATAACACACAAAAAGAAAAGACCCACCACTAATTATTTATTGATTCACCAGAGAGTTGAGGTACTGTAAAACCTGCATTAAGGTCTCACTCTGCTGAATTGCACTTCAGCCCAGTTACCTACCCTGATTCTGATTGTTTCAATGTGTTATTGTGTTTTTAATGTAAGCAAGGGAGAGCCATTCTCTTTCAGAGTTAAGTCACAACCTTGATCCACAAATAGCTTTAAACAAAGATAGCGTTTGTTTTCAAAGACTTTTTTTTTCTCCCCTGACAGAGAGTCCCTTCAACAAGGCAGGTTATTCTGAGAGGACTTAAACAGAGCCAAGGCTACAGGAGGAAGGGAAGATAGAAAAAAGGCAAGGATGTAAAAACTTTCAGGAGAAGAATCCTTTCACCAGTGCATTCAGTCACTTGCAGGGAGGTTGTGTGACTTCTTCTGTGTTAAAGAGCAAGGCCTGATTCAATTTCCCACTGCTTTTACTACAGCGGGAAGCCCTTAGGAAGCACTTTCCTGCTATCCACACTCATATTCCACCCTCTCCTACATTACCCTGCTGCTCGGTCCTACAAACAGCATAAGGGGAGCTCTCTCTCCTCACATCCTCCCTTATTCCCTGCCCTCTCCCCTCAGTGCGAAGAAGCCGGGATGCCCTTGTGCCCCCCTCAGCCTTCCCGCCCACCCCACCGTGAGCGCCGGGTCCACCTGCACCGGCCGGTCCGGCCCTCACCGCGCGCCCTCCCCTCACGGCCACCTCCCCATCCCCTCACGGCCCCCTCCCCATCCCTTCATCGCCATCTGCCCGTCCCCTCACCATCTCATCCCCATCCCTTCATCTCCATCTGCCCATCCCCTCACCATCTCATCCCCATCCCTTCATCTCCACCTCTTCATCCCCTCACCGCCCCCTCCCCATCCCCTCACGGCCCCCCCCCATCCCCTCACCGTCCCATGCCCATTCCCTCACCACCCCATTCCCATTCCCTCACCATCCCATCCCTATCCCCTCACCACCCTATCTCCATCCCTTCATTTCCACCTCCCCATCTCCTCACGGTCCCATCCCCATCCCTTCATCTCCACCTGCCCATCCCCTCACCGCTCCATCTCCACCTCCCCATCCCCTCACCTCCACCTGCCCATCCCCTCACCTCCACCTGCCCATCCCTTCACCGCCACCTGCCCATCCCTTCAGCGCCCCATCCCCACTGGGCAGCCGGGGCAGGAGGCGCCGCTTGCCTGGAAGGAGCAGCCGGACCTCCCGCCTCAGCCGCGGGCTGGGGATGTGCCTCTGAAACTCCCGCCGCGGCGCTCAGGGGAGCCCTTCAGGGGTCCCGCGGCCGCCGCCCCTCCCCTCACGCCCCGCTTCACCTGCAAGGGGGGCACAGCGCCGGTCCCTCGGACCGGGCAGCGCCGCGATGCCCCCGGCACCGGCCGCCGCTACCGCCGCCGCCTGCTCCGGTTCTCCCGGGCTCGCTGGGGCCGCGTTTCCCGGGGGGCCGGTCCGGGGAGCCGCCCCCCGGCTCGCCCTGGCAGCGCCCGCCTCGCCGCCCGGGCCGCCCCCTGCGCCCGCCGCCCTCAGCGGCCGCTCCCGCCCAGGGCCGCGTCCCCGCCCCGGCCGTGCCCGCTCCGCGCCGCGGGCCGGGGGTACCTGAGCGGCCGGCGGGGCGCCGAGGACTGTCACAGCTCGGCCCTCAGCCAGCGCCGCTGCCCGCACACTCCACACTCCATTTCTTGGGGTTTTGTTTTTAATCCTGCTGCCCGGGACCGGCCCGAGCGCGCTCAGCTGGGCGGGAGCATCCCGCGCATCCCGCACGGGGCGGCTGCCAGAGGCTCCGCTGCTGCGGCTGCTGGGGGTGAGCGGCTCCCACAGAAACTTCTCCCGACACGGCGGCTTCCAAGGAATGGAAGGCGCCGGGCTCAACACAAGCGTGCGGGGGACACGGCTGTGGAGCCGGGGGCGATCCCGGCTGGAGATGCGGGCAGGGATGTGCGGGTCCCGCACGCTCCGGCTGCGCCGCTGCTGCTGCTGCTGCCGGCTCCCCGCATCTTCCGAACCGTCCGGCACCTGCTTCCAGGGGCAGCCACGGCTCCAGGGCAGCCCAAAGCACCGCAGGCTGTCACGGCACGCCTTGGATCTCACACACCCGTTCCTAGCAACGATCTCTGCCCAGGCACTGGAAGGACTGGGAGACGGGAGAACCACGACCCTTGGTGGATGCAACAAAGTTAGGATCATGGCAAAAAGTCATCCTCAAAATATCTTGGACTCTTTTTATCCTCAAAGAACTCGAACTTTAAACCAATAATGCCATTTAGAGCAAATCTCAAGTTACTCCACACAAGAATATGGATTTCAGACTTCTTGAAGGTGTCAACTCAATGACCCTCAACAACCCTCCCTACATTTTTTTCCATATAAACCATTTCAAACTGCATAGAACAGAACATGCATATAAAAATCTTCAGTAACTCACTTTTGGACTTCCTGAACTGCTTTGTGCAGCTACCAAACTTTTTTTACTATGGTAGCTCTTCTTCAAATAAGTAATGTCCTTGAAAAGGGGAATATTCTTTAATATATACACAGCAACTATGTTACCACATTAATATTAATGAACATTCAGCCATGAAAATAATTTTCATGCAAGAGGACCTGTGCCCATAGGTGCATTCACTGGCAAAGTTCACACATCATTCTCCCTTCTGGTTGCAAGTCCCTGATGAAACATGAAGGTTTTAGATATAGCGAAGGATACTGGGAATGCCAAGCTCTCAAAATGCAACATCCTTATGGGAAATTAAAAGCAAACAGAACCGAGGAGAATTAAGCAAGCAAACAAACCAAAAGAAGACTATTTGGCTTGAATGGGAATTTCCTACCTCTTCTGAGCTGATTTACCCATGCCTACATTTTGCTCTTTAAATTTTAAAGCATCTGAACATTTGCTCTGTCAGTCGAGAAAAAATGGACTTACTTAAACTCATGTTAGATCCCCTGGGGATATCACTGGGAAAATAGGACAGCAATGCTAAGGAGAAAAAAATTCATCTAGAGCATCTTTTACAATTAAAAACTTCCAAACAGTGAATAGCAACAAAAGGGGAGGGGGGGAGCGGAACCATACAAAACAACAGTTTTTTCATTAATTTTTATGCTTTAATTCAAAACTCAGTATTGTAGCCAATGACCAGCGTACAAAAAGTGGAAACAAAAAATATTTATATTGACATCTAATTCATCAAATTCCCTATGAATAGCCTCAAAGCATGACCAAACTAAGCAGCACATATCTTTGCCATGCCTGAGATGCAAGAGAAACTCAGCATCCTTCAGGTACATTCTACATACTGCTGGAAGCACAAATTTGCAACCCCTACATTTTGACTGTTATGTCTAAAACTTTTCCTTGTTAAAAGGCCAAAGTTTTATCTATAATTAAATACATTTTCAAGTTCCAAATGAGTAGGTTTAGTCCTTTTAAAAAACATTATGGTGACCCTCAGGAGCTTCTTGAGCCAAGAAAAAAAACAGGGCAAAGCAGCCATCCCCAACTACAATCAGTTGCCTGTAAAACTAGAAAGCTTGGACATGATATTAGGAAATTCTGTCTGTGACATTTCATCCTTCAGAAAAAGGAGGTGGAGCAAGAGCAAATCTCCATATTTCATAGGAATTACACAACTGTGCAGCTCCAGGGAGCTTCCTTCCACGGGTACAGTTGATTATTAATTACACCAGCCTGGAGAATGACCACTTTGTAGGCTGAGGGGGGCAGGTGGAGCAAAACCCATGGTTCTTATTCATAGCAAAGGAAGTTTCAAGGACTTTTTAACCTCTCATTGTTTCAGATTAATGACCTGGTTTCAGTGCTTTCTGGTAATTTCAAATGCAAGTCCAGCATTAGAATTATTATAAGATTTTTAAAACTGTCAAACAGACCCTGCATCAGCTGAATGACAAGAAATTGAGGTAGAACTAAAGCAATAATGTCCCTGACTCCAAATTCAGATTTTTTGTATAAGAGGTAAAAAGTTAAATATTTTGTTTTTTTAAAAAATACTACCTACATGTTCCTTGGCATTTCATAAGTTTCCAAACTTATGAAATCTTATACAAGATCTATCTAGTTGTATAAATTAGGAGGGATTTTATTTAGAACTTTTTTGCACCTTTTCTGAACCCCATAAAATGTACTCTCATGGGCAAATTAAATCTTTGGAATAATTTTGGAGGATACTTTTGTTTACAAGACAAGGTCTCAACCTTCTCACTCTTTAGGCCCTTCACCACTGAAATCCCAGTCCTTTTCTATTTTTCCTTTCTATTTTTCCCTTTCTATGTTTCCTTTTCTGTTCAATACTCTCTGACTTCCTAAGCCCTTTTAAGGAGGGATGTTTTGACATCTTTATCCCATTTTTGTACTTTGCTTCCATACTTCTTCAGTAGTTATTTTACCCCTTCTATTCAGACATGGTTTATCAGTTGGCCTTAATAAGCCAGGTTATTAAGCTTAAACCAATATAAAGTTAAATTAATGCAGACTTTTTCCCCTGTGTCTGTGAATAGATTCCTCCAGCAGTTCTTTATGTTCTTCAAGAATAATAGAAGTCATTAAAAGCACCAGCTAGACACAGATCTGGAAGAGGTGCTAAATACATGAATGTCTCCTGATGTAAGATTATTGTGCCCTTTAAGATAATAAGGCATTTAAATATATAAAAAAACTTTGTGTCAAGTTTTACCAGGTCCCTTGCTCTCCAAGATAAAATACTTTTTTAAATTAATGACTGACAAGGAAAGAAATTGTTTCCTTTTCCATTACAGATAAAATACCATGGAGTCGTTTGTTGCAAGTTTCTTGCTATTTAAAAAAGAGAATGAAAGGCTTCCCTAACTTCCCCTCCTTACCTTGTTCACAGTGAGGAAAATAATTCTTCTACAAATTAGTATAAAAGCAAAAAGTTATTACTATGCAGCAAAAATTAAACAATAAATCATCTCAATTTCCTGTACCAAAAGTTTGGGTGCCTTTCTTTTTCCTTCTGATTGTTTTGTGATTTGGCTCTTCTGATTTCCACGGTTAATCCATTCCCCCCTTGGGTTATGAGCACAATGACACAGTGACACTGAATTAATTTAAGAGCTTGGCCCGTTGGACATCACCATAACCCTCCAAACCACTGGTGCCTCTCCAGTGTCCAGTGCTTTGGTTGCTCCACTGCCACTCCTTTGCCAGGGACAACAAGCCACAGAAACAGGACTGGCTTTGCAAAGTGTGGAAAGAATTTTACACATCAGTATCAAAGGCATCTTGCTTCATCTGAAGCCCTGGAGGAGGAGGAGTGTGGTTTAATCCAGAGCTACTGCTCCTCCTCCTCCTCCTCCTCCTCCTCCTCCTCCTTTTCCCTGCAGCTCCCTCCTGAGCCCGGGCCAGGGCAGCTGCACCCCAGCCATCCCAACCATCCCTCCACATCAGCACAGCCTCCTCCAGCTAGAAATGGAGTTTTTAAAGAATCTCCTCACTTTCATTGTTGTGTGCAGCAGATGTTGTGCTCCTGTGCCTTTGCTTCACTCCATCCTCTGAAAGCCTCTAATCGATGGGATTTCCTGTCTGAACTAATTGAAATCAATGAGAACAATAGAACAGCAAAGGAAAATTGGAATTTGAATATGGTACCTCTGGCTTTTGCTGAATGTTCCCCAACTTACTTCTGTGCTTTACTGTATCTGGGCAGTAATAAAACTGGAAGGCAGCAGTCATCCATGTACTCAGAAATAATCAGAGAAGCAGCTCATTTACCAGACTTTTGGCTGAGGACAAAGCTGAGTGAGTGCAGATGACCAAAGAAGATTCATCAGAGGTGTGTGTCACAAACACAAAAACAAGTGTTGCTCACTGCATTCAAATGCATAGAATTTCTCTGCCTATAAAAATAGGTATCATTTTTAAAAATATTCTTCTCAAGGGAATTTAGCATTTAACTCTCACATGAGCTACGCCAAAATGAAGCATCTTACACAAAATGTAAATTACAGACTTAGAGTGCAAGGAACCGAGGAAAAGAGTGAAACATACTGCAGATTATTCCTGTTTCCACACATTAGCAGGCCTGTCTTAGGAATTAACATAACAGATATGCAAGGTTAATTAAGTTGGCATCCACAATTACCTCACCCTTACACCAAAGCCAACTGCAGATATCTGAGATTCAAAGGTGCTGGAATGGACAGTGCCCTTTTGAATCTGAGAGATCCCTGCACAAGGTGAGTTTAGGAAAAAAAAGCAGGAGAGGTGTTTGGAGCCTGTGGTCCCAAATTCAGCCTGGCTCTGCTGCTCTCAAGACCAGACCCACAATAAAAGCTTAAAGAATGCAAATTCCATATTCTGGCTGATCTCAGTGTTGCCCCAGCATATGTGGGAAAATCTGTGTTTAAATTGGGGTTTGAGAGATGTGCTCAGTGCTTTGCATGTGCTTATGTGCAAATTTCTGGGTAGGAATGGACAAGTGCTTACTGAAATGCTTTAATGAAAACCAGATCAAGTCAGGACATTTCATGCACAGAGGTTTAAGTGGGGGGTCTGCACTCATAGTTAAGCAGTCATTGCAGCAATTTCCAAAGATACCAAGGAAAAGAATTTAAAAGGAAAGTCAAGTGTCATGTTTTTAATGCTTTTAGAGGGATTTCAAGCAACTTCAGATGACAACATTTCTATCCACTGCACTCCTGTTCTCTTATCAAGCCATAGCTAATTAGCTGTAGGCTGCCCTGCTGCTAACTCAGGCAACAAACCACTAGTGACTTGAGCAGATGTTCTCCTTTTCCTGCCAATAGCAATAGTTACTAACATTTTTTCTTTTCATATTAAGGTTTGGCATCTCAAAACTTACTCCTCAGGATCAGGAATATGCCACATTTAACCACTCACAGCCATACATACCCATTTGCTAAGGCTGGTGTTTGCTTGGAAGTTACACGACAAGATTTTGACAGAGCTGAGTTACACAAAATGGGGATTACATGGACTCCACATCTTTAAAAATTAGAGCTTATTAAAGTTTGTTGTAAAAAGATGGAGTTCATCAAACCCATGAGGGCTCTCTGCTGTCAAGCTGAACATGAACTTGATCTTCATAGAACTTGTCTCTGCCAAAAGAGGAGGCTGCTCAACAAGGGGAAGAGATGCTCGTTGCTAAAGCCATCTTTTATTATGCAGGAATATCATCTACACTTTGTAAACAAAGCAAAGCACTACCCTCTTCTAGTCAGCATTCACCAACCTGCACCTCAGGGATATCTCAGCAACCTTTGGAAAACAAGAGCAGAAAAATTAATTTTTAAGGTTAAATGTCGATGATTTACCAATCATTAACTACTTGAATTTATTAACATTGAATTTCCAAAGTTCATAAATACCTTTGGTCCCAAGTTCATTTTCCACATATATCTGGTAAAATAGAGATGGAGAAACTTTCCCAAGGGCATGAGTTAGTCACAGTGAATTAAGAATTCATAAATCCTGCTTCTTGCTAAATCCAAATTGTGTTCCCTCTTATATTAGTTGGAAGTTTCTGAACTGTAGTTAATGCTACCAGGTGTTAGGTAAGCTTAGACTTTATTGCCTCTCAGCCTCTTGCAAACTGCAAATCAATTTCAAAAAATGAAATATATGTGACTACTGTCTGATGGCTGGCACATCACCGACACCCAGGACAAAAAGAAAGGACATGAAACTGATGGTTTTTTTTGTCTCTTGATTTTTCTTTTGTCCTTCATTTGAATTGACAACACAGGCCACAGTGGCTGGTAGAGTAAGAGTTCTGTCTGTGGATTACAAGGGTTAGAAGATCACAGGAACCTGTTTTCCTTCTCACTGCAGTGGTGGAGGAACTCACACATGCTTACACACCTCAGTTAAGGGGCAGGTAACTCATTAATTTAAATGTATTAAGTATACAGTTAGAACTTTATGGCTAATCTGTTTTATTTGTTGTTGGGGAGGGCTGGGTGTGTGTAACCATTACTTGGGCAGCAAGTCCCCCAGATTTGCTGATTTGTCACTTTGACTATCTGACTACAGACTGTTGCAATGATAGAAGTGCAAAACAGTGACACATTCAACAGCTGGGGATAAGAACACTCCACCTGTAGTCTCACATCTCTCAGAAGGCAAACAGAGCAGTCATTTCCAAGCCTTGTAATATTTAGAAAGTCAGACACAGCCTCACTACATCAGGCTGTCATCCAGTTCACGTAAATTTTACTGAAATCAAGGGGATTTTGTGTAGAAAGACGTGATTGGTGCTGTGACCTGATTTTGAGGGACAGCGAGCACCCAGACCTGCCTTTGGCTCCACAAACAGCTGCAGATGTTCATCATGCCAGACAGGGAAGCCATTAGCCTTTCAGCATCCTGGTATTTCAGATCATTTAGATAGATTTACCCAGAGGAAATTACTGTAGCTATTAATTTATGTTCACTTCCTCACACGTAGGGGGAACATATGAAAGTCAAGTCGTCTCTGCTGCTGACAATAAAAGCCATGCATTCAAAGATCAAGGACTTTGTAGTCTTGCTGGCCCAAGCCCTTCATGCCTTGTCAGCTCCCTGTCCTCAGTGGAAGACCACCAGTTAATGGATTTAACCTTTCCATCAGTGAGAAATAACAGATCAGCTTGTCAAAGATGAGTTACACTGAGGCCATGGACATCCCCTTTCTCCTTCACTTCTTTTTAGAGTCATTACATCTAATTCCTTTCACCACTGTTTTCCTTGGTTTCATCAAAAACACAGTTATTCAAGCAAGTAAAAGGCAGCTTAAAAGAGCAAAGTTGCAGCTGCTCACAGGGCTCTGTGCCCTCTGAAACTCAGCTCCCACACGTGCCAGCTCCAAAATGTCACCAACCATCTCCTGGAGACACCTTGGCAACCTCTGCCAGCTCCTGACTCCAGCAGCAGGTTAAGCCAAGTGATCATTTAATAAATTATTTTTCCAAGGTAATGTAAAGAAAGAGCAAAATCACTCAGTGTCAAAATAAATCTCTGGGCACGGAATGACTGAAAACAAAAATTAATTGTTATTTCTCTGCATTCCATGTATTTCCTGCAAATACAAGTGTTTGTACTTAACATGAACAGTCTTATACTGGCAGGAAATTCTCCAGCCCTATACTGGCAGAAAATATGGGGGTGTCAAAAGAGAATCAGAGGTCTGCACTGAAAAATTCCAGGAGCAACAGCCCCACAATTTCAGCTTGGCTCATATTTCCAGGAAAACACCCAAGACAGCACAGTGACAAAACAAAACCCCAACTGTAAGCAGTGAGAAACTAAAATATTTAGGAAATTAAGAAGTCAGGACAAGAAACTGCTAAAATTTTTCTTTTCTGTGACATTCAGGCTCCTGGAACTATCCCAAATGGATGAAACTGGGAAATCTGAAATACAGGCAAGGCGAACTCAGTCAGTGATTTTTGTAGCTTTGACAGTAGAAACACTGAAGTGAAATGAATTCTTGTATTTATTATTTGCAAATGAGTTTCCCCTGGAACAAGAAGAGTTGAAGCACAAGTTTTCAGGTCCACACACAGCATTCTGCTCCTGGCAGTGTCAGCTGGGTTTCAGAGCTATGAAACAGAAACCCAGATGTCCCAGGCTCCAGGGCTGCTCTGGGAATGGGACAATTCTCCAATTTTATCCAAAGTTGAAGGTGTTTGCCATGGCATGCAAATTTTGATGCCACAACTGGCTGTAGAGTGGATTTGTATCAAGTTCAGCAACCTCTCCATGGACCCAAAGATTTTGTTTAGTTGTCTATAGAGAATATTTCTCTTTTTCAGGAAAAAGAGAGTCCCAGAGGAGGTTGGAAGGACAAACAATGCTGAAACCAAGGTTATGATGGGCACTGCTAAGGATGTTATACAGCGAAGTAATGGACCTGTGTAAGAATATTTCCAAAAGGGCAAACTGAAAATGAACTGACCTCTTAATGTTTATTTTACAGTCCTAAAGAGTGATATACTGCTGTTTAAAAAACCACATAGGAGCAGAGCCAGCACAGGATGAACCTGAAACTATCAAAGCATCAGAACACCAATTCAATACTGCACATATTCAAAGTATCCCAGAATAGAGCAGAATAACAGAGTGGTTTGGTGTCATTGAATTCCTTGCAATTAGTACAAGAAAAACAGGCATGCTAGTGTTTTATGGGTTTAGTTTTTACCTAGTTTTGTCACAGAAGATGATCTGCCACTGCAGAGTCTCAGTTTTCCATAGAATTCAACACTGACTTGCAGGAACCCATTATGTTTTTAGCCTCTTTGATGGAAAATGCCAATATTAATTAGCACTTTGATGCTAATTACCATTTAAACTGAACTGCAACTATTAGGATATTAAAGGCAAGGTAAATTATTACATCATTTATGGGATAGGGTAAGGCCTTAAGTTTAGTTTGGCTTTTAATTTTCCGTACCAGGTGACTTCAGTGATAGAAAAAACATTCCTTCTCTCAGAGGCCATCTGAGGACAAACTGATGTAGAGCAAAGTAACATTTACAGCCTTCCCATGGGGATTTATTTACATGACATCAATCCTTTGAGCCAATGGTGCAGGCAATTCTTTGCAGGGTTTTGATTTTACTAAAAATACCATTATTTAATTTTTTTTTGAGGGGGGGGAGGTAGCTGTTGATTTGCTCTTTTATATGTTTTGCATAATCACACATTCCAGTCCTGCCTCTTCTCAAACTTAAAATGGTTTTTTTTTTCCCACTACTTTAAAGGCAATAAAATTGACCCTACCTTTAGGGAGGACAGGAGTCAACCAAGGATTCAGGAAACAGAGAAGGAGCAGTTGACAGAAGATTTCTCAGCACCTAAAGCCTCCCAGTCTTCCAGAAGAATTGGGAACTGGAAAACTGCCTGCTATCAAAACTCATCTGCATTTATCAGCAACACCTTGAATTTTCTAATCTGAGAGATCCACAACATCTACTTACCAAAAAAAAAAAAAAAAAAAAACAAAAAAACAAACAAACATGCACAAAGCACAGGCAGCCCCAGTATTTTGCAACTCATTTCACTATTCTTTGAAAAAAACATATGTCAGTTCTCCCTAGCAATATTTCCAGCAAGAAGCCAAATAAAACACACAACCAACACATTCAATGGGATTAAACTTTTCTGCTTTTCCACCACTCATCCATAATGGCAGTGACATGGAACTTGCATAATTCCATCTGAATCATGTTATGCCATCTCTGGGCTTGTCACTGAGCATTTTCTGAGTGTAATTTTACATTTCATGGCAGTGCTGGGTTAGCAGTTCGACTGAGTGATCTTAGAGATCTTTTCCAGTCTGAACTGTTCTATGATTGCTGAGAATCCCATTGTCCTGGAAATAAGATGGAGTGAGTGAGCTGTGGAAGCCACCCAGGGAAACCTGGCAAAGACCAGCCTTTGATTTCAGTGAATTCCACCAGATATTTTACACCCTGAGTTTCCTGCTTGATTAGGGGATCTGAATGGAAAAAAATCTGCATTAACTTACCTAACCTCCTATTTGTTTGATTTATAACATTTACAACCCACTTAATGCCACTGCATAAATACATAACATTACTGCTATTTTTTTTCCCTGAGTCATGTTGTGAAGCTGAAGAACCTCCTGCTTGACTTCACAGTGATGTGGTCTGAAAGCAGAAAGGGAGCATGAAAGGGGAAAACAATGTAGTTTTGCTCCAATGGTTGCTCCTGCTATAAAACATACATAAACCTTTTGCAATCTCATACAGTTTTTATTGCCCCCAGAAAAAAAAACCCCATCCTGTTACACATATTGGCTGCACTAGAACTAACAGTGCATGGGGCAGGCTGATTTCCCTTTAGGAATGCACTTGGTCACTGGCAAAAAAGGAAAGCTGAAGAAGAAAACTTGAACCTGAGCATGGAATCATTTTAGATTGCAGTGAGAGCAACCTGGCTTGTAACAAACTGCAGAAGACAGTTGCTGCAGAGTCAGATGCCCTGGAGTGCAGAGATCCACAGCTGGATCTCCCAGGTGTGAGGTGAGCATAGGGACAGACAAACACAGCCTGTGCACCAACCCTGCCCTCCAGGACCAAGGAGATGCACAGGGATGGACAAACACAGGGATGGACAAACACAGCCTGTGCACCGACTCTGCCCTCCAGGACCAAGGAGATGCACAGGGATGGACAGACACAGGGATGGACAAACACAGGGATGGACAAACACAGTCTGTGCGCCAACCCTGCCCTCCAGGACCAAGGAGATGCACAGGGATGGACAGACACAGGGATGGACAAACACAGCCTGTACACTAACTCTGCCCTCCGGGACCAAGGAGATGCGTGGGACAGCCCCACAGAGATTTTGGAGGACAGCAGAAACCCCCCAAGGGCTCCCCCCGCTGCTGGAGGCAAGGACACTCCAGGGAAGGAAGAAGATCTTGCAGGAGAGAGGATGGGACATTCCAGTGGCACTGGGAGGAATTGATCCAAGGTGACTAATGAAGTGACAGGTGATTTCCAGGGCCATCTCACCTGTGAGCCCCTGAACTTCCCCTTAGCAGGTCATCCAAGCTGAAACTGCAGCCTTGTCCCTAAGTGAGGAGCCACAAACAGGCTGTCACCCTCTGGGGCTGTTCCTTCCCTTAGCACCAAACCCAGTGGGCTGGGGCCAAGACATGTAGTACCAAAATATCCAGGGAGGAAGAAAATGAAGCCCCAAAACAGCTGCTGAAATTAAAAGTTGCCCCAAATCTTCAATATTAAAGAAGGAAAAAATAAAAGAAGCATAGGCCCTACCTCTGCAAGGCCAGCACTGCACACAAACATAGAAACAGGAAGCTTCATTTTTTAGGGGACTTCTTATTTTGCCTTGGGAGTCCTGGCATAGGCAGAACTTCTCTGCCATATTCTCTCTTATTTCTGCTTTTCCTTTTCATGCTTCAGGAATTTCTTGAGCAAGAGGATTGTCCAGCACTGGCACAGCTGTCCAGGGCAGCAGTGGAGTTTTCATTCCTGGAGGGAATTGAAATCCCTGTGGATGTGGCCCCTGGGGATGTGGTTTAATGGTGGCCTTGGCAGTTCTGGGTTTCTGGTAGGATTTGATAATCCTAGAGGTCCTTTCCAACCTAAATGATTCTTTGAATTATGAGCTCAAAGACAAACCAGACACTGCACCTCATCACCCATATTTGTGCCACTTCTAAATCTGCTCTCCAAGTTCAAGACACTTGAAGTTATCCTTCCAGGGAATTTTATTCCTAACTGGGTATCAGGCAATGTCATGGCCACTTTAAATTCAAATGTATGACTATTGTTTAAAAACAAATGGAAAATGTGTGGATGCAAATATTTGAACAAAGAGCTGCTTTGTTTTTCTCCAATCAAGAAGCAGGCACTACATAAAATGTATCTGGCCAACTGCATTCAAATAATAGCTCAAATCTTGCATATTCATGGCTGATGAATAATCATAACATTGAAAAAAAATTTACAGAATCCATTTCAGAACAGTTCTGTAGAGTAAGAGCAAGGAAATTCAGCAGGGAAAAATTATATCTAACTTCCAGAGTCAGAGTTTTCTACACTGCAGAATTTCTCTGATTTGCTATTTGCAATCCAATTTAACAACTAACTGCCCTTTCCCTCACTTCAGGTTCCCAGCAGTGGAATTTTCCTCTTTCCCTGTCCCTTCCCTAGGGATCACTACCTTAATTAAAAGTAACTTGCAGTATCTTCCCAATAAAGGACAGTAACAGGTCAGTAAATAAAAGCATAGAATTATATATAAGGATATACACAGCTTTTAAAGCTTTCCCCCTCTTTAGGGGTTGCCTAAAACTGAGTAGAGAGTCACAAGGATTCCATTTCCATTACAAAATTATAATAATTTAAAAATAACAGGGTTTGTGTTTTCAAATCATAAAATTTCCACTATGTTCCTTCAGAACAAACTGAGTTTTAGACTAGAAACTTTTTCTTTAATTCTGTTTTTCACTCTTAATCAATGGGGTTTTTTGTGTCATTGCCCACTGCAGATTGTTGTGAACAGCTTGAAAATGTGCTTTGACTTATTCCAGGGATATAGAAGATAAAACTAAGTTCACCATTAAAAAAAAATAATTATAACAATTTGATGCTGCTTTGGATCTTAAAGATTTTACCTGACTGACTCTTAAAATCTCCAGCTGAAATCTGTAAGGAAGACAGTGAAGAAAAGAAATCTGGTGATCAAGCAAATACCTTGACATCAACAGGCAGCTAAATCAACCAGAAATCAGCTCTGCTAAAACTAATGAACCATCTCCCTTGGACTCTTTAAGGGTCTAAAATCAGATTTTAAAGACAACTTGCAGTTCATATTCAAACTGTCCTATAGGTAACAAACTGAAAAACATCCTGAAAACCCAGTTGGGAGTATTTCTGTGTCTCACCAGATGTTTATCTGCCCAAGTACTTGCCCAAGTAAAACATGGCAATGTTCAGGCATGTAAAAACATTCCATTAGTCATTTTAATCCAGCTGTCTTGCAAATTCTCCTTAGTTACAGATATTCCTTTATAAATCATGTTGGTATCATCTTGAACACCTATTTTATCCCAACTGGCAGATTTAATTGGGAGAATTTATGGGATGGTCAGTGCTGGGTCTCACATATAGGCAACAGCAAAGTAGGGCGTTTTTGTCTTAATCCCAAGTTTTTTCTTGCAGGTCTTCACACAAAGTGCCAGGATAAAACTGGTACAATTGTTCACAGGAAGAAATTAAATGCAATTTCATTTTCTGTGACCTTTATTTTGTGCATGTTGGCAGGTCCTTGGAGGGTGTGGGAGAGTTTGGGTCATACCAGCTGGGGTTTTTAGGGCCACAGTTCCAATGAGAACAGGACACATCCATCCTCCTCCATCACCAAAGTTACTCAAGCTTCAGATCTAAAGCCTCACCTTAGTTATGATCTTATCTCAGAGTTTTCCTTCATCACCAGCACAGCACATTCTGTCTGTTTTAAAGTAATCATTTATTTTTTAAATGGTGCTGTAAAGACAACTTAGGCCTGCATGGGATGTATTGTTTGCATGCTGCTCATAATGTTTTATATTTGGTAAAAGTTAATAACAGCAAAGTGGATTAAAAGCAAAAGCAGCAGGAAAAATAATTCCATAAGAGTGGTGTTTGGTTCTATAATTCACAATTTGTTGTACAGGACATCAAGCCTCTTAAGTCAAACTGAATTGTATCAGTTTATTAATTTTACATGTTGGATCCAACAGTGATTTCAAGTTCTATAGTTAAATTTGTGTTATAAAACTGGGATGTGTGATACCATTAAAACTGACACTAAATTCCTGTCAGCATGACAGAAAATTTAAAATCTTGTCTAATTTTCATCAACATTGTCCTTGCAGCAAATCAGAGTGATGAGGAAAATGCAATCATATGGTTTGATTGCTAGAAGGCTCAGAGTACATTTTTTTTCAATTTTTTTTAATAGCTGCATTTACAGCTAAAAATGTCAATAAATTGCCTTTTTGCTTACAAAATATATCACAGTCAAAAAGCTTAGAATTTTTTCCCTACTGAAAAATTCTTCCTGGCTGTCACAAAGCAATGTTGAAGGCAGGCAGCCAACAAGACTGTTCTAATTCTTTTGTCCCCGTTTCTCAAAATATCAAAATGATGTTACGTGCCTTGTTGTCCCAGATTGTCTGCCTGTGGATTGCAGGGCAGAACAGCCCATTTTATGATAACCCAGAAATAAGAAGCTAAACACTCCCCTTGACTGCCATCCCCACGCTCCTGACAGCAGCTGGGGTGTGCTGCAGTGACAGGATCTGGGCTGGATGAGCTCTGGAGGAAATATGGGAAATATTTGCTGCACCTTAGATACCCACAGTGCCCCAAGAGTGCTGAGTATCACCAAGCATCATAAAAGATAAAGTGAGTTTATGAACAGAGGCCCAGAATTCTCTGGAAGGGCCGTACAATATTGGGTTTCCTCAAGGTCTGACACAGCCCCAGCCAGGTACAACATCATCATGATGTGTTATTTGTGCTCACCTCAGCCTTCACTGCAGTTACCCTTTCAGTTACCCTTTCCTGGGCAGCCTGTTCCAATGCCTGGCTATCCAGATATTTAAATGTGTATGCATATATATATATATACACATACACATTTAAATATCTGGATAGCCAGGCATTGGAGCAGGCTGCCCAGGGCAAGACTGGAGTCCCCATGCCTGGAGGGATTTATAATCTATGTGGATGTGGCACTTGGGCACATGGGCTAATGGTGGGCTTGGCAGTTCTGTGAGAATGCCTGGACTTGCTGATTTCAAAGGGTTTTTCCAACTTCAATGATTCTGTGAATATATCAAATATATATATATTATATTGTATTACACTTTCCTATATATTGCACCCATTTGAAAACAAACAAGGAAAGGCTTTGTGTTGCCAGGTTGGATCCCTGGTACACTTCACACCCTTAAATAATTCAGGGTCTCCACTTTCACATCCTCAGAGAGAGGGTTGGGATGTGGGTATCAGTTGCTTCATGTGCTGTGAACAGTAGCAAGGGTGGAGTTCTGACCCAGCCACCCATCATGGGGTAAGGATTGAGAAATTTGGGCAATCTGCCCCAAAACAAAAGCCTGTTCCTAAAGGCACAATTCCTCCATGCAAATTAATAACTTGAAGCCTGGTGACCCAGCACTTCTGACCTACAGTTGAGTTTCCCCAGGCATAAAAGCAACACAGACAGGATAAAGCCTCAGGCTGTGAGGGAAAGCATAACAGAGTTATTTCCTGCAATACCCAGAGTCAATGTGCTGCAAATGCCACCATCTGCAAGGCTGGTGACTCTTGTGGAGCATGACCACACATTATGTGTTTGGAGGCTTCTAAAGGGAACAAAAATTGAAGTAGAAGTGCCTTAGAAGTGCCATCAGGACCTCTACATTGCCCACCCCTCCCAGAAGCAAACCCATAAACAAGGATCAATAAACAGGCTCATTTGAGAGCAGATTAAGTCACTGCAAAGTATTTTTCAACCAAATTACCAACCATGTTTTTAAAGACTTCAAAGGACCCAGTTAATTATTCCCTATCTCCTACTGCCCCTTCTTCCATCAAGTCTCCTTTTAAGTGAGACATCCCTCCCTTTGGCCACAGGGTCTTGGAAGTGGCTCTGGAGATCCTTTTCCTGCCTGTCCAAATCTTTTTTATGTTCCTGGTCTGAAAGTGGAGCTTGTTCTACTCTGATTTCTTCCAACACTCATCTGAATGCTCAATTTGCCTGCTGTGAGGAGCCTGCTGATTCCAATCTTCCTTATTCCAGGGACACAGATGCATTTCCCCATCTCTGCTCTGCTGTTCCCCATTGATGTGAAGGGGGTGTTACTTTTCTCACTTCCTAAGTATTGGAAAACAAATCCCCACGTGCCAGTGGTTGCTGAAACCCCACAATGATGCCACAAGTGCTGCAGCTCACTTGATTCCCTGTTATTAATGTGCCAAAGGAGCAGCTCATCAGGGAGGATGCAGCCAGAAGAATGGAAATCAGGCACCTCCCGTGGCTTTCAACTGAAACATGAATGTAGCACACAGAAAAGCATCCTTCTCCAAGTGCCTCTCTCTGCCTGGCACAGACAACCAGGGAGGGGATGGAAATGGAATCAAATAACTGCATCCAAAGCCAGAGCTGCTTTGATGCATGAAACAAGGCAGAATTTCAAAGGCCATTCACACATTTAGTGGCAGGTGTGTGCTGCTGCTGCTGCTTATTAGAAAAGTCCCCAGCTGCTTTCTGTGAATTGAGCTCGGGGAGCCGGCGTGTTCCAGTTCCAATCTGCATTCTGGGACAGGTAGCAGAGACCAATTAATCAAGAGAACTCCCTTGGATGGTCTCACCTTCTTTTGTCTTTGAACAGCACGAGGGGAAATAAAAATGGGTCATCAGTGCCTTAGCAAGAGGCTACAACATCCCTTCCTTGAGAGATGCTACACTTTCAGCACAGATGTGAGGTGCAGGGAACAGCAAGGAGCTGCTCAGTGCCAAAGCACTTCATCTGTGGGTGGGCATTGTTTGTCTGCACAGGCAGCACCAAAACACTCTTTTATAGCAAGGACATTGCAGAGAAGGGGATTTGGACAATCAAGGTGAAGGCCAAATGCCACACAGGATGTGCTTCCAGGCAAGGAGCAACAGGTAGATGAGAAAAGCAGGTTTGTGGGTAAATAAAGCAGACAAAAAAGAGGCAGAAATGGAAGAAAATTGACCCATAAGGCATAAAACTTCATTATCCTTCACTTGGTTTACACAAAGAGAGTGAGGAGGGGCTGCACACAAAACCAAGGGGGAGGAGAGGCAAAGAAATGACAACTCAAGCTCTGACTTGGCAGAAATCAGCCAAAGCTGTGCAGCTGGAACAGAAGGAAGAGATTCCTTGGGACTGACAGAACAGTAGGATGAAACCTGTGTTACATTTATTAGAGAGAGCAAGAAGAATAGGAAAAGGGGAAAAAAAAAAAAACAAAACCAGACAGCTCTACAAGCATGATTTGAATAATAAAAATAGCAGGAGTAACAGGAGGTAGTTGGCATGGATCACTTAGCAAATGATACCTAAATTGCAGCATGGATTTAGCCACAGATCTCCCACTGCCTCACTGAGGAAGCAACAATAACAGGAAAGGTTTGGCAGAGAGAAAATCTGCAGGTCTAATTACATGGCCTGCAGGAAACATTGTTATTTACATACATATTTATATCTATATGTATATAAAACCAGCTGGAAATGAAACATCAACAGGGGAGCAACTACCACAATCAAACTCCAGCCAGTGCAATAGCAAAGAACAGGAATAAATTAAAAGAGATTTTACATTACAGGACAGGAGTAAAGGGTCTTGAATCACAAGGCATATTCTGCACTATTCCCAGGAAAACAGTTGGGAATGTGTGTGGGCAAGAACCCCAAGAGAGGAGATGTTTTGTGTTTCCCTCCAAACACTTAAAAAGAAAAAAAGAAAATAAAATTAGGTTTTGAGCGATGACATTTGGAGCCTTAAATTTCAAGGCTGGAAGTCTGTGATGAATTTTCCTGACTTCATACAGGAGGCAGTGCCAAGGAATCTCACCCAGTAACTCCTGGCTGAACAACCACATATCTAGGAAAAATACTTAGTCTCAATTTAAATACTTCAACAAATTCTCTGTGTCCATAGGTTAATTGTTCTGATGGTTAATTACTCTCAGCCAGTCTGAAATATACCCTGAACTACTCTGGCTCCAGTTCCCAAACTCTGGGGTTTGGTGCATTTTCCTTGATTTCAGAGCTCTCTGCAATCCTTTCCCTGAAGGTTCTACAGCTTTTCTCCAAGTTCCCTTACCTTGAAGCAGGTTGGGCTTCTTTAGTTTCTCATTACTGATGATGATTTTGAGATTCCAAATCATTCCTGGAATACTTTTTTTCTAATCTTTCCATGTTTCTAATTTCTTTTTCTCTCCACATAAGCTAGACACAATTTACTAGCCTATGCCTAATCACACACAGTGATAAATCTCATTAAAAATACATACAAATCAAAGCAATTGCATCTTAATATGAACCAGAAGTCAGGTCTGAATTCTACAATCTGACTTCTAGTAGAGTTAACCCCGATTCAGGTTTTTCTCCTGACTTTTTACACTTAATCAGAAGAGAATCTGGGGCAACTGCACAGCTCTGATTAGAGCAAGGGAAAAAAATGGACAACACAGGAGGTTCAAGAGAGGATAACTGAGATAATAGTGCCTCTAAATGACAGCAAAAGAAGGTTAAACATGCTGTGGAAAAGAGAAAATTAACAGAAGACCTCACTGAAATACCAAATACCCTTAGGGAACAGAAAGGATGCATTTTAGTAGACTGGCAATTTAATAGAGAACTATGCAAGCATGATTAATTAATTAACATCTGTATTAGTTAATGACTAAAAGCTCTGTGTTAATGCTGAGCTGTAGTAGGAGGAAAAACAAAAACAGCAGAGGACTTTCTGTGTTTTAACGCAGAAGTTTAACAAGTGAGATTGATTTTTGTTATAATAAAAGAGCTCCTTTTGTTTGGAGAGATATGAAGTTTAGTCTGACTTAACCTAGCAGTTAATTAATAAAACCATGACACCATTATGATTGATAAATGATGTATAATTGAGTAGACTTTAATAGGATACCTCTGTAGGAAAGAAAGGTTGCTGCCAACTGTTTTTATTTCAGTTCTATTGACCATGACAAATCCCAGGGCTTTAAATATGATGCCAATATAATTTTAGCTTCTGAGAATCAGTTTCCAAATGAGTATCTTGGACAGCATAGCCAATAGAAATCATTTAGCCACTAATTCTTTTGTGCTTGGGGTTTTTGTTTGTTTTATTTTTGGGATGGTTTTTTGTTATTGTTGTTGGTTTGGGGTGGGTTTGGTTTTGGTTTTTGTTTCGTTGTTGTTAATCCATGAGATTTCGGCAATGAAATTGAAAAAATAAAAAAAATAAGAAAGAAAAATGGCTCAGTTTTCCTGGCAGCAGCCCAGGGTTCTCACAATGAACTCCTGCAGGTTTTGGTTAAGCCTCTTAAGATTCCTGTGCTTGGGGAATGGCAATAATCTCTCCAGCACTCAGAAGTGTCTTTGGAAGCTACTTTTGGACACTTCACGTTTTGCAGGGAGTACCATTTGAAGCAGTGCTCATTTTGAAATGCTTCCCAATTTAAATACAACTCCCACAATAACCTTGACACTGCTTTTGCCAGGGCACAGAAGCCCAGGAGCAGCAGCACTTCACTGCCTTGATGTTTTGCTGGGACAGAGCACAGAAAGTCACAATGAAAAGAATTAGAAGCAAATGCCAAGAGTGCATTGCCCTGATAATAAAATCATGATGAAGCTGTTACTGTGACACCCATTTTTAGCTCTATTTACAGCAAAATTCCCTTGCATGGATACAGCTCACTAATAAAACCAGGGTGAAAGCTTTTCTCATGGAGATGAGACAATTCCTCCCAGTAAAGTCTCTGACATCTGTTAAGAAGCCTTCAGTCCAGGTTCATAAAGCACAAAATAAATCCTCACTGAATACACAGTCTAGGCTGAATTTTGTTCCCTTCCTCAGGCTGCTCTCCTGCTGAGGTCAAAGCTTTCTTGGAGGAAACTGTAAAGATTTAATGCAAGAACACTTTTTTAGTGCAAAAAGTAGAAATTTGGCTCATTTATTCCACCATTTCTTTGTAACTGTGACATCCCCTAGCAGGTAGTGGGGAGGAAAACTGGTTCAGCAAGCAGCTCAATAAACTGCAGTGTCTCAGAGCCCTGAATGTATGTAAGCTCTTATTCCAACAAACTTTACCAACATATTTGCCCAGCATGAGCCTCAGAGTGATATTTGGCTAGGAAATAGTTTTGAGAGAGGAAAAGAAGTCATTCAAAGCAAGCAATAAAGTCAGAGGTGTTTATTGCTATTCCTCCTTTTTCTAATAAACAGAACTGAAATCAGCACTAGTCAAAGTTACTGTACACTTGTAAAAGAGGCAAAGCAATGACAGATGAGGAATAAAATTAGACTGGAAGAGATCTTTGGAGTTCATGCTCCTCATGTGCCAGTAGAGAGTTTTCTTGAGGAATTGCTCCTTAATCTTTCTAAAGACTGAGACAAGGCTGATTGACCCTGGTTCCCATCCTCCTTTTTCCTGCCATACTAGTTAATTCATGAGAATTTATTGTAAAAGGTTATAAAACCCTCAGGCAAATGATGCAAGAGTGCTGGTCCAAGCATACAGAAAGAGGTGTTACTGAATTTTGGCCACAGATGAGAACTCCTGCTCCTCAGCGCACACCACACCCCCTCTCCTGATGCTGAAGCTCCAAAAAACAAGAGGGCAATGCAATAAAATCCTGCCAATGGAAGGGGCAGCCAACACCCTCTTGGTCTCCCACTTGGCTTGGCATCAGCTGTGGTGGTTGCCAGGACCATCCACGAGACAATTCCACTCACTAACCCATCTGGAAGCTAATTAGTCAACATGGAACAAAAGCAGCCCTTTTGTTTGGCCAGGGCAGGCAGAAGGAATGGCAGAAGTGCTGAAGGGGGAGGAAAAGCCCCTGCCCTGCTGATGGCAGCAAGCCAACAGCTCAGCTTGGAAGTCTGGGAAACTGCAGCCTCAAAAGCTTGAGGATCCTAAAATAACTCTCTAAAGCAAATGTTAGCCCAAAGGACTAACATTTTAAGCACAGAGAAATAATATTTTAAATAATTTTAAAGTGGTCAGATGAGGGAACTTTAATCTTTCTCTAGTGCTGATGAAAATGAATGATGCATCCAAGTCTCTAACCTGCTTTTCAGACATGAACCACAGGGCCAGACAGAAGCTGGTTTGTCAAGCTGATGCACAGAACTCTGCTATCAGGAATGCCACTTAAATATTAACCAGCAGCCTTCCTGCCCTGAGCACATCCAGTGCAGAGGAGAGATGGTTTATTTATCCTGCATGGAATTTGAAGTAAAACTTCATCCAAATTAAATCATGTCCATGGTGCCATCTGGGTTTATTCCAGAAGGATTAACATTCTGGATTGTTTTATCTTGGGGTAAAAGCTCAGTGAGGATTGTGACTTTGAGGCTGCAGCATGTAGAGACTTCAGGAGGTGATATACTTGTGTTTTAAACTGCATTTCTTTGTGAGGGATTTTTATTTCTAATTCTCTTCTCTGAGAGCTGTTTCCCAGCCTTCAGAAACAGGTCTCTCTGCTGAGTTTTATATTTTGTAAAAATCTCTAACTTCACTATTAAAATTTTTTCCCCTGAATTGATCCCTGCTCTTGACAAACTCCCCTCCCAGCCTCTGTACTTTCTCCCAGTGACATCAGCTGTTGTCTAGGAAACCCATCTTTGTGTTCTCCCAGCATCCCAGCCCCGATAATGAGAGAAATCCCTTTGCATCCCTGGGTCACATCACATTCATTCAGCAGCTCTGGGGGGGAGCCAAGCAGCTGATTTAGGGAGCAACCTGCACAGCAAAATGCTCTTTACAGGACAGCCAGAGTGAAGGAGCTCCCAGAAGGAAATCCTTCCTGACAATCCCCAACAGAGGCTGGCTGGACAGGGAATTGCACACATTCAAGTTGATCTTGGGCATTTCACAGAGCAGTGGAAGCCAGGACTGGCTGAAATTCTTATCTGATTTAGTTAGAGGCTTCCAAGCCTTTTAAGAACATTGTTTTTTCTGGGCCAGATAGGAAATCAATTAAGAGTAAATCTACTAAATTCACAGCCTGATCATGAACAGCACTCTAGAAAACTGCTCAATATCAGCATCAACTTCAGTGAAACCATGTGTTACTTCTTGGCTAAGAAGGGTTATTTGCCAACAGCTTTTTTTCTTGTTTTCCTTTCTTTCTTTCTTTTTCTTTCTTTTTTTTTTTTTTTTTTTTTTTTTTTTTTTTTTTTTTTTTTTGCTGCAGGGCTGCAACAATGAAGCAATCTAAGGTTTATACATAAATACAAACACACACACATAAAATGTACAGAAGACACAGCTGGAAGAAGCCATGAGGAATAATCTTGCTACTCCCAATTCAAGGAATAATCAGCTTTGGTTCTGCGACAGACTGCTCTAAAAAATGGCCTTTAGGATGGATGCTCTGTGAGGACCAAAAGTGGAAAGACACCCATAGATTGTGTGAAAGCAAAAAGGAGAGTGCTCATTCTATCCCAAAAGAGAGCAGATATCTAAACAACATGGTAACAGAGAGCAGGAATGAATGGATTTCAAATAATTCCTTTTAGCACCAGGAGATTATTTGTTGTCCGTACCTAGTGACACCGTCTCCATAATTTTTTAATGATTTACCACACTCCTGCTCCCTTGCTCCAGGGAAAGCAAGCCTGCATTAAAATGATAATAAAAAAAAAGCCCTAATCCTGATGATTTATAGTCTCTTACTGAGCTGTGCAAATGATCCACTGTCCTCAGAATATTAAAGCTATTTGCCATTCAAACCCAGATCCGATTTTCACAGAGGACCTCTCCCATTAATTGAAGGTTAGATCAATATCACTATTTGTAGTGTGTTTGAAATACATGCCAGGAGACATTTCCATTTTAAAATTCAACAACATATTACACTGACAAACTCATTCTTGCCTGGGGCCAACCTTAAACAGGAGATATTTTACCCTGTTAATCTCATTCTCCTCCACAGCAGCTCCTCACGTCGCTGGGCTCGGCTTCCACCTTCACAAATTTAATTCACCTCAAAGCTTGCACCTTTCACTGCTTGTTGTCACCACGTTACAGTTCTGGTCTTCTTTGTGCCAGGACTGTTGTTTTCTGTTAAACCAGCACAGAGGGATGTGGAATTTGGGTGGTTTTCACTACTCTGTGCTTTGCACACTGGTCAGTGTGATGGAGACTCGGCCACAATGTCACACTCTAGACAAGGTTCAGCATCCTGCCCAGACTTCCTGGCTGTAGATTTGCAGAGAAATCAAGAGCTTTACTGAAAATGAATGCAGGCAATCCAGAATTTCAGCATTTTAGAGTTACAGCAACTGCTAATCAATTAAGTGAGACTCAAATCTTGCTCTCACCTTGCCCTTCAGTGCAGCCAGCCCCGTGTCTCAGCCAGCAGTGAGGGCAGACAGCCTGGATGACCTCAGGGGCCTCTTCTATCCCTATTAAGAAGGGAAGAGCACTGGGAGTGGAATCAAAATGTGAATGCTGCCCACTATAACCTTTTTTAATTGTCTCAGGTGTATTTTCCACTCCTCTAGTTGGATGGGAATGCACAATCGGGAGGCCCAGGTAATGAGATCTGCAGGCTTTGCTTTTTACATGAAATGCTCATCAGGATCATCCATTATTAACCTCTGCAGCAAAAGATCACCAGGCCCTTTTCCTCTTTCATTAAAAGTTTGCCAGAATGAAAAAGGGGTCAGTTTATCCCAAGCATGGTGTCCTCAGTGACCTCAAGAAGTTTTCCACCAAGGTGATTTGCTTTCACCACTATATATTTTTCTCTCTTCCTTCCCTATTCTGTACACATGAAGTAAAGCAAATGTCATTTCTTCTTTGAAGCCCCAATTAACATGACTAACAACCATTTTAATGAATGGTTAATGATTAGTTTCAGGATTTTTCATTTCCATTTTGTGTCTCAAAAACACAAAGCTATTTTAAAAACATATTTTCTTGTATCTAGAGATCTTAAAATGTCAGCAAAGCCCCAGTAGAGAGTTCACCAACTCCAAGAAAATTTCACCACAGATGGAACATCTAACTTGGAAGCAAAATTGGAGGGAAACCTCCCCAAAAGAAACCTTAAAAATTGCTCTCTCTATTTTATGAGTGAACATCAAGACATTTGACATAACTGATGACAAGTGTCTCCCTCAGATCTTGTATCACTTACCAGGAAAACATCCCTGATGGGAAATGCAGAACTGAATTGCAGAGTTAGAGGAGGCTGAAGGCTCAGCAATCACTTCCAAAACTCCCATTTAAAATCTCAGTGGATTTAATAAATTTCATCCACAGAAGCCATTGCACCTGGGCTGGTTTATATGTAAGGTAACTTTCATGTGGATGCATGCTTTCCTCTACAATTTGCTCCTAAGAAAAGAAGGTGTTTCCCCTTAGGAAAAAAATGTGTGAGTGGAAATGCATTCTTGTATTGGCTAGATTTTTCTTCCATTTAGAAAGAATAACATTCAAATGATAATGACAAATTTTCCTTGTTAAAGCAATTCTGAGAATTAATGGAAATTCATTGCCAAATTAAAAAGAAGCAACTGTGGAAGTAACAAAATAGTTTGTATAAAACACAAATTAAAATTTGAAAACCTAAAGAACATCCTTCACCATTAATACTGAAAAATGGGCAAGTAAATTCTTGGCAAATGGAAGGGAATTTTGCTTTGATCCTGTGGGGACTGAAAATGTAACTTGATTGCAGGGACCTGAGGACCAGGGTTGGTGCTCTTGACCACCACACCTACAAGAAGTCAAGACTGCAATGTAACTAATGATACTCAGGCAGGTGATAAGGCCAGCTAATAGTGCTATTCCTACATGTAAGGTAACTTATCAACAACCTGAGCAGCCATACAAACTGAAACAAGAATAATAAAGTAAAATTCACTCAGAGGCCGAGGAAAAGATGATTTCCATTTGCTTGAGAAGACATGGATACCAGGAATTTGAGCTGACTGCTGTTCAAAAGTGGGAATGAAGGTAAGATCAACCTCTCTCACTTTTAGGTAGCTAGAGCAGAACTTTGAAAAACCCCTTTTCGACAGATTTTGCAGCTTTTTCCATTAAGAGACCATTTGAATAAGGAAAAATCACCTTAAGATGGAACTGGCAGCAATAAAAATGTTAAAAAATCACCTTAATCTTCATTGTACTTGGAGGTAAACTATCCTCTCCTTCTGTATATGATCCCAAATCCCAGGATACACATGGTGGTTCCTCCAGAGAGGAATTTTTCCCACAGAGATCCTCATGGAAGTCAATATCACATCCTACAATACCCACAAAAATAAATAAAAAATAAAAGTGGTTTCATGGATACCTGTGCATTCCAGCCCTGAGTGGAGAGAAGTTTCTACACATTATTTCTCTCTTCATCCCCTTCTTTTTCCTACTGTTAAAAGGAGAGGAAGGCTCACTAGTCCAAGCTGTCTCCCTAAGAAAACTCCAGGAAAAAGACAGCTTTGTGAGGCTGTGAGGAGAGCAAGGACAAGGACAGCACCTTCCACTCACCTCCTCTGGAACCTCAGCATGGTAATTATACAGGCAAAATACTCCTGGGCATCAGCACCATCCATTGCCAATGGTGAATTCCTTCCCCTGTCCATCAGGAAGCTCCATGCCCTTTTCAAGAGAGGAGGAGGAGGCAGCAGTTGCTGTTTCATTTTCCAAATCCAATGCCACATAACATGAAATCCATGTTTTCCACTCAAAATGGATAAGGCATTTCTGATACCAAGCCTGCACACAAATAGTTGGATTTTAGACACATATTGCTGCCACATGGAACATCTCTAAAAGGATTTGGAAAGAAGAGTTGGAAAAACTTTAGGATCTATACTTAACACAAACTGAAGGGACAGCCAATTTTGGAGGTTTTTTAAATGAATGCTGACAGTTACTACTCCTGGATCCCCTCCTGAACTGTGGTTCTTCTGTGAACACCATGTCATGCTTTCTTTGGGTTTTCATTTAAAAGGAAAATCACCCAAGCCAGTGGATACCTTTCCATTAACCCAGGTCAGGCAATATTAATTGGACATGACACCCTAGGATAAATTCTTTTACACTGATGGCAGGGCTACAGCAATGCAGCAATCTAAGCTTTTTACATATACCCAAACACACACACCAACTCCAATACTGAATTTCACAAGATAATGCCTTCACCAATAAAGTCAACTTTTAATGAAAAGTATGCTTTCAAATAAAGAACACGTAAATTACCAATAATTCATAATTACTGTAATGAATTTAATGCCATCAGTAATAAACAACAAGCCTTTAAACCATCTTGAAACCCAGGTTTAGCACTGCAGAGTAATGACAGAGAAGCAGCCCCAGACACGTCTCCTGTAGGAGCTCTTCCTCCTTGTTGTTGGAAACTGGGCTGTTCTCATGGTCTGCTGCTGGTTTTTATCTCCCAGCTGTATTCCCTCCCAGCCACTCCTGCTGCCAAGCTCACAACTTAATTAATTTATTTACACTGTTGCTAGATGGATGCATAATCTTCCAATTAAACATACAACAAAAGTGGGCGCCAAGGGAAGAGCAGAGCCACATCTCCTTTTCCCCAGGTGATTCTATACCTATATTCTGTATTTAAATCACACTTACTGCTATCCCTGGCTAAATTTACCATGTGGACTTTCCCCCAAAGCCATAAGTTTTTCAAATACAGCCTGAGTAATATATTTTTTATTGAATTACTTTCAGTAAGTAATATCTTAAATTATAATAAATAATAATAAATTTTGATACATGGAATATATTTTATAATATAGAAATAATTTCTTTTTAAAATTTTTATTCATCTTTTTACAGCCATATTAAAATAGACAGAAAGCATGCAAAAGCAAATCTGCCAAACTCACATCACCAAATTCAACCAAATTCACTGGGTTTGGTGTTTATTCTCTTTTGAGCTCATTTTTTTCCTGACCTAACACAAAACATCAGGATAGTTTTATGGCTAAATTTATTTGAAGAATAGAATATCTATATCCTAAAAACAAGTATTATACCCTAGAAACAAGTATTATTATTCCCCAAAATGAACTTGAATGGAAAAGAGATCCTCTCTAAATTTGAAGCACCTACAATATCAACATCTGTTCAGAGCTGGAGTTATTCATTAAAATCACCAGCTGTTTGAAACAATTCAGTTCTATATCAATCTTCTAAGGAAAAGAAATAATTAGATGTTTCCAGAACTGGTCTTTGGGATGCCAGGCCATCCTTCATTTGAAGGTTTGAAATACAAATGTAGGGAGAAGCTGAATAAACCAGAAACCAGTTACGTGAAAGTTAAAAAATATATACCCATAAATCAGATGTAAGAAGAAAATTACTGCTATTTCAGACAGGAAAGAAATGAGGGAAGAGAAGGAAACCTCTGTGCTTACATAACTCCCAAAGTATGGGTGGCTTTAGCAGTGTGGAACAGACCTGGACTCATAAAGCAGGAGCCTGCCTAAAACTGTGGCAGTCCCCAGGTTTTCCCTCAAAACCAGGCACAATCAGGCCCTGCACAGCCCATTAAATCTGACCTAATGATAACCAGAGTGTTAATGGATAGCTATACTCTACAGGAACCAAAACAATCCAGTGCTGATTTTATAGGTCATGAGAATTAAATGCGAGCAGCAAGCACACTGGCACAGAGAAATTACTGAGGAGGAAACATCCCAAATGATCCCAGCATTTCTATTAAACATTTACATTGTCACCAGTGCCAGAAAATGCTGGGTCCCCACACCTTCCCTGCCATCCACTGTCAGCTCCTGGCAACAAATGCCCAGGGATGGAGCATGGCCTGTGCTCTTTTCCAGCTGGAATATTGTGAATTGAAGCACAGGAGAGCAGGAATGCTCCATTCCATGGCTGCCTGTGCTCCTCCTCCATTCCCACAGCCCCTGTGCATCCCACATTATCATTGCTGTCCTTTGCAATGAAGGGATGGGATCTTTTCAGGTTAAGAATGATTTATTGTTCAGATAAATCAGCCTTAGAGGCTGTGAGACTTCAAAGGAATAAGCCATTGGCTATAGCTCAAGGGTAGTCACAAGTTTCTTGGTTATAAGGCAATATATAACTTAATAGACAGTTGTTACAGGGTTGATTTTGTTTTTCTAACCTGTCACCTTCACTTCCTTTGCTGCACTGTGGATACTTTTGTCTAACAGGCTTCTGTCTCCCATGCACACATACACTTCTGTTATAACTCCTAAACTCTTAGCTTATTCTACACGACCCCACCCCTACATTATAAACACTTCACCATCTTATCAATACAGTTTCTTACTTAAGGCATATTCTTACAACCATAGAAACATTAAGTTTATGATTTTTCTGCTAAACGTTTGTGTATTGTATTTTTACATCAATCTAAGTTTCTCCCAAGGCTGCAAATTAAACCCTTCAGTGTCTGTGGAAGTTTCTATTTTTCTGATTCCCACACTGCACCATTCCCACTCCTGCTCCCCCTCACACATGCGGCCTCAGCCTTTGGGGACCCCCTTTTGTACCCTGTGGATGGCTGGGCACTGCACTGCTGTGCTTTTGTCCCGTTTCTGGCACATTACCCAGGAATTCTCTTGTTTCCTCCACATCCTGGTGCTTTCAGGAGTAGGATTTCCAAACACTGGGAAGAAATTTGTGGCTTGAATCAAAATCACACAAGGATCCAAATCACCCTTTTTTTCTTATTTGGAGTAATTACAACAGTTATAAACTCTGCTTCTCGTCCCTTTCCCTACCAGCCACTTGCACAAGTAATTCCTCCATCCAAGAGACAAAAAGGAGGAGAGCTTGAGCTGCAAGAGCCCATTTAGCACCTGACCACTGTTTGAGTTACAGCACTGCCTGAGGCCTCCACCACGTTACACCCTAAAAACAACCACACTACAGGAAAGCACATTGCACCTTTTTAACCTTCCTTAATTCCTTCTTCTAACTCAATTTCAGATGGGCTGCTCTTGCACCCAGCATTCCCCAGAGAAGGAACAGGCACTGATGTGTGCTGTGCACAGGACAATTGCCAGATGCAGATGAAGGAACATAAAATATGAGCCTAAAATTTGATTTTTTTTTTTCCCTACAGGAAAATGTTACTTCTTGCTGAATGCAGGCAGCAGGAAAATTCTGAGGTAGAAAAACATAACGGGATGTAGTTAGAAAAGTGTGCTTGCAGGAAGCAGGGAGAGAATGAAATCCAAGTACTGTGCTTCCATCTAGTGGAGTGAGTGGGCAATTTATTTCCACATTTCAACTGAGGAACTCCCTCCCACTGCTCCTGGATCAACTTTGGGCTGTTCATTTGGAACAGCTTGGGTCCATATCCATCTTGGATTTGGCACAGTAACTGCATTCAGATACCTGGGTTATAACTGCACTCATCCTAGCAAGCAGAGCACAGAGCAACCCAGCCCTGAATCTCCCTTTCAGCAGCATTTTCTACAGGAAAACAGTACCAGGAGCATTTCCCTGTGGAGCTTCCCCCCAAACACTACAGTCTTTTCCACATACAGAACCAGATAATTTCCAAAGAGACCAGGACGCTTGGGATATTTAAGATATTTAGCAGCTTTTGCCACAAGCACACCTTGTTGCCTGGCCCTGGAACATCCTGGAATTTGCATTTCCCCCAGAGCTCATTGCACAGTGCCAAGAAGTGGTGCTGCATGGGGTATAAAGATGCCTTCTGACCACCCAGACATGAAATGCTAACTTTTGGCAACAGAAAAACATGCTTCAAAAAAAAGAAAAAGAAAATCCCCCTCTGAAAGGATCAGTATAGGGATAGGAAGCCCCAGTCTGTCCTTTCCTCTGGAAGTGACAGAGAATGTCACACGGAATGTGAGATGTGGGCACCATCCACCCTCTTGCTCATGTAGGTCAGTTCTAAGGAGAGAAAATAACCCTTGCCCCCTGCACTTCCCAAGCTTTGCTCCCAATTTCAGTAATTTAATATTTCTTCAATTCACCTCCGATGAATTGCAACCTGTATCTTTTAAAAAATTTTAGCTTCTATCACTGTCAAATGTTTTGCCTCAGTGACTGCCAAGTATGTGTAAATATAAAAACAAATAAAACACCCACCTTTCCCAATCATCCCAGTTAATGATTATTCCACACTCAGTGGGATGTTCCAGTGTCAGGATGCCTCTTTTACTTTGTGCTTCATCCCCTATGTTGCTGTATTTTTGACCCATTCCAACCATAACACCCTGTAAAGGACATTATTCTAATATTAGTGCAGTTTGTCAGGAACATCAGGGACAAAATACCATTCTGAACTTAAAACTTCCTGTGAAATACTGTTCCTGCTCCTGCCCTCACAGAATGCACCCCCAAAACATTCAAGGAACTAAAATGTGAATTTGTGGGTAACCACTTTGTAATAATTCCTTCCATAAACCCTCCAGAAAGACCAAGGCAGCTTCAAAAATTAAAAAAGTGCTGCTTGTGCTCACTCAGGTGCCCAGCCAAGGTGAGCATCAACAAAATCATGGTTCTCCACAAGGAATGGGTCCCCTGGCACTGCACAAAGGAATAAAGGGAAGGAATTAGAGGTGGAAAAGATATAATTTCTCTAGATTCACTTATGTGGTTGCTCTCTCTGTCTAATCAATTCCACTATTTTGCCTTTTAACAGTGAGGCTCCCCCTTGGTGTAAGTCAAATGGTTTTGAAAAACTCATTAATATAAAGGGGATAGAGATCATCTAAAAGAAAAAGCACTTATTGAATACTGATTTTACTAAGTTTATCACATTTGCATTAGGAAGTCTGTCATGATTGCCCCAAATAATATCACAACATATGAGGTAAAATGTTATTCATCACACAAAACTTCAGGGGAGAGTTTTGACAGCCCAGAAAAATCAAAATCTGACTCATGCTATGAATACATTCCAACAGGTGGGGCTTTTCTTCCCTAAGACACCTTCATATCATTAAAACACATTTTTGGGAAAGAATAAACCTAACCAGCAAAGTCAATGGATCTTACCATGTATGTGAAGTATCCACATAAATTCCCACTTGAATAGGATTTCACAAAGCAAATCAATCAGGACATTGGCAGCCTTTTGTTTCTTCCAGAGGGGAAATCTCCTGCTGCAGCCCCCAGGGTCCTGTGATCCTGTTAATTGACCTCATGACCATGGGCAAGCTCAGCCATGGGACACACACTTCGCTCTACTGGGACCTAAGCATAAATCCCACCTCTCCCAAGGGAAAATTATCTTCTAGAAAGTTCCTTTGGTTAAAATTAATTAATTGCATGCACATACCAGCTGTATCATTAGTAGTTAATGGTAAATAAACCACCAAAAACATCTGTTACTTCAAAGACTGCAGTTTTCCCTCATGGAACATTGAAATGTGATGGGTTTGTTTTTGTTGGGATTTTTTTTTTTTAGGGTAATCATCAATCTCAAACAACTAAAAATAACCCCCAGCAAAAGTTTTGGGGAAGCATTTGTTTTTAAGTGGCAGCCACTCTGTAATGTGGAGAGCTCACTACAGGACCTATTCCATATTAGTAAGTGGCAAACACTTTATGGAAGTGCCTGTTCTGGGAAAAAGAACAAGAGGCAGCTGGCACAGGAACACCTCAGCTTCAGGGGCTGGCCAACACCTCCAAGTCCAGGTCTCCCTGAAATTCATGGCAAAACCCTCCCCAAGGGTTATTATGGGCTATTTTTAGGACCTCTTCAGGCAGTTCATAGAAGGGAAAGATTTTATTTTCCCTTCTTTGGCAACGTCACTCTGTAAGGAAAGTTACTTCAGAAATGGGAAAGGAATGAAAAGCAGCACTTGTCCAGCAAAGTTCTTGTCCCCAGCAAGGCAAAAATTGATTTTATCACACAAATTTGGAACGAGCTTTAGTGTGGGAATCATCTGTGGGAATGATTATCCCTTAGTCCTAGTAGCTGGTGGGTTTGAACATTCATTCACATTGCCATGAATTATTTTCTCCAAAAACCCTCAGGAAAAGGCTTTGGACCGCAATAAATCCATTATTTACCAGCAGTATCCAACATTACAGCACTGCACCCAGAGTGGCTCCAACATCACAAACCAGAGGGAAATTCAGGTCTTAAATACATCAGGAATTGCATCAGTTGAAACACTGGAATTTGAAGGTAAAGAATTTTAAACAAATTTCCTCAATTTGCTTGATCTCAGACCAGGTGAAGCCAAGCATTTAAATCATGAACTGTAGCATGAGCACACTCTCAGGGCAATACTTACCCAGGAAAAGCTGCTTCCTAAATGACATGAGCTCACCTCCCAATACATTTTTATCAGCTTCTGGCATGAAGTTCACAGGATATCTACATTTGTCAAGCCACTTGACTTTTTTCCCAGTTTGTGCCTATCACAGTGAGAGCACAAAGGCCTGAAGAAAGCAGGACAGAATTTCAAACACCTCTGGATCCTTTCCCAC
Organism: Agelaius tricolor; assembly: GCF_023055355.1. Classification (NCBI taxonomy): domain Eukaryota; kingdom Metazoa; phylum Chordata; class Aves; order Passeriformes; family Icteridae; genus Agelaius; species Agelaius tricolor. Next base: position 54,985,497 of record NW_027269265.1, on the reverse strand, counting down.
TCACTGAGCCTCAGGACAGAGGGTTGTTTTCTCTCCCCCCAGGTCAAAAATCCCTCCACTGAATGAGTAAGACTGGAAGGACTGAAGGGCCATTGTTGCCTTTGGAAAACATTCTGCTTCATTGTAACATAATTAGCTAAGAAAAGCTCATTACCATTCTGCTAACACCCATTTTTTTGTCATCAGTACTCAGGTTCCCACTGTACCTGGTGTTTATGAGTTATCTCAGTATTTGGGTGACACCAGGGCTGAACACAGGGACTGAATCAGCCACTCAAGGAGATGAACCATCATTATTTTTAAAAAATCAATTATAGCAGAATATATTTGATTTATATAAAAATCCACACCTTTACCAGACCAAGAAATATTAAAGACCATCAAAAGAAGGTGGCTTACAGTATTTACCTGCAGCAGTAACTATCTCTTTAGCAGATAAATCACTTCACTAAAATATCTCCAAGTCAACCTTGTTTCTGCTCATCAGTAAAACCGATGGAATCCTTCCTTTTCCATATTCACTGGGTTTTCCTTTTCCCACAAGATTCTTAGCTGAATTTATTGATTTGTACCTCGAAGCTGAAATATGTAAAATATGTAAGGTTCTGTCTTTAGAAGCTTGAATTTCATGTGTTCTGCAGCTGAGTAACATTTTGCCTCCAAGACAGGCAGTAACTAAGCTTCACCAAGAAAAGTGCAAGTGAATTTAAAAAATACTGAACCCTCCACAAGTTATGAAAACTAAAAAATTACAAAAAGAATATAAGAAGTTGGAAATATTTATATCCCCTCAATTGTGAATTTTTACTGAATCTTTAATCATCAGCTTACCTCACTACCACACACAGATCTGTGCATCTTGGTTTCGCTACAAACTTAATGGGAAAGAACCTTCTAAATTCTTTTATTTTCAGCCCAAAAAAAAAGAAAAACCACCTAACCAACCAAAGAAAATCAAAAATCCAGTAGTTCTTCCTTTATTGCACTCCATAAAACTTCTTGTTATAATCAAGAAGCCAATATACAGTAATAGTTTGATATTCCTTTAGAATTTATAGTTTAACTCTTAAAATAAAATTTGTATAGAAAAGATATCATTTACAACCCATTCAGTAGTAATCCACCATTATGTACCCACAAACGATATTAAATAACTTGTATGCAGCAGTTTCCTTATAGGGCAGAGGGGAATATTTTCTCCTTACAAATATAATATCCCACTGTAAAAGAGCAATTCAAGTCAACTTTGGAGCAAGTGTGATATGCAGGAGTTTCACTGGAGAAGCTCGAGGTTTGGGTGCAGTGTCCCAGGGATTTGTAGGACTGTGTCCAGTGCACAGCAGAAGAGCAGCATGTGAGGAGCCTCAGGGCTGGCACTGCCCACAGGGAAAGGAGCCTCCCAGGGAGGGCAGTGCATTCAGAGCACACCAGTGAGGCACAGGACAACAAGGAGGTGTAGTGTGACCAGGTAGGTGAGGAATAAATAGCGGGATTTGGCTCGGGCCGTCAGCAGCTTGGAGCAGTAAAGGCTTCGCCCCCGGAGCCAGCGGCGCAAGGAAAGGGCTCCTCCTTTCATCTGGGGAAGAGACAAAAGTTATCAGAGGAAGAATCAGGAATACAAACCAGATTTCTGAGGCACTACAAACCTTTAGTCTCTGACACAGCAACCGACCCCAAACACAAATGATGCCAAATACCAAAGCATAAATGGTTGAAATGCCCCAAACCCAGCATTAATGAGGGGAAAGGGATAAATCCAAGCTGTGTATTATGTAACTCCACACACTAACATGCATACTGCATTTTGGGCATGCATAATGAAACACAGAGTTTATTTAATGGCCACACGTGTAGCATAAACGTGATTACATGCAGTTTTTAACCTGGACATATGCAGTGTGTTTTCTGGCAGGGTTTCCACACCTGCTGGTCTTGGACTCACAGCCCCCACAGAAAGAAATGAAAGATGTTTTCCCACACCTTTAAGGAGCTGAGGGTTTTTAAAGGCTTTCATTCCCTTACCTTTCTCACAACAACGTGTTCACTGGGATTGATAATTAAGGCTTCCCTCTCCTCCTCATCTTCCATCTGGACAGTGTAGTCACTGGGGACAGACCTGTAACTGCCTACTTCAAATCTAGAGAAAAATTCAAGGCACAGAGACAGGCACTGCTGAATTATCTCCTCTTTTAAGTACTGAATTGACACAAAAGCCATTATTTTGCATACTTAAAATGAGTAAGGGAAGGTGCCCACAAAATGCTGACTCACTTTATGCTGCCAAGTCTTTTTCAGTCTCTATTTACAATCTACTCTCAAGGTGCTTCATTTATTCAGAATTAATCCCCCCCATCACCAGCTGACTGAATAGTGACTTTCAGGTGATGGTAGTGGGGGACCCTTTATTTATGCAGGTGCATAATGATATTTTCAATCTAACCAGTGGCTCTGCTAAAGTTGTTAAGATAGGAAATTGTTTTCCCATATAACCTGGAAAAAAAGAAATAGCACCGACTACTAACAAATGAACAGTCTAACAGATGAAATAATGTAAAGAAAAAAAATCCCAAAGCCTATAACACTTTTTTGATCTAGTGTTTAACTTAGCTTTTTAACACATGGATTTTCACTACTTCAGGCACTGTGGGCTCACACACAGGTTGTTTATTATTATTATTAGTAGTAGGAGTATCTCAAAAAAAATATCAAAGATCAACAGGAAAACCTCTCAGTAATCTCACCAAAAATAAAAGGTGAACAAATAGTCTGTGTTTTACCTGTTACTTCTCTCCTCAGAGAGTCCAAGAGCCTCTTCTGCAGCTTCTCTCCTCCTCCTCTCCTCTGCCAGTGTTTCTGTGAGCTGCGAGAGACTCTGCTGCATTGACTCATACTGCTGCTCAGACTCTGCAAGCCTGGGAGAAAATAAAATCTGAAATCAATGTTTCATGGACTCAAAAAATTACTTACTTGTTCTTTTTTTATTAGGAGATCTCCTTTTAGCAACAGATTTAATTATAATGAGATGCTTCAGCTTAAATATTGAGATAAAGCCACCAATAATCAGTATATTTATGTACAGATACAAACCACAAGTATTACCAGATGATAACAATTCAAGAATATGGCTTATGATTCATGTAATCCACTGTAAATCCACTCCTTCTCCATCTCCACACAAATGCCTCAGAGGGATAGAAAAGCATTACTTTCACACTCACAACACAGCTGTCAGGAAAATAATATTGCTAATACATGCTCTGAGTCCTGACCTTTTCCTGAGCTCATTTAGCTCCATATTGTCTGTCTCCACAATAATCCCAGATCTCTCCCGTGGCGCTCCAGGGGGAACTTCTGCTCTCGTTTCATCCTAGAAAATATGAAGGGAAAAAAAAAAAACAAACAAGTGACCATTTTTCTACTTGCCAGAAGTCTTTATTTCAAGTACAGAATCCATGGCACCACAAAACAGTGGAATGGATAATTATTTGTGCCACTTAATGTTTTCATTTCCAACTCTCAACAATGTCTGAGGGGAAAAGAAATGCATCTACACATGAACAACTCCAGAAGCAAGACAGTTATTAATTTATTCTTAATTTACAGTTCTTGTTTGGATTTATTTCCATTTATGGAGAGCAAGGGTTGTTTTCTATATGTATTCATATGCTATTTCAGGATGTTCTCTTAATGATTGTTAATGAATAACTAAAGCAGTACAGGAAAGCTTTTTAAGAATAAAGGAATAATGATGAATCATAAAGGACTGGGTTGGAAGGGATCTTAAAAATCATCAAGTTCCAACCCCAAATAATAATCTAACAGATGTGTATGAGGTGTTGGCAAAGGGTCCTGAAATGCTGAACTGGTGATGTAGATCTCACTTCCAAAAATATTACTCCATATTGTAAAGTGATCTACAACTGATGTGAAATTATCACTAAATTTCCTGATCCACTGAGCAGTGATCATCCAGTTATCTCTGCCAGCTGCAGACCAACTCAAAAAAGATGTTTCAAAACAAAACAATACATAAAACAGCTTCCTTAAATGAAAAGTCAAATTAGAGCAGCTTAACAACAACAACAAGGACAGTCACAGGCCAGAAAAACCCTGGGTCACTACAACAAAAAGTACTTTATTTCATTTTTAGCAAGAAAACCAGAAAAGTGTAAGCACAGAAGGAAGAAACCAAAGAACCTTTCCATGTATCTGTTTACCTGGACTGAGCCTTGGAAAGATGTCACTTGCATTGCCTGATATTCCCTCTCCAGCCTCACGTAACGATTCTGCAGATCAGTGTAATGGAGCTGGTTGTCCCGCAGAGTCTGGGAAAGAGTCTTCAGCTGGGCAGACAGGACAGCATTCTCTTCTGCTGACTGCACAACCTGAGAGAAATTCACATCAAAGTCATTAAAATTAGCTCTCCCAGGAAATCCCTGCAGATTTGAGACCTGCTGTTTCAAAATTGCATCCATTTTTTGGCAAGGTCAGATTTCAGTTGGGATTTAAGATGTTTTATGGGCAGAAGAAATAATGAAAGCTGAGCAGTGATTTCCCTTGGCATCAGTACACCTAAACCAGAAGCTGAAATCTTGTTCCAGCTTAGACAGACACCTGTTTCTGTCTCTAATGAAAAATATTTGACTGTGAGTAGAAGTTCAGAGAGTCAAACAAACCTCTCAGAAAAACACCAAGTCAGGAAAGCCTGACAGAAATGACATTTAATTTGAATGTCCATGTTGAGTTCTTTTAAGATATCTATGTTTCAAAGTGAAATACCATTCAATCATGCAAGACACCACCACTTCAGCAATATTCCAACATGAGGCCAGCCCAGATTCACATGAGCTTTTCAGGATCAGGGCTGTTGCTCCAAGCTACCTTGGAATTCATCTGCTGGAAGTGCAGGTCCTTCTGCTGCATCTCCTGAAGGCAGTGCTGCAGCTCAGCCTGCAGCTGGTTCTTCTCAGCCAGGAGATGTTTGATTTCCTCTGCTCCATCTGCACTTCCAACAAGGGAGGCAGTTTCCAAAGCCTTAAAAATATCAGGATATTCAGGGTAAATGGTGCAGGAGCTCTCTAAATAATCCACAGCCCCAACACTAAATACACCCTACAGAATTCCCTCTTCACATTATTTTCTTCTCACAACTTAATACCACAGTTGAAAGACACTTTAAATACAAGACTTTTTTTAATACATATATATAGTGTTAGTACTTGCATTAAAAAAAATTACCACAAAAAGGCAACCCAATCTAATTTTATTTTGCAAATAATGTGAAGCACAAAAATAAAAGGGGAAAAATAGCAAAAGATTAATATAAAACACCTTTCAAAAATTATTTTCAACCTAATAAAGTCTTGTATTCATGACTTGTAAAGCAACTGTTTTGTAAATACTCATTTAAAGCAAAAAGAATCCATTTTGAAAAGAAAAAATTTATTACCAATTTACAGCTTTGGCCTTCTTTATCTCTGGCAGCTCAACATTTTGATATCAATCTCTAATAAGGGAGGGATATGTGCCTCTCTAATGCTTTATGGAATCTATTCACCCATACAATCATGAATAAAAGGTTTTTGCCACATAAAATACACCATTACCCACAGGCATTACTGGCCAATAGCTCTTACTCATGATTGTAATCACAGAAAATGAACAGCACACAAACTACAACTAAAATGCTGGTTTTAATGAAATTAAAATGAATACTGCTTCCTTCATTTGGCACAGAGAAGGTAAATAAGAATATTATTCTAAAATAGCACTTTCCTTGAATCCTTCCTGACAGTCTACAAAACAGCATTTGCCAGCCTGGGTGTCAGCTGCTGCCTTTCTAAACCCAGGATTTTGTTCCTGGCAGAAGCCAGCTCCAGCTGCTTCAGGGGAAGGACACGAACACTTCCATTCCCCTTTCTCCCCCAGGCAGTCCTAGTCCAATCCGCAGTAATGTGGATTTAGGCTCTGAAGAATGAACTTCATTAAGTGTTTAAAATCTCTCTGCATCAACTATACAAACTGTGAAACCTGCTGCCCATGTAAACCACCAACTCTTTTTCAATTCCTTTAAAAAGGCTGCCCCTGAAAATGGGTTACAGCCATAATAAATCTGAAAGAAATAAACCCATTTAATTTTTTTTCAACGTCTTCCTTTTATATTCTGGATTTAACTAATTTAAGACAATAACTTACAGGATTACTACAGACTGCTCTTTGGAGAAGCAGGCTGCAAATTTCAGACAATAAGCTGCTACCTTCCACTTTACACTCCTGCTACATTCCATGTTTTTACCTTGACTGGGTAAGTGCTGCCAGCAGGGAGTGACTTCTTCCCAATCATGTCTTGCTGCAGCCTCTGGAGCTCTGCAATCTGCCGGTCCTTCTCAGCCACTGTGATCTGACACTGATTCCTCAGCGCCTGGGACTCAGAGAGGAGGAGGTTTTTTTCCATTCTGAACACAAAACACCAGATGTTAAGCAATTCTATATTCTTTACAAATCAATGAAGAGTATGAAGCTGCACTGTTGTACCTTAGTCCAGCCAGCTCATTCTGGTATGATGTGATCTCTCTCTCAGTTTCTGCCTGGAAGGCTTTTGTCTGATGCAAAGCCTTCTCCAAATCATCAACCTTGGTCTTCAGTTTGGATATTTCAACAGCTGCAAGGCTGGCTCCTTCTTTAGCCTAGGTTTAATAAACATCATTAGTGAACTGGAATGAAAACTAGATGGGTGAAGTTTGATTAGAACTAAAATTCTAATTACAGACGAAGGTTTTCCCTATTTGCTTTGTTTAACAGAGTAATTACCTGAACTCCCAAAATTGTAAACACACCTCCTCTGGGCATACAATCTTAGCACTGTCTTAGCACTCACACAATCCACAAAGAATCACACACGCCTCTGAGCATTTTCTGCACAAAGAATAAAATGACAGAGCCATGTGGCTAATTACAACTTACCAAAGCTTCCCCATTGTTCTGAGGCACATCCAAACTACTTTTAACAGTGTTTTTCTCATTGATGCTGCTGCAATCAATGGGAAACGAAGCTGTGCCCTGCTTAGCTTCAGAAGTTACCTTCTGATGGCTGAGCTCCTGCAGCAATTTGTCTCGGTCATCCTGGAGACTGGCCATGGCCTTGGCAAACGCTTCCATCTGCTGGGCATAATTCCCACACTCAGCTGAGAGCCTGCTCACCTCCAGCTCCCGACTGACCAAAGTCCTACAGACACTTCCAAAGTCATCAGCCACCTGGGCAAGGCTAACCTGGCCTGCAGCATCAAGGACAGCCCCATGCAGAAGAGAGTTTTCTTTGAGGATACTAATGAGATGGGATTTAAATCCCTCCAATTCAGCTGCAAGTTCACCTCCTTTTTTTCTTTCTGTCTTGAGTTCAGAGGTGTATTTGTTCTGAAGAACTTTGAAGTCCTCTATGATTCGATCTCTGTCGTTCTGCAGAGCAGTCATTGCCTTCCCAAAGGCCTCATTTTGGGATCTCAACTCCCTGTTTTGAGACTGAACTTCAAGCAGCATCTTCTCTGCAGAAGCATCAGGCTTATCTCCATCCTCAAGTGTCAAAAGAGTCCCACTGTATTCCTCATCTGCATTTCTGCCTCTGGATTTCTGGAGCTCCTGAACCTTTTTCTGAAGCTTTCCTCCATGCTGCCCATTGGATTCTTTTTTCTGAATACTCTCACTACTTAGCAGCTTCTCTCCAGACTCAGAAACAAGTTTCTCTTTGTTTAGTGATGCAATTAGAGATTCTAAATCACTTACTTTAGATGCCAATTTTTTATTCTCATGTTCCAAGGTCACAGCAGCCCCCTTCTGCACTTCAGTGGAAAGCTGCATCTCTTTAATTTGTTTTTGAAGATTGTATTTTTCATGCTCAAGGCTTTTAATACACTCCAATTTCTGCTTAAGTAAGTCCTTCAGCTGATGATCTTTCAGAGATAAAACCTGGTTTAGATCCTCCCTGTATTTTATCAACTGTGCACTCAGCATTGCATTTTCAGAATGCAGATCATCAATCCGATTGAGGAGGACCCTTAACTCCTGTTTCAAAGAATTAGTCTCACCTGCACTGCCAAGCAGGAGACTGTCCCTCTGGTTTAAGACATCCTGGTGAAGATGTTCCAGCTCCTTGTATCTGGTAAAAAGATCATCCCGGTCGTTCTGGAGAGATGACATGGATTTTTTAAAGGCATCTATTTCACTGGCAATCACAGCCTTCTCCTGAGCTGCTTTTTCTGCTTTCACCTGGAGATTTCTCAGCTCGTTTTCCAGCCTCTGACAGGACTCCTCAGCTTGTTTTCTCTCCATCTGCAAAGACCTTACCTGAAGTTCATACTCTTTGATCTGATTCCTATGTTGAGTCTGTACCTGAATCAGATAGTCTGAAATTTCATCCCCTTTTGAAGAAATGAGTAAGGAAATTTCTTTGTCTTTATTATTTAGCATGACCTTCATTTGCTCAGAAATGGTCATCTGCTTTTGCAATTCAGCATTCATTTTTTCCTTCTCTGCTAGAAGCTCTTGCAATTCTTGCTCCTGTCTCGTAAAATTACTTTCCAGAGCTTTTATCTCTCTTCCTGCACTCTTACTATTCTCTATGAGATGATTTAGAGAATTATTTTCTTTCAGGAGTGCTTGCAAAGCTTCTTCTTTGGACTGAAGAACACTCTCCAGCTCTTGCTGTCTGTTAAAAAAGAAGGTGTTTTCTTCCTTTATCCTGCAGAGCTCTTCATAGCGCTGCATATCAACAGATTTTTGCCTCAAGTACAGTTCATCCTTTGTTTCCTCCACCACAGAATATTTGATATTTAGTTCTTGAATCTGAGTCATTTTATCTTTCAATTCATCTTGCAAAGCTGCTATTCTTTTGTTACTGTCTTCCAGCTGTTTCTCCTTGTTTTGGATGGCCTCTTTGAACTGCATTTCCCAGGTTTTCATCTCAGTGATGACCCTGTCCCTGTCATCCTGGAGGGAGGACATGCACTTCGTGAAAGCAGCCAGTCGTGCCAGAGCTGCGTTCAGCTCTGCCTGCAGCTGCTTGTTCTGAGACTCCTTGGTGCTGACCTCCTCCTGCAAACCCTGGACCTCACCCATCACCCGATCCTTTTCTCTCTGGAGTGCACCGTGTCTTTCCTCCAGGTTCGAAATTTCACTTTTGTGAAGCAATTTCAGCTGCTGGAGATGAAATTCCAATTCTCTCTCATATCCTCTCTTTTGAAGCTGCAGTTCATCTCCCTTCTTCTGAAGTTCTTTCCTCCAGTTTAGATTCTCTTCTTTAAGCCTGTCCACTTCCCTTTTTGACTGATCCAACAGGTTCATCTGTGCAGTAAGCTTTCCCTTGAGATTAAGTATTTCATCATTTGATTCTGCCAGCTTTTCTGAGGCATTACTTAAGTCCTTTTCAAATTTTTCACTTTTTGACTGTGACAATTTCACAGATCTTTCCAAATCCAGGATCAGCTCCTGGAACTTGATAGAATCCTTTTGCAATTGGTTGATCTCCTGCTGTTTCTCCTTTAAGAGTTCTTGCAATTCTTTTGTTTTGTTTTTAGTCCCATTATTATCCCTCTGAGCACTTTTCACCTTTTCCTCAAATATCTTTACAAGATGGAGCTGCTGCTCTTCCTTTTCTCTAACTGCATTAGATTTTTCTGCTTTTAACTCTTCCAGCTGCTGTAATAACAAGTTATTCTGTACCTGTGCTGATTTCATCCTATCAGTAAGATGATCAACTTTTTTTACATGATTAAGCAATTCTGTCTCAAGAAATTCTCTCTCACTCTTTACTTTGTAAGAACTTTCTTGTACATTTTCTAATTCTTCCTGTAACAGGCATTTGTCATCCTCTAAAATCTTAACTTTTTCATTTAGATTAACAATTTCTTGTGTTAGACTTTTAAATTCCATGTCCAGCTTTGTTAGACAATGAGTTTTGTGGAGCAAAGATTTCTCAGTTTCTTGTGCTTTTTCTGAAATTAATTCTCTTTCTTTTTCTAGGACAAGCACAGCTTGTTCTTTTTCAGAGAGTTTATTCTTTAACACATTAATGTCCTTTAACAGTGATTCATTCTCACATAATGCATCACTGATTTTGGATTGTGTATCATTTTGGTACACTTCCATTTGAACCTGTAGCTCTCCCAAGGCGGCTTTGGTTACAGTGATGTTATTATGAAGTACATCATTCTCATTCTGAATTTTCTCTAAAGACTGCTTTAGGTTTTCAGAGGTTTGTTTCAGCTGCTCGTTCTCCTCCATCAGCTGGTGGTTCTGCTCAGTGAGCTCACACAGACGATCCTGGTGTTCCTGCATCCTGGCCTCCTGCTCACGGATCTGCCTTTCTGCTTTGCTTTGTAACTCCTCGACCTCCATTTTCTTGGACTCACCGAGTTGTTTCAGTTGGTTCTTAATAACCTCATTTTCATCAAGGAGATTATTTAAATGCTTCTGCAGAGCCTCCTTTTCAGACTGTCCTTCCCTGACTCTTTGAACAGCCTCTTGCTTCTCTTTCCTACTGACATCAATGACTTGCCTCATATCTGCCACTTTACTACTGATATTCTCGTATGCCTGAAGAAGCGATTCATACTCCTGCTTTAATTCACTGTGTTTAGCCTTCCATCCTGTCAATTCAACTGTCTGAGAATCTTTTAAGGTATTTAATTGGAAAGAAAAGGCCTCTTTTTCCTGAACTATGGACTCCATGGTGGATTTCAGACTTTCACACGCCGCAGTGAGGTTTTCATTTTCAGTCAGCAACCTCGCATTTTCCGAAGCAAGGCTCTCCTCTCCAGACAAGGGAGCCACAGCACCTGAACTCTGCTTTTCTCTGCCAAGCTCTAACAAGTGCTCCAGCATTCCTGTCTTGTTCACTAGTTCCTCTCTTTCCAACATCAGCTGATCAATCTGCTCCTTTAGAGATTTATTTTCTCTCAGGGCTTCTTTACGTGATATTAAAGCCGCCTGTAATTTCCTTTGGAGGCGCTCTCTGGATCTCTCTTCTGTTACAGCTCTTTGCTCTTGGGCTTTGGAATCATTTAAATCTGAAGGTTTTGCCAGTGGCTCTTCCATTGTTGGCATTTGTTTCTGGATTTCACATTCTGTTGCTTCTCTCAGTTTAGTTTTCCCAGAGTAATCAGTCTCTGATAGTTGAAGAGCAGTGACTTTTCTTTCCAAGTTCTCTTGAGGGGAATTACTTTCTGAACCAACCTCTCCCAATTCCTTTTCAGTCCCATTTCCTTCCTTAAGCTCTTTGCCCAACACCACAGGTTTACTCATCTCAGCCTTCTCACGCAGCATACACAGCTCTGCCACAAGACTTTTGTTTTCTTCACTGAAATGTTCTACCTCCTTTTTCAACTTAATTAGTTCCAAATTGGACTTTTCCAAAGAGCTGAGAAGTTCCTCTTTTTCACTCTTCATGTGTTCAAAGGCTGTTTTGTAATGGTGGGCTTCTTCCTGGCCCTCATGTATGGCTTTGTTTAATAATTCTTTTTCCAGACCAAGTTTCTCTTCTAAATCTGTAAGTGAACATCTCAGTGCTTCTATTTCCTCATTCTTTCCTGCAACCTCTTGCTTAGCCTCAATTCGTGACCTCTGCAGTTCCTCCTGGCTCATCCTGTAATCATCTTCACTTTTTTTAATAAGTGCTTTTTTCTCATCATTCACATGTTCAAGCACTGCCTTGAGCTCTACAGTTTCAGTCTGATGTGCTTTCAGCTTTTTCTGTAGGTGCTTTAGGTCCTCCAACAAGCTGCCCTGACATTGCTCCTCCTGTCTCAAAGACTTTAAACTGTTTGTTTCTTCTTTGTCATCACCAAATTCAACCAATATTTTTCTCAGCTCTTTCCTTAACATCTCTGTTTCCTCCTGAAGTTGTGCATAATCACTTCTTAGTTCTTTTAGCTCAATGTTTTCACTTGGCACTGAAGTGACTGTGTTTTCTGACTCTTTCAAGGATGCAATGTGAACCTTGTTTCTTGGTTTGTCTGATTCCAGACTCCTTGGGTCAGCTTGCTCTTCTCCCAGCAGTGCCTTGGATGGAACCAGCTCCTTCCACTCTAACTGGTTAAAGCCCAGCTCTTTGCATTTTGTTTGGAGAACTTCCCATAGTGCTTTATGCTCTTGCCTGAGCTGCTCAAGGTGGGTTTTTTGATCATCAAAATCTGTTGCCAGTTTCATGTGCTCGTCCCTTTCTTGCTGGAATTTTTTCATATCTTCTTTCATTAACAAAAGCTCCCTCTGTAAAGTTTCTTTTTCTTTTTGTAATTGATTCATGACATTAACGTCACTGCTGAGATTCAGACACTCATTCCCATCTCCAGCACTTGAACGAGGCCCTTCTAAACTGGAATCTTTCAATAATTCTTCCTTCATTTTAAGTTCAGACTTCACCTCTTCAAGAGTCAAGAGCAACTGAGAACGTTCCTCTTGATATGCCCTTGCTCTTTCATCAAGGATAGATTGCAGATGAGCAAGCATAGAGTCCTTCTCCCCTAAAGATTTTAGGTTCTGCTCACAAACATTTTGTTTTTCAGCTATGACATCATTCAGTTCTGCAATATTGTGCTGAAGTTCCTCTAAATAGGATGCTCTTGAAGATACGGTTTTGGTCAGATCACTTATCTTGGCATCTTTTTCTACAAGTTGCTGTTTCAAAGTTTCAAGATGAGACTCAAAATCATTATTTTGTCCTTCAATTAGTTTCAGTTTGTCTGTTAACTCATTAACTTGTTTCAACAGCTTCTCTGCTTTTTTCTGCTCTTTTTCTATTTCTTCCTGTCCACTCTTTTCTAATTTCCCAACTTTTTGCATCAGATCTCTTCTTACTATCAATGCCGCTTGAAGCTTCTTTTTCAGATTCTCTTTTTCCTTGCCCATTTTCTCAAGATTACACTTCATCTCCTCTTTTTCATTCATTAAATCTTTAACCTCAGCTTCTCTACTGCTTAACATAACCTGGTTATGTTCCAGTTCTTTCTTACAATCTCCAAGTTCCTGCAATACTCGGTTTAGCTCTGCCACTGAACTATTATGAACAGCTTCAAGGTCTTCAAGTTTGGCATTTAATGTACTCCTCTCTTCAGAAAAATTCAGCATTTCATTAGACAATGACTCCATGACCTGGGTAACAGAAGAGTCTTTTTCTTTCATTTGCTGGCTTAGACCAGAAATTAAATCTTTCTGCTGATTGACCTGGGATGTTAAGTTTTCAATTAGGTGATCTTTTTCCCCCATTTCTTCAAGGAGATTTGCTACTTTTTTACCTTCAGCCTGCAGCTTTTCTTGACTAGTTCTTACCATTTCTTCTGATTTATTCATCTTGTCCTGAAGAAATTCCACCTGCTTATTTATTTCTGCCAAAGACTCCTCCCTTTCTTTTAGGAGACACTCTTGTTTGCCTACTGTCTCCTTGAGTGAGACCATTTCTTTTGACAGACATTCCATTTCAGACATGTATTTACCCTTCATCTTTTCCATGTCACTCTGCAGCACCTCCTTCTGCTTCTTAAGCAACTCCATACTTCTTAATTCATCTTTCATGGTGTCTATTTCTTTCTGTTTTTCTAGAAGTGCCAGTTGCAAACTTTCTCCTTCTGCTTCTTTGCTCAGAATAGCAGTTACCAGAGTGGAGAATTTTTCCAACTGAGTTTTACTATCAGTTGGCTGCAGTTCAGAATCTGACATTTGTGCCTTCTCTTCTTTACTTAAAAGCCTACTACTAAGTAATGGAGATAAGCTCTGAGTTAATTGCTCTTTTATAAGATCCAGCTCTTGCTGCAAAGACTGGATTTCACTATCTTTTGATTTCATTTCACTTTCTAAACTGCTCAATTGCTCAGTAAGATAATTATTTTGTGAATTTGCCCTGTCAAGTTCTGTCACCCATTTGTTTTCTGACTCAAGCAGACTTAGTTCTAGAGTTTGACATTTAAGTTCTAAATTAGAAAGTTCTTCACCCTTCACACTAACCTGCATCTGTAACTTCTCTTTTTCAGTCTTCATCTGCAGTTTGACAGCATCTATCTGCATCCTTGAATAATTCTCACTGGTTTCTAGTTTTTCATGGATTTCCTGGAGCTCTTCCAATTTCTTTTGCAAATCAGTCTGAGATGCAGTAAGTTGTGTGTTTTCGGCCATCAGTTTACCAACATCATCTTGCAACAGTTTTTTTTCTTTCTCTAAAGACTCCACTTGACACTGCAGACTATTTATTAAAAGCGCGTTGTCATGGGAGTCTTGAGATGATTTGGAATTTACATTGTTGAATTCCAACTTCAAACACTCCAATTTCTCAGCCTGTTCAGCGCACGTCACACGCAGAGACTCCACAGCCAAGTCTTTCTGCTGGAGTTCTTGTTCCTGGGTATTTATTTGGTCTAGTGCTTTTTGGTGCTCATTTTTAAGAGAATCAAGCTCAATAGTCAAAGAATCAATTTTTTTCTGATGATTATCAAGCTTCCTGTTCTTTTCCTGAAATTCCTCACTCAGGTTTTTCATGGCTGTTCCACTTTCTTCTAATTTGGATCTGAGAACATCAATCTCACTAGAAAGAGCACTAACATTGCTCTCTGCCAACTGTACACTGGCATCTTTCTCCTTTAAGGAATTAAGCAGTCCAGCAATAATTTCATCTTTGTGCCCAAGAGCAACGTTCAACTCTGTTTTCAGCTCGTACTGTACTGCAATTTTCTCCTGAAGAGATAAAAAGGCATTTTCTTTCACATGGACTAGCTCTTTAGAGTTTTGTAGTTCTTGTGTAAGTTCATGGACCTGACTTTGGAGTTGAGAAATTAAATGCGTCTTCTCTTCATCTTTTCTTGCTTTCTCTGTCAGAGTTTCAAGTAGACTTTTGTTTTCTGAAAGAGATGATTCCTTTTCTGATAAGGACTGGTCCATCTCAATTATTACATTCTTCTGATACTCTATTTCTTTTTGTAAATTCTCTTTCATTTCCTGCAGCTCCACCATCTGTTTCTTTAAGACACCACACTCAGTCTCTTTCTCTTGAAGTTGCATCTTTAAATTCTCACTGAATGCTGAAATACTGTTGATGGCTGATTCTTTTTCTGAAACAAGTACTTTTAGCTGTTCTGCTTCAGAGGCTAAAATCTGTAACTGCTTCTCCTGCACAACACAAGAATCCTGTAGGGCAGAAAGCTGTGCTTTTAAACTCATGCATTCATCCACCTTTTCTT
This sequence comes from Agelaius tricolor, assembly GCF_023055355.1. Lineage (NCBI taxonomy): Eukaryota > Metazoa > Chordata > Aves > Passeriformes > Icteridae > Agelaius > Agelaius tricolor. The sequence goes on along the minus strand of NW_027269265.1, from coordinate 54,970,282 downwards.
TTAAAGATGCATCTTTTTTTGCAACTGAGTCATTCAACTGGGATGCTTGTTCTGTCACGTTTTTAAGCTGACTCTGAAGGTTAGAAATAACCTCCATATTCTCAGACAGTTGAACCCTAAGTACATCAGACTCTTCAGATTTATCTTTTAATAACTTAAATTCTTGGGCTTGCCTCTTAAATTCATTTTCTTTTGCCTGCATTGTGTGTCTGAGCTCATCAGCTTCAAAGTTCAGGGTTTGTATTTGGTGCTGGAGATCTGCAATGAATTCCACATATCGCTCTTCTCCTATCACTCTATCTTTCATTTCCTTAATCAAAGCCTCCTTTTCAGAAAGGAGACTTTCTTTTTCCTCAAAGGTCATTTTTAAGTTTTCTTTCTCCATCACCAGGCTGTCAATTTGGTCCTTCAAATCTAAAATACTATGACTTTGTTGGGACAGGTGTGAAGTTAAAGCAGCTACTTCCTCTGACTTTTTGATTACTGTAACACTAATTGTCTCTATGTCTGCTTTCAATTTTTTATTTTCTAGAGCTGATGTTTCTGCTTGGTGCCTTGCTGAAGCAACTTCAGACTGGAGACATGTACATTCATCTGACTTCTCATTCAATAACCTTGAAAAGTCCTCCTTTTCATGCCTAAGCACCTCCATTTCTTTGCTTAATAGCTGTAGCTGATTATTTAACCCTGTGTTTTCTTCTATTTTTTCAAATATTTGCTTCTGAAACTTCTCAAGTTCTGAACCCTGACTTTTCACAGCCAGGTCTCTTTCCTCTACCAACTGAGTTAATTTAGTCTTTTCATCTTTAAGATTTTTTATTTCATCCTGCAATTCTACAACACAAAGCTTACTCTCCTCCATTTCCTTATGCAACGAATCATTTTGAAGATTTTTCTCTTCTAGAGACTTGTTTGCAGTTTCAAAATCCAAAGTTATGCTTTGAATTTGTTCCTGCAGGAGCAAGTTCTTTTCCTTGCTATGGCTGAGCTCTTGGATTAGACCACTGCATTCAGATAATTTATTATTTAACATTTCTTCTTTTTTTATTTCTTCATCTCTAACCTCCTTCAGCTGAATGAGCAGTGATTGCACTTGTTCATGCAACTGTTGGGTCTGTTCCTTGCTTTCAGACAACTGCTCAGCCAGCACATTACATTCCTTTGTTTTCTCCCCCAGCTGTTCTGCAACTGAATTTTCCTTTTGCTTGGCAACTACTGACAGTTGTTCAATCTCTTTTGCCAGAGTGCTTTTATCACAATTTAGTACAGAAAGAGTTTTTTCGTACTCAGCAGTGCTAACAGATAACTTATTCTCCAATTCTGTCACAGCCTGGATTTTCTTTAACAACTCACACTCTTTTACATCCAGGAGTTTCGACAAATTCTCATTTTCTCTGATTAGCTGTTCCTTCTCATTTTCCATTGTCCCTATACTTTTTTTCAGATATTCATTTGCTTTTATTTGCTCTGCCAATTCTTCTTTTTTCTCTTCAAGATCTGTCTGCAATTGGTTATTAGCTGAAGCTTTCTCCTGTGTCTCTATCTCCCATTTTTTAATTTGTTTATGCATTTCATTTAATTGGTCATTAAGTTCTTGGCAACACATCTCTTTGGCTTTCAGATCCCCAATTAATTTAAGTTTTGTCTCTTCATTCTGCTTCTCCAAAGCCCCAAGTTTCTGCTCTAATGAAACAATGAGCTCTTGTTTCTCTTGCAACTCTTTTTTAACTGTTTCCTTATGATCAGTATGTTCTGTGAGTTTTCTGGATAATTCAGCCAACTCTTCATCTTTTTTAGTATTTTCCAAAACCAGTTTGTTGTATGAATCTTTAATTGACTTTAACTCATTTTCCAATGTCTGTGCTTTGCTCTCTTTCTCTTTAAGCAAAGAGTTCCATTTTTCCTTCAGAGCATTGTTTTCCTCAAGCTGAGATTTCATATGTTCCATTTCTTTTCTTTGTTTATCCTCTGTTTCTTGCAGCTTTTCAGATGATTTAGTAATTTGCTCTTTCAGCAGAGCAATTTGTGACTCACACTCCGTGATCTTGTTATGGTACGCAACATTGCTGGCCTTGATTTCGGAGCGGAGATCCTTAATTGTCACACTGTTCTCAGTGCTCTGCCTGATTAACTCCTCATTTTCTTTGGTTTTAGCTTCATTCTCAGCTCTAGTTCTCTCCAGCTCCATTCTCATGGCCTCACTCTGCTCAGAAAGGGCAGAGATCTTCACGCTGGCATCTCTCACATCAGCTGTCTGTACTTCCTTCAGCAAATGCATTTCCCTTTCAGCCTTTGATAAAGCCTCTTCCAAACCTCGCATCTCCTCCTCTTTGCATTGCACTTGATGCTTCAGGATCATAACCTGCTCAGAATATTCTGTCATGTTCAGAGACAGGACAGACATCTCCCTGTCTTTTTCTGACAATGCTTCTTTCAGATTATCAATTTCTCTTTCACGTTTCTGCAGATCTTGAATGAGTTGAGACCTCTCCTCCAAATGGCTTGAATTCAACTTGTCAAGCTCTTCATTTGTCTGGTCCAGGTCCAGCTGCATGGACTCCACCACGCTGTCTTGTTTCAAAGTCTAAACAGCAAGAAAATAATGTTACAAGAATACGCCAAAGACCTGTTAAAGGGAGAAGCTACACCCCACACATAGGACAAGCATTTGAGGTAATCAGACTGTACCCAATGTAAAGTCACAAGATGTTCTTCTTTAGATTGTTTTAGCAAACAGAAAGCTCAGTGTACAAAATTTAAAGCAGCTCACACTGTCACTTTTGCTGACACTTAAATGGGCAATGAAAAATGAACGCAGAATTTCTTCTCTTATATTATTTTTATAAATTACCTTTTCTTTCAGTGTAGCGACTTTTTCCGTGAGATCACTGATGGCTGTTTTCTGCTCAACGTTCTCCACTTCATACACACTGCATTTCTTTAAGGCTTCATTCAGCTTAGTATTAAAAGTAAAAGTTCATGTGATAGAAATACATAGAATTCTATTAAAATTGTGATGTTACCAGTTATAATATTGAGTTTACACAACAGTGAAGTTTATACTTTTAAATTCATAAACAAAGCTTATCATCCCAGTAAAATGTAAATACTTTCATGCAAAGCTATGTTGGGTCTAAGAAATCCTTACACCAAACTTAATGAATGAACAAAATTAAATTATTTGACTTACTTAATTGTACTTACTTACAAAATTAAATTACTTAACAAAATTAAATGAACGAAACTGCAAAGGACAAAGTACAAACTTTCAGACTGGGAAAACAGCAATTCTGTTGGGACACAAATCGAAAGTTATGGTTAAAGCCCATCAGTTCTAATAAGTGAAATAGTAACTATAATTTTAACTTACTTTTTGCTCAACATGCACAAACTTTTCCCCAAGCTCTTTGTTCAGAATATCCTTTTCTTGAAGCAGTTTCCTCAAAGTTTCAACTTGTTCCAGCTTTTCTGTGGTGCTCGCCAGTTTTTGTTCTCTTTCTCCAAGTGAATTTTCAAGGAAACTATTTCTGTCACTCAATCTGAAAAGAAAATACATATTTAGACATTTTGAAAACAAAGCTTGTGTTAAGTTTTCTAAACTTACTAAGCCCAAACTAAGAGAACCATTATTTTTACACTTTCCACTTAAACTCCCAAGTATAAAAGTAACACAACTGCAAACAGAAACACGAGCCAAGTAATTATTTTTTTCAAGTGTTTTGAGAGATTATATGCCTCATTAGAAGCTGAAGTTTAAAGCAGAGAAAGCCAATGGTGTGTGGTGGTATAAAGAACGTTGGTTTTACCCTTTAAGCTGCTCATTCAAGCCAGAGATCAGAATCTGATGCTTTTCCACATCTCGCATTTGTTGGTTGCGCAATTGGGTGAGTTGAGTTTGCAAACGCTCATTTTCATTCTGCAACAAAGCAATGATGGAAGAGCATTATCACACCCAGAGAAGAGAGAGAACTTCACTTTGTTCACACAGCTTTTTGGAGGTTTCAAACACAGTACAAATCTCCTACTCTAGTCAGATCCACTGCACCAATTCAAAAATAAAACCACCAAAAGAAAAGAAAAAAAAGAAGTCATACAACTGCAACCAACAACCAAAAGCAAAACACATCCAGAATCAACAGCAAGTAGGACAAACATGGCAAACTTGTCACCATTCATGAACAGAAGGTGGCATTTTGGAGGAGACAGAACACACCTGCACTGCCCTCAACAGCTGCCCTTCTTCCTCTACACCAAACGTTACCTGTATTGAAAGGCTTTGTTACAAGAGTCTCAATAATTAATGTAAGCTTATCTCTCATCTTAAAACCAGTCATTCTTTTTTATACACGTGCAACTTAACAGTTAAAGAACTATGAGTAATGCACCAAGAGTTTGAGTACAAGATCAGCTGTGCCACTCAGTGAAAATATGGTTCCCAAATTACCACAGTAATTTGTCAGTCAGGCAATACTAAAAATAACTTTTCCTTTTAAAAGAACTCTACTGTTCTTTGTGGGGCCTTCAGTAAATGGTTTTAAAATATAACTATTGTCTAGATAATATCTGGAATTTAGATTGCATGTGTATTTATTTATATAAAATTATGGATCATTTTTATATAAGCAGTTCTTCTCTAAAAATGTGTACATATATATATGAAAAATTAAATACACACACACTCTTACAGAAAAGAAACTTAAGAGATATAAGGGGTGGGAAATTCAAATGTGTCATAACCAAATCTAATACTGGACCTTCTGACAAAGGCAAATTCTTCTCCACAAAGAATTATGAAAATCATGTTGTCTTTTTACTAAGTTTCTAGAACAAATAAAGCTTAATCCTAATCATAATTCTCCACATGCTGAACGAAAGCAACAGGCTTCAACCTCAAAGCATAATACAGGATGTGTGCACTCTCTGACAACATAATTAATGAGTGTAAATTGGGTTTCAGCCATTTTTTGTCAGCTGCCAATTGATGGGTTAGTGTAGGCTGTGATATAAATAACATAAAATGATTCTCTTGCATCATCAGGTTTACACAACCAAAGCTCACCTGGAGCGCCTCCATTCTACCTTGAAGCTGAAATCTGTCTTCCAAATCCTGACAACGCTCTTCCAGAAAAAGTATTTGTTCCTGCAGTTGGTTTCTTTCCAATTCCAGCTCTTCAACCACACTCCGTAAACCTACTCAGGTCAAAGAAGGAAAATTCTTTCAAGAGAAGTCCACCAAAATTCCCCAAGTCTAGAAATGGCTGCAGCTCTTTATTCAAAGTTCTCATCAGTGTTGGGCACAAACAAATCTCACCGATTTCTAGCAGAAATGCCTGAGCTACTACATCCCCAAAATTTAGATGGCAAAAGTACCCTTAACTATTGGAAAACCAAAATAAGTTGCAGAGCTCATGAACTCAGAGGACCTAGCAGAAATATTTAAATATTGAGCCACCACTACTGTGGCTCAACCAATAGTGTGGCTCATGTTACATTAACCACAAGTTGATCAGGTGCTTACAGGATCACATATTAATAAATTATTAATAAACTGGTCTGGACTGACAATTTGTAAGTGAGCCCATTCCATCTTAACAATAAGATGTATTTGCAATCTTTACCATTAATATAAAATCATCAGCATTAAAAACTGAGAATTGCATTTTTAAATTAAGCAGCAATAGAACGGAATTTTGGTTTGCAACATAACTGTGATATAAACTGGAAGCACATTCACAGGAAGAACTCATAACTTAAAACAAACACATGATCTTGCCACATGGGATATTTGATGGGCATCAAAGCCCATCCAATTCCAGTGCTCAGCCATATTGATGCTGTACTTGTGAGCCAGAACTAGGCAGTTCATCCAGCACGCACATGCTTGGAAACAAAAAGGAAGAAAACACAAGCCAAAAAAATCCAACAAAGATTAGAATACACCACAAATGGGCTGTTAGCTGAATTTGAAAACAAAAATAGACACAAAATGCAGATGCTGTGTGCATGCTTTCATCAACTGTCTAGTCGCTATCACACCTGCACTGGGTGAAGGGTACTCTGGCCACCAACCTCCCATGTTTTCTCCTTCAGCTGAGTCAGTGCTATCCAAGGTGACATTCAGCTCTTGGAAGCATTGTTTGCCATCGAAGGGGAATTCTTCCTACACACAAAACATGAGAAGGAAGCTTAACTTAAAGAAGGAAGCAAGCAGGGGTAAGATAATTCAGCTACCAAAACCACAGTTTCAATCCAAAATCCCAAAACTCAGCACTGATTTAGGCACTTAAATGCAAGTACGTGGGATTGCTATGAACTAGAGTGGCCTGCCCAGCTTCCAGATATTATGTCCACAAAAGCCAGGTCTCCCACAGGTTCTTTAAGATAGCTGCAAGCCTTTAAAATCACCCCTGGCAATCTGAGAAGCTAATGGATAACAATGTTTGGATATCTTAATTAGTGCCCTGATTTCTGAAGTTGAGTCCTCTGAAGCATCAGTTAACTAATTATCTTCTTCCAACAGTCTGTTAATGGGACAATGACATCCTAATTCTTAAAAAAGTTACCATTTTTTCATGCAAGGTACACCACCACCTACCTAGAAGTCCACCTGAATGAAGTGGCACTAATTATTCAGTAAAGCTCCACCAGCAAAGAGATTTGTAAAGATTTTATAGAAGATAAAAACAGACTTAACATCTGAAGCATGCACATGGCTTCAGGCATGGGAATTACTCCAGAGAGAACCTTGTGATTTTTCAGTGGAAAGGAGTAAGAGGTGTGAGAATTTCCCATCTTCTGGCTCTGTACATGATCATTAAATTTATCAATGTTTTTAGTTCCAACAGCTATGTTCTTAAGCTCCTAATGTTTTAAAGACTAAAGCACCCCATAAATAACAGTACTTTCCACAGTTTTGTTAATAGACAGGTAAAAATAAACTCACATCTCTTTGAACCTACCTGCAGCTTCCTGCTGGTCTGACTGCCTTTTCTTCTTGCCTGCTGCAGCCTGCCCACTCCTTGAACTGTGGCCAGTTCCTCCTCCAGCTCCTGCTGCCCTGAGACTATGGCTGGATCGGAGCAGCCAGGAAAGAACCAGTCATCCTCAATCAGTTTTGTGCCACAGGAAAGCATTTACATTTATATCAGACACTACTACATGAAAAGAGACCAGGGACAGGCTGAAGTCCCTACAAATGACTGACAGGAACAAGATTAAAGATTAAAATCCACTGCGTTCACCTTGTGATTTCCCTCCAACATTCCTATGTAGAACATAAAGTCTGAGTATCATCTCACTAAGAAGAAGCAAACCAAAGTCTAACTTCACTTCTTCATCAGCTCCAAAAGAAGACTTTATACAGGAGGGTGGAAAGGGTGAGGTGTTACCATGCTAAGAAGGAAAGCCAATCGATTAAAATGCCAAATTACATCTCAATTCAATTTACTAGGTTCAAATATACTTAATTTGTCTGATAAAAACCACAGCTTTTTCAGCTGATGACTTTTTAACCTCAACAATCACATTCATTTTTATAAAAACTTTAATTTTAGTAGAGGCTCTAAAGCCAGATCATTTGAGGAAGTCACAAGCACGTGTTACACTGGCATCAAACCATCTTATCATAAATTAGTAACATCATTCTTTTCAGGACAAATACAGAATCACTAGTTAATAAACACACTGAATAAACTGAGAATATGAAAGCTTAGGTATGCATCCTGTTCATTGTTAGAAATGATTTGTCACCTGAAGTGCATTCCCATCTGTTTTGTGATACAACAAAACACATTTGGAGTAAAGACTAGGAAACAACACGTTCCATGCAAAGCAGACACAACAGCACAGCCAGGGAAAGGGAGGGCAAGTAAAGGTGGCTCCATATTTTAATTGAAGGTTACATTAATTGAATAACTACAAATTTGGCTTTCAGTTTAACCACACGAATCCACAGTTGTCCTCACAGCACACAAAACTCAGAGAATTAATGTAAATGCATCTGTGAGGTCAACACCAGGAACGATTTGGAGACTCAGCCCTACAAGGAATACCTTCCTTTCATTTGAGTTGGCCAAAGATTACTTATACTACAGATTTCCTTAACTCACAATTCCATAGCACCTGCTAGATTTAAATGCTTCCTGTAATATTCCAAAATTACACCCCTAATGTCTTGTCAGAAAAGATTAGAGGGGAAAAAAGCTAAAGAAAAAAAACAATGACCCTTTTCAAGTGGGTTTGATAAACTGGATTATACTTCTGATTTCAATTACACTTTGGTTTCTTACAGTGTCAGTTCGTAAGTGTTTGAAACACTCTTGTGTATCTTCTAGATTTTACTTTTTTTATCATTATACACACTTTTTCAAGGCTGTAAAATTAAATGCCAAATTTTGATCACAGGCCTTAAACCTCTGTTGACAGGAACTGCCAGTTAAAGGGTTCAAAGAATAAAATCTATTCCAGGTAAAAATTTAACCCCTCTTCTGACACTGTAATATAGGAACCCAACATATTTAGGCTCCTAAGTATCTGATGATGAAAAAAGCAATGAAATTACAACTGCCACAAGAATAATGGAAGGAACAGAAATTGGAGCTTTAGAATGACTTAGCACACTCAGACAAGTGATAAAACATTTCCAGTTAAATTGAGCATTGCTTTAAGAACAACTAGTAATTAAATACATTTTCTAATGTTTTACAGCAGCTTAGGAAGCTTTCCATTTGCAATTATTTAACATAAAAACCTAAAAAACTTCCCAGAATACCTTTTTTCAGATATGCACTGCATATAACAAATTATGATGTGTCTGTACTTCCCTGAGTCACTACCGATGCTACATATTACTTACACATGGCTTAAAATATTGGTAGTTAATATTAATGCATGTAAGTTCAGCAATTTATGGGATGGAATATTATTTTCTTAAATGCTACTGAATTTCAGATAGTACTAAGAATTAATTTGCTTCTTACTTAGTCACAACCACTTGTGGCAAGCCAAGAAATTTGTCTCTAGATAAAACATAAATATGGAGTCAGCTGTTACTACAGTGAAAAAATGAAGATGATTTCATTAATATAAAAGAAGAAAACAGGTAGTGCAAGGCAGGAGAAACTCGAGTCAAAACCCAGCAGTTGTTACACATATTGCTAAAATCCACAAACCACCAATGGCAGACCTTGCAAGGCACTGTTGGCAATTTGCTCCACAAGAAGCAAGAGCAGGAGAAATCAGCAACAGTACATTGCAAGGGGCCATTGCTGCAGGAACCTGCATGCACAAAACTGATGGGAAACTGCTCTCCCTGGCTGCCCAGATCGCAGTGGAGGGTAGGAGTGGAGGGGGAAGGGACGCTCAGGGCTCACCAGGAGGAACGGCAGGAAAAAAAGAAACAGAAAGATCATGCTACTCCCAAGGGGAAAAAAAAATGCAAAATTAAACCTGGACTGAGGCAGAGGAAATTTCACAAGTGTTATTAATATTGCATGTGGCTCTGTGGCCAGCACAGATGTGCTAACAGGTAGATTTGATGGAGGGGTATTATTCCATTTCAATACCAAAGCATAAATCCTTCAAAAAGAAGAGACGTGATCCTTAAAATATTTCTGTGCTTACATGCTGAACTTTCAAATGGATTATGGAAATGAAAAATAATTCAGCTGCAGATTGAAGAGAGAAGGCTCAAATTAACTAACTGGATTAATTATGATGGGAGGTTCTGTGCATTAAAACCTGCCATTATTCCCCAAAGAGTTAACTAAGGGGACAAAAATGGTAATTTAGTAATGATAGCATGGAAAGAGCAGTGAAAGCTATCTAAAACTTAAGCAGACTTTCATAAGTTTTAATAGAAGCTACTTCAGTTTCTCATCAGCTGATTAATTAATAATTTAGCAAGCTCTAAAACCTTACATTACTTGAAATGCTATTTTCTGTAGGTAATTTGATATTTTTAACCACCTCCAAGCCACTGCCAGTGAGCATTATTCAGCTGGTCTATACAAGTGGCACCTACTAATAAATCACTAAATATCCTAGACAGAATTAATGAGAAATTTCCTAAAGAGAAACTCCAGGTTTCTCTTGTTGTCAGGTACATTTTGCTTGAGCACCACCATCATTTCTCTAATTCAAACCAACACTATAGTCCCCCACACTTTCACCAGTTCTCTATGCAGGCAGCTTTAATATTTCAGTGGGGAACTATTTATCACTGATAAAATATTATTTTTTATCATTTTTATAATTTATCATATGCAGACAATAAGCCTGTCAAGCAGTCTTACAAAGCAGCAGCTCAAATGGCAAACAAACAGCACATCTACTTAATAAAAATTATATAAAACAAGATGAATATATGAAAAACAAACTCAAGGGAATAGGAAAAAGCAGAAATTGCAAAACTCAGCAATTTCACTAACTATACATATTTTATGACTACAGAAATGAGTCATGGTGGTGTGCTATCAATTCAGTCTGAAGCACAACAGACACACACAGATCTATAAAAACAAGATTGTTGGACTGGAAATAAAATAATTCACCTTCTCTCTCCTCCTCAATCTGAGCCATTCTCAAGGCCATGGCAGATTTCTCTTCTCTGACTTGATCCCGGGACTCCTCTGACTCCGGGACATTTTCCTGCCATTCCAAGAGACGACTCTGCAGTTCATCCACACTACCTGATTCACTGGCCTAACAAGAGAAATTCTGTATTAAAATAAATTTACCACACCTCTCTGGGAATGTAAATACATTGTAAGTTGGCAAACCACAATAATTCATCATTTAACTTAGATAAAAATCTATGAAACTGGTAAATGCAGATTGTAGATATTGTAGATTATGTGAAAAACAATGAACATGAATTAATAAAGTATTAAAAATATTTTGTCTACAAATAACAGCCACACTTTGATGACTCACATTAAACATAACTAAATAAACAGCAAACTGCTTGGAAAAATGTAATTTAAAGTGTGTGCAAAGTAGGTAGAAATCAATCTTTTTGAGTAATTGAAAACCTGTCATCATGTTCTGCAACTAAATAGCCATTGACAATTCCATCTATCAATAAATTAATTCTCAGCTCCAAAATCCAGCTGACACACTTTTCAAAGTCTAATTAGCACCATTAATCAGTAACTCATGCAAATCAATTTTCAAGTCAACCTGTGAAGCTGCTCTCTTTGTAACTTGGTCAAGATCAGCCTGCAGCTTCCTCTGCTGCTCTTCATAGAGCTCGAGCTTTTTCAGCAGTTCTTCTACAAAAACAACATATTTGGTTAATGAGGACATAATTTATTTTTGTCTCTTTACTTTGGATCATCTACAAAAGATTTTCTTTTACCATTCTGAGTTCCAATCTCATGCAATGACTGAAGTTTTGACTGTAGTTCTTCATTTTCAACTTCTAATTCTGACACACGATTGCTTAAGGCAGATACATCATTGTTTTTTGAGGAAAACTGAAAGAAAATACAGTTATGGGGGTTTCAAACACAGCAAATCACAGCAGTGTCCTTTTATTTCTTATTCTTTAGTAGTATCTCGAATAGCTGTTTTTCTAATATTTAAAGTGCAATACAGCAGTTCTCTCTAAGAAATTTACTCCTGAATGCTGGTAACACAATTTGTACTATTTTTTATTTCAACTACATCTTGTATCAACACTTTATGTCCATTCCATTTTCAAACCTTAATTCATAAAGCAAGCAATTTTAATATTCTATTTGCACCACAGTTTACTTTTTCCTCAATCAAAACTCTAAGCACAGTAGTTGGAGAAAGACACAGAGCCTTAAACACAAAGCTACACATACATTTTTCAGTTCATCCTCCAGCTGTTTGATTCTTGATTTAGACCAAGCCTTCATTTTCAAAAACTTGGCTTCAGATTTGCTGGCCTCTTCTGTTTTCAATTTCACTTGGACTAAGAAACAAGAAGCAGGAATTATTTAAAACAGTAGAGATTATTAATACAAACCTTGTGTGTAATTCCTTTAGCAACTGGAAGTTACACACACAAGACAACAGCATTTACAGAAAAACCTAAGAATTAGACACAGTGAGAAATTTACAGTTCATGTGATTATCTTGGTAATCCTCTAACCCTCATGATTATAGTAATTGATCCCTTTAATTACTGTGGCAATAACATTCCATCAAGTTTCATGTAGTTCTAATTGCACTACGTATGAAATTGGCTCAAAACACGTAGAAGTCTGGGGCAAAGAAACCTTTAATAGTGTCAGTGACAACTGTTTCAATAGGATACCTTCCAGTTCTTCCACCTTCTCTTTGGTTATAGATTCCAGATCTTTGACTTCTTTGGAGTTACTTTGTCCACCAGCACTCAACTCTGCCACTTGTTTCTGAAGCTGAACCAGGGCCTGGTCCTTCTCTTGCAGCTCAGTTTCATGTTTCTCTTGAATTTCATGCAGTTCAGCATTGTGTTTCGCCTTAACTTTTGTCATTTCAAGCTCATGTTTCTCCATCATGTCTTTTAATTGGGCTCTCATTACATGTTTCTCAGCATCCAGTTTAGACTGGAGGTTTTCTTTTTCAGACAGAAGACGTTTCAGGTTTTCATTATTCTCCTGTTAAAAAAAAAAAAAACAGCACAAAAAACATTTTTAATTTCAATGCAAAGTATTTTTCCTACCATTGCCAAACATTATACCTGTACTCCTACTTATGGCACTTCTTACCTTCAATTGCTGGTCCTTGGCATCCAGCTCTTTTTGCAGAACATCAATCACCTGTGTCCTTCCCAGCATGACTTCTTCCTTTTCATGGAGCTTCTGCTTCAAAGCCTTTAGTAGCTACCAAAAATAAAAAGTTAAATAATCAAGCAATCCATAAAAGACTTATTTTTATTCTCCCAAGCAGACACTTGAACTGTGTCACAGAGTTTAGTAATTACATGACTCCCAATTCAAGCTGCTGAGTTTCCAGAGCAACATACCTGTTCTAGGTCAGCACTTGCATCAGACTTAGCAGCTAATCTAAAAAGCTCCTGCTCATGCTTTTCTCTCTGTGCTTCCAGCTCCTTTTCCTTTTCCTGGATAATATTTTGAAACACACGTATCTAAAACCAAAAAGAAAATAAATATGAAACCAGCCAACAAACTATAGCAAAACCACACTGAACTGTCTAACTAAAGGTACAGAAAGATAATGGATTCCAAATTAAGTCTGAATTTTGCTTCCAGTAACATTAAATACACTAATTAGTCACTTATGTTCATTCCTAGCAAGTTTCTAACAACTAAGCCCAAATATCAGCCTCCTCCTCAAACACTTGTATTCTACTTTTCCTAAGAACTGGATATAACTTTTGGAATCCTGCATTTACTTACATTTTCCATGTATTTAGCTTCTTTTCCTTGGAAATGCTCTCTTTCCTTGCTTTGAACATTTTTCAGACTCTCGATCTGCTCCTGGAACAAGCTGCATTTTTCCTCACTGTCTCCCACCTTCTTGGTAAGGTTCTGCACCAGAATCTCCATGCTTTGCAGTGATGACTCTTTAGCTGCCAGCTGGTTCTTTACAATGCAAACCAAAAGACAATTAGCAGAAAAATGATACAGCAATCATGAAGCCTCTCCCTGGTAAGAACAAAATAAGCAAGTAAATATATATAAATTAAGATAGTCAATAAAGAATTTTTAGTCACATGAATTAACTGTATTTCAGAGAGGGACTGACTACATAACATATCACAATTTATTGGTTCCTTGAAAACTCTACAGAGATTTTATAACTGAGCTGCTAACATACCTTCAATTCCTCATTGGGCAGGAATATTTCATTGGCAGCATCACTGGAACCACAGGCCACCTGCAAATCCCTGATGTAAGCATCCCTTTCAGCCAGCCTCTTCTCCTTCTCTGCCAGCATGGCATCCATGTCAGCCCCACGGCCGCGCTGCGCCTCCAGCTCAGCATCCTGAGGTGAAAAGGCAGAATTCTTTGGGCTCTGTGCTTCCATCTCCAGCACAGAAGAATGGTCTGCATCATTTCCTTACTGCCTGTGTTAGAGTACTCCAAAAATTACAATCAGATGTATAAGTGGTTCTGTTTGAAATGTAATCATTATTTTCTGAACCTTTCTCTCTCAAACTCTGCAGCATTCCATTCCTGCCACCATCCCCAGGGAAGTTGTGTCCACAAAACACCATAACATTAAATCAGTTCTTGCCTACATTTCCTCCTGTTATGACCTATTTTTTCAATGAGGAAAACTGAAACAAAGCAGTACTTTTGTTCAAAATGCAAGATTTAAATACAACATTGACCCACAGAACATGTCTTTGTGTATCCTTCTCCATTCATCCAGGATTCCCTGCTCACTGAAGGCACAGTGACAGAATTCCCACTGCCCTTGCTGAGGCTGTAACATAACAATTCCTCAACACAAAAATCCAATGGCTCTTCAGTAGTACAGAATTAAATATGTACTTAAATAAACATATTCAAACATAATCTTACACCACAAAGGTAAAAAGTCATGTCATACAAAACACCACCTTTTTCTGTAACTCTTCATTTTTTTGTGTGATCTGGGATTCCAGCTCTTCAATCCTCCTTCTCAGCACTAATATTTTCCCTCGATTTGCTGCAGCATTTTCCTGGTCTCCATCTTTTGATGCCTGCAAAAACAGGGAGGTTTGCACTGAACAGGTAACTCCTGGATTCTGTACCTCTACTTAGTCTGATAATATTGATGAAAAAAGCTGACTTTACTCACAGACTCTGTTTCAGTTCTCTTTTATATTTCATACTCCATATAGAAGCTGGCACAGAATTTGTATTAAGCTTATAAAAGTCTTTGTATTTAAATTATTCATGATAATTACTGCTAAAAAGTGGACTGGAATGTGCAGCAAGGACATTCACTTTCTTTGGCAATTGAAACTCAAATAATCTGGCAAGTGTAGTCCATACATATCAGAGGGAAAACAGGACTACTGGGAGGAAAAAAGGAAATTCAACCTTTTTCATGCTTTTAATCAGACTTTCCCCAGTTGTAATTGCTGTTTTATAGAAATTATCTGCCATTACAAGAAACCAATTGCGAAGCATGCTTGTCAGCCAAAAGAAGATCAGAAGAATAAATAGTTACTGCACATTTTTATGGAAAACTAGGGATTGCAACAAACTGATTGTTACCTTTCCCTTCCAGCACAGCTTTAAAATACATATCTCCCTGAAAAACCAAAGCCTCATTGAAGTTATTTTAGAAGCTATAGAAAGTCCTACTCTGAAGAAATACAAGTCTACTTGCACAACTGTGTTACTCCAAACAGATCTGAGACTCCCTTGTTAACAGTAAAACACCTGTCACTTTCCAGCACTGAATTCACATTTTGCTAGTAAGGACAGTTATCCATTTCCTAAGGAACAAGCCAGCTTTTGTTTTCATTTCTTCTCCAGACCTTATCTGCCTGATGAACATGTGTCAAAACTTTGAATTGCTAATAGGATGAAGGAGTGAGAAATTTTTACTAAAACAATTTGAAGGGAGTGTGCAATTTTCTGGATTTCTATTGAAAAATAAAAGAATTAAATAGAAACACAGATGAATTGATAGCACCCACTCAGTCTACCTTGATCCTAACCTGACTCAGCTCAAAATTTGAATTTCCCCATTGAGTCCAGCATGGAAAACAGCCTACAGCACCCCAGAAATTGTATCTGCTTTCAGATATGAGAACACCTTACCTTTTTTGGCTCTGCTTTGGCCTCTAAGCCTCCTGCCACTGGTAACTGCTTCTTAAGTTCTTCCAGCTGCGAGGTTAATGATGCAACCTTGGCTTTGTTCTGCAGCTTCAGCTTGGAAATTTTGGCATCAGCAGATTCCTTCTCCTCCTACAAACATCAAAGTCATGACAGACTAAATTAGCTACATGGACAACTGCCTCCTTCAATTCTTCCATCCAAAAAAAATGAGAGAGGGAGAAATCTGAAGTGATTAACAAAAAATATCTTCCCTGAAGAGACATTCCAATGTTTCATTTTCATTATTTAAATATTCTCTTCTTTATCTAAACTTTCTGCACATGGTGATTATTACTGTATAGAATTCAAAACATTATTATATAAATTTCCCTATTTTTTTCATAGCAATACAAATTCTAGGCTTGACTTTTTAATGAGAAGAATTATTTTTTCATTAAAAAATACAAAAAGACAGACACCTTCACGATAGTGTAAAATCTTATTTCTTTTTTTTTTAGAGAACTCGAAATACAATGAGTTTTAAAACATGCAGTATTTTAACACTTGGCTGTTTATATCCACAGACATAAAGGGCAGAAAGAAATCTCTCCTAGGAAGAGATAAACCTTATGACTTTTTTAAAAAGAGTAACAAGCCCCCAAAAAAGCCTTCATGATATTAGATATAAATTCCTTCTAGCTCAATCCTGTGACAGAACACATGCTGGGAGCCAGCAGCAATGTCCAGAGCCCAGAATAGCTCCTTGTGACCATCCCAGAGCTGCTGTAACAGACTAGAATCTTGCAAAACATGACAAAAAAGGACTGAAGGGGGATTTTTCAACAATGGTTATGACATGAACACGCGCTCAGTACCTTTAACTGAAGGTCTTTGCTCCGGAGCTCAGCATCCTTCTCCCTGACAAGCTCCTTGAGCTGTGCCAGCAGCTGCTCGGTGCTCGTCAGCTGCTCTGTCAGATCCGTCACCGCCGCGCTTCCCACGTCCCTGGAGCCTGCAGCCTGCAGAGACACAGGGAATGTTCAGCCTGGGGACATCCAGGGTGCCTCCCAAAAGGCAAATGGGGCACACTGCACTGCCCCTCAAGTGCCTGCACTTGGTGTCCCACTTCATTACCACAGTCAGTAAATGCAATGCTAAAACTTCCATGGCTTATATATACTCACAGTAGGCTGGTTTTACCAGGCCACATGGAATTCTAAACCTTATGAGCTGCTTTAGCAAGCTTGGCTTGAAATACAGCAAAACCATCCAAGCATTCTAGGTATGAACACCTGAACTTCCTCATTCCCTTGATTTGTGTTGTGACAGCCAGCAGTGCTGCTAAATAAAATAAATACCCATAAAATATTGATATTGAACCTACTCTACCCAAAGATACCCTGAGGATGGAGCTTATGTAACTCCTACAGATGTTTTCTTAAGGCAGGATAAGCAGAGTGAGGACAGGCACAACAGCTGTGGAAGGCACGAGAGATTAAACATCAAGAAGATAAGAAACAAGGACACAACCCGACTTTTATAACCCTAGAACTGTCATGGTAAAACCAGTCAAACAACTGCTTTATAAAAGAGAAGATACACATAGTTAGTGTATAAAAAATGAAAGATTCAGAGAGTCTTAAAAGGATATTAATAGTGATTCAGAACTTACTGCTGTTTTGGAAGGAGAATCATCTCCACTACCCCATTTCCACATAGTTCCACGATGGCTACAGAAAAATAAATGAAATAATACCACAGTAAGTATCAGGGACTCAAATAACTGTAATTAATTCCTACTTCTGTGTACCTCATTTTGAAATGCTTGAGAGGGATTTGGTCAGTTCTGACAGCACCTCTGATCTCCACTATACCACCAGTTGTTGAGAAATAACACCTCTCATTATGTACAAAATATGCATAACGTGTCTTTTCTAAAAACCACCAGTCAGTAAAGTGCCAATACTTCCAAAAATAATCCAGAGAAGTCTTTAAAGAGTAAATGCCATGGAGTATTATTCTGCACAGCTGCCTCTCCAACATATAAATAGAAGACACAAACCACATATAGTTTGCTAATATTTAACCTGACCTTAAACACTGCCTGTCCCTGCAGGAAAGCAGGGATTACATCGACACGGATTTCTAAAAAAATCACACATTAAGGCTAAAACCATCAAATAACATCAAACTGCTTGAATTGCTGTGACTGCTGCTTATCTGAAAAGTACAACCAGCACTGCACCTGCTCAGTAATTGTCACTCTCCATTAGCAACACCCAGAGGAAAATCATGTGTCCTTCCCATTCTTATTACAGACTTGTGAACCACACATCCACAGAGCAGGCCTGAGTTTGGAAAGCAGGTCATAGTAAGCACTAGCACACAGCTTATCTTTGAAAGAATGCAGCCTGATATCAGGGACTGCCTTTAAAGCAGTTCACCACTCCAAAGCTTAACCCAGGAATCACAGACTGCAACCCATACCACCTACAATTCCAGGCTGGATCCTCCTAAGGATCTCTCCTAACATTAAAATCAAACAAGCCATGGGTGTGGGGATGGGAATTGCAGAACCTGTAAGTAAACCTCTCCTCTCATAACTACTGCAGAGCTGTAACCTCAAACCTGTTCCCAGTGAAAAGCTCACTGCCAGGCACACCAAAGGGTTCCCCAGGTAAAGAGGCCAGAATGACTCACTAGATGGAACACAGTGGGGCATTTGTAAATATTTCAGCTCATTTCCAGCTCTGACTGACAGAACCATTTTGGTCTCACCTGCCAGCATTCCTACCCCAATACCTCAATTGCTCCTTCCTGGTGTATTTTTATTTACATCAGTGACACTAAACACTGACAAGTTTTCCAAATCAAGTTGGGAAACAGAACTGATCAGGCTTTTCCTACCTGGCTTGAAATCGACTAAGGATGGGGTTTGCTTTTTTTCTGGGGTACAGACAGCAAGTTAAAGCTGCAATCTTTAGTTAAAGCTGCAATCCCTCGACTCTTTAACTCTTTTAGTTAAAGCTGCAACCCCTCAACTCTTTATCTTCCACAACTTCCACAAGACACAACAGATGCTGCTTAATTTTATAAAACAACTTTCTCTTAATGCTCAAAGTCCAACTGAGGATTCAGCTCTGATCACAACAGAATGTTACCAAAAAGAAAAGCCCCAGCGGCAGCTTTGCCTTCCTAAATCATCATCCCCTACCAGCTGCAGCCAAATCCAGCTAAAAAAAACCCCTAATCTTGTATTATTCATCTGGGCACTTTCCAGCCTCCTCAGTCCCCTGAATCAGAGAGCACAGGGCCCAGCACCAGGGGCACATGACAGATTCGGGCAGCAGCTCGTTCCAGCTCTCACTACTCAGGAAGGTGATGGCAGGCCCCTCCCTCCTCTCTGCCACAGGCCTACAGCAGGAAAACAAACTGTGTAACAACTCAGCTAAACCTAAGATTATTTGAAACCCATTCCCCGAAATAATTTGGTGTTGGCAAAAGATCCACTGAAAGAAAACCATTTTTATTGTTTTCTTCTAGTAACTACACACTTTTGCTGTCACCCACCAAGATGCTGGTTCTTTTGCTGAACAAATTAAGTTTGTTTTCAAGAAATCTGTGCCATATATGAACTAAAAGCTCCTGGCCAAAATCTGCACGAACATACCACACACATCACAAACTGAAGCAGTGTTAACCAAACCACACATACCCTGTAAAATATATTGAGACATTCATATAGCTATTACTTGCACCTGTTATAAACACGATCTCTTAGTCACACTGACCACATTAAAATATTAATATGAATTGTTACTTATTTTCCATACTAAATATATTATATATAAATATACATATAATACAAGGGAAGCACTATTTTCTAAGAGTGACCCAGTGGAGAAACCACAGATCAGAGCAGAGCAGGTGCATGTGGGGCGTAGAGAACTCCAAAGAGTCATTTCCACCCTTTCCCACATTCCCAACCCCTCCTGCCCGGCTCCATCAGCGCCCGGCAATGGGAGTGAGCGCCCCCCCACCTCCGTCGCCTTCTCCCTCAGGGTTTCCGCGGGGCGGGCTCGCACCGGCCGAGGCCCGGGCGGGCCTGCCGGCGGAGGGCAGGGGTTTTACCGTGGCCGCGATGTCCGCACTCACCTGCGGGGCGGCGGAGGGGCGGCCGCGGCCCCCGAGCCCGCCGAGCCCCCTCAGCCCCCGACGCGGCCCCGTCGCCGCCGCCTCTGCGGCCCCGAGCCCCGGCCGCGCCCACCGGGAGCGGCCCCGCCCCCGGCGCAGCGCCCCCTGGCGGCGCGGAGGAGCGCCCGCCCCCTCACGGCGCTGTGGGCGGGAGGCCACCGGAGCTCCCAGAATTCCCAAACTTTTTTCCCGTTTTTATGTGAGGAAGCCGGGAGCTACAAGCCAAACATGCTTCTCTCTACACATTACCACGTATTTATTAACTACTCACGTGTGCCAGCGCCTCACCACCACCCTCACAGGAGAGGATTTCTTCCTAATGTCTACTCTAAACTCACTTTCCTTCAATTTAAAGCCCTCACCCCAAGGCCTTCTTCCAGCTTAGACTCTCCTTTAGTTTGTTACATTTACACATGAGCAATGTCAAAGTCTCCAGTAAAATTCCACCAGCTCAGTACATTGCAGTGTACAATATAATTAAGAGACATTTATAAATAAAGTTAAAACATTTTCATACTAGAAAAACTGGCTGCTGTATTATTAGGAAAGGGATTTTTCATAACAATAGTTGTATTGATCTCACTGTCAGGGAGAGGAATGGATTGAAAATCCTTTTTCTAAGCAGAAAAAAAAGGAAAACCACCTCCAGCTTGCTATAGGGTAAAAGATGCAGGTACAAAAGGAAGCTGTGCCTCGTATCTGACAGCAGCAGCATTGATATTTTGCATTTTGTAATCTTTTAGATACTCCTTTTATCTGTGTGCAAACTGCAGATTTCTAGAGATAACTGGCACTGGGTTCTGGGCTACAGCCCCACCACTCCCCAGACAAGCATCACTTCATCCCACAGAACAGAGAATAAACCTCAATTCACCGGATCCTACAGCATTACCGTGACTGGGAGCAGGAAAGAAGAAACCCATCAGACTTTAAAAGTCATTTGATTTCAAGATGTGGCTGTTTCATTTTAATCTCTTTAATCTTTTCCTGGTGCAACACTCTTAACATTGTTCCTATCAGATGTGAGCTAAATGGTGACACTGTGCATGTTCTCACCCAAGCCCTCACCACTTAGGAACCTGACAGCTGATGATGATGATGGGTGCCTGAAGATCCCTGCAAGACTTTAGCATCTCTGGAAATAGGAGTCTGAGCATGGAGTGAACTCCAGAACCACAGGCTTGCATGTGGCACAGAGCACTCCTTGGAGAATGCTCTGGAGAATAAGGTTTCTGTGGTTTGCAGCAGTCTCCAAAACCAATTCCATTGTGAATCTGACCACAACATCCATCCTCTCAACCTGTACCTTTTGGGATTTTATCCCCATCCTGTGGTGTCTCCATAGCTTTTCTCCGAACCTGTCCCACAGCAGCATCTCTGAATACCTGTGAGAGAGGAGAAAACAGCAATGCAGGTGCTGCACTTCCATCCCTATCTACCAAAATGGTGTGAGGGGCTGGTTTGAATTGTACAAGCACCAAACCAACCCTGTGCAGTGAGGAATGGTGAAGCTGGCATTCCTGAGCAGCACTAGTGTGCCATGAATAACTCAGCTGGACTCACAGGGTGCTGGGGTATGGGTTCAGAAGCATCTAAATCAATTCAAGACTGCTTATCCCTTAAATAGAACCAACACTGGATCACATGCAGAGATTTCCTAATCTGGGAGGGGAACTTTGCTCCAAACCCTTTTGTTTATGCTCATTCCACTTAGGAGGAAGAAACCAAAAGTATTTTTAATTTGCCCTTTCCTAGGCTCCAGGACACTTTTCCCTATGCTGTAAGTTGTCATACTGATAAAAATAATATCATCTGCAGGTCTTCATTTTATCCCAATGTACAAATTATTCTTGGAAGGATGGGAGTGGAGATGACAACACTCTTCTTTTGGGGAGATCTCCCAACCAATCAATCACTCCCTTCTACCCATCCAGAATGCAGAATGGTGTTAGCACTGTGCTGTTAGTGCAATATTCACCTTGTGTGGAGTCAGAAAGTGCAGTGTTCTTGTTTCTGCCTCAATAAACATGGGGATCTCACAGACAAGGTTTTCTTGGATGTTTAGGCACAGCCAAATTCTCCTGCTCTGATGCCAGCTTAGGACTGTGTTTACCAGTGAGATCCAAGCCCTTGGAGACACACAAAGATTCAGACACATTAAACTCTCTTCCAGCTGGAGGAACACCACTTTTGTTCAATGCATTTAATATTTATATTACAGCAGTATCCAGATGCCCCAGTTAGTGCAACAGTGAGGTACTTAATGTGCAGCTCTCTGCTGGGACTATTGTGTTATCTTAGCTACTCCTTTTTACAAAATAAAGCTGTTCAGTGGTCAGCCTCCTCATTCCTCTCACACCAAAAAGCAGTGGGAGGAAATTGCTTGCTCTGCCTGTCAGTTTTTTCCCCATGAATCTGCTTCTTTTCACAATTTCTTGCATCCTGAAATAACATGGGGACATGCCACCTCATCTTTGATGAGGGATGGTAAAACTGATTTCACACAGGATAAAGCCAAATTCTTCTCAACCAGGTGTATCAGCCCCACATTCCCACCAGTACCAGGAGGCTCCCAAGCTCTCTCCATGCCCAAGTTCAAGTCAAAGGACACCTGGTCATCACCATGAGGACTTGAAGGAGAAATTCATACTAAAAACAGATCACAAGAATGAATTCCTGCTGTTGCTGACACTTCCATTCCACCTTCTCCTCTTGCTCCTCTATAACTTGTGAGTCCCTCCCAAAAAAGGGACTGCTGGTTATGAGAAGTAGATGTAGGGAAGAATATTCTTGGATGATCAGATGACCATTAGTACATAAATGATGTGTAGTGGCACAAAAAGCACACTCAAAGGATGGGGTTTTAGTCATGCCACTAATGCAGAACAGAGCAAACCACTCAGAAAATGACAAAATAAAACCAAAGCAACCCCGGCAACAGCGACAAGTTACCCAGCACTCACTGCAGGGGGCAACAGACACCTCTGCACAGCTGCTCACCCTGAGTTACCCTGCCTTATCCTGGGTCTTAGAGGACACAGCTGAAGCACACGCAGCGTCTGGCTGATGTTCCCACTGAGGGAGGCCCAAAGCCAGGAGTCCCTGGGTTTCAGGCGCCACTTTGTGACACCCACCCCAAAGGCTGGGAATCACCCCAGGCACCAGCACAGGCTGGGGGCTGACCCGGGGAAAACAGCTTTGCAGAGGACTTGGGAGTCCTGGTAGAACAAATTTCAATATTTTAATACTTGAACTAAAGTTTTCATGTCCCTCTTGGTTTTAATGGTCCTCTTTGTGGACTGGCCAGCAAATCTGGGCAGAACACGGCAGCTGCAGGGGGAGAAATGCCAAAGTTCAAGGAGCAGCCACTCTTCAAGAACCAGCAGGAGAGAGCTCAGCACTCAGCACAGCCAGACTCAGAAAATGCAAACCTGACAGGAATTAAATCACGTTCTGGTTGATCTTTACAAAAAGAAAGTAACACATTTAAAACACAAGGACTCATTGCTGAGGCTGCTTCTAGAAGAGAAACAAAGAAGTATAATTTAGACAAAGTGTTCAAGGCTATCAAAAAAGAAATGGTAAAAATGATTGCTTGAAGATTTGACACACAAAATACAGAGCTTCTTTTTGCACTTAACAAAAAGGAGAATATTTTATGTATGCAGGCCATACAGCAATGAAGTTTAAAAGTACCATCAAAAAAGAGACATTGACAATATAATAGAGAAAAAATGCTGCCATCAGGATGATTTAAGCATAAGGAATCTATCAGGAATCTATCACCTTGTCCAACAAAAGATACCTCTCTGCTACAAACCTTCCCCCAATTTATACTGAGTCAGTACTTTAATACTTTTTCACCAGAAATGAGCCTGAGTTTGACAAATGGTGCTGCAGCAATGGAAAAAGTCATTGTGCAGAAATTGCTGTCTTCCAGTGTCTGTTTTTAATTAGGTGGGAAATAAAAATAAGGAAGGAGAGTCTGCTTGGAACCTGCTGAGTCTCTGGACGGGAAGCATGGATGCATCTCCCATGGAAACAACTGGAGTCCTATCCAGCTGTAAATACCAATAAATCACCACACACTCCACATTCTTTTTTGACATTTTTATTTATCAAAGACAGGACAACTTCTGTATTTAGAGTGATGGGAAAGATCCCAGGACACTTTCATAGCTACAATAAACTCAACCAAAAGGTACATTGTGGATTACATCAGGGATTTGGAACAACACCCTTGTTGTGACTGGTGAACTGGTGTCACTGGTGTCACGAGCACAAGTGAGGGTCCTCAGGAAGAGGATACCCCATTGGCAATGGACACAACTCTGGCAAGGATATGCCAGCAGCTCCAGAAGAAGAAAAAGGAGGATCTGGCATCCCACCTGACTGAGAGGGTCCCCAGGTACCAGAGATTGTCCCAAGGTCTGTCTCCACCACGGAGCAGAGCAATGTAAGTATTTCAGAATTTGACCTCTCACACCTAGAGATGGAGCAGGTATTATTCATGCTATATAAATACACACCTATACTGTGCATTGCCATTTATGGAAAATTAGTTCTGCAAGATTTTAATACTCTTAGGTGGAAGCTTGAAGGGTTAAGTTTACATGTCACTGTTTTCAACAAAACCCAGAAGCAAACTAGGTGAGGAAATAAACTACATGTGCCATTTCAACTCCTTAGCATTTTATAATTGATTTTCAGTATACCAATAAATACTCAGTGCAAAGCACATGCTCACTTAAAATCCTCAGCATTTTAGGAAAATCCAAAAAGAAGCTATCACATGTTGTCTACATGCTTACAGAAATATATATATTAAAAAAAAAAAAAAAGAGAAGTGTTTCTCACTTACAGCAATATTTTGGTTTTGGCTTAAGAAATGTCGATGCTTTTTCCCAAAATAACAGCACTTGACAAGGTTATATCATTGGCTTGCAGAAAAAAAAAAACAGGTACAGTGATGGGAACAAAGTATTTACATGACTTGAAACTGAATATTTCCATATTCATCACAAAGACT
The DNA here is from genome assembly GCF_023055355.1 of Agelaius tricolor. Lineage (NCBI taxonomy): Eukaryota > Metazoa > Chordata > Aves > Passeriformes > Icteridae > Agelaius > Agelaius tricolor. The sequence goes on along the minus strand of NW_027269265.1, from coordinate 54,945,331 downwards.
GCAGCAAGGTACACTTATGATCCAACACTTCTTGTGTTGAGGGCACTGCTTGGTTTGTGACAAGGAGGATCCAAAGCAAAACAAATCAAAACCCACACAAATGCCAACTAAAAATAATGTCAGTTTATGGGACAGGAAAAAAATGACAGTTTCCAGCAGAAAAGCTGTAATGTTCCTTCTCCTTCACATCACCCACTGGAGTTTGCCCAGGTTCTCCACAAGGTAACATGACTTCCCTAGAGCTGATCTTCCCCATGAGCAGGGGGACAGAACAAAACACCCACTAAGTGGTAACAACACACAGAACAGAACAGACAGAACAGACAGAACCTTGGGAAACAAAATTACACAGGAATATTTCTGCCTATGGACTGGAGCTGAAAATATGCTATATAGAAAAGAGTTAATGCTTTTGTGTAACTTCATCTTGAAAGGACAGCTTACAAATCAGGATTATTACAGGAGCATCCATAACATGGCCATTACAGAAGCAATACTGAAGGCTGCTTTGTTAACCCCAGTAATTGCACTCTCATTGCACAGGTCATATTGGCAGCAAAAGAATTCAAAATTATCCAACAGGAAGGAATCAGCAATTTCATTCACATTGCACTGGGATGTCTTCCAGCAGGAGAAAGTTCTCAATTTACCTATGGAACAAAAAAAATTAAACAGATTAAGAGAGCATTGACAGTAGCACCGTTTTTCGTACTGAGAGAGAAGCAGTGCTTAGACTGCCACTGTTATAGAGAATCAAACTGTGAGGAGAGGGCAAAGCTCAATCTGTGACAGGGCCCACGGTGTAAACACAGAAATTGGATGGAGGCCTTGTGGTCTGTGTTGCCATGGCATCAGGGGGCAGTGGAGGGAGGCGGAAGCTGCATGGTCTGGTTCTGCCACTCCACACCCAGAAATGTAGCACAGATCCAGCACAAACCTCCTACCGAGAAATATTCTGCTCAAAGAGTGCAAGGTCTGACCACAGTCCCACCCACAGCACTCTGCACAGCAGTAGCTAATAAGCTATAAAATGTACCCCCAATTTTGTAGCAAACTGGAAATGAGAAACTGACATGAAATTTCAGGGACAGATCACTGGGCTTGGCCTCTCACCCTCCCCAGGAGAGACACTTTTGGTAAAGTCTTGTATCTTGCAATTCATGGGCCATTTGTGCCCCCAGCATCAGCCCTACAGATTTGTTTTTGCCACAGCCATGCACTTCCTTTTTTAAGTTCAAGTGTTTAGAAGTTTCCAATTTGCTTTCACTAGGAATTTAGCAGTGTGTATCCAATTTACCCACTGGGAAATACAGGGTGGATCCTGAGTGATACCTGGCATCACCAGCCAGCTCAGCCTGCATTCACAGAACCATCTGGGCTGAACAAGACCACTGAGATCATCAGGCCCAATCTTTAACCCAGCACTGCCAAGCCCTCCACTAACCCATGTCCCCAGGTGCCACATCCACATGGCCTTTAAATCCCTGCAGGGATGGGGACTCCAGCACTGGCCTGACAGCCTGAGCCAGCACTTGACAGGGCTCTCAGTGAAGAATGTGCAGAAGACAGAGCTGGAAGAGTAGATGAGGGTGGTAAAACACTGGCACAGACTGTCAAGAGGAGCGGTGGATGTCCCATCCCTGGAAACATTCAAGGCCAGACTCTCAGCAACCTGATCTAGTTAAAGATGTCCATCCTGAGACACAAATCACTTCACCCTCAGGAAAAGAGAATTTATTTTAATAGTGTCAATTCATAAACGACTGAGCCATTCATCTGCAGCTTTATTTTGTGGGCTACGCATCCTTTATCTGTTTTCAAAGACTAACAATTTGTAGTTGAAACTCAATGCTGTCTTTATTTTTTTCCAGCTCCTTTGTGTGGGTTTTTGTTTGTTTGTTTACTTATTTTTTAAATTTGGATATACAGCTATCTATGTACATGCTTGTATAGCTACAATTCACATATCTAAACCATTACATTATTGCTTGGATATAAGCGTGACCTTAAAGAGTATTTGCAAGTTCCTTTTGAGTGAGGCTGAGATATGCATGCTAGGGCAGATTAGAGGTGTCCAGGCAATGAAAGCTGATCCAAGTGGGTTATTTTAGGTCTGTGGGACACTGTACATACCAAATTTTAACTGCAAGCAAGTGTCTTCAGTTGCTAAGCAGGTGCTGTTGGTCCTGCACAGGGTAGGGCTGTTATCACAGTGGTAACATCTTAAGGCAGAACCTAAGACAACAAGGGTTTATCTTCACTGAGTATTAAACTACTGAGACAGCAGGAGCATTAAAAAGGAAAAGGAAAAAAAAAAAAAAAAAGAAGAATCACTTATCTGCATCTAACTGTCACTAAACATATGCCTGGTTATTAAGCTCAAGACTTCAGCTAAAATTGTTAAACTCAAGACTTCAGTTAAAACTGACAAGCTTATGTCAGTGCACCAGTTGAGGCTGGCAATTTTCATAGGCACATCTTGAAGCGTGTATTTATGTCACTTTTAAAAACACCATTATCTGCCTGCAGAACAAGATGTTCGTTTGCTCCTTTAATCTGCTCTTGAACACTGCCTTTTCCAGGCAATGACAGATACTTGCAGCTGAGTTTTTTTCTATCCATTTTTTAATTCCATTTCCTTTCCCTCTCATACTACACACTAGTTTCCAATTCACACAAGAGGAATCCCATTTTCTAGCAGCAAAACACCAGTTTTCTGCAGCATCACATCCTACCCCGATTCTCTCTCCTGAGAATCTCCTGTTCTGATTGTCTTGACCCAAGACAATCAGAACAGAAACTGAGCCCTGCTTCGATGGTTACTGACATTCCCCACAGTGGTATTAACTAATCCAGGCCTTTCTCACTGGTTTTCCTCCCTCTGGCATTTTTCTCCATGATTTTCTCAGCCTCTGCCATAACATTAAACCACTAAGTCCCTCTCTTCTACTCACCAGAGCCACAAAAAGCAATCAGAACAATGCAGGTGGTCAGCAAGATGCAGTTCATCTTGGTCATGCTTCTTCCCTAATCTGAGGGCATAAAAGAGGTAATAGAAGTTTATTCTATTTAAAAGCAAAGTGCCCAGTGATGAACCGAGGTTTCAAAACTTGTTTCAGTATAAAAGTGAAAGCACTGTCCAGGAAAAACAGGGAAACACAAGAGAGAAAAATAACTGCACTTTCCAAGGGAGGATTTTTATTCTGAGAACAGGATTTTTATTCTCAGAACTGACATTTGAGCCCTGACAGGCTCAGATGGGTCTCCTCTCTGATTACACTACTCAACAGGCCTCCCAGTTTCTCACAGCTACAAATGCACCTAACAAAAAGAAAGGTCTCAAATGCTTTTTCTCTTTTAGCAATTCCCCAGTAACTCTGGAGCCAGACTGCTCTCCTTTCTCCTCTCTCATGGGCTTGCAAGAGGTTTGGCTGCTCTGCAGGAGCTTTTGCCTCTCCTCTCCCAAAATTTCTCCCTCTCACTGAGGGACTGACACAGGCAATAACTCACCAAGTGCCTGCAGCAGTGGCTCAGGTCTCCATGGCTGCTGCAATCCGTAGGCAGCAGTGAGATGGTAAGGTCAGGAATTTTTTTTAACATAGGCAGCTCCAAAGCAGAGTCCTCAGACAGGTTTCTGCACACAGGCTCTGCACTACAATCACAGCTCCTGCTGAAAAACCTCTGCTACTGCAGAGGGGGATGTTCTGAGGAGGCATCAAGCAGACACAGCAGGGAGAGAGGGACTGCACTTGTGCTAGAAGGACATGATTTGTGTTTGTCTTTAAAGCCCAAGTGGCATTCAAAGTTCCAAAATATTAAAGGTATTCAGGTAACAAGTTTTACATCCAATAAAACTGTCACTGCTCTTAATTCTGCCTGCAAATATAAGATTTTAGCATGGCAGACCTTAACCATTTTAGGATGGAGCTTTTTCCTCCAAGGACACTGACTGTGGACTTGACAAAATGGGTTCACAACAAAAAAAATATTTAAATGCTTCTCAACCTTAAGTTTAGTTAATTTTTCTACTGACAAAAAATCCCAAACCTCATCAAACAAAAAACCCAAACCTATCCAAAAGAACCTTAAGAAATCCCATCCAATGACTTAAAAAACCAACCTGCTCTCTTTTTTCTCCTCTCTGTATGACTTACTGTTGAGCAGAGGGGAAACTATAAAAAACAAAACCATAATGTGCAAGATGAGCTTATTTTCTGGGGTAAACAACTTTGCAAGAAGCCTTTCAAGCGCCAGAGGGTTGTTCCACAGTGATGGGGACCTACAGCAGCTCTGTTAAGTCTGGTGGTTACAGCAAGAGCCCTTCTGGACAGAAAACAGAACCACCCTGGGAATCTCTCCATCTTCCAGGAGTCCTCAGTCACCCATGTGTCAGCAGACAAAAACAGCTTTGCCTTTTAGCAACACCAAGTCATGACCAGCATAAATATAAGGCAGATGAATAAAAATCATCAGAGCCAGCAAAACAGTAGTAATCCAATGCATCTGTTTCTGGGAAAAGAATGGTTGTGTGTTTTCAGAATTGTGTAATCAGGAAATTCCAACCTTTAAAAAGCAATTACTGTATCTAAAAACAGCAATTCATAATGTGGCTTAGAGGAAATTAAAGAAGAAAACGCCTCCTAAACTGAATTTTCTAAATTTTTTGTATCGTCCGGCCCATCTCAATGACAAGAGACAGCAAGTGCCACAGCGCGGAAGGCTCGGTGCCCGGTTGTGAAACAGAATTTCTCTGCAGTCCCACCAGGGAGGAGGCAAGCGGACAAGACCCGCTGCTGCTGCTGTCACCGCAGACGCCAGCGTGGGGGCACAGGGAAGAGGACCGGGGGAAGAGGACCGGGAGCGGCATCCCCGCGGGGAGCAGGTGTCGCTGCCTCCTGGCCGCGTTCCACTGCCCACAGCGCGGCCGCTCCGCGCCTCGGCCCCGCGCCCGGCCCGCGCAGCGAGCGCAGCGCAGCGCACTGCGGTGCGGCGGCCGCAGTGACTCAGGGCACGGCCCCGGCCCCGGCCCACCTGCCCCGGGCCGAGCACGCACTTCCATCCCACCGCTCCCCGCGGCTCCCGGCAAACGCCGCCGTCCTCCCGCTCTCTGCCCCCTTCTCTCCGCCGCAGCGGGACCTGCGCGCTCCCCCCGCGGCCACCGCTTGGCCTCGCCGGGCTCCCGGCGCTGCCGCCGCTGCTCCGCGCTTGTCCCGCTCACCTTCCGCGGGCAAATCCTGCCGTGCGCGGCGAGCGGCGATGCGGGGCGATGCTGCCTCAGCCGGCGCTGCCTCTCCCGGCGGTGCCGCCTCCGGGGCGGGGCGGCGGCCGGGAGCCGCTGATGGAGCCGAGGCGGGAGAAGCGCTCCCGAGGGCCGGGCGGCCACAGGGAAGGCTGCCAGGAGCGCTTGTGCCACCCTCCCTCACGCGTCCTGTGGCCATCGCCACTTTAGGGTTGGAAGGGAACTTCAGGACCATTCGTTCCTGCCATGGGCAGGTGTAAGAAGTGCATATTATATGGCTCTACGCAGATATTTACTATATGTGTTATGGTGTATTGATCAGTATCCTTTAAACCTTTTAATAGTACGGTAAATGTAGTTTTGTAGTTGTGAAAATGCGTATTTTATGGTTGGATTTTCGCAAATATTAAAATGAATATGATATGTGTTACGTTAGAAGTTATGCGGTATTAATTATTTTAAGTACTGTGTTAAATATAGTTTTAGGTTATAAAACATATGTTAACATATGTTAACATTTTAACATAATGTTAAAATAGAAACTATGTATGTGGGATATTTTTTTAAGAGAGGAATGAGGTACTCACACCGAGCTAGCAGCCACAGGACACCTAAATCTTTCAGAGAAAGAGAATTTATTGTTCCCTTATCAGAAGAAACGAACTTCTTCCTGCCTCGCTCGTCCCTGAAGACGCCGTCAGGATTATGAGCAAGAAGTTGACACTGACCAGACAGAATCTTTTGTTTGAATGGAATTTATCCATTATGTATGAGATGTATGAATATGCAACAGGCTGTTGCTTTTAAGGGTTAATCCTCTGTTAACGTGGGTCCTTTTTCAGGCTTATTTTGCCCAGAAAAAGGTACCCGGGCTGTCTGTAACTCCTTTGTTTTTATTGTGTCGTATTGTCCTAATCCTAATTGTCCAAATTTTTATTACTCTAATTTTATTACTATTTTTGTAACAATTTTATTACTATTACACTTTTAAAATTTTAAAAACAAGCAATTGGCATTTTTCACAGCTGGGACACCTTCCACTATCCCAGGTTGCTCCAAGCTCCATCCAACCTAGCCTTGAGCACTTCAAGGATGGTCACAGCTTCTCTGGGAAACTTGTGTCAGGGCCTAACCATGCTCTGATTAAATAATTTCTCCCCAATATCCCATCTAAATCCACCCCATCATTTAAAATCCATTCCCTTTGCCCTGTCACCCCAGGCCCTTGTCCAAGGTCCCTCTCTCCAGCTTTCTTGGAGGCCCTTTAGGTACTGGAAGGTGCTCTAAGGTCTCCCCAGATACCTCATGGTATGAATTAATAGACAAATGAAAACAGTGTTTTTGAACACACAGAGGAAAAACCAGGAGTGGAAAGTGGCACGTTCCTCCACAGGTACCTGAATCTAGATTTAAACATTCACAACCCAGGAAAACATTGAACAGCAATAGAAATGAGGACCCCAAAATTATTTTACTAATAATTAGATCCATGCTATCTAGAAAAAAAAAAAAGGTTCAGTGCTGACTTGAGGACAATATAAAATTCCTGTAAAACTACCAGTTATATTTAAAAAGGATTCTTAGATTTATTTTTTAACCCACCTAAACTGCCTATTTATTTACTAAACCTAAAGCAAATCCTAAATCACCCAGAACTTACATCAGATTCTCTTGGTGTGTTGATTATCAGTTAGCTCAGTATATTATTTTCTGTCTAAAAGATTTTGCCTCTGTTTAAGCCATAAATAAAAATGGGATGTAAGAGTAAGATGCCTTTGGATTATTGGATGCAGCTTATTAAATGAGAATCCCCTCAATTAATACTGTAGAAAAAAAAATCCCATATTAATTAACTTAGCTGAGGAACTGGGAACAAGGAACTTCAGCCACAGCTGAACACTTACCTGTTTTCCTTGCCCAAAATCTGGCAAGAGTCCCTCCAACAGAGCACACATTTATCTCTATCATCACAGATAAATGGTATCTCAAACTTGACCTGAATTTTGCACCTTAAATTCTTTGCATAATTCTTGAAAAATTAAACAGCGAGAGAAAAACATAACACCAGAACACTGGAATAACTTGCATGGCAACTTTCAGTTGGGCCCCTTTATTTCACTGGCTGGCGCACCACTTGTTTTTCTCTCTGTGCTGCAGTGATGGCAAAGAAATCATGGCCAAAGATGAAACCATGAAACCATTCAGCCAGCAAAATCCCACAAAAATGTTGAAAAAATCCTAAACAATTATAAGGAGACTGTCAGCATAGGGACAGAAGAAGGACCAGAACAGGTACATGTTTGTGTTGGCTGTAGCAGGGTTTCACCACAAGCTGAGTCACGGGTGTTCAGCGGGGCTGGTTTTAGCTGGCCAGGTGAAGTCCTAACCGAGCACTAGAGTCAGATCTGAGCCAGGAGAAGGTGGCAGAGGAAGGACATTCCTGTGGTTCCAGTGACTACAGCAAGTGTTGGGCAGCTGGAGGCGCTGGAGTGACCCTGCCCCACACCTGTGCTCACCCAGAGCAGTGAGGTGCTGGCTGCAGCAGTGGGACCCTCGACTCTGCTCTCTCCTGCTGCTCAGTGAACATTCCCACAGTCCAGCAGTGCTGCCAAACATCACCAACTCCTTTGTTTTCCATTTCACATTGATTCCATGATTCACACCTCTTGGGAGCAGTGAGGAAGAGCCACTGGCTCCAGCCCCACTTCAAATGCACATCATGAGGAGCTGCCAGCTCCAGGCAACACACCCAGTGCTGATACAGCTGCCTGAAGCAAAGCAACACCCTTTAGCCTGCTACGAACACACTGGTGCAATCCCTCCATTCCCTGGCCTGACTGCCTCCTCACTCCAGACCCCTCTGCCACTGGCTGTGCCCAGAGCTGAGGCCTCAAACCCTGGCATGGCAGCACTCAGGGGCTGAAAGCACAGCAGTGTCCTGGATCTTGAATTCTCCCACAGACAGCAAGAATTCCAGCTCAGAACCACTCCCCAAAAATGAGTGAAATTGCCAAGAGTTGGCCGTGTTTGTTGTGTAGAGTCCCATGCCTTTGAGCTGATTCCACTGCACTAGAACATAGAGATCCTGGGAGGAAACTTCCCAAGAACACGCTCCAACCATGAGGGTTTATCTGTCCCTGGAAACACACAGCGCACTGACAGCCCTGCAGGAAGTTCTAGTTCCACCAGAACCTTCTTGTACTGATCCTTGACCAAACTTTTGCGGAAATTTCTTACCCCTCATAATATTGTGGAAACCCTCAAAAATCCTATTGTGTAATAGTGTGGTAACCCTCAAAAATCCTCATGTTTTGGAAGCATTCCAGCAATTCAGTGTTGTGAGGGACAGCACAAGCTGGTTTTGTTTTTGGAGATGTATCACCTAATGACTCTTGCTGTAGGGATCAGACTCAATACTTGTTTTTCCACCTTGTGCCACTGTGGAAAATGCACCAGGAAAAGCTGTGAGCACGCAAAGAATCCAATACCTGGACTTGCAAAAAAAAGTGAAATCTGGAAATTAGTCAATAATAGAAAATTTGAGTTGGAACCACAATATACCAGTCAGTCTACCTCATAAAACCTACAATATCTGGCTGTCAAAAGAAAGGACTGACTACACCAGTGCTGATCACAAAATTATTGCTCAAGTCTTGGCAAAAACAGTCCCACATAGCACTTGAGAACAAAAGAGGCAGTTGTTTATTAATGACAACAGAAACAAAAAAAAGATAAAGCAAACAGATGCTTATTTAAATATAAATCTTCTAGCCATCTGCTGTTCTGCCAGCCTCCTATTTATTTTTTTTTCTTTTTTTTATTCAGTTACAAAAATTCATCCAGGGCTCAGGAAAACATGATACATAACATAAATTTGTCACCTATGACAACAGCAAACATCATGTAACAGAAAAAACCTCAAAATATATTTACAAATCCATACTCTGTAGTCATTGAGAAATTCCTTACTTAACGAGTGGCAGATTATGCATGGACACTACATTCCCAGAGGCATTCTCCAGTCAGAGTCACTTAGCATAAAATCCAACTGACAAATAGATTGTCTATAAATAAGGCCAGTTTCACTCCTAATTTATACATTTTGATGACCAGAAGTTTTTGCTATTACTATGTTAATTAAAAAAAAAAGCATAACAGCACCTAATCTCACCCAAATGGGATATTCAGACCAAACTGCAGGTTTCATTCTTAGCAGCAGTTATCCAGAGCAGAAACTCACGAGAAAGGACAACAGGATACACCCTTCTAATGCTTTGTATAAAATCAAATCCCTACACCATATTTGCAGTATGATCATAAGTAGGCAATACTTTAAAGATGTGAGATATGAGTACCTTGGATTATCAAGCTGTTTCACACTTCAGAAAAAAGTAAACAAAGCCCAAACACCTTCCTCTTCCTCTCCCTCCCTCAGTTTTCCTCCCTCTTTCCCCACTTCCAAACCAAGGAAATAGAAGTTATACTCTTAATGAATATGAGAACTGGCACCAACATTCATGCTAGTTGCCCTGATGTGCAACAGAGTTCATTTACAACAGTCAGAAATATTCCTATGCACTAGCCCTGAAGAGTTCAGCTTATGCAAACTGTTTGGGCAAAAATCCCAATACAGCATCCAGAGGGTGCAGGAATGTCCAACACTGTTCGTGGATCTCAGGAGTCATCAATGCCTGTGGAATCTTCATCTTCATCCACTGCAGATTCACTGGGATTTGCTGCCTAATACAAAACACACCCAGGTTTAAATCAAATCTTCCCTTCCAGTAATTTTAAGAAAGCACTAACAATTGCCTAGAAAAATCTGGGCTGCATTATCACACCCATTAGCTGAAGCAGACATTGTGATCTATGTCCTAAAACCAAGGTTAATTTGCAACAGAGGAAATTTTGCCAAACTACTTGACCTTTCACTCCCTAAGGATCCACTGGGTTTCAATATTCCATACCTAAATTATGTAAAGCCACAGTTCAGTAGCTCAGCTGTACACATTTTCTTGGTGGTTTAGGCTGTCTTTTACTTAAGTATCTTAAAAAGAAAAGGGTCATTACTACTTTTAAAATAGGAGTGGAGCAACAGAGAAAAGCAAATTACTTTTCCAATCAGCTGAAGGGAAAGAAGTTAGGAAGGCAGTAACAATTTCCAAAAATGTGAGCAAGAGTTAAGAGATATCATTTTCTGTTAGAAGCACGACATCTGCTGGCACCTACTCTTAGAGGCACTGGGAATGAGTGTCTGAAATGCTGGGATAAACCTGTCACAGTGTGCAAGCAGCTGCCTGCTCCTGAGGAAAGCTCACAGCTCCTCGGTGCTTGCACTAATACTGGGGACAAAATAAATCAAGAGCTCTTCTCTAAATGTGTCAAAGAAAAGGGAGAAATTATATAATTAACCCACCATCTCCAAACTAAAACTACATTATAATTAACAGCAAGTGAAGTATCTTGGTGATTTGCAAAGTCATTAAGTGACTTCATGAAATGCACTTTCAGCAAGAACTAATGCACATCACAGGCTCTACAGTTTTTAAACTGTCATTAACTAGAGCATGTCTGAATAGAGAGCTACATTATTATGGCTATAATTAATGAGAGTTCTCCCACCAAGGAGGGAGCTCTGAAACCCAAGCAGTTCATGCAATGCCATGCCTGCAGGCACCAGTGAGGAGCTCTGAATCATGGGGAATGTTTTGTATGGAATCAGCAATACAAACACTACTCAGCACTGAGATTTTTGTAGTTTTTGCAATTTTGGAGTTTGTTTTAGCCAACTGCCCCTCTGCTTACCATTCATGCTGTGGACACCTTGAATGCTGGACACACCATATGAAACCTAGGGATTGTGACATTAAAGAATCTGTCCTTGTTGTAGAGGCAGTGGAAGGTGTAGTAGCCCTCCATGTATCCAGAGGTTGTGGTAAATGTGGTACAGCTGGTGTACTCGTAGACTTTCCCTGGGCTGATAACTGGGAACTCTCCTGTGGGTAAAATATCACATCACAATAGTAAGGACTGATGGAGAGCTACCATTTAGCAGTTGCTAAAGACTTGCACTCTACAACAGACTCAGGCAGATCACTTGGTATTCTAGTGGATGCATAAATTAATGCTCAGCAATTATTGGTATTATAAAAAACTGGAGAGGTGTTAAGCAGCAGGATGTTCAGATACCCCTTACAAACTTGAAAGCCAAAACAGAGGGACACATCTCTTTTTCTCTGATTTTGATACAAAGCCCACAACCCAACAAACAAGCAATAACAGAATTTTAATAACAGGAACATTAAATACTCTCTCCAGTAATTTTTCACCTACCAACTACTCCAGGACCTTGGACTTCTTCCACATCACCTTTGGCATTTGTTATTCTCCAGTATCGACTCTCCAGCTGACAGGCATTCTCAGGAAGGGCATCTTTGGACATTTCAATTCTAGAAGCCAAAGAACATAACACAAACCTTTCAAGAAATGTTTTAGTGCCCTTGGGATCACCAAGCAGACTGGGAAAAGAAAACACCCACTAAAGTAGCCCAAATCAGTTGGTAGGATCCATCTCCATGCTTCACTATCCTTGACCCTTTTCTAAATCACAAGAGCTGCTTGTAACTGCTTTCCCCTACCCATCACTGTATTTTAGCAATTTCCAATTTGACTGAAACTTTGTATCTGACCAAGTAATGATCAGGATTATTTTATTAAAGAGTACAGCATGCTGTGCACCTCCTGTTCATTTCAGAACATTTCTGAATGCTGTGCATAGATTTGTTTTGAACATCCCACAGGACTATCCTGCATTGTAAGAATTAATTCAGTTATTTTTACCTGATTCTGTAAGTGAAGAAATAATGTGGTGGATGTACAGAACTGAGTTCAGGTAGAAAAGAGGTGGACACAGACACAGTGATATCTTCTGTGGTAGCAACACAATCTTTATCATGCACATACCTGCAGAGAGGAGAGCATTAACTCTGCAGACAGCTCTGCACATTCAATACAGAAAACTAAACACAGAAAGTGGTTAATTATTAATAATAAATATTAATAAAAACACTTGTTTAAATAGGCATGTGTCATTATAAAAAGAAAACAACCTAGAAACTCTAGCAGCAAATTTGTTTACAGATCCAAGGACTTGGTTCTACAGCATCCCAGTTTGACAGAATCAAGGTTCTTGATTGTATTTAGAAGAAATTGCAAGTGCATGAAGATTCAAACACCAGAACAAGTCCTGCTTATTTACATATTCAAGGGACCAATTAGCTGAAATATTTGGTTTTTTAGTAACTCTGAACAGTCCTGCAGCAAAATCACACTCATGGCACACAGAATAAATATCATGTTGTTTGCTAAACTTCAGATAACTTATAATGCAAAATTCTGGTCCCATTAATGCAAAGGTACAAGCTCTGAAGATTCTGGTTGAAAAAATAAAGTAGCTTTAAGCATTCTGGTTTACATGTTTATTTTCAGTAGTTTCATGGGCTTTCACCTCTCCCCACCACCAGTTTTTGTATCAGATACCCCAAACTACTTGGGGAGAGGTAAGCATGCAGAGAAGCAGCACCAAAACCTGGCACTGGTTACAAATCCCAGTCACAATACCTGAAAATCTGGTCTCTGATGATAGGATAACCTCCAGTGACAACTTTGTTTACATAAGATGTAAACCATTCCAAGTAAGATGTACCTAGATGGCAAGGAAGGAAAGCATTCCTAAGGATGGGCAGATTTACCACTAAGCACATTACAGTGAATACTTCAAGGAAAAAGTTTAAAGCTTTGATTATTTTCATTAAAAACTCTCAGGCTTATTGAGACGAGTCAGTCAATATTCCAGATCATTCTACCAACAAGGATCATTAGGAGAAACCAATTAAAAACTAAAGAGTTCTGGGTGCACCCTCCAGAAATGACACAGCCAACAAAGAATCTCTTAGCTAAAAGTATTTAACACTATAATCAGGGTCTTATCACTTGGATTCCATATGGAAACCTTCTAAGGAATACTGCAGCATTTCTTCTCCTTTAGAAGAGGGATAAATCAGAGACACACTCTGCACTCCTCTACAACCTCAGAAGACTAAGGCTGTATGTCATTGTGGGATTTTGTACACTTGCAGCCATTGTCTGAGAGCAGCTTTTCACACACCCACAGCCATTATTATGGAACAGCTTGATTGCTAAGCACACTCTCAAGCTGTCACATTTAATTCTCAAAGAAGAGAGTTTTACAGGCCAGCTCTCTGCACAAGAATTTCTCAGCCATAAATCTTCCAAGCATTGCAATATGGAGTTCAATAGAAAAGTAGAGAGTTCAACTGTTTGTCAATATTAGTGATTCAAAAGTAGATTGAGGCTGAGCTACCAAGAAATTATTATCCTTGCCTTCCCTGGTGTGTTATCAAGTACTCCCACTCCTGTTAGATTAAGTGTACTTACCACTTCTTCCTTAGAGCATGAGCTGTGTGTGCTGTCCTTTGATCTTTTGGAATGCTAAGGGACTCCAAGTTTATTATCCTCCTTTCTGTCACTAATCCACAAAATGCAAACCTTGTATAAAGTATACTGTGTATCAAGTAAACCTCGTATAAAGCTCTGAATGGAGGAAGTGGATCTATTTACCTGCCACCTTTAAAATGCTAAGAGAAATGCTGTGCATGGAATTTCCCCTCCACCCATGGTAAATCAAGATTAAGCCAAGTGGAACATTTCTAAATATGTTGGATGATCCCACAGTGACTATTTTATTTTGAATATTTAATCAGAAGTGTTACCTGTAATGAACATAACAATAGTAGATGGATTGCGAGCCATTTGCTCCTGAAAGGGAAAGAAGTTTAAGGATATATTAGAGAGCATTGGACTTTCAAGGTTACAATTTAAATAACACTTTCCCTACATTCACTAAACCTGAAGCCTTGACACATCACTGTAGTCCCAGTCAGATCCTCAGACATGTAAAACTCACAGTGCTCCCATGACCACAGAATTTACAGCTTCAACTTCCCACCAAGGCTCCTGCACTACCAATCAGCACAGAAGTCCTGTGGGAACACAAACACATCTTCCTTACTGGACACTGGTAGAAGATCTCGTATTTATTGCGTCCCTCCACACTCTCCAGGGCCATGTACTGACTGAGGCCAGTGTGGATGCAGAAGGTCAGGGGCAGGCACTGCTTGAGCCCCAGCCTCTGCTGGAAGCCCCCGGCCGCCGTGTCGATGTCCAGCAGGTCCTCAGAGCGGTAGTGGTTGGACAGGGCCATGCTGCCCATCAGCCTGGAACAACAAAAACAGGGAACACCAACAGGAGACATCACTCACAAGGCAAAGCTGGCTGGTCATCTTTTGGAAACTGCTTCTTTCAATGCTCTAGATGCATATGAGACTGAGCTGAAATCTGTAGCCATGATATTTTCTGAAAAATCCTGTCCTTAGAATTTTTTTCCTCCGGAGAAGCCGAGAGGCCTCAGGAACAAAATGTAAACAATGATTATCTTCTGCTGTGGAATGCAACAGGTGGATCTGTGATTGGTCTCATGTGGTTGTTTCTAATTAATGGTCAATCACAGTCCAGCTGTCCAGACTGTCTCAGTCAGTCAGACAGACAGCCTTTGTGATCGTTCCTTTTCTATTCTTAGCTGGTCTTCTGATGAAATCCTTTCTTCTGTTCTTTTAGTATAGTTTTAATGTAATATATATAATAAAAAAATAAATCAAGCCTTCTGAAACATGGAGTCAACATTCTCATCTCCTCCCTCATCCTGGGAGCCCTGTGAACACCATCACAGAAATCCAAGTTGAACATCCACATGCTGCACCAGGTTATTAGTTCACATCACCCTGGCTTTGTGGAAGCATCACCCAAACCTGAGTGTACACTCCACACCCACACTCCCAGCTGGGAACACCAGGGAAAGGCAAATGAGATGCAAATTCCTGCAGATGCTGAGCAGATGCTGTTATGAAAGCAGTGATTCAGGTGCAAGCTGCCACATGTCAGCATGCTAAAAGCTGTCCCATCCTGGGCAACAGGTTCCATTCCTCTTTCTCCTTAGGAAGTCTGGCCTGGAATTAGCACCTTCTACAGAAGCTGTGCCAACATGCCAACACAGAAACCTGAAGCACCTAACAAGGACAAGTCCCACATAGTTTCTGATCTAACAACCTGCTGCACAAACTTCCACTGCCTACCCCTGATCTTCCCAGTATTCATCCCCCATGGGACCACACCTTCCGTGGAAACCTTTCTCCAAGCAGGAAGACTTCCCCAGAGCTTTGTGTCTGCTCCAGCAGCCCCTCCATAGCCACATCATTACAGTAGAGGCTTTTTGGGAGTGAAACAGTGGGAAGAGACGATGCAAATGGCTGCAGAACACCATTTGAAATCTACAGAACTAGGGCACCTATCTCCTCTCTTAAAAATTGTTGAAGTCTCTCCTAGAAAACAGAACTAGAAATCATCCTTATGGTTTCATAAAAGAGTTTCTTGAATCCCTTCCACACATAAAACACTCAAATTGGAGAAAGCTACACCTTCTTTATGAGTGAAGGTTTTGGCAGAGCAATATAAGTGCACTCCTCCCTACAGACATTGCAAAGATTTGCTGTAGTTTTCCATCTTTTGCTTCTGTTTGCAGCACTTCATCAGGTGCTTCAAACACCTAATTTTTCTACAGCAGAAATACCAGAAGCTTTGGTCATCAGCCTTCTAACCCTAACGTAAAAGGGAGTTTTTCACTGCAGAAACTGCATAAAATATAAACATTTTCTACAGAGGAAACCCAATTTGCAGAACTGAAAATTTGATTCTACCTTAATATGACTAATTGGTTTTAAGTCATTCCCTAACCATTTTAAAGAATAAAAGAATTACTAAAGAATGAAGCTTAAAGAGTGCAAGGGGCTAATTTACTTCTGTAATACAAAGCCAAACTTCAGGGGAGCAACTTGCAGTGCTATGATTAAAAGTCTAACAGCTGGAAGTTTAGAGTTGTTGCAAAAAACTGACAAGGGTTCTCATTAGGAAAAGGGGAAGTGTAAAAATAATTTGAGCAATTAGAAAACCACCTTGGGCTTCCAATTACTTCCAAGATTAGAAGACAGCCAATTTTGGAAGTGTCACTTAAGCGGTGACTCAGTCACAATACATTTAAATGCTTCATTTATCCTGTTCTGGGGACATTTCACCTTTTAATAAGTGTCTAAGAAACACAAAAGGAACTAGTACTTGGTAAGTAGCTTTCAGTCCTTACCCTGGAACAACCAACTTCTGCCCATTATGGATACGGAATGAACACCGATAGTCATCGGGGAGCTTGCAGCGGATTTGTGCTTCCACAGCATCCAGATCTTCCTCCCTCACACTCTCTGGAAAAGAAAGAATGCTGCAGGTATTTCAAACACAAAGCATGGAATCTGTAAATGCCCTCATCCAACCAGCGTGGACTCAAGTCAGAATCTGGCGGCTTCACTGTATGCTGGGTGGCACACAATGAGTATCACAAATGTGAGAGGAAAATGATGACTAATTGATTATTTAATACAGCCCCAATCTCAGTCCAGTGCAACCTCCACAGGCCTGAAAGCAGCAAATGTTTATAAAATGGAAGGAACCTTTCCCCCACAACACTGCCACAACTGAGTCCCAGTTACAGCTCTCAATCTCTATTGATTTTACTCTTTCATCACCCTAAGGGTTGGTTCTTTCAGTTTCCAGTTCCATCAGTGACACAGAAATGCTGGCTGCCCCCATTCACCTGGAATCTGAAGCAATAAATAGGTTGTAAAAGGGGGATTTTCAAGTCAATAACACAAAGGGGTGGAGAAGAACTATTCTTACATTTCCACATGCACTTCAGCGGCACTCCAACACCCTCACTTCCAGTAAAAATTGGTCTGTTCCAATCCATTTTCTTAAAGCCCTTTTCATACTCATTACCTGTTTCATTAACAGGACATAAATTAACAATTCATTGAAACAGTATCCCTTACAAATGGCATGAAAAAGGCCTAAATTTTATCTAAAACCTGCCATCGCTATGTAAGAGTGGCAATTGGTAATTTGAAATTTGTTTTTGTCTTTCTGTATATAAATAAAAGCTTCACATTCTGTCTTGAAAAGTACTAAGAAAAACATAAGGATCCAGCACTGTCCAAGCAAACCAAGAAAATGCAAAATTTAAATGGGAAGGAGATTATCTGTCTCTTAACGTTGTCTCTTAAGAGATCATTTGTCTCTTAATTTCACAGATCCGGTTAAATTAGACATCATGGTTTAAAAGTCAGCTTCATACAGAACACTGAAATGCAGCTGAAAATGTAAAAGTTTTTTAGTCCCCTATATGAGAAAAGCCAAAACTCAGTGTAGCTGTGATTTATGACCTAGAACACTGGAAGTACTTCAAGGATTAAAATAGAAACTGAAAACAGAATCTAGGAGGAGAGTAAAAAAAAGGGAAAAATTAATGTTCCACGTCTGGACCACTGTAAGACCTACAGAAAAAAATAAAATAAAACTCAACAACATTCTTTTTGTTTGGCTTCAGATTAGAATGTCTGCTTTCATGTGACAGTGTTTTAATGAGTCTTATGAAAACTTTACAAATAAAATCCCACAAGCAGGTCCTCAAAGCAAAGGAGTTACTACACTAAAAAAATAACAAACAATAGGTCATAGCAACCTAAAAGTATGATCAAGACAGAGCAGTCCCCTAGAAAAAAAATCACCTTGACTTCAGAGAATCTTTGGATCAGTAGGAACTGGCCAAGGACTCTGCCTGTGTTTGTAAGGAAGGGAGAGCACATCTACTTGACTTTCAGGACTGCTAATTAAAGCACACACCTTTCATGAAAGCAGCATGAGGCCTCATAACAGGGGTTATTAGGCTGGGTGAACCAAGCTACTCCCAGGTGTGCCAGGTACCTTTCAAAGAGCTGATCATGCGCGGACACCACTGCCCCAGGTACTGCTCCAGGTCATCCCAGGCTTTCTTCAGCGTGGCATAGTAGTGGATGTACCTTCCTAAATCAGAGTAGGTGCTGATGAAGATGGCTCTCCAGCTCTGATTCCGTCTGCTTTTTTCCTCCCTAAGGGCACATGGAGAAAATGTGTTCAAACGGCAGCTTGAAAAGACTTCTAAACCCAAGGAGTTGGTATTTGTTATTTGGCAGGAACGGGATGCATAACATTAACCCAGGAACACTCTGTGCCATGTGAAGCTACACAAACTCAATTAATTCCAGCATCTATTCAACAGCAAGTTGGAACAGAATTAGGAAACATTTGGGCTACTTAGGGGAAAATTTAGAAACAATACTCCCTCACACAGAGTGCCTTCTGAACAGAGCTCTGTCTGGTAGTGAACCTTAGAGCTGGTGAAAAGCTAATTCACATCCTTCATTACTCAGCTTTTCTCAGCTATGGAGAAGCTGAGAGTATGAGCTGGATGTAAGATGGACTGAAAATCGTCTGAACAATATCTTTTAGAAATTCATTCTCATAGGAAAAAAAGCTTAAAACAATCCCACTTACTCTGAAATGAGCCAGTATTTTTTGCAGTGTCTTTTCCACAGTGGGTCATGGCTTGATAGCTGATTTAATCTTCTATTCAAATAGCAGCAACTATAAACATAAAATCATTAAATGTGACTGCAGCAAAACAAACAGGCAGAAATGCTGTATCACACATCGCATTCTCATGAAAAAAATGCAGAGTTTGAAAATTATTTGGCTGTCCTTTTAGAGCTGTGCTTACAATGGTTAGAGCTCTTCATCACAGTTGTGTAAGTCATGAACTACTTTTCCACACACTTAAAGAACTGGCAGCAATTAAGTACTTTTGTAAAGCAGGTCACCCTGCAGACCTACACCAGAGTAAACAGTGCCTGAAAGATTCCAGCATGACTCCACTCCACCAGTGGAAAGCATTCCAGTAGCACAGGATGCTATGATTTAAATCCCTTTTTATCTGGATGGTCAGGCTCTGCCCCATCTTTTCCACAGTAAGCTACAGAAACCACCCAGTTTGAGTATTACAAACTTACTTTCCTCTTTAAATTGTTTAAATAACAAACTTTGAAGAAAGTCTCCAAAAGACACCATCAGTTCAAATGTGGCAACATCACTTTCTCTGATAGCTTGCCACGTGTGTTTCAAAGACTGTGATTAACCCCAAATGACGGCACCAAACAAGGTTCCAGTTATTGCTTTTGGGGGTTTTATAAACTGTTTAAACTAGAATTGTATTAGTATCTCAAAATCAACCTCAAAGTGACTCTCCCATATTCCCTGACATCACCCCTTCCATCCACATCCTCACAAACAAACTCAATTCACACCTGGACATCTGGCTGTGCAAAAAATTTATGACATGGGGATTTTTTATATTTTTAGGAGGTGGTGAACTAAAATATCCCCACGGAAAAAAGCCCTTGCAGAAATCTATTGTACTGGTGTTTATCAATCAAGCCTGTCATTTCTGGAAGGGAGTAAGTCACCACAGCACCACAGGAACATGTGGCTTCAAACATGATAAAAGAGAAATGCAAGCCATTCTCACTAATTACACTAACAATGTAAAAGTTGGCACATGATCAAATATCTAAGGGCCACCATAACAACTGTTATCAGTTTTGCTTATGCTTGATGTCTTTTTCGCTGATATCCTAAAAGAATTCTCCCTGATATCCTTATCATTCTTGACTATTATTTATTAGGGGTAATAAAAAACCAAAACCCCCAAATTTCTGGTAATACTCCATTTTCTTCTTATGCTTATTCCTCTCTCTTTGATTAAACACGGTGGTTTCAATCACTGCCAAACCTTGCACTTGACTGCTGAGGTTTTACCCAAAACCACACTCTCATCTTCCCTCTATGATTCATAACCCTTCAGCCCAAGAAGCACCTGCCACTTTCATCCAAGTTGTTTTTTCCCCCCTTAAAAAGTCACCCTATTCCATTTCGTTTGGTTTTCCTCAAACGGTGGAATACATTTACTAGCAGCAAGAACACCCTTTGTTGGCCCGTTGAAACACAAGCTTCGGGGAAATACTGATTCCACAAATTTACTTACTGCTTCCTTTAGGTACAAATACATAATAGGGGAGAGAGAAATAGATTCATTGAATGGTTTGGGTTGGAAGGGACCTTAAAGATCAATGCGTTCTCCTACTATAGGCAGCGACACCTTCCACTAGCCCGGGCTGCTCCAAACCCCGTCCAGCCTGGCCTTGGACACTTCCAGGCATGGGGCAGCCACAGCTTCTCTGGGCAACCTGTGCCAGGGCCTCACCATCTTCTCAGTAAGAGGGAAGATTTCATTTTGTTAGAAAGATGACGGTAAAAGAGGGGAAAGCCCGGTGCTGCTGGAAGGGAAAAGTACTCAGACCGTGTCCTCCCCTCAGCGCTTCCTCCGGAGGCAGGCAAGCCTTTCCCCGCACAGCCCGGGGAGGGCTCCGCCCGCCGCGCCCCTGCCATGCCCCCGGGCCGCCCGTACCTCACCAGATCCCGGTAGTCGAGGAAGCTGAGGATGAGCAGCAGCGGGTCGGTGGGGAGCAGCTCCAGGCTCAGGCTCGGGGAGAGCTCCATGTCCGGGGGCGCCGCCATCTTGCGAGACGTCCCACGGACGCGCCGCCCATCACGCCGCTCTCCGCGCCGCCCGAGCAGCGCCTCCCGGGGGCGGCGGCTCCGTCGCGTCCTCGGGGCTGGCATATCCGCCCTCGGAGCTCCCAAATCTACCCTCAGAAATGCCAAATGAGCCCGCGGAGCTCCCAAATCTGCCCTCAGAAGGGCCAAATGAGCCCGCGGAGCTCCCAAATCTGCCCTCAGAAGGGCCAAATGAGCCCGCGGAGCTCCCAAATCTGCCCTCAGAAGGGCCAAATGAGCCCGCGGAGCTCCCAAATCTGCCCTCAGAAGGGCCAAATGAGCCCGCGGAGCTCCCAAATCTGCCCTCAGAAGGGCCAAATGAGCCCGCGGAGCTCCCAAATCTGCCCTCAGAAGGGCCAAATGAGCCCGCGGAGCTCCCAAATCTGCCCTCAGAAGGGCCAAATGAGCCCTCAGAAGTGCCAAATCTGCCCTCGGAACTCAGCCCTCAAAACACTGAATTCAGCCTTCAGAACTCCTAAATCAGCCCTCAAGAACTCAGCCCTCAAGATTCAGAATTCAGCCCTCAGAACTCCCAAATTAGCCCTCAAGAACTCAGCCCTCAGAACTCCTAAATCAATCCTCAGAACTCCCAAATTAGCCCTCAAAATTCTGAATTCAGCCCTCAGAACTCCCAAATTAGCCCTCAAGAACTCAGCCCTCAAAATTCTGAATTCAGCCCTCAGAACTCCAAACCAGAGCGCAGCTGTCAGTCCTCAGAACTCAAAACTCGACTCTCGGAACTCAATCCTTAGAATTGAGAATTTGGCCCTCAGAACTCAGCCCTGGCTCTCCTGAAATTCAATTTATGTGCCAAGGGGTTTTGGTCAGGGAATGGCCTGCTTTTCACAAGATCAGCTTCTTAGTGATCTAAATGGACAATAATAAGTGGGCAAAACTAAGACGGAGAAAATAAACTTACTGAGTTGAATATCATCAAAACAAAACAATGTCGCATGTTCAGGATCACATTTTTATAGGAAAAGAACACTCAATGTATGACAGCTTCACAAGCAATAGACACTACTCTTTTAATGCCCCTCACCTTTAGAGAGTTAAATATTCTTATATGAAAGAAGGAGTTATTTCTTCTGCATGATTTTTTTATGCTAGATATAATTTTCTTTTCTCTCTTCTTTTTCAGATATCAGTAGGATTTTAATGATATAATTCATTGTCCTAGCAACACTGCTCAAATAAGAGCTGGAAAGGAACACAGGGGTTGTTTTATGACTGCACTATTGCTAGCTGTTGGGGAGATTTTTGTCCTTTATAATTTCTATAATTGTAAAGTTTCCTGTAGAGCAGAAAACACAATAGCAAAAGTATATTTGAAACACTAATAAAATTATACTACTTGTGTTTGTCCTTGGGTTTGTGGCCCATGAAAATCTAATAATGCAGAGCCAAGAGAAGGTCCATAATTCTTTATGTCTTTCAGGTTTTTCCAAAAGCCTGGAGAGTTCTGCTTCTAGCACTTGCATAGAGCCAAGCTGTTGCTCAAGGGCTCAAGCAGTGGCGAAGATAGAGGTGGAGGATCTATAGGAATTAGTTATAAAAATTGATTATCACCTCTGGTCAGGCTAGAGGCTCCTCAAGTGCAGAAATGGCTGGCAATGGATGTCCTAACAATTATTTAAACAAAAACATAGTAAAATAGAAATATCTGTCGCTGAGACTGAAGGAAAAAAAACTAAACAAAAAGCAAGCAACCAATCAAAACCCACAGAACCAAAAGCCAACATGAACCCATTTGAAATTGTAGTATTTCAATGTTTTACCCACAGCAGCCTTTGCATCCTCCATCAAATAACTGACAGCTGCAGAAACTGTGACACCAGTAAGTTATCATGGAATTTTCCTAGCTCAGCCTAGACATAAAAGTTCTTTTCCATTTCAATAATAGAGCCTAATTTTCCTTCCATTATCACCAGCCATGGAGCCCAAATGGCCAAATAGATCAGAGGTACTCATCAGGCTGGAAACTGCTCAGATTGCTCTGCGTGTCCAGTGTTTAATCTGTGAGAGATGATGAGGCTTTTAGCATCCTTCATTTATTTTTACTTCTTGAAAATCTAATGAAATGACACACTGGGGATCTTCACTGGGTGCTGTCTCTGGAAATTCAGCTAATGTGCTAAGGTTTTGGGGAATGGGCTCCTCTTCACAAGATCAGCTTTTTACTGCTCTAAATGGACAATAATACATGGGCAAAACTGAGACTTTGAGGGGAGGAGGCAGCTTGGGGAATTGATAGCAAGAAAGAAGCTGAGGTCCAGAAAATTTTTGTTGTTATTATACTGTTCTTATTGGGTTTGTTCTTTGCTGTAGCAAAGATGCAATAAGGTCAGGGCTTCACAGAAATAACCAGGCAGTGACCTTGGCTTGGAAATCCAATCATGTAAAATTAACCAGAACACAAGGAGTGACTGTAATAAAGAGCATAGAAGGAGCAGGGTAGGAGAATTCAGAACAGGAGCACCAAGATCCTGTGGTGACTCCGGTGAACCACACAAACATAAAGACAGTTCAGCAGGCCTTTGAACAGAGGGGGATTTACATATGAGCTGATAACAAATCGCATCTTCGGGCTTCACAAGAGTGAATCTCAGATGAGATGTGAGAGATGACAGGGAGGGAGCAGAGCCAGAACTTCAGGGAAATACCTACGTGAATGAATTAAGTATTGCATGGGAGCTTGTTGGACATTTTAGTAACAAATGGGATCTCTGACAGGGCACAGCTTCAAGCTGCCTCCTGACACAATGAAACAACAGCTGAAAAAATCCCTGCCTTGTTAGAGCCACATAGACCCAGGATAAAACAACAAAACCCCTCTCAAACCTCACACAGTGGTAAATTAGCCTTGGCAGCTCCACAGTCAAATGAAGTCGAGGGATGTTGTCATTATATTGCACAGGTTCCATATTGCTAGAGTTTCCTACCTCCTTGATGTTTCTCGTAGGCAGCTCCTCCAAGCACTGACTCTTCCTTCTCACATAGCCAAGTGACTCCAGATCCCCTCAACCAACTAATCCACTCTTTTATAACGTTCTTTTTACCAGCTACAGCTGTGGCCTGTTAAAATCAGGCCTGCTCCTAATCTTTAATAATTAACCCAGCTGCAACTCTTTTAGGGGGTAAGATTACTTTCTATACTACCTTTATTTACTTATATTCTATCTCCCTACAAAGGGAAACTCCAAAAATCAACCAATGGACTTCATCTGGTGCTTACAAAGCAACTGGAGTTTACTCCCAGCTTTCATCCTTCTGGACCATCTGCCACATGGATGCTTTTGCCTGCATCAGTTGCCTGAGGTTATCAGAAAGTCTGCATCAACGTGGCTTCAGGCTTGTCTTTGGTTATTAGCAAATCTTTTTGTCTCAGATTCTGAACTCCAAAACGGGTTTGAAATATTAATGTATGTTTATAGAGCTTGGAATCCCACTTGGAGAGCAATGTTGATAGACTGCTCTTTTTTGCTTCAGATCAAAGATTCCATGTTGACACAAACCGTAGCCAAGTTTTATTCTTTCACAGCCTAGCTTAGCTCCAAGTTGGTTTTCAATTAATATAATCCTCTCACAAAAATCAAATGAAAGATACTACTACAAATGGAAACATTACCTGGGAAAGTATAAAAAGTAAAGTTTATTTACTTTAGAGAGCGTGGATGGCATAGAAAGGCATAATTCTTGCCTCAGGAGCACTTCTATTTTCACACAATTCCAGTGGTTTCACTGTGTGTGATTCCAAGTCCATGATGTGGTTCATCGCCTAAGGGGTGTGTGAAAGACCCCACTGAAAGGGGCTGCAGGAATATTTCATGATCCCATGGAAAGTGCCAAGACCCTGCTTGCTTTGTGTGGGAGCTCAGGAGATCTTCCTTTACCTGAGGAACATAGAGAAGAATGAGGCATCCCTGCAGAAAACTGCTATTGAGCCTTTCCTGACCTGAAAAAACCCCACATGTGCATGACCCAGATAGCAGCTCACTTTTCAGCTGCACACACTGTTCTTAGGTCATTAGCTGAGATTGTTAATGAGGCAGGCAGTCGGTCACGGCTACAGTGTGGGGTTTTTTGGCTACTGACTCCTCGAGCCAGAGCACATTCATCAGAGCATGCAACAACAAATGACTGAAGTGCTGAGCTGCATTTGGAGAGGTAACACGCAGATAAAAGCCTCCAGAAGCCCTTTGCAATTCCCTTAGTCATCCATTCCCACTGAAAGCTTCTCTTTGGGAGTTTCCAGGAGGCCTGGTGCGACCTTTGGTTGTCCTTTTGGTCAGAGCTCTTATCTGTGCAGCGCAGACC
Organism: Agelaius tricolor; assembly: GCF_023055355.1. Classification (NCBI taxonomy): domain Eukaryota; kingdom Metazoa; phylum Chordata; class Aves; order Passeriformes; family Icteridae; genus Agelaius; species Agelaius tricolor. The sequence continues at coordinate 54,920,109 of NW_027269265.1, read as the reverse complement.
CGGCCTCTTTCTGCTTGCGCTCCTCCAGAGCGGTTTTTACGGGATAAACAAGCCGCATTTGCTGATGCACGCTCCCTTATCAGCTGGACAGCACGCTTCTCCTGCATGGTGGGTCACGCTCGCTGCTGGGCCAGCTCCAGGAATTCCAGGGCGGCTGCATCACCGCTCATCACAGCCATGGGCTGCAAAAATCACAGCCACCATGTGGTGGGGCCTTATCTTAGAGCCCACCAGGAGTTTCCCGGTGTTGCAAAGCATCTTTAGGTTGATAATTGCAGGTCTTGGATCTTTTTAATGAGATAGCAACATGATAAGCACTGGTTTGGAGAGCTGTCACGATGCCAGAATGAAGGCTATGTGCCTTATTGAAGGAGAATGTCACTTTCATTGTGTTTCTTTAAAATATAAGTAAATAAGTAAAGCACTTCTGTATCTCAAAACCAGATCAGAGCAGTTATGAAACTCATTGGTAAAGTTGTCTGAAAAGAGATGCGAGAGATATCTGAGGAGAGAAAACAAAAACCCTATGAATTTTTACCAACCAACCCAAGAAGTCACAGCCCTGAAGAGGAATCATCTCAGGAATCGCATGAAACATAGCTGGTACAGAGCTAGTGGACTACAGAAGGAGCTATTTCTCTTGGGTCACAGCTTTCAAAAGTTATTTCTCTCTCAACACTGCAAAGCAACAGCTTTCCATCACCCTAGTCACATCCTGTTACAACATTCCTTGTTGCCTCTCCTCCAAGTCCAGCACCTCCACAGGAATCAACCTTCTTGCAGTCCATTCCCCCTTGGCTACAGGCTTTGCTGCCTTCTGCCAAGCTGTACGTGTAACCAGAATATGCCAGGTACAGAGAAGAGGCAGTCATGGAGCACTCAAAAGCAAAAGGTGCACTCAATTTTTCATCAAAAAAGGAAACATCTCTTCACTGAACCATCTTTAAAAAATCAAAAATTGTCATGCACAGCCTGCTATGGGGCAGAGCTTGTGGCTTAAAACGGGAGCCAGACGTACAATAATGCATTAATTAATGCTTGTGAGGCACTTGAAAATGGCACATGGTGTATGCTCCTGCAAACCACATTGATTAATTACCATCAGTGATCTGCTGCTTTGTTAGAACCTTTCCGAGACGTGCCTTCTCATTAGCCTGGTACAAAGCAACCCTCAGCAGGAGGGAACAAGTTGCTTCAAACACGGTTCAACTTTCTGCCAGTTTAATCTTCATCTCATTGACAGACTTCTGAATCTTAATTTAATTATAGTGCCTTAAATGTTTTGTGATAGCGTATCTCAATCTCTCAGTTCTGTCTTTTTAAGCTTTTTTAAGTTGTTGTGGGACAGAGGAATAGATAATTTTTTCCAGTGTCCATTAAATTTCCCTTTCCCTCCAGTGCAGTATGTGCTCCATAAAAGAGATGAACCTGCTGCAAGTGAAATAAGCTGATGCTGCACTGTCTTTTTAGGGCAACAAAAATCTTTATAGATTATTTTCCCGAGTGCCATGAATCTCCTTCAAAGCCTTAAGTCACTGATACCAATTAATAAACTTAATAGTCTCATTTTCAATTCACATTCAGGTCGTACAGAGCGTGTGCTCGGGCAGATGCTTAAAAGCTTTGCCTTTCAGAGATAAAATGTTACCTTGTGTGTGAGGTGGGGGTGATTCAGGAGCAGAAAGACCTGTTAAAGTGCAGCACCTGAGGCCTCCTTGTTTTCTGAATTTACAGTCTCAGGCTGTCAGTCGTATAAATGAGTGATGCTCTCTGATGTTCTCTTCCAAGCAGGCAACGAAATTGGCAGGGAGTCTTGGGTTTTGTGCTGATGTGTCCAGAATTCAAATAATTTCATTCTCGGCTATAATGACAATTGGAGGTAGAGTATTACCTTGAGAAAAGAGAAGGGAGAGATGGCTTCTGGATCCTGGATTGAATTAACAAGAGATTCCCATTTACTCTCTCCACTGAAAACTCTATTATGCAGGGCTCTTATTGCCCTTATTCAAGGGCAGGGAATTAAAAAAGTGATATCGATGGTAATGCTCTCATCTTCCTGCCATGGCACTGAATAATGGGGACAAAGAAGGGGAATCTTGACGGATGATACGCCTTTTAAAATACTGCTGATAGCGGAAACACGGAAAGGACGACGCATTTGAGACTCAGTGATGAAGTCATATTCAGATTTTTGTGCTTTTTGCTTACGACTTTAAATCAGCTCTGCTTTCCTTTTTGCTGTTGTTTTTTGGAACATTTTATTTTCTTGTTTTTGCAGGAGAGAGTCCCTTACTGTAAGGAACGTAATGGAGATGAGGTAAAGTGCTGCTTATACTAATTCCAAGAGAAATCTGCTCTCTCTCCTCCTGGACTCGGAGAGCAAGCATTGGGAATTTGTTCTGGAAAAGTCCAGCAACCAGATTGGTATAATTATTTGGGGAGAGCAATACTGCTGCTCAAGTGGAGGCTCTTCTGGCACTTTCTAGTTCAGCTTAAGCTCTTTCTGAGCTAAGTCCATGTAACTTTCTGAAGTTACATGGACTAAATAAACTTGGTGGTCTTATAAAAAATGATACCTGATACTGGTGGTCTTATAAAAAATGATGTAAAGGACCCTTCTTTTACAAATACATACATTTAGGCCTAAAAAATATATTTTCCTGTGTAAACTAGACCTTACATAAAATAATGAGTGTGTTTGCAGTAGGAACTTTTATGGAATAAGTAAGAACATCTCCATTCTATGAGTGGGTAAATGAGAAGCAAAATATTGAACTACCTTGCCAAAAGTCACTTTCTGAGGTGAGAACAACACACAGGTCTTGGTTTACTTAGTGCAAACCTGCAAGGTCTCCCTGAGCTATTAACACTCTTCCCTGATCTCAGCCCAGATGTAAATGAGGCCCCTTGCCCTAAATTTTCAGTCAAAGGTTCCGTGAGGTGAAATCATGAAAATCAGCCCTGTTACGGCTCACACTCTGTGTATGTGTAACACGACCTGGAGAACCATTGTGCACCTCCACCCTACCTCAGCATCCTGGCTACACCCACCAAGCTTTGCAAATGAACTCATTAATGACTTTAGGCTTTGTTTCTTGCTGGGCAGAATATTTGCAAGGAGCCACTGTCAATGGAGAGAACTGATAGCTGTATTTTCATTGCCTCTCCTTGCCTCTGCTGGTGGGAATTCAGGCTAATGATTATAATTATAATCTGCCTGTGGCCTCCAGAGGTCAGCATATCACTGGAAAATAGCTAAATATCAGCGCCCTCAAACTATACTTTCCAAGTTGTTCTCATTAGGTGCAGGTTCCAATTTCACTGATAACAAGATTTAAAGGGTTTGTCCCCAACTCTCCTTGTGACAGCAAAAGCCAGAAAAGCTGTCTCAGAGTATGCATTGTAAAATGCAGAAGGTTGTCATTGATCAGTGGCTGGCACATCCCCTGGGTGATGAGTTTATTGAGAACAGTCAAGTGGATATCCACAGGTTTAAGCTGCTATTCCTGATGTGTCACTGGTGATGGAGTGAATGGACCTGCCAAGCACCTTCTGGGTGGGTGCCAGACTTGCTCGGTTGTGGGAAAAGCTTTAATTTTTAGTGCCTTTCAGCACAACTTGCAGTTGTAGTCCCACTCTCAGAAGGAATAATGTAGAATCAGAGATGAGAAATAAGAGTTTATCAGAGGCATGAAACAGCTTTCAGGCAAGAAGAAACTTAAGACTATTCACCTCGGGAAAAATAAGTTGGAGAGAATGTGATAGCATAGAATCATGGAATGGTTTGAGTTGGAAGGGACCTTAAAGATGACTGAAATTAATTCTTTCTAAATAGGTTTATTGGCTCTCATGATATTATCTTGGATTCCCTAATCCAGAGCAAAATCAGGATGAGCTACCTTTCTAAAGGACCCAAATTTTACATGATTTCCAAGATCAGATAGATGCAATCTGTTGCAAAACACCCAGAACCAGCCTCATAACATCCTCATAAACACCAAAGAGCCTTGGTGTCACACAACACTGATTTCTCCTATTTCTTAGCATGAAGAGCACAAGATTTACTGAACCCTCAGTGTTCTCACATTTGTGCTTTAAAACAAAACCTGAAGTGGATCCAGCTGTAGACAAAGAGTAGAAACCCTGCTACCAAAAAATAAAATTAAGAATACAAACAAAAAAAAAAAAATCCAGCACAATTAAAAAAAAAGAAAAGAAAGAAAAAAGAAAGAACAACACTCAAATCTTTCATTATTTTTATTAAAGCTGCAGAGTCTTACTACACACAACAAATATTTTATTGATATAATCTAAGTTAATAAAATAGTTGAACAACTCTTTAGATTTATATTTGTATAGAAATGATCTGGGGAACATCTCATCTTGAGACAGCAGTGCCCGAAAGCAACTATTCAGCAGGGTTTTTTAAAAGAAGAGTCTGGGACTAGAGGATGCACTGTTCATTCTCAAAGGAAAAAGAAAAAAATCCATGCAAAAATAACTCCCACCCAAAGTGTAAGGCCATATGGAATGACCACATGAGGGATGGCTCTTTCCTTCCAGTATTCCTCGTCACGCCTACTGTGGGAGCTTGTCATCTAAACTCAGCAATGAAAACAAGACAGAAAGAAAACTGAATTGCACAATCCTAGTCTGCAGGTGACAACGTCATTACATCTCTTTACAGAAGTCCCTACTCTGCTCCAGTTGGGAGGATGGGTTATGGTGCTGTGTCTGTCCCCAGCTGCCAGCTGATGTCAGTTACTGTCCGTGCTGTGAACACAAGTCAGTCTAGCTACTATTGCTTTGCTCTCCCTCCTTCACCTGGGTGTAGTTTACATTCTAGGTAGCACTGCCTGCCGAGGGCTGACTGCGTGGCGTTTCCCCCCCGTTCCAAAGCCCACAGCCCAAGGGATGATCTCCTGGCTGCAGCTGGGCCCGGGAGGTGTCTGTCCCAGAGCGCCAGGCGCGTCCGTGCTAGATCATGCCGTTGATCTTAGTCCACTCGTAGATGTCCTGCTCGCAGACGATGTCCGAGTTGATGAGCAGGTACCTGTCCCCCACGCAGAAGTGCTTCTGGCAGGCGGCACACTTGAAGCACTCGAGGTGATAGACCTTGTCCTTCACCCGCATGGTCATCTCGTAGGCGCGGATCCGCTTCTCACAGGAGGCGCACAGCCCGTCCTGCCCAAAGAGCCTGCAGCGACAGCGCAGAGGTCAGCACGGCTCCTTGGCTGGGCAAAACCCAACCAAAAACAGAGCAAACAGCCCTGGTCCATTAGGACAAGTGCTGACTTAGAGAGAGGTCATGTGGGAAGCTGCCCAGAAGAGCTGGAAACTTTACAACACCAAAAATTGAAACAGAAAATCCAAGGTTTTCAACTTGGATAAAATCACAGAATGGGTTGGGTTGGAAAGAAATTTAAAGTCCATCCTGTGCCACCCCCTGCCATGGGCAGGGACACCTTCCACTAGCCCAGGTTGCTCCAAGCTCCATCCAACCTGGCCTTGGACATTTCCAGGGATGGGGCAGCCACAGCTTCTCTGAGCAACTTGTGCCAGGGACTCCCCACCCTCCCAGGGAAGTATTTCTTCCATAATATCCAAACTAAATCTACTGAAATATATCAATATAATTGGTTTCTCTGATCAATGATTTTATCCTGAATTGGAGGAGCAAAGGTTGCCCAGAGCACTGCATGAAGTTGTGCCATATTAACACTTCCACTTCTGTGATCAACAGAAATTACCTTTTGCTAATAATTTTTGCCTTTCCTAAACAGTTGCTCTGTAATTTGCACCAAGGAGTTGGGATAAGCCATGGTCTAAGGCTCTCCTGCCTTTTGTCTGTGCCTCCACACTGGAAATTCTTTCAAGCATTTCTATATCCATGAAGGCACTCCTGATCCATGAAGTCACTCCTGATGGGTTTCAGAAGGACACATTCTAACACCTCCTAGATACCTATGAGAAAATTTTATACTGTGGACTGCTCTTTAATCCACGTGGAGAAACCCTGCTGAGGTCCTCGTGACATTGTCTATAAAAAGGAGACTCTAAAGAATGCCCTGCAGCATTTATTAAGTCAAATCAGTAATAAAGAAACATGAATATACTGATTTTTTTATTTTGGAAAGGGACTAGTGCTACAGGTGATGTATTCATTGAGTTTGACTTCCAAACTTTCACACTGATTCTGGAAAGAGTTTTTCCACCTCCTACACATCTCCTGCATGTGTTGTGCCTGATTTAAATCATCTTCTGAACTGGAAAAAGGATGTCTGGTAAATTAAGAGACATTTAAGGAAAAAGAATATAATTCCTTTTGTCTACCAGGAGATGTCAGTGTTTACTTCTGCCCAGTGAAAGTAACACTAAGGTTACAAAAAGGTTGCCAATTTTTTCATTAATGAGGGAAGATATCTATTGCATTATTAAATAAATAAAAATGTTGGATTGCACTGCAAGAAAACGCATTAATTGTATTGCCATATTTCCTGTTGCTTCCATTTTAAGATGAAAAGTATCTGGGAAGTGTAATTAACACTGGATCACTGCTGGATTTACAAGTGGTCCCATTAGCAGAACTCAGTCCTTAATTTCTGCTCAGCAAAATTCCATCAGCAAAGCCCAGGGACAGCATAATTAGGAAGTCCACTGAGATTTTGGTTTCATTTTTATTGGCAGGTAAATTAGCCTTCAGTAAAAAAGCTGGAAAAATACCAAATATCATTATTCTGTTCCACAAACCTCCTGACACATTAGGGATCCATTAGAAGAAATGGAACACAACCAGCACAGCAAAGATCAATACATTTTAATCAAGAATGTAAAGATCCTTTGTTATCAATTTTTTTGTGAAATATCTTAGTCTCCAATTAATCCTTTACTTACAAATTTGGGCAAAGCAGGCAGGCAGAGAGCTATTGATGAAAACACCCATAACAAGTGTATTTGTAGGATCTGATTCTGCAAAATGTGCAAATTCTTGCTTGTTCACCACTGGGCTTAAGAATGCCAAAACCCCAAATGATCTTTCATCTCTTACCTGGGTTTAAACACCTTTAAGCTCCAAGGCAATTCTGGGAGAAGCAGAAAACTCCTTAAAACCATTCAGGGTAACCAGTTCATTGCCATCTTAGTGGGAGATTGCTGGAATTCAGCCCCTTTTCCCAATTTCTGCTTGCCAGAATGCCACACTGACCCTTCACCTGTGGGGTTAGGTCTGTGCAGAATGACAGATGCCAACAACTCCTAGTCCTGGGAGTTCTTTCTGTATTCTTCAATTATCAAATAATTCTGGTTCGTCCACAATGTGTAGCACTGTTTTCACTTCCATTAAAAATGCTTTTTTTCCCCCCAAACTTTAAAAGATTGATCTATAAACAATTCTGTGTTGTTTATCTAAGCAACACAGGTAATCTCTAGCTTTATCTATAACTTACTGAAGAATCCCAGCAATACTAAAAGTATCTGCATATGAATCCCAAAAATACAAGGACAGGTTGAGGGAGTTGGGGCTGTGCACTCTGGAGAAGGCTCTGGGGAGACCTTAGAGCCTCTTCCAGTGCTTTAAGGGGTTCCAGGAAAGTTGGAGACAGACTTTGGACAAGGGATGGAGGAATGGGACAAGAGGGAATGGCTTTAAAGTGCCAGAGGGTGTGTTTAGTTGGAATATTGGGAAGGAATTCTTCCCTGAGGTGAGGCCCTGGCACAGGGTGCCCAGAGAAGCCGTGGATGCCCCATCCCTGGAAGGCCAGCTTGGAGGCAAATTGGAGCAGCCTGTCCTAGTGGAAGGTGTCTCTGCCTGTGGCAGAGGCTGAAAGGAGAGGAGCTGTAATGTCCCTTTCCAGCCCAGACGTTCCAGGGATTCTAGGACAGGAGCCCATACTGCAAACCTGAGCTCGCAGACTCTGCCAGGCTTCGAGAGCCATTCCAAAGGAATTCCTCAATCCCAGCTGCACTCAGTAAAACGGGAAGGAGGCAGGAAGGGTGTGAGGAGTGGGATGCCTACCTGAGATAGTCCCTCCTGCAGAGCTTCCTGCCCAGCTTGTAGTAGAGACGCCTGCCCACCTCGCCGAGCCGGCAGCCGCACAGGTCGCAGCTGAGGCAGTCCTCGTGCCAGTACTGGTCGATGGCCTTCAGGAAATAGCGGTCCCCGATGTTCTGCTGGCAACCCCCACATGTCAGCAGCGACGGGGGAATCTGCAGCACCTCATCCACCGGCTCCCTGAGGGGGTGAGACAAACCTTGGACGAGGGAAACCCACTCCGAGAGCGTCCACACGAGAAGGGGGACAAGCAAAACGGGTCCCAAGCTCAGACAGGTTAGGACAGGGAGGGTGGCGTCCTCGTTATTGCTCGTTTTCAGCAGGACTAAGAAAGGCACCCAAGGGATTTTACAGTTTCTGTTGGGAAATGGAAATTTGGAGACTAAGTTTGACAGTGTCACTTGTCAGAACAGCACAAAATGGATAAACACAACAGCTGATTCTGTTGCCCAACTGGTTTAAGTCTCGCTGCTGATTTTCATAAAGCCAGCATTTTACCTCATGTTGCTGCAGGACTTCTTTTTTCTCTTAGCCAAGGACATGAATCCCCTGGGATGGGTTTATGCCAACATACCTCAATTATCTGGGATTTACACATCCAAGAGTGAAAGGAGGCACAAATCTTTATTGTGATATTAGCACTGACTCTTTATGCACCTATTTTGTTCCTTTTCCTAAAAAGCTTGGAGAGCTAGGATAATTCTGGTAAAAGAAGTGAGAATTTTCTTCTAAGTATTTCTGTGTCTTTTGGGGTAATTTCACAACTTAAAAAAAAAAAAAGAGAAAAAAAATTAAAAGAAAACAGTGCCTGAACTCAGTTTTGTAATGTTCTGGGATTCACCTAAACACCAGAGAAGTAAATAAAAAAATCTACTGGATCTATCCCTTAAGCACTTGCTTAATTTCAAACCTGTGGCTAGTAGAGTGGACCCCAATTTTTTTCATTTTATTGGATTAGTGCTCCAGCACAGAGTCCCCGAGCAATTTGCTACTGTCATTGGTCTGTCCTCCCCTGGGCTGCTGGGGGCAGAGGAGACCTACACTGATGAAGAAGCCCTGCTCCCAGTTTCCAGCAGGCAACAGGAAAAAAATTGTATTACTCCTGCTTATTTACTGGATCAGCAGTTTTCTGGGCAAAAATTACTTTCTTCAGCAGGGAGGAACGACCTCTGGTCAAAAAATTCTGGGCTGAGAAAGGGATCCTGCAGTTTTTATTTAGGCAAGCTGAGCCCTGAGATATTATCTGGTTCTATTCTGCTCTGGTTTCTCCCTTCTAAGTTTAAACTGCTGTGCCCTGCAAGCTATGTCATAACTTATGCCTCTCCTGCCAGCTCACCATCCTGTGAGTTTTCATTAAAATCATGGGGAACACATGATTAGGCCCTGCTTTTTCCAAATTTTTCCTTTTGGGCCGCATGCTCACTTTCCTAACACGTGGGCTCCATGCTGACAACTTCTGAGAGCCTTCCAGTAGAAGGAAGCTCTCATCATTATCCTTCATTATCTATTTTTTGAAACTTTGGGGTGTACCCCAAAATGTTTCATCTGAGGGGTGTTTGGGAATCCCAAGCCAGGTTTCTCTGAGAGCCCTGAGCTCGGGAACAGCCCAACGGATGTTTATGCAGAGCAGCATTCCTGGTTAACATTAGGCTTTTGATGTCCACCGATTCCTAAGCCAGCACTTAAGCCACCAGAACACAAGGCAGGTAAATAAATAAAGAATAAAAAAAAACTTGGTAGATGAAAGCTGGACATCATTAGGAGCTGGGATTAGCGTTTCTTAAAAAAAAAAAAAAATTAAAAAAAAAACAGCATAAAGGAAAATGTAACATGTAAAACATCATGGAATGAAGTGATTTAACCCCCAAAAGCAGCAGTTCCCATGTGCTCGTTCCGGGCTCCAAGCGATGGCATTTTTAGTATCTGACAGGAAACAAACCACGAATGACTCAATTTACTGAGAGAGATGTTTTAAGCGTTATCTGGAAACGGAGATTTTATAATTTATTTCTTTTTTTCTTCTCTTTTACCGCGATCGCTGACAAGCCTAAGTGCAGTTAATTAGCACGTTCAGGGCTGAAGTGGCCCTGGGTCTGTGCTGGGTTACCATCCCTGGGTGTGCAGCAGGGATGGGACAGCGGGAGCACAGCCCGGGAGAAAGCCTGGTTCTGGACACGGAAGCCGGTCCCTTCCCTGAGTGGGAAGCCCAGGGAGGGAAATTCTCATCTCCTACATCCCGTCCATCAAGTCTGTCTACATGCTCTTAGCAGAACACCCAGCCCCCACCAAAGCTTTCTACGAGCTTTTGGAAGTTGCATTACGAAAACGTGGAAGTTGGGCACCCGCAGCTAACAGCCCTGACCTTTCAGTGATGGGCTGCAGCGAGTCGGGCAGATCGGGGACGGGGCCGAGAGGGTCCCTTGGGATGGAAAACCTGGAAGCTTGGGAAGCGGGATGCTGTCTCTCTCGCCGAGCATCCCCACCACCCCGCGCTGGGATGAGCGAGTGGGAGATGCCTTGCCCGGGGGGAATTGCGCCTCTCTGCTCCCGGCTGCTCCTTCCCACAACTCGGGGGGCTCTCCCCAAGCTCCCGCACACCGCCAGCCCCGCGGGGCCGGGGCAGCCCGGTGTCCGGGCCGGGGAAGGGGGGTCGGAGTGGCGGGGGCTGCCGCCGAAGCCCTCCGGGGCTGCCGGGCACACAATGCCGGCGGCGGCTCCGTCGGGGAGGACGGGCGGCACCGGGAGGCGAGCGGGGACGATGGCGAGCGGGGGACCGGGCAGAAAAAGCGCGCACTTACTCGGAAGGATCGAGGCTTTTCCTCTCGATGGCCGATGACATTGGCAGGGCCGGTTCCTTTGTGGCGTGCCGGTGGTGGGCTCTGCCCCCGCCGCCCCCGCAGAGGCTGTCTGCTCGCGGAGCCTTGTCGCCAGCCGCGCTGCCCCGCCGCCCCGCGATGACATTCACAGGATTTCCTCCTGCAGCACCGAGACACAGAGACACACACAGGGGCTGGGGCTGCGCTCCGGCCCCGCACGGCCCCCCCCGGCCCCGCACGGCCCCCCCCGGCCCCGCTGACCTCCCATCCCCGCCGCGCTCCCCCCGCGCCCCGCACGGCGGGGCCGCTCCCGCGGCGGGCGGGGGGCGGCGGCCGCGGCCGCCACCGCGGCTCCTCCGCGCCCGGCGCTCAGCGGCTCCGCGCGGGCAGCTCCGCACTCGCTCCGCGCCCGGGCGGCAGCGCCGAGAGCGGCGGCAGCCGCATCCCCGGGATTATTATTACTCCGTGGCTCAGCCCCGGCTCTCTGGTTTCATTTCCTTTTTCCTGATCACGATTCAAATACAATAGAAGGAAATCACACTTAAAGAGACAGCTGCCCGTTTCTTAACTGCACTCCTGGGGATTCGGCAATACAAACAGCAGCATCACGACTCGCTGGGTTCCTTAAAGAGACAGAGCGGGGCTCCCCAGAGCCAGGGCTGGGGGCTGCCGAGGCGTTCTCACGTTATTATTATTATTCCCCTACTAACGCTGTCTGTGTGCGCAGGCAGGTGGGCGACCTGAGAATGATCCCAAGAGCTGGAAAAGAATAAGCGCCTGGTTCCGGATTGTGCCGCCTTCTCAGCCGCACAGAGAGCGGCACTCACCATCCCTCTCCTCGCCCTCTCCCTCTCTGACACCAACATGCACATGCCCACACGCACCCATGGGTTTGTGCGGCACTCGGAGAGCCACAGGTAAAGATCCCGAGCATTATTTGTCCGCCCAGAGTTCAAACCGGTCAGCTCAGTTGTGCCTCATTTATAGCCCCGAGTGAACATTTGCTTCCAGGCACCCCCGGATTCTTGGCAAGCCCTGTAACAAATTTACGCCCTGGCACGGCGTGATGCTAATGAGCTGTAAAAGCCGGCGAGTACCAAGTATCGATCCGTAATTAATCCAAGAGATGCCAAAGACGGGGAAAGTCTTGCCTGAACATGTCTATTTTCCCTCCCACCCTTCCTCCTCTCCATCAGCACAGCACATCCCGGAAAGGACTGATTTACAGCGCCGGAGTGAAAACTATTGCAGCAATCCGAGCCTTTGCCAGGCTCTGTGGCATTTGACGCTGGCCCTTGCTGGAGGCAGAGTTCTGGACGGGACGAACAGCTTGCCCTGTTAATTCCTTTAAAAACAGTAAAGAAATATCTGTAATAAAGTCCCAGGGAGTAGTAGTAGCAGCAATATTTCGCTTCTATATTAATTCCCAAAAGAGAAATGTATTTGATGTCTATTTTTATGACTACATTCTCCTTTTTTTCAGCTTTTTGGCAGCTGGGGATATAATATCTGCAATACATTAATGAGCCCGATCCAAAGATTAGTAATGTCAGCAGAAGGACTGTTATTCCTTTCAAGGGGCTTTGAACCAAGCTCTTGAAATACTTTAGAGCTATCATTGGTCATTAGAACACATCTTTCTTATTCTTTAAACACATTATCTCCAATGTATTTTCAGCTATTACAGCAGGACAGTCACTCTCATTTCTGTTGAAGGAAAAGGCTCTTTTGTTAGGTTTTCACAGACAGGACTGAATTATATGATGACTATTTAATTTCTGGCATGTTTACCCTGTGATCAGCAAAGTAAAATAAATGTAAATCTTGCCAGAAGACTGAATAACTAAACTATTGCAAGATTCCATGGGAAAAAAGAATCTGCCAGGAACTTCACTTGGTTAAAAACAAGAATCAGAAATTTAATTAAAGATGGCTCAAAAACATTCAGAAGGACATCAAAGATGTTTAAAAATACCCAAGACATTTCTATGAGCTTGGTTTCTCCAGTGTCTCAAGGTTTAAAAAAATATAACCTCTTAAAATATAAAAGGCAAAATTTCCCTGATGATTGGGGTACTCATATTCTGATAAACTCCTGATGGATTAATGTGAACAATTCCATGCCAGTAAATGTTCTGATCTCAGAAGTTGTGCACACATTGCAGACATGCTGGCCTGCTGCCTCTCTTCTATTTATTTTCCCAAAATTCACAGGAAATTAATATATTTAAGACCTCTGTGCCTTTGTGCATCTAAAAGAGTTCAAAAGTTTTGGTGAGGGACAAAAGTATCAACATTAGCACATAAGGAATTACTTAATTCCTTAGAAAAACAACATCAAAATGAGGACTTAGAATACACAGTGGCCAACGGTTATTGGGAAAAAACAATTTTTAAGATTTTGCAATTCCTTGCTTTGCTCAGACCACCTCAGGTCTGGCACATAATGAGATATTTCTCATATTCATAGTTGAGCACAAGCACTGATGCACAGACCAGGAACATTCCTGCATTGCCAGATCAGTCCCTTCACCTGCAGAAAGCTTTTCTGCATAAAACCAGTGGAATAATCGAAGCTGAAGAGGACAATTTGTATGTGCTTCACTTTTTCAGTCAGATCAAGAACAAACTTTCCCAGATGAAGTCAGATCTTTAAGCACAGAACTTGTGATAGCGCTGGGATCACTCCATGGGCCTGCAAGTACCATCTGTCTCCTCATCTAAAGTAATTTTAATTAAAACTGTGAGATTATTTCTTGTTTTCTCTCAGTCCTGTGAAGGAGAGATGCCAGGCAAAGTCATGAGCAAAGATAAGTGGAAAAAAACCCCTGGATTTGCAGCTAAAAGCTCATCAAGAAGGTCCTCAGAATGCTGACCAAGAGCTGCATCTTCAAACACCTCTGAGGAACAAAGCCATACACCTTTTTGGAACAATTCCATTTTCATTTATTTTGTTTACACATAATAAATTCTTACTCTGGACAGTGAAATTTGGCCTTTCCAGCTGAGGATTTTCTGTCCCAGCAGAACAGATGACCAGTAACCAAGAAGAACTTCTTTGTCTTCACCTTGAGCAAGTCCCTTAATACCACTTTGCCTCAATTTTCCCATCTGCAAATGTTTACTTTCCTCAGCAGAATTGGCTGTTGATTTACTTTTGCCTCCTGCTGAATAACGTTCCCAAAGACAAAGCGTTATTCAGCGCTGGAATTGGTGGTGCCGACATTTCCTGCCCAGGCACAAAAAGACCAGCACTATTTTTAGTGAGGGCTTTTCTTTCCATTGTTTCTTTCTCTGTGAAGCTGGATTTTCCAGTGCTCTTTAGTGTGGCTTTTTGTGTGTGCGTGTGTGTTCATTGATTGGAAATCCTGAGGGATGAGTTTTTGGTTTCAATTAACTTTTATTAATAAAGATCACGCTATAGACTAATTATTGGAGCATGGCTGGGGTCAAATCTGCTGTAAGAGACTACATTTAGCATTTGGGGCTTGGAATAATGTGCCATGAATAAGTCAGCTGGACTTTTCTGGATATTTCTCAATAAGAATTCAATGCAAAGCTGCGTCATTTCTGTGAGTGGTGTAATCTAAAGAAATAGCTCAATGTGTCTGTTTCCAAAGAAACATCCTCTCTTGCACTCAGGGAGTATTTTCAGCTTGGTTTTGGAAGGCCAAAATATCATCATCACCACTCAGCCTCAGGTTGTTCCTACCTTTATTCCCTTGGTATATCCCAGCTTTATCCCCCCTATAGCTTATGGATACTATTGAGCTATTTCAGGTCACCGTCATTTAGAGAAGTCTGTGTTCAGTAAGATTAACTTTGCTGCCCTCAATAGCCAGTAATGCTGGTTGCCTAAAAATGCAGTTTATGAAGATTGAAGTCTCTGCATAGATGGAAGAATTAAATCTCGGTGACTGTGGCCTAGATTTTCAGTTAATGCTTTCTGTGAGAGGGAAAAGTCAGGACTGTGACTAAAGGTGAACAATTAACATGAGAGGTGGCACAAAGGAATCAGGATTTCTGTAATTTGGGCTGTCTTCTTCTGCTGAGCCTCCATTTGGTGATAGAATCACTGCTCCACTCCAATCCACCCATTAGCAAGAATCCTCCTCTTTCCCACCGCACACTGGACTGAAACCTTGGCCTGCCAGCCCCTGAGATGATGCTCTGAAGTAATGGAAATTTTGGGTTGGTTTGGCTTTTTTCAACCCAAATTTGATACCACAGAAGATCCTTGGTCTCTCTTAAAGAACACAGAATATTTGAGGAGGAATTTGGAGGCTGGAGCTGAGGGATCTCTAAGGCCCCTTCCAAGCCAAACCATTCTGTGATTCCATGATTCTGTATAAACCAGCTGCTGCCAAGGAGGTGGGACTGTGCCACTGGAGAACCAATGCTGTCAATATATAATGAGTATAATGAGTATCAATAGTTACTCATATCACCACAGTGTCATATTAATGCATCAAGGGCACCACATAATTCAAAGGGGAAAAAAAAGTATTTGTTCCCTTTTCATGAACCTGGAAATTTTGTTTCAGCCACAAAGTTCTGTTCTGGTCTGTGTGCTCTCCACAAGTGCTGTTTTGATTTTGCTGGGTTTTTTTGTTTCATATCAAACCCTCCTCATCATTCTCTCAATTAGCACATTTTCTAACCTCCCTGAGGACAGAGGTGGGTGGAGAGGATAAGGAGTTGTCACTGAGTGATGACCACATGCACTGACTTGAACACACTTTGGAGGCTTTTGGTGAAGTGTGACTAAGTGAACTTACAGACTTCTGACCAAGGACACACTTCTCTTTTTGGGGCTCAACCCTTCCTTTGAACTGGAAGAAAACAAACCAGAACAATAAAAACCACACTCAGGGTGAGGTTTGCCCTGGGACTGTGAGGTCCAGACGTTAGATAAGGATCCTGGTGCACAGAGAGGTCTGGGCAGTTACAAAGTTTTGTTTTGTTTTGTTTAGTTTTGCTTTGCCTTATTTTCTCCCACAAGCAGCAAAGCTGAGAGAAATAAAACCACCCAGCCCAGCAGCTGTGGTTATAGCCCAGAGAAATCTTCAACTACAGATCACATCAGGGATGATGAAAAGTTAGTTACAGGCAGTCAGATGAAGGGATATTTCACTGCAAGAACGTGAAAGGTCCCCCTCCCCACTTCCTCCCTCTTCTTTTATTGATTTCTCTTGCTGCCTTGCACGCAAGCCAGATCCAATTACTCTGTCATGGTTTTCATAAGGCTACTGCTCTACAGTACAGTCCTTTCAAGTAATTCCCTCTTTTTCCATGGTAAATACTCTCTCCTATGCTGATGCATGGGAATGACCCCAGTAGGGCTCTGGGGAGAGTTTTGACTTTGGCATTAAACATCTCATCCCAATCCATTCATGTCAAGGGAGAGACCCACAAATACTTCCAGTTTAGAAAATAAATGGTGACTTGGGAATGCAATTCCCTCAGGGAAAATTTAAGAGGGAGTCATAGACAACCAGAGACTGTAGCTCAGGCTCTCCTGTGAATATATACAGACACAGATATGTACAGATATTTATATATTCATGGGGTTTTTTTACACATTTCTAGGTAGTATGTATATAAGTATGCATTTGTGAACACAGAGACACTTGCAGACTTGCAGGTCTTCATCTTGTGCTCCTTTTCAAGCTGTTTCCCAACTAAAGGCGTTTTTCCAGATTAGAGGCTCTAGTCAACACACTCCTTCATGTTACCACCAGGTAGATTCAATAACCTTGGCACTAGCCAGCAATGCTGCCAGGAAATCTGACATCATTCCAGGAACCCGTCAGTCTTCTCATTCCCCCATAGAACGTTGTTATTTCTGCTCTTCATTCCTTCCAGGGTTGAACATGCAGTGAAGCAATATTTCCTAATTAAATGTATTAGGAGGTGGATTTAATGAGGGAGTCTGGTCTCACCTAGTTCACATGGGCCAGGGAAACAGCGAGAACTCCTGCTGAGTGGCTGCCCCATCCCATTGCAAAGGCAAATCCCTAAGAATCCCTGGCCTGGGGACAGTGGAATCATGGAATCATGGAGTGGTTTGGCTTGGAAGGGACCTCGAAGGACCATCCCGTTCCAGCCCTCCTGCCGTGCACAATAAGGTGCTGACACTTCATGTGCAAGCACCGTGGACCTTTGGAGAAAAACCAGCCAGAAGAAAAACAAACAGCTCGATTCACTATTGTTCCAGCAGCCCCAATTAAAGCTGCAGCTCAGAGGAGCCACGCTCACCTCAGCTTGCAATATCAGCGCTCGCTTCCCTGCATTCCCTGTGGAAATTCATCCGACACGTCTCACGCCCTGAGTCTGCCCGAGTTTCATCCACAGACCTGTGTGCTGGAGCACTTCACACCCCCTAATTCCCTTCCTTCACTGGCCTACCTTCTGCTGACAAAATTTCATCACTTGGGAATGCCTGATGCATCCTTTAAATTCCTTCTAATTTTTTTCCTACCTAACAAGCCTCTGTCCCAAGCATACCAGCCACCTAATTACTAACCTTGACCTTGGGGAAAAAAAAAAAAAGCAGCAGAGTACATTTAATAACAACCCCAGTGAGCTGAGACGGCTTTACAATTATGTTGCATAATGTAGTCATGAGGAGAGGGTTACCAGGGAGATAATGGTAAACATCAGCCTTAATTCTGTCTGAAAAATAATTGGAGTGGTCTCCTTTTGTGGCTGGGGGAGAGGAGAAAATTGGATGGGTACATTTCCAGTTACTGCAGATGTTAGTGGAACATGCTGCACTCCACCACTGAGGGAATTATTAGCTGCCTCTGGATGCCATGGGTATGAGTTGTCTGGCTCCCTCTCCACACACAAGTCTGTGGAGAAGTGTCATTTCAGGGAGAAAAGAGCATTGGTTCCAGCAAAACTGGGGTCTCTCCACGCTGTTACTGCATCTCTTCACAGTGACCCTATCCCAATCATGTTTGTTGGAGTATTCATCAGTCCTGACACATTTTTTAAATAGACAGTCTCTGTGAAGCCCTCCTGCTGCAATCCTCACGCCTCTCTCTCTGCACCAGTCACCTCAGGAGCCCGGGGCTCGCCTCTGGAGCCCCTGCACAGCTGCCAGCAGTGCCATGCCCTGCTCTGGCAGGACGTGGGGAGGGCAGGGCTGTGCCAAAGCAGGAGAGCTGGGATGCTGAGCAGTTTGCTGGCAGAGCATCCTCTCCTGTCCCATCCCATCTGGTCACCAGCATGCACCCACTGCTGAGCTTTCTTCTCTCATGTATGGACCAGCTGTCACTGGGCCACTCTCAGGTGGGAATAAACCCAGAAAAATAAAAAGATCAACTTTGGAGGGCACCCTTCCCTGGAGCTCTCCTTTTTGCTTTCTAAGCCCCTTTTCACTGATGTCACCACCCAGAAGTTTCATCTTCTCTTCCTGGTCATCAGGAACAACAAGGAAGGCCTGGAAATGCTTCCCTGCATTTTCTGCCCCAGCCAGAACCTGCAGCTGAGGCCAGGTGCCTCCCACCCTGCCTGGGCTACAGCTCTCTCTGCAGCGAGTCCATCAGCTTTTATTTATATTTAGAGCAGGCATTTAATTCCAAAACCACAGGGGCTGAGCACTCTCAGATTAACTTGTGGTTTCAATTCCCCTTTGACTGAGCTGTAGTCACCTAAGCACAGTGACAGGTAGGTGCAGCAGCTCCTATCACACACTCCCTATCAGCCAGCCTTCCAGCCACGGCTAAAGGTGGAATTATTCAGCATCCCCTATTAATATTTAAGTGAAGGCAGTGTTGCACAGCTGCCTGTGTTTTTCAGCTTCTGTCAGCTCTGCTGCTGCTTTGCAGAGGATTTGGAGGAGCAGGGGCTGGCACAGGAGGTCCTGGCTGCTGGATCCCAGCAGTGCAGCAGGCAGCACTGGGACCTCTGGGGTATGGAGCGAGAGAATCAGGATCAGTGGACAAACCTATGGTGGGCAAATGGCTTCCAGTGCTCATGGCTCTCCCATCTTCTGTGGTGTGTCAGGGGGCAGAACAAGATGACCTTTAATGTCCCTCCCAACCCGAACCATTCTATGATTCTCTGGAGCTCAAAGACACAGACAGCTCATTTTGGCAGAGCAGCCAGGCCAACCTTTCCTGATTGCACACCAGCAATGTGTTCCCTGCTGGAGCTTTCCAGCAGCACAGCCCAGCTCGGCTCTGCTGGCTGTGAGACCCCAGCCCCGCATCCAGCGCTCCCCCCTCGGCTCCTCGGCAGAGCTCTCTTGATGTCAAGCCACACTTGTTGGCACAAACACATCCTTTAGAGCTGCTTTCTACTACCCAATTAGAAGGCTGTCAGCAGCACGGCCATCACTCCTCCTGCAGCTTCTGACAAGCCTGGACACCGCTATGCTGCTGCTGAAGATTAAAGCAGTCTGTCCTTTGTGTTACCCAGCGGCTGTGTGCTGGCCAGAAACTAATTCCCCTTGCCAATGGATGTGCATGTGGAACAGCTAATGGGCTCTGCAAGCCTCTCTCCCTTCCTTGTGAAGAGGAACACATGCACTAAAGAACTGAGTTGTTTAAAACCCATTTCTCCCACCAAGCTGAGAGCAAGTTGCTGTTCCTGAGAGCGGGGGACTCGTGGGGGTGGAGGTGTTCTCAGTAGTTACAACAGTTCAGGAATTCTCAATTCTTTTTAATGATTCATTTAGCGGCTCCACACATCCTCTGAGACTGAGGAATGGGTGGGTGATGCTCTCACCTCCAGACTGCTGGCTCAGAGCTGCTCTGGGCTCTTTGGTGTGAAATGGGTTGAGTGACAATCCCGTACATTAACTTTACCACCCAACATAAAGATTACTGGGTAGTACAAAAGAAATGTTGCTTTAATCTCCTGCAGCAGCACAGAGGAGCTCAGGATTTGTCAGGTGCTGGCAGCAGGAGTGATGGTTTGCTGGGGAACCTGGCCTCAAAAGCATCCCAGGCTGCATCTGAGGCTGCACTTGGCCCATTAACTTCCAAATTCTGGCTGCATTATGATGGAATATGTAGAGCTGAAACAAAACTAAAGTAATTGATCACCCTTAAATCCCATCAAACTCCCCAGGAATTTAAAAAAGCATATACTGAGTACTCAAAGCCCATAAATTCATTTAACATCAGATAAAGTCCACCTACTCCACTGGTGTAAATCTGGAGTAATTCCACTGAAGTATAATAAGGTCAGTGGAATTGACTAGCATTAAACTGGCATCGTTGAAAATAATTTTTTAGCTATAAAGAATGAAAGATAAATGTTCTTTGAATTCCTGACCCCACTGTGAAAATGAAATACAAGATGTGGGAACTCTTTGAAACTGATAGAAATGTCTCTGTCTCAGATCTCCCTCTGTTAATCAAAACAAGGCACTGTAATCAGCCCCAATTCTGGGTCTATCTCTAAGGAACAAAGTGAGCTCAGAGAATTAAATCATTTAACACATTATTTCCTTCCTCATTTCAGCGCCGATTGAGCTTCTTGCACAATTTCTGCCCCTCCTGCTGCTGCAGGGCAGGACAGTCCCCAGCATCCCTGTTGACTGGAGGGATTTCTGCTTTGGGAACTTCTTCTTCAGGCTCAGAAATGTCTTTTCAGCCTTCCTGATGTCTGATTTCCTATTTCCTTTACTACCTGCTGAGTAGGAAACTTAGGACAGACCTAAATGGGAATATTTGCCCGTGCTGTTACACTGCCCCAGCAAAATCCTGATGGTGCTTAGATCTGGGAATAATTTAGAGCTGGAAAAACCCTCTAAGACTGTTCCCCCAGCACTGCCAAGGCCACCACTAAACTGTGTCCCTAAGTGCCACATCCACACAGCTTTTAAATCCCTCCAGGGACTGGAATTACAGCCCTGCCCTGGGCAGCCTGTTCTGCAGCATCTTCTCGAGGAGTTTCTTGCTGCCTTCCTCGGGTGAAACAAAATCCAGTGGTGTTCCCCACAGCAGAGTAGGGCAGAAATGGCAGGCTTTAAGCTTACTCTAAGCTTATGTTTGAGGAAAGGCTGAATTATGATTTTTCTTTTTTTTAAAGATAGCACAAGTAGAATCACCAGACTCTCAGAATAACATTCTCTACACTGAATTGATAAACCTTGCTTAGGGTCTTTTTAGATTTTAGATTTGTTTTATAGATTTGCAGTTTCAATCAAATAAGATTTTTATCAATTGTTCAGAGAATATTCTAAAGATATTTTTGTTGTTTTACATAATAGGAGATGTAATAATTGCATAACCAGTGGGCTGGGCAGAGGAAAAGTATTTTCCAGGTGGGATCAGTGCCCTAATATTGCACTGGCAACACGGACAATACGATGGTTTGCAATCTCAGCAACATTTTCTGTGTTTTCTTCCTACCACCCTGTAGCTCTTTTAGAATGAAAGACCATTCTTGTAGAATTAATGGCTATTTGAGTCATTATATATCCATGGAAAATATATATCTTTCATTAGAAAGGTGGGATTAGCTTTGCTTCCAGAGGGGAGTGTCCACTGAGGTCCTACAGGTACATTCTGCACTATTGCTTTTCTCTGACATGTTGAAAGTTTTTATCAGGCTTTCCCCACTAATTGATTTTTTTCCCCTGTTTCACAACTTTCTGTGTTTTTGAGAACGCACCAAAACCATGAGCTTGAATTTCTGGCCAGACAAAAATCACCCTTCTCAGGTAAACTCGGGTAGTTGGACTTGATGATCCTAATTTTCCAACCTAGCGGATTCTGTCATTTTTTATGACTCTAAAAGCACCCACTGTAGTTTTCTAACTATTTCTATTTCCAATAGATTTCCTGTTAGCTGTGCCTACAGGAAATAAGTGCCCAGTAAAAAGGCACTGGCTCTTAACTAAAGCACTCTGCATTCCACGGCTGGGAACGAGCCCTGATGCTCAATTGACAACTCACTTCCTCCCCGCTGTCGTTTGGGGAAAGTGTCAAGGAGAAAAACTGTCAGGGAGGGAAATAAGACTCCAAGCTGGGTGCTGGGCTGGCGGGGTTTCCTGCAGAGCTGCCTGAGCACAGATGGTTCCTGCGATAGCTCCTCCCGGCCACCACGCTCCCCCGGCAGCTCCGCAGCCTTCGGGGCTCAGCCCGGAGAAGAGAAGGCTCTGGGGACACCTTAGAGCCTCCCAGTGCCTAAAGGGGCTCCAGGAGTGGACATCAGACAAGGGCCTGGAGGGACAGGACAAGGGGGAATGGCTTCACATCGACAGAGGGCAGGGTTAGTGGGACATTGGGCAGAAATCCTTCCCTGTCAGGGTGGAGAGGCCCTGGCACAGGTTGCCCAAGTGGGTGGTCTCAGAAACAAAAATTCTGGATGCTTAGATGGCTCATAAGTAAGTCCATATCTTGCAAGCCTTTCCTTCGAAAAGGATTCGTGGGCTTACAGATTTACAGCAATATTGGAGATAAAGGAGAATGTCTGACCAAAATCAGCAGCAGCAGTCAGCTTATCTTGAGATGTTCACAGAATCCTGGAATGGTTTGGGCTGGAAAGGACCTCCAAGTCCATCTCATCCCAACCCTCTGCTGTGGGCAGGGACACCTTCCATGACCTAGGCTGTTCAGGTTTTATATATATTTATATTTATATTTATATTTATATTTATATTTATATTTATATTTATATTTATATTTATATTTATATTTATATTTATATTTTATATTTATATTTATATTTATATTTAATTTCAAAGGTGGGATTCACTTTGCTTCCAGAAGGGAGTGTCCACTGAGGTTCTACAGGTACCTTCTTCACTATTGCTTTTCTCTGCTGTGTTGAAAGTTTTTATCAGGCTTTGTTCACTAATTGATTTTAGTGGGACTGGTGAACGTCTGACCACTATTTACCAATACTATTTCAGCTTTAAGAAGTTTGGGGGGTTATGAAATTACTTCCTAGGCCAGTGTGGGCAAAGTTTAGTGCCTAGGCCAGAAATGTTTAGTTGTTCTCTCAGTTACTCCTCTGGTAACTCAGCCATAGAATTTATCTTGATATTCCTTCAGCAAGTGCATGTTCCATTAACTTTAGGACAGACATGGTGGTGTGTAATGAAAAGCTCAAAAACTAATCTAAAACCAGGAAATCAACCTTGATTTTCATGGGGGGGAAAAGAAGCCACAGTCTTACTGGGTATGGCTCCAGCAAGGAATCCTGCATTCTTTCTGAAAGCCTGATTTTAATTCATTCCAAAGGTTTATTTTGTGTGAGTATGAATGATTGCATGGTTGACTGAGAGATGGAAGGACAGACTCACATCTGCCATGGACAGCCTCTCCACACTTCCTTGGCCAATGTTTGCCTCAATCACCTCCTGCCTGTACTGGCTCAAATCTCACCCAGCTTACCAAAAACTTTGGGGCAGCTGGAATTTCCAGCAGATATCACTAAGCACACATTTATAATAAATCATACAACTCATTTTTTCACCTCCTTTCTCTGAAATTTTTGTTTTCTAACAAGCTTCCCGTTTCCCTTTAATTACACAGACAAACCCCCACCTTCAACATCCACCCTGGACTCTTTTACAACCACAATATTTATTGCTAACTGACCCATGGAACTTATTCAGCATATAACCCTCTTTTTTTTCCTTTTTGACCACAATCCATTTCCCCCATGTGCATGTTTCTCTGTCTCCCTGTATCTCATCCCATCCCATTAGCTCTCAGTGCTGAATAGCCTGTTCCAGGACATCAAACTTTAATTTAAACAGAAGATGATCAATAAGCTTAGCAAATTGCCTATGGCAACATCAGCAGTTTGAATCAAAGGGTTTTATAGGTAATTTAAAGGGCATTCTCACTCACCCCCACCATGTGGTAGGTACCTATTGCTTGCTTTGCCAAGAACAGCTCAGTTGGCTGAACACAAGGAAGAAGAGCTTCTCCTCCACAGCTGAGCTGGGAAATGGCACAGAGCATCCATTCTGGATGCTTTTGAAAGTGTGTTTTGAAACCACAAAAGACAGGGCATCTCAGGAGGGGAAATAAAAGCCTAACTCGCAAGACTTGTTAAAAAACCCTGACAATCAGAGCCTAGAATCAATATCAGCACTAAAGAAACAGAGATGTAAAAGGAAAACACACACACTCATCAGTCCAACCCTCCTCTGTGGGGCCTGGGACCACCATGTTTTCACCTGAGGGAGGAGAAACCATCATTTAATCTTACCCTAAAATCTCTGCAGTTTGATTTTCAGACATGTGGGCAGCCTCTGGCCTGACACCTGGAATCACAGAATAACAGAATAGTTCAGCTTTGAAGAGACCTTAAAGAACATGTCCTTAAAGACCTCCTCATTCCAACCTCCCTGCCATGGGACACCTTCCACTATCCCAGGTTGCTCCAAGCCCTGTCCAGCCTGGCCTTGAGCACTTCCTAGGATGGAGAAACCACAGCTTCTCTGGGCACGCTGTGCCAGGGCCTCACCACCTTCACCACCTCTCTCATTTTAAAACCATTCCCCATTCTCCCATCACTCCATGACCTTGGGAAAAAAAAACATGATCTTCTTCAGGATCCTTGAAATCTTGTGGTAGGAAAGGGAATTCTTTGGGCAGTGGGTAGCAACAGCAAATGTGTCTGGCCTGTTTCAGACACACAAACATTATTTAGGAGCACAAGGGGCCCAAAAGGCCCTTGTGAGAGGGGATATATGGCTCTAAAGGCACTTAGCTCCTAGCTGGCTCGGGGTCGGAAATTACACAATGGATGTTGAAATGCTGGCTTGTTGAAAAGTTGTCATTCGAGTAATGGATGCTTTATTTCCTGTTTTTGCTGAAAGCTAAAGCGAAACATAATTAGCAAGCAAGAAAGCAACCTTGGCAGCCAAACAAAAAAAGCACATTTTGGGCGCCTGAGCCAATTAAAATTGTTTATGTAGCTCACGAACAATATTTTCCTCCAAATCATTAAAACAGAGAATTCATCATAACACAGCCAGGCCTGGTGCTCCCAGCCCTGCTCCTGTGCCAGGCTGTCAGCTCCCAAGGATGGACTGAGGGCACGCTGTGATGTCCAGGATGATTTCAGGGAGCAGAGAGTGACTGGAAGGGGAATGCTCAGCTTCCATTTCTTTTGGGTTTGGGATAATCCTGCACATGGGAGAACTTTAATTTGACTTGGAGATTGGAATGCCTATTAATTATAAATTTAAAATCTCTTTTTTCAGCCCTTTTTCTCTCGAAAATCAGAGTTGAAGAACCCCCCACTATTCTTTTTAGTACTTGAATCCATGCCCTGCTTGATTCTCACGTGGATGCCCAGAGATTGTTTTTGATGATGTAAGGTCTGGCTTCTCTTCTTGCTGCATGAGAAAATAATCCTTTAGGAAAGAAACAGTGGATGGACAAATATTCCTGCTCTTTAGGATGATGCCCATCTGCTCCCCTTGTAACAAATCACTGTGCTTTCCATGTGAATTCTCAGCTTTCATTCCTGGAGGTGAGGTCATATTATGTGAAATATTTAAGTGTGTTTTTATGAATTGGCCTGTTGTAATATTTTGCCTGCTTCTGAAGCAAAATTAAATCTGGTTGTGAAAATTACCACCCCCCTTCAGTAAAAATTTTACATGTCCTGAAATAAAAAGCAAAAGAGGGAATGGGTTGATACAGAGAAGGAACAACTTCTCTCACCAAGCAGTAAAGATTAAGTGCATACACTCACCAAATTAGTGCTGTGCCAAGACATGCCCAAAGTTGTGTTTTTCTGTAAATTTGTTTTGCTTGTGACTTTTGTTTTTGCTTGCTGCCTATTTCTGGCTGTGTTTGGTGCATGTGTGTTTATGTTACCGAGCGTCGCCCGCTTTGTTCCGAGACCTTCCAAAGGAAAAATGGGCTGGGCGTGACGTGCCCTGGGAATGTTCTCCAAACAAAGCTCTGGGTGGGTGTTCAGGCTGTTTGGACTTGCCCTTGGTGCAGAGTTGAGAGCACTTTGTGAGTGGACTCGTGGATGGAAGCTGCTAGGAGCAGAAATCCTGGGCTCAGGCTCTGATCCCCACGGGGCCAGAGGGATAAAAATGCTCCATGTTGTTTACAGAGCAGTTCTTGTGCTTAAACACAGGTCACAGATCCAAAATCCTGGAATGGTTTGGGCTGGAAAGAGCCTTAAAACTCATCTTGTCCAACCCCTTGCAATGGGCAGGAACATCTTCAACCAGACCAGGCTATTCAGAGTCCCATCCAATCTTGCCTTGAGTGCTCCCAGGGATGGGGCATCCACCACCTCTCTGGGCAACCTGTGCCAGTGCCCCACCACCCTCACAGGGAGAAATCCATAAATACACAGACCTGGGTGAGGGGAGGAATTAACCACATGAGCAGAAACAACAAAGGCAAGGTCATCCTGGCAAGAGTCACTCTGGAGGACACCAGGCACTGCTGGAGCCATCATGGCACTTTTGCAGGCACACCAGCAAAAAAAAAAAAAAAAAATTAACAGTGAAATTTAACAGTTTCCCTTTGTAAGGGTGCTGAGCATAAAGTGAGTAACAAAACCATGATGTGCATGGTCTTACCTGATCAAACAAGATACTTTTTTCCATGAAATCTATTAGCCCTGAGTGGGTTTTCTTTGACAAATGCCTGTCACTGAAGCTGTCTGTGATGGGGTAGAGAAAGAAGCAGCCTGGTAAGGCCGTGATATCCTACAACCCACTTGGAATGAAACAATTGCTTGCCTCAAATGCAACAATTTGGTCAAATCATTGCTGTTGTGAAGTTGTGGGTTTGGTGTTGCTGTCATTGTGGCATTAATACACTGAGAAATTCAGACAGTTTATCAGCATCCATTAAGGAATGGGAGGAAATTAGGACAAAAGCCTGTTGTTTATTCAAGGTTGTGTTTTATTTATCCTCTGGCTTTTAAAAGCCTCTTATTTTATGTGCCTTATGGGCACACAGGCTTTAGTTTAAAAACATCACCACTAAAACAAACAACCAAACTGACAAAAGTCGTTTTGGGGAGAGCAGCTGAGATGTAAAAGCAGCTCAGCACTCCAAGTACCCCTTGAGCTAAAAACTCTGCTGAGGTCTGAAGGACCATGACCCCTGGATCAGACCAAATGGGGAAATCGTGACTCCTGGCAAAGCAGATGTTCCTGCTTGGGCTCTTCAGACTTTTATCTGTGAGTTCTGAGCAGCTCAGGCTCCTGCCAGGGAGGTTGTGGGGGATGTGCTCACATCCCTGTGTGTCCAGACTCCAACTCATCCAGGGGCTCAGTTAAGCAGGGAGGGCTTCCATGTTTAATAGAGGGGGAAAAGCAAACAGGAAAAGCAGCGACCAAAGGACAAATATTTCTATTTCTGGGGACACATGATAAGCATAAAACGTTGGGACCTTTCTTGCTGATACCAACTGATTTTCCAGCCTCTTCTCTGACAGCTCAAGGCTCATGTATTGTCCTTTTTGTTACCCATGGTTAAACTCACCAAACAGCAAAGTATTGAAACATTCCAGAATGGTCTATTGACAGATTTTTTTTGTTTTCTGCCTTATCCCTTCCTTTCCTCATCCACCAGGGATTGTCAGAAGTTCTGCGCTGAAGGCAGACTCAGCTGAGCAGGAAGATCTGTCAAAATGCTCCTCCAGGAGAATTTGTTCTCCCAGACTTCATAGCTTCTCCTTCACCACCACCCCACATCCCTTGACCACCTGACGAGGGTGGGACCCTGAAATCCTCACCTGTGGTCCAGCAATATGGGAAATCCTTTCTGACCTGCCTTCCCTTTGCTCCCTGACCATCTCTCCCAGATGGATTCTGTATTATTACCAAATTCAATATTTCTGTTTCCTTTTGTAGCACATGCTGAGCTCTGTAACCCAGATATAAGTACTGTGCACGCTTGTGGGTGTGTTCATGGATGGATGGATGGATGGATGGATGGAGGTCCTGCTCAATTAAATTATATTGATGCAGCTCCTGATGAATGAAATCAATTCATCTTACCACTTTGGACAGGGTTAAAAGGCCATTATGGCAAGTAGTTGTGTAAGAGAACCAACGTTACACCCACCACTGCTCCTGTGGGTATTCACAAGTGCTGGGGAACACCTATTTTCCAAGGGAGGTAACCTGAATGGGAATAAAGAGCAGGAAGGGTGTCACCCAAGGATCTTCATCATTTTTCTACTCTAGGGCAGTTCTTCCCCTTGACTAGCATTGCTCCCAAAGTGGAGGGTGCACTCAGGGAAGGGATGGCACCACTCTGCAAAATTTGTGAGGAAGGCCCCCCTTCCCTGTCCTTGCACACACCAAGAGTTTTTTATGTCCTGTTGAGGAAACACAGCAATGTTTGGAGAAGCCAAACAGGGAGGCAAAGAGGAACCAGGGCTCTTTTAAAACACTTTGGCTACCAAAAAAAAAAAATGTCCTACGCTGCTTTTTTTCTGGGCTCGGCGGGGAGGGAGCAGCAGCCAATTGCGTTATAGCACTGCTGATTACTTATGATTCCCTTCCTGTGAGGACAGGCCCTGATGTGTTGTTTTTTGATAACACTGGCTCCTTTAGAGCAATAACCCTGGTACAGTTTCCTGCCTAATCGGAGAGCAATTACTGTACCTCAAAAGGGAAAACGTTGAGAAGGGCCCGGGCTGAGCTCGGGAGTGATAACAGGAACCTTCTCTTGCTAAGCCGTCGTTAGACTTGAGCTCATTCGAGCGTCTCCCATGGCAATATGTGACAAAAATCAAAGGGAAAGGAGAGGCTGAGGGCTGTTCTTGTGTTCCACTAGGATCAGATCCCTTGGTGCTTGAGGGTTGGGAAGTGTTGATGCCCATCAGTTGTGAGAGGACATGGAATCTTTTCCCTCTAGGCCCTTACTCTGAATTTTCTGCAGTTTAGGAGTGAACAGTTTTGCTGTTACTGATTTCTGACCTGTGTTAATTGACCTGGTGGCCTTGGCCTGGTGGTCACTGGTGGCAGGTGACCGTGTCCAGAAGGAGAAGGCTGCACTGCCACGGTTTGCAGAGGTGTGCTTGGTTTTAGCAAATTAATTTGCCAAACCTCTATGGGAACAAAAATCGAAGTTTTAAGGGGTTGACAGACTATTCCAGCAGAGTGGTGTAGCCAAAAACAATGGTTTTGAAAAGGGACTGGCAAGTGAAATATTTTGGGGGGAAAAAATAGCTTCTGCTTGGACTGCTGCTGTATTTCTGCTGCTCCAATGCTTTCTTTAGGACTCATGGCCTCGGGCATTTCCACCTAAGGCCAAGGCTGTGCTTTGGACCTCCTCTGTGGAGAAGTCCCTGGCTACAAAGGGTGTGTGCCTGTGGCAGAGAAGTGCTATCGCCCTGGAGTCGAGCAGGGAGAGGAAATGACTCAGTCATCAAAAGGCCCTCCTTCCTCAGGGAACTGTCCTTAATCAGTATTATCCCGTTACAATAATACCATTTCAGAAGGACTGGGAACCAGAGCACTTGCGTAGCCATGTAAACTGCTTCCTGTATTTGCCAAACAAAACAACATTCAGCAATTAATAGAATTTAGCTGTTAGTGCTGCCATGATAAAACAACAACCCTGGCTGTTCATCCTGCAAAACGTTTGGTGCAATCCCTCCCACAGGAAAAGTCCTTTTCTTTTGGCTCTGTGTTACCTGCTGCTCCAGGAGAGAATAAATAAGAATAAACAAGATTTGTGGCATTTCTCTTGGCTGAAAGTGTCATAGCTATGGAAATTGTCCTCATTACCCTTGCAAGAGCTACTGCAAAGCTTCCTCCTGGGATGCCCTGATTAGTCATTGCTTTAGTATTAAGCTGGGATACTTTGTGCTGCTTGCCAGGGATCCTGTGCAATCTCTACCTTTTGGTGCTTGATAATAGGCAGCTCCCAAAATTGGCAGCGGAGGCACAGGAATGAAGCGGTGGCTCCTTGGGAGCTCGGGGACAGGAGCGTTGCAGGGCCGTAATTAACTCTGATTAGACACAGCCACAGCTGGGCAGCAGCTCGGCAACAAATGGCCCCTTTTGTTCTCCTTGGGTTTGACAGGAGAGCAGCTCATGGCGACAAGGAAGGGCCACTGTGACCTGCTCTGCCCTGGCCAGCATCATGGGGCCTCGAGGCCAACCTCCACTGCATCCCAGAAGGGTCCAGCCGGGAAGGGACCTTAGAGATCACCCTGGGCCAGGGCAGGGACCCCTCCCACTATTGTGCTCCTTCCAACCTGGCCTTGCACACTTCCAGGGATGGGGCATCCACAGCTTCCCTGGGCAACCTGTGCCAGGGCCTCAGCACCCGCACAGGGAAGGATTTCTTCCCAACATCCAATTTGAATTCACCCTCTCTCGTTTTAAAACCACTCCCCCTTCTCCCATCACTCCGTACCCTTGGTCAAAGTCCCTCTCTGAAAAACACAAATGAAAAGCATCCTTGCATGAATTAATTTGGATGTGGGAATTTTCAAATATGTAAAGGGATCACCAGTGATATGTGAAAAACCTACTGAGTGAAACTTGAAAGCTGCCTTTTTCTTTCTTTTTCTGACAACACAAAAAAAAAAAAAATTAATATATCACTCAGCGAGAGATTTGACAAGAAAGAATAATTCAGGATGCTCAGTTACCCAGGATGACTTCACCAGTGTGGGCTTTACTCCTGAGAATGAATTAGCTGATAACCAAACAGACTCGGCATGGGCATTTCCACATGCTTTGCTTCTAAGCCTTTGCAAATGCACAAGGATTAGAATAAGGATAGGGCAAAGGAAGAGAATGTGGCTCTTTGCACTTCTTGGAAATGGGGGCTACACACTTTTAACATCTGCCTCCACCAGTTTCTGGTTATTGGGAATGATAAAGATTGAATGCTGGGTCCTCTCATCACAAGGACTGGTCAGAAAAAGCTTTCCTTGAAGTATTCTGTATACAAGACGTGTGCTGAGCCAAAAAAACCCCCAAAAACTACTCCATGTCTGAATTCAAACTGCAGAGCAAAAAGAGAGACAGAGATGGTACCAACATACCCCATGTGAGACATGACTAATCACAAGAAGTGACAAAAATAAATCATTTTCATAGAACTGCCAGTGAGGGGCCAGAGCTCCTGCTGAGCCACCACCCTTTACCTGACTTTGAGTCAGAACTCGACAGAAACAGAGGTTAAAATTCCTCTCTGCCTTGGATAAGGTGGCTTGGGAATGCAGCAATGGATTTTTGGGAGCATTTGGGACTCTGCCTAAATCACTGAAATCAAAGGGTTCTTTCCACTGGCTTTCTGTTAGAAAATAAAACTGATTTGGGGAGAAGGGGTTGTCCTTGAAGGACTCAGGAGATATTAATTCAGCTCTTGGCTGTGCCAGAGGTTCCCAGGGTGTTCTTGGGAAGAGTGCCTTGTGTGCCTCTGGAAGTTTTCCACTTGCACAGTGGAATGGTGCTGCCTCCTTCCCAGCACCTTCTGCCCGCCTTGTCCTTGGGAAGTGTTTGTGTAGGATCCATCCCAGACCTGGGTTTGCACAGCATCCATCACACTGCAGTCCCTGCTGAGGAGGGGATCACAAAGGACACTGCAATGAGTGATTTGGTGGGAAGAACATCAAATAGGAAATATCATTTATAAAATGAGCGGTTCAACCAGACCAAAAAAAATAGAATTATTTGTGCTGAACTAAGACTTAATTTTAAATCCTTGAGTCATTCTGGGCTCACTTGCTGGAGATAAAAAATAATAGACAAATCAAACTGAAAGAGGAGAGATTTTGGTAAGAAGTTAGGAAGGAATTTTTCCCTGTGAGGTGGGAAGGGCCTGGCACAGGTTGCCCAGAGAAGCTGTGGCTGCCCCTTCCCTGGAAGTGTCCAGGGCCAGGCTGGATGGGCTTGGAGCACCCTGGGATAGTGGGAGATGTCTCTGCCCATGACAGGAGGTGGGAATGGGATGAGCTTTAAGGTCCCTTCCAACCCAAAGCAGTTTGTGCCTTCGTTAGCCATAAACCTGTGCAGCACATCCCTCATTTCTAGGCTGAATTTCTATATTATCCAAAGAATCTAAATCCTCAACCTCCTTCACACAGCTTCTGAGTCAGTAATTAACAACAGCAGTGCCAGCAAGCCTGGAGGGAGGCTGTTCCTAACAAGCAGCAAGCACATTTTAAGTGAACAGTGAAATTTTGGGAGAGCTGTTTGTTCAGATTCGCCTTCTTCATTAGAGTATCAGAAATAACATCCTTATTTCTGCATCTCTCACCATTCTCCCCTACTCAGTTTCACCAGCCTAACTGGGATAGGAGCCCTTTTTCCCCTCTGAATTTCCTCTCCATGCATCCCATAGATACATTATGGTCCATAATAAATCCTGAGCAACAGGGATCCAAGTGTGCTTAATGTCTGCAATCACCCAAGGCAGATTTGCTTTGTTTATTGTGGCAACTGATCAGGAAAATCTTCTTTCAAGATTATAACATTACCTCAGAAAGAGCTGAGGTACAATAAATCAAAAAAACCTTGGCAATACAAAGGGGAAAAAAATAGTTGGCATGCTTGGGTAAAAGATACAAGCCCAGGTGGGTAACTACTGCACTGAGCATGATACAAAGCCAGGCTTTCCTGGGAGCAAAATGATGTTTGGCAGGATAGCAACAGAGGAAAAAAATAACATTTTTCCAGCTTTATTGGCAAAGATTACAAAGGGTCAGATCCATCATGCCTTTGTTAGACCAAGTCCACGGAGACTTTCCTTGACACAACCAGATCTATCAAAAGAGGAAGAAAACACAGTTAGCAGCCAGCACTAAGGGATTCTTGTCAGGTTCCCCCAAATTACTTGGAAAATATCTTTCCTTCAATTCTAGACATGTCCCTGGGTATTAAACATCTGCTCAATTGTAGAAATACTTGAAAGATTAGTGGGAGATAAAACTGAGAATAAAATAAAAGGTTTTCCAAGGCAGGCTGATAACGTGTACACTCATCCAGTAAAACAGATCTCCTCCGCGGGGTCTGTGACACAGCAGGGAAGGGACTCAAGTGAAATTTGTCACCTGGACCACGATCCAACTCCTCCCTTGCTCCCTGAATTTCTTCATACATCTATAATCATCCATGATTTTATGATATACCAGCACAACAGTCTGCAGAGGCTTCAGCTCTCAGGTGTTCACCTATCATACCAGCCACGCCACAAAAAAACAGCTGCTGGCCTAAAGCCTCTGCAGATGAAAACCTAGTCCTAAAAAACTCCCAAAAAAGTGCAAAAAATTTGGGTGGAACTCAATAGGACTGTGCAAAATCTCTTGGATGTTTATGTCCCCGAGTGGTTCCAGGTCAGAAGCACACTGATAAGCAGAACATCAGTTCCTATATTCAAAACTGAGAATTTCAGAGAATTGAGACTATTCAGAGCATTTCCATGGTGGGATGGTAAAATATATGGTAAAATACACGTTGTGGATTAGCCCAGAGGGACTGGGCCATGCGAAGATGAGATGGCTACTTGCCCACCAGCCATCCAAACTGGCCCCCCTGAAGGCTGTGGGTACCTGGGAGGGTGGGGGCTCCCAGAGGATGGAGGGGTGCTGCTCCCACTGGATCCCAGCTGGGGAAAAGCTGGGAGGAAATCAGCTCTGTGTATAGTATTCCCTCGAG
Source organism: Agelaius tricolor (assembly GCF_023055355.1). NCBI lineage: Eukaryota > Metazoa > Chordata > Aves > Passeriformes > Icteridae > Agelaius > Agelaius tricolor. The sequence goes on along the minus strand of NW_027269265.1, from coordinate 54,886,655 downwards.
GACCTTCCTCAGAGGGTAAAAAGCTTTTGAAGAGGGATGGTGGGAGGATGAAAAGATACTTCTGGCACACCCCTGAGTGCTGAGGGAAACTGCTGGAAGGGAACCCACTCTCCTGCAGATGTGGCGACAGAAATCCCTAGAAATTGATAAAAATGAGAACAAGTGATTTCAGCTTTTATTATAAGAAAAAGAAAGGCCTAAAGCAAGGGGGCCCACGGGCAAGCAAGAGCATTCCCGTCGAGTATGCTGCAACACCGGCGCTGGGTCTGCTTCAGCAGCAATGTCCCTGATGTCCCAGATGGAACAGTACGGATTCAGTGGGTCAGAAGCCCCATTTTGATCCTGTTTTTTGTTCCTTTGAATTGGTTTCTTTTTGGATCCTTCATTTGCATGAAGGTTTAAGGTGCTTGATTGGCCCATTGCAGTTCTGTCCAGGCTGGCTCGTTTTGCTTGGGGGGGTGATGCACTTTACTTAGGTGTATTATGGTAGGTTGAGTACCATATTTCTTATAACTACTTTTTTACAATATAACAACCAAACTAACAGTGTTGGGGTCCCTAGCTTGTCAGAGTGACCCCAAGAAATGTTAAAAAGTCTTTTTTCCCAGCCCAGCACTGGAGGCCAAGAAGAAGAAGGAGAAAGGCTGGACATGCCCAGATCCCTCCATCTTTCTAGAATCCCCATTCTAGAAACCCCAAAATCTACTTTTTCACCCTGTGATAACTTCACTATTATTCTACTTAATTTGTGATGGCTTGCAGACCTTCATCTAAGGTTGGTAACTTGCTCCATGGGTCATAATCCAAACGAGAGGCATTTTGGGCTCTGTGCCAGGCTCTCTGAGCTCCTGACAGGGGTCTCGGCTGCTCAGGACAGCCAGAGGGATGTCCTGGGTCCTGACATAACAATACATGCTTAACGATCTATCAACTACTTTCGAACAGTTTCTAACCTATTTTTAACAGAAATGAGCAATTCTGCTGGCCCAGACCCGCGGGCCCCAGCCGAGGCCATCCGCGCAGGATCGGCCTCTCCCCGCGGCCCTGAGGGAGCTGATAAAGGCACTCAAGGCTGGAAAGGCAGGCAGGGCACGGCCACGCTGCCGGGCTGCTCTGCAGGGCGGTGATAATGGGGGCTCGGCCGGCGCTCCTGGCCCAAGCCCGAGCGGAGGAAGGGGAAAGGCGGTGCGGTCAGGCCGAGCCCACCGGCTCCGGGCCGCGCTTATCGGCGCGCCCAGAGGCACAGGCCCCCTCACAGGGGCGTGTAAAACACCCTGCGGAGCGATAGCAACGGCACCGACCGAGAAACAGCCCCCGAAAACAACTACAACCAAAATTTTCAGCGCTGTTTGTTTTATTTCCTGCTCCTTTTTTTAAAAATTTTTCTTTAAAACCTGAAGGTACCTCTGAGGGTATGGTACCCTCTGAGAGTAATCGTGTTTTTTCGTACACTCTCCTATCACACATCACGTTATGTGTCACATCTATATTTCACACTGACAGGAGAAAAGGGAAGTGTACAAAATGTCCTGAGCTCTGGGAAACCCAAATCCTTGCTCAGCAAGTGCTGATCACATCCACCTCAGCGCTGTGGGAGCTGCAGGGGCTCAGAGCTCACCCAAGGCGCACACACAGATATAATAAATGAGAGGAGTTCTAAAAATGAAAATATGGGTGGGGGAAGACAAGGGGAAAATTAAAATGGAAGAATGTGAAGGGAGACAGTGGAGAGAAAAGCCAAGGAATGCAATGCTATATTTAATTAAAGTCCAAAGTGTAGCTGGAACACAAAGAAGCCACATGGTTTGCTGTCACAGGAGTAATGGAGTGCATCTGCTTTCGTCATCAACCCTGCTTATAGGAACAATAAACAGAAGGACTTCAAAACTCAGGGTTTAAATACCTAATATAGCTATCAATTAAAAATTAGTGTTCATTTTTTTGCCCATATAAGGCACGTGACAATGCCAGTGGGTGGGTTTAGACTGGATATCAGGCAGAAATTCTTCCCTATGAGGGTGGTGTGATCCTGGCACAGGTTACCCAGAGAAGCTGTGGATCCCTGGAAGTGTTCAAGGCCAGCCTGGATGGGACATGGGAGCAACCTGGGATAGTGGGAGGTGTCCCTGTCCATGGCAGGGGTGGAATAAGAAGGTTTTAAAGGTCCCTTCCAACCCAAACCCTTCTGTGACTCTGGGATCCTGTGACCCCGTGGTTGCACGTGAAACAAGGAGGATCAGACCCAGCACATCTTTGTGCATGAAAGACTCCACAACACTGCAAGAACAGACCCATCAGTTTGTGAGGCAGTGCTGAACCCAGGTTTAGCCAGGATCATAGGGACACCAGAGCAGTGAATCAGTTAAAAATGAGAAAGGCTGTGGAACAGGTACAAAAATAACACCACTACAAACACTTATGGGAGTGAGAGACTCGCAGGTGCCTGGCTGAAGGCAATCCTTGCCTCAATCCTGGCAAAAGGTGGCTCTGCTGATCAAAATAATTATGGAGGTGAACGTATATTGTCAGTGCAGAGGGAAAAAGCTCCACAAAAATCATAGCCAACAGATCAGAGCCAGCTTTAGAGGGAGTAGTGAGAGCAAAGCAGTGTGGCTTCAGATCAGGATGAAGTTGCATCAATCAAATATGCAGATTTTTACAGTTTATGGGGGGGAAAAATAAGGAAGAATGGAGTTTAAAAGTGCTTGTTATTTTCCTTGATGCTATAAAGACATTTTATTTGGAGGGAGCCATTAGAGAACAGAGCAAAAACGATACAGCAATTCAGACAAGCACATTGGGAGGACAAATGCTGGGGACTCCTGCAGTGCTGCAGGAATTGGGGAAAATTAAGCAACTGGTTCAATCCAAGGCTGATATGAAACAAAGAACTAGGAATGTTCCAGCACTTCCATCGTGCACTTCCAATGGACATTAGGGTGGTAAATGAGTGGGAGCATGTGACAGTGGAAGATCTAAACTTCACATTATGCAAATGGCATTGCAGAATTACCAGAGAAATGAGGTAACATTGGTTCTCTTTGCTAACTGGCAAAATTGCTGCAGTCATCTTGAGGTTTAAAATCTGTTGGGAAGACAGAGAAAGCGTTTCTGCTTTGGAAAGAACAGGGATTTTTGTGTAAATATGCCTGGGGAGTTTAATTGGTGCTAAGGAGAAGGAGGAAAGAAGTACAAAGATTTGCTTAGCCAAGAGCTTAAAACATGAAAGCATCAATGTGCTGAAAGGGAACACTAACACTCTATAGGCTCTCACTAAGCACAGGCTGTACACATCAATTTTATCTTTAAGGGACCTGGCTGAGGGAACAGCAAAGACATTCCTGCACCCACACAGGGCTGAATGGATCCCCCAGCCCCATGGCTGGACCTTCCTGCCGGGAGTAGGACTGCCAGGAATTTGTCAAAGCTCTAGACAAGGGTGTTATACAACTCCTGTGCCTGCAGAAAAAAAAAAAAAGAGCCAGGAAAGAAGACATATTAAAGTCTCTGCCTTGGCCAAGTTCCAACTCAATTAATTACAATCCTCCTTTTAACATTCCCCCTGAAGTTTCAGCAGGATAATACATCCTTCCATGCGCGCCCTGTGAGGCTGGAGGAGGCAGAGCTCACCACAGAGGCAATGATGGATACCGCGGGTGCTGCACGCAGCCCGGGTGTCAGCTCCGGACTGGGGAGGCCCTGGCACCCTGGAAAATGGGAAGTGTGAAGGTGATGAAACCATAGAAAGCCAGCAGCAGTCAGTTTGCTGTAAAACTTCCCGCTGGACGATTTATTTTTTTGGTGGATGTTCTCATGAAACCTCGCTTCTGCCTTCTAGTGGGGAAAAGACAGGAGAGCAGGGCAGGAATGAGAACTCCTGAAGGGAAAATTAGCTTGGGGCTCCTCAACATCATTATCAACAAGACTCCAGCAGAAATCCTGTGGTTTTTCACTTGTAACAATGACTGTTGTGCTCACTTCTCACCCTGACTCCACAGATTATAAAGGTACAAACCCCTCTGGAAACTGCGCTCCAAAGAGGAAGGACAAAGTACAGCAGTCATGGCACTGAAGGGCTGCATGGATTTTTTAATTCTCTCTGGAGGTCCCAGTAGGAATCTTAGGATTATGGAATGGTTTGGCTTGAAGGGATCTTAAAGAAAATCTTGTTCCAGCCTCCTGCCCTGGGCAGGGACACCTCCCACTATTCCAGCCTCCAAGCCCTGTCCAGCCTGCTGGCCTTGGACACTTCCAGGGATGGGGCAGCCACAGCCTCTCTGGGCACCCTGCTCCAGTTTTAGCCAAAACTCTTCATAGAATGATGAATTTTACAAATAATTAAAAATTTTATCCACACTGAGTTAATAAAATGGCACTGCTTACTCATCCTTCTCCCAAGAAAACTGAAACAAAAATTTCACCTTTCTCTAACACTTCCAAGATTATTTTTTCCTAACAGCCATCTCTGATGTGCTGTTGGCACATCCACTAGGGATGGATACACCCGGTGGGAATGATAATGGAAAAACGCCAAATAATCGAGGATTGCCTCCTTTCCTTCATCACACTCTTCATCACCAGCAGAAGCCAGAACCGAAACCTCTCCCTGTGTCTCCTTCAAACCACCGTGACTGTCCCGTGGTGTCCCCGCAGAAAAATCCTGGGGCTGAAGGGATGAGCTGAAAATGGAGCTTTAAAGCAGTTCTTGAACGCTCTCTAGTGGTTAAAGAGCAACTCCTGCTAATGGCACCTTCCATCACCTTCTCAATTTTAATCAATAAATCACTCGCTGTGACTCATGCCTCTCAGAGATAAAAAGATTTTTAAATTAAGGTTCTAATTATTGTTGTAATTATAATAAGATTTTATTACAATTTATTCTTAGGCACTGGAGCGATTTTTCACTATGCAAAGTGTAGAGAGAGAGTTTAACATCACTCCTGTGCATCAAAATAACATTTACCTTTTTAAAAAACCAACAGTTTTCATCCAAACTCTCATTGCCCACTGGAAATTCATCCTATCCATAACTGTGAATATTTCCCTGCCTATTTTCTCACCTATTTCAGGATTCCTGATTTCCAGAGTGGCCACTCAAGGTCTTCACAGAAGCTCTGAATGTATGTCACAGAAAAATGCTAATTTCTCATTTCACAGCAGAAAACAAAGTTGAGAAAGAACTGGGTGACCCAGTTATGGAAATCTGGCAGCTCCCAGACCAAAGGACAGATTAAAGCAAGGAATATGCCACAGACAGCGATGACAAAATCCTGGTGTTGGGTTGGAATAATTAATAGATCACAGGCCTGTGTCCACAGGAATATTTGCATGGAGCATTATTTGCATACCTTTTCACAGTTTAATTGTAACCTGTCCAGCAAAAACAAACACCCTGCTTCACAGACACATGTTATTTGAATGTTTGCCTTTATTTTTGTCTGCTATCTGCTTATTTGAAGACTGTGCCTTCTTGTTTGCCTGCCTTCCTCCCCATGGCTGCTTCCTTCATCATCATGCTGCTTTCCACGAAGATTGGGAAATCACTCCAGTAACAATCCTTCACCAAACATCCTGGGTCTGGAAGGATTGTATCCCCAATATTTATTCCAAATCCCACATTTTCCACCAAGCCCTCTTGTCCTTAAACAGATGTGGGGAATAAAACAAAGCTTAGTGGTGTCTCTGTGAGCAGCTCCCAAACTTCATGTTTGCCAGGAAAACTTTCTGTTAGCCAGAAAATTGCACTCCCTGCTAATTTTTCATGACATTTTGCAGCCTGACAACAATTTCTCGCTTATTAAGTCATTAAAATATGGTGCCATTAATTTTACTTTCCAATTAGATAATTGTTCTGCCATTGCAATTGTCAGAGTGCAACATGTTATTACTGCAATGTTTTAGTTACCAATGCCAGTGAATCAAAATTACACACTGTTTTGGGGGTTTTTTTAACCTTAAACCTTTCATTGCTCCTCAGCAAGGTGTGCTTCAGCTTCCCCAGGGACAGCTGATCCCAAATTTCTCATTTCCCCTGCTGCAGCCACCTGTGTGTGTTTGCAGATACCTGGTGAATAATCCTAGAGTTCCTGAAACACATTTATGATCCATTCATCACTGGGGTGCTGGGGAATAGAATTGCCCAGTGGACTTGAAGAGTTTGGACTTCAAGTAAAAAAATGTTGAAGCACAGGCAAAAATGAGGAATAAATGTGAATTGATGTAGGTGATCTCCTCAGCTGCTTTTACATTATTTTTTATGGCTTGGGGGATTGTGCTCTGTTTGGCCGTTTTTTGGTCCATTTGAGGCTTTTTTCACACAGAAGCATTTTCAATTCTTTGGTGGAAGTTTTAGTGGAAGAATTCTTTAGTTCAGCTTCCCTGGGATGGATATGGCCTAGAGGAACACACAAATTTATTTCTCCAAGAGTGCTGAGCACACAGGAAGGAAGAGGGCAGCAGTGCCAGTGGGCACTCCTGGAGCCAGCACACATGGAAAGGCAGCTGTCACACCAACAGATTTGGACATACTTGTTTAAAGCAATCATTAATTGTTCTTTAATTTTGGGTCTGGGATCAGTCTTCCTCAAAATAGCCCAGCTGAGCCTCCAGTACTGACTGGAGTGTGAGAATTGCCAGCCCTTCCTTGCTCTCCTCTGGGCTGGAGGTCTTTTATCCTGCAGGGGTAAAGGCTTTCTGCATTCCTCATGCCAGTATTTATTGTGAGATGCAATTCTGTTCACTGTGGGGAAGTGACATCTCTGTTAGCACTTTATCTGCTAAACAGGCTGATGGCTCTGCCATCTCACAGATAGGCAGAAAAACCCTCACATACAGCCAATACATTATCAACCTTAAAATACACCTGACTTACAGGAGAAATCCTCAGAACTTCCAAAAAGACAGGAGACTTGGGCTTAAATATGATGGGAAGAAAATAGTAAAACATCCTGTGATTCTCTTCTCTCTTGCTCCATGGTTACCGTACCAAGATTGCTCAGTGGAACTGGAAGGTACAACCTGTACCTGCCCCATCTTAAGGGTTATTTACTTCCAGCTCTTTCAGCCATGCTCACTAAGAACACTTTTATCCTCCACACCAAGGATATTTTCCAGAAGAGGTTTTAAGTATTTCCTGTCCCTTTCTGACCTGGCAAAGAGATATTGGGTTAAGAAATGTAAATTATATAATACAGTCTGAGCTAAGCAGGTCAGTACAAACAAGCACAGAACGCAGACTGCAGAGTGGCATCCCCTCACCTCAGCTGTTTCTGGAGGAAACTTTGCTATTTTAAAGCTCTTAAGAGTTTTTCAACTGAGAAATAAAATTAGAGCAACAAATTGATGTGGCCACCTTCAAATTAAGCTGTGTACTTGGGTCTTCCTAAATTAAAGGCAGAGCATGTCTAACTTTTTTATTTAATTACTTTATCACATCCCAAGTGATAAAAAGTGAAAAAAAGGAGGTATCACATCCCAAGTGAAAAAAAGGAGGTAACAGGCAACATGAATTTGCCACAACCAAACTGTACCAGGCTATTTCGTTTCCTTCCACAGATGGACAGAGGAGAAGCAGAGAAAAATCAGAGGAAGATCTCCTGACTTGAATAAGGTTTTCTGCTGCTCTCTCCCACAACTCAGAAGCAGCCTAAGAAATCAAGGCCCAAATGAAAACCACAGTAAAGTGAGTGCAAAGCCAGCCTATGTAAAGAACAATTTCCAGTCATTCCCTCTCAAAAGGAAAGGAGGATCAAGAATCAAGAGAAGAATTTGTCCTATATCAGCATTATGGATTCCCTGAAATAGCCAGTCATCCTTCACCTTCAGCTACTTCCAGTTTCACTCCTCCTTTACCTTTCTTATGGATGCGATGTGCAGGAAAATCCTGAGGTGCACCTTGGAGAATGCAAGGTTTGATTGGCAATTTTCAGGTGTTGTGAACTTGAATAAATTATGAATATCATTAGCAAGACCCATTGTTTTTTCTAATGACTGTGGCTGACCAAATCAGCTGAAGGGATGAAGGGCTCAGGCACAAATGTCCTGTGGGGGCCAGATAAGAGGGCAGGCATTGGATCTGCTCATTTGTCAAGAACTACTTGAACTCCTCAATTCATAGAAAGAGCCATAGAAATAAAGATAAAATTATTCTATCCATAGAAATAAAGGTAAAAAGTTGGTATTAGGCACATCATGAGCCCCATCTTACACATTCCATCTAAAGTAAAACCTGTCCCTTGACAGCACCTTTCCCTTTCAATTATTGACTTTCATGATACATCTCAGCATTGGGTTGAATATCCTTTCAGAAAGACCCATTTTTTTACTCCACAGTTACACAGCACATCTCTTTGAGGAAAAAAAAAGTAATATTTTCTGAGGTGATTAAAAGTTTGGGATGACAACCTCTGTAGACATTCTCCAGAATTAAAGATCTAAGACAGACTATGATCCGCCTAAATTTGATTTACAGCCTTGTGATACTCTCCTTTAAATGGCTGTGATACACTAAGGTGCCTAAAAAAAAAACAAACCCAAATTGAACAGAAGATTGTTATTTAAGAGGATGCTTTGGTTGGGGCTGCAGCATTTGCCACAATATTTTCCTTGGCAGTAAGGAAATAAAGACAGAATTAATTACTTGATCTAACTCACAAATACAAAAAGATGACTGAAAGAGTAAATGAGAGGGAGGACAGGCATAAACATCCTGGAGAGTGTGGTAAGCTGGGCCCATCCAAATTAGCTAAGTCAGGCAAATATAAAGCCCTAGGCAGTTTTGGGCTGCTTTTCAGAGCTCCTTCAGCATGCGTGACCAACCTCCTCCCTTCCTGTGCCAGGGCTTTGTCCATAAACTAAGGCTTGATCTGCTTTGCATGAAGTTCATGGAGCAAAGGAGTGTTCCAGCCAGGTTCTGCAGCTGGAGACTTGAATAAACAATTGCTTTGTGGAAGAGAAGAACTGAAACAAATACCTTTTCTAAGGATTTCCAATCCATGGCTATGTAGGGAAATCTATCATTTAGTAGCATTTAATCAATTTTTCACTGCATTGGATTGGAATTATGTTAGTTTTGACTAATCATACCATTAGATTTCATTTAACCTCCTTTGAACTCAAATACCTTCTGAATTTTTTACTGACTTTTCTCCTAAAACATCAATGTTTAACATTTCTGATAAAAACCTTGTATTTTAATCTTATTCAGACAAAAAACATACACTGAGCTTTCAATCCTTATTCAGAGTAGCTTATTTTGTCTGGGTCTCATTTTATTATGAAAGCTAGCCAGCCTGTAGGCTGAGATAGAATGGGAATTTCTCTCCTTTGAGCAAATTCCTGTGGAAAAAGGAAACCTAAATAAAAACAAAGCAATACCTTTCTAAAACAGCCTGATAAGCAGGAGGAGCCCCAGCTTTTGAAATGTGCAGAGTGGGCCCCCTCAAAACCTAACAACCACAATCCCTGTATAACAAATCCAGGAACTGGAAAGTGAGGTTGGTCCTTGCCATTTTCTGCCATCCAGAGGCGGAATGGTGTCCTCATCATATTGCAAGAGTTCTATTGTCATTACATTGCACAGCTAGAGTTTCCTACCTCCTTGATGTTTCTCATAGGCAGCTCCTCCAAGCAGTAGCTCTTCCTTCTTCTCACAGCAGCCAAGTGACTCCAGATCCCCTCAACCAACCAATCCATTCTTTTATAACACTCTTTTTACCAGCTACAGCTGTGGCCTGTTAAAATCAGGCCTGCTCCTAATCTTTAATAATTAACCCAGCTGCAACTCTTTTAGGGGGTAAGATTACTTTCTATACTTTATACTATATACTACTCTATACTATATATTACTTTCTATATATTTCTTTATTTCCTTATAGTCTGTCCCCCTACAATTCCCCCCTTTTTCTTTTAATTACAGAGTTACAGCATTTCTAGAAGTACACGTCCAAATAAATTAACATTATAACACATTCATATATTTCATTCAGAACTAATAGTTATACAAGTGTTCAGACAACATATTACAGTACAAATATATGTATTTTTAAGCGTCAGTTCAGTTTTGTAGCTTTTCTCAGTTTACAAAGTACTTATCTTCAAAATCTTTTACACTCATGTTTAACAAACATTAAGAGCTGCAATTGATATATTTTACCAATCAATAAACACATTGTACTAAATAGAACTACTCCTTTTCCAGTTTTTACAGTTGCTTTGGTAAATTCTCTCCTTCCTCTTTCAGTTTTGTTGCTTTTCCTCATACAGTTCTCTACCCAGATCACCATGGGATCATACTGCCTAATGTTTAAGTCTTCTTCCCTGAAACACCACAGGTTCACAGCAGTGGATACTTAATTCCTTTTTCCAAATCACTACAGGGTCACATAGTTTAGTATTTAAAACCTTTTTCCCAAATGCACAGGGTCATAAAGTCATTGAGTCTTTTTTCCCAAATCACATCAGGGTCACCATTTGTTCTCATCATATTGCAAGAGTTCTATTGTCATTATATTGCACAGGTTCCATATTGCTAGAGTTTCCTACCTCCTTGATGTTTCTCATAGGCAGCTTCTCCAAGCAGTAGCTCTTCCTTCTTCTCACAGTAGCCAACTGACTCCAGATCCCCTCAACCAACCAATCCACTCTTTTATAACAGTATTCTTTTTATTGGCTACAGCTGTGGCCTGTTAAAACCAGGCCTGCTCCTAATCTTTAATAATTAGCCCAGCTGCAACTCTTTAGGGCGTAAGATTACTTACCCCTTTATTTTCTTACATTCTCTCCCCCTGCAGGATGGACTCTGCTTTTCAGCTTAGGCTGTGGTTACCTCTAGAACCCGAGAGAACACTAGCAATGCTGAAATCCCATAACATTCCATGAGCTCAGGTAGGGAACTGCTTGATGAATAGGCCTGTGATAACATGCAGGAAGGAAATTTCATTTTAGTCTTATGGAACCTATTAAAAAAAACAAACCAAAACAAAAAAAAAACCTAAAAAACCCAAACAACCCAGCACAGAAAAAATTGAAGTTATTAATTGTGTTCATTTCATTATATAGTTCAGGATAATTCTGAATATGACTAGGGAGTAGATGTGGTGATTAAGGAGAGAGCCCTGAGTGGGCCAGAGTTCCTGGTCTGGGGAAGTTGGGAACAGATCAGCAGGGTGGGAAGGCTGGTGAGCTTTGGACAAGTGGGGAACCAGAAGATGGAAGGACACAGCGAAGGGATGCCAGGTTTGGGAAGGCAGGAGCACATCTCTGTTTGTGTGCTTTGATGACCTGCAGGAAGGGTCAGAGCCTGGCGGAGCTGCAGGGAGACACAGCTCATTTCTGGAGCTCACAACCTGGTGCTGGTTTTCTTAGTTTTTACAGAGACGGAGCAACTGAGAGACGTTTTAAAAGATTTTATTCTATTATCAGTCTTGATGAATAGCAAGACATGAGAGATGTAAAACTTAACACTATTCTATCAAAAGCTAACTTATTTCTTGGTTACAATATTTTATAAATGTTTTTCAGCTCATTAGTTTTTGTTACATGATGTCACTATTACTTCTAACACTAATCATCTATATTTTTTCTCCACGTGGTCTTGTTACAATGCATCTTTCACAGTTCTAATCCTCTAATATATCTAGTCTTTTTGTAAGGCTATATTTTGAAACTTGGTTTTAGTTTAATTTCTCTCTTAACAATGTCCTCTCTATTCTATGGCTTTCTAAAGTTAGCACACTTTATCTTAGTCTTTGTATACAGATGAACAAAACTGTCTGAGCTTTCTGTCAGGTTTTGAGAATTCTTTACAAATCCATTTCCCACAGTCCAGGACATTGCTTTTGCTTGGAAATAGTTTTTAGGGCATGAGGGGGGAAAAAAAAAAGGTGTAATTTTTCCTTTTTCTTTTCCACTTGGAGATAGGACAAGGGGGTGGAGGAGTAGTAGTACTTCCCTGTAGGATTTTCCCCAGAGGGAGTGGCAAGGCTTGGCTGGTGAAAAGTCCCCGAGCAAAGAGAGCAAAAAGGGAAGAAATCTGAGATGGGAAGGGTCAGGAATGTGACTTCCCTCATCTTGAGCAGTTCTGCGTTCTAAAGGCTCCCATTTGTGGAAGTGCTTCTGCTGGGGGGACTTTCTCTGCTCTCAGGCCTTTCCCTGGGGATTGAACAAGCATGACTCCAAACCCAGCAGCTCCAGAGCTGACCTTCGTTTTACAGAGCTCCCAAACACGAAATGCAGGGATACTTATCTCTGAGAAATGGAAATGCTCAGACCCACATGCTGATTACAAGCTTGTCACACTGGAAGCTGCCAGGATGGAGTTTACCCACAGCTCAGCAACACTTCCTCCAAGCAAAGGTCTCAGCTCTTACTGGGGATTCTGCAGGGTTTTCCTCTGCCAGGTGCTGCCAGGTGATCAATACTGTTGGCACAGAAGGATGAGGAATTTGTGGTTGCTGTTTCTACAGGAATGGTGAGAAAGGGGTCGATCAAGAACTCCTAGCAAGAGCTGCCTGAAATGATGAGCACGTTAAGCAGTAAGAAATATTCCAGGAGTTGAGATTGACTGGGTGATCTCATGCAGTAACTGCTCTCAAGAGCAGCATTTTAACTTCCTTTTAACTTCCTTTATTTATTTACTTTATTCCTTTTTAACTTCCTTTATTTCTGAAACCATCAACATTTGCTACCTCATGTTTCACTTCTCCATGAAGAATAAACACCTCGAAAGGTTGAGTACAAACTCTATCAGAGCTTGGCTGAAAAATCTGCCTAAGCTATGCCTAGAACTTATGGAGAATTGCAATGGCAATGTGAGGGAAAAGGAGAAATGAATAGGAATGGGTGAGACAATTCCATATTATTTTAAACCATTGTATTTTGTGGTCAAAAAGTCTCAAGTGCTTCACATGTTGACAGAAAAACTGCATTTTGCTTGGGGAGAAAACGTCATCTCAACCCCCAAGTATGGGGCTTTGAGAAGTAAATCCATAGAAATTAAATCTTTTCAATACAATGGAATTTAGAAAATACAGTGGTATTACAAAAGTCTTTTTGTTGAACAGTGAAAAGGACTTTCAACAATTGAAGATTTCATTTTATACATCATTTATTCAACTGAAATAATTAGGCTGGGTGATTTATTACATGTCCCATAACCTGTTATGCAAAACTAAGTGATTTGTAAAGCAAATATCTAATACAAAATGACAAAGCATTGAGCTGCTCCAGAAAATGCAGAGATACATGGAAAGCAGAAGCATAAGGAGCAATATTTACAGATGGAATAGAGAGGGACAATCTTCCCATTGAGTTACCAGTTTCTTTCTGGATTATCAGCTTGAATTAACTCCTTGGGAGCAAGAACCAGGATGGAAACAAGGGCAAGGACTTGGTGAGGAAGGGCTGTGAGACATCTCCCTTCTGGTGATGGGAACCATCAGGTTGTTGAAGGAACTGGGCTTTTTCCTTCTTTCCAATGTCATTGATTGTGTGGATCCACAAATAAAGAGAGCAAAGAAAAAAACCCAACAATTTAAAAAAACAATGGTACAAATACAGTCTTTAATTGTTTATTTTAACAAAATTTCCAATGTCCATGTGCAAATACTGTGAACTGGGTTTTCAGGTATTTCTATTCCCAAAGTTTTGCACCCATTAATTCCAAGACAAGTCAATAAATACCAAATCCTTTCCCATTTAGCTCCCAGGCTTCTGAAGGCAGTGGCATTTCATTTTCCAGCTGTGCCCCACTAAGCAGCTGGAGCATTCATCCCAAAATTCCCTTTGCCTCACAGAAACCCCCATGTTGTATTTTATTTATTAACACTGAAATAATTAATATTGAAAGAATAAATTGCTAGCATAGAAGTAAAGGTTTACTGAGTGGTGGCAGCTTTTGGTGACTGGAACGTGTAGGACTAACATCACACACGTTACGTGGTGATCGTAGGGACATACAGGGATATATCTGGAGACGCAAATCCCAGCCTGACAGACAGACGAAGCAACTGTTCCCGGCCACTGAGCTGCGGTTATTAGGGCTCAGTTACAGCCGTGATGGGCTCCCCCGGTGTGGGGACCCGCCGCAGGGCACAGAAAGGCGCTTTGGAGGCGTTAGTGCCGGGAGCGGGCGACGGGCGGCCCGGAAGCCCCTCAGGGACACCCAGGATCCCCTGAGGGCCGCCCCACCATTGTGTCTGCCGCGGGGCCGCCCGCCGCGCGCCTGAAGGACCCGCCGCGCCGCGCCTCCCCCGCGCGGGCAGCGCGGCAGCTGCCGCCGCGGGCTCAGGCGTTCTCCGCGGGAACCCGCGAGCCGGCCAGGACCCCGCGCGCTCCCGCGCCGCCTCGCCTCTACGCGCCGGCGTGCGCGCCGCCGCTGCCTCTCTCTCCCTGCCTCCCTCTCTTCTCTCTCTCTCTCTCCCGTGGTAGCAGGAGCAGCGCGGGCGGCGGGGCTGGAGCGTGGCTGAGGCGGCCATTCCTACCGAGCGAGAGAGAGCGCAGCGTGTCCCCCCCGGGCTCAGTCGCGCACAGGGTGAGGAGGGCGGCGAGGCCCCTCCGGACACCCCGAGCGGGGCGGGGGGGGAAGGGCAGCGTGAGGGGAAAATGACCGTTGGGCGCGAGGCGGCCGCCCCGCGCCGTCACGTGACCACCGCCGCCCCGCGCGCGCCGAGGGAGGGAGGGGCGGCTTTTTGGGGGGGGAGGGGGGGGCCTCAGGGGCGCGCGCGCCGGGGCAGGTGCGGCTCGTGTGCGCGCGGTCGCGTGCGCGCTCCCGCGCGTCCCCGCCGTCCGCGCTCCCCCCCGTGACGCGCCCGGCGCTCTCTCCGCTCTCTTGTCTCTCTCTCTCCCGCCCGCCCTCCCTCCTTCACAGAGATGCCCTCGGCTACCAACAGCACCATGGCGAGCAGCACCACCGGCAGCACCACCGGCAAAGCGGGACCGGGCAGCGAGGCTGCCCCGGCGGCGGCGGCCCCGCAGGCGGCGGCGGGTGTGAACATCACCACGGTGCAGACCGAGGCCATGAAGCAGATCCTGGGGGTTATCGACAAGAAGCTGCGCAACCTGGAGAAGAAGAAGGTGATCCTCACGTCCCCTCAGATCCCCCAGTCCAGCCCTTGTGCCCACCCGCCTTGTCCCTCGCCTTCGGCCGCCCCTGCCCCCGAGCCGGTCTGGCCTGTTTCCCTTCCGTTCCCTTGTGCCGGGCCCTCCGCCGAGCCCTCCCGGATTGTTCCCGGCGTGGCCCCCAGAGGCCGCCTCCTGGAAGGTTCCAGAAGGGCGAGCGCCGCTCCCCCGGCCTGTCCCCTTCCCCTCCCGGGGTTCCCCTGCCTCGTCCCCGGCCGCCCTCCCGTCGCCCCGGGACCCGGCCCAGTTTCCCCCCAGCTCGCGGAGCAGAGCGCGGAGGGGTTGCGGCTGCCGACCCCCCCTTCGTCCCCGCTGCCCGGAGCCCCCTCGGCGGCGCCGCTCCCTTCCCCTTCCCTCTCCTTCCGCCTTTTGTTCCCCGCGGCGGGGCCTTTCCCAGCCGCGCCATCCCGGGAAGCGGCTCCCCACATCCCCGCTCCGTGCGGCGGCCGGAGCGCGCCCGGTGCCCGCGGGGCGGGCGGGCAGAGGCTGCGGTGCCCCCGGAGCCGGGCACATGGACGCGGAGCTGTAACATGGCGGCGGCCCGGCCTCCCCGGCGGAGCTCATTGTGCCGCCCGCACAAAGCCGGGGCCACCCCACCCCGCCCCAGTGTCACCGCTCGCTTTCCATCGCCCTAAGCTCAACTCTTTGGGAGCCTGAGCCCAGCTGGAAGCGGCCTTTCTCGGGTTATTTTTAGAAGGAGCAGCTACTCAATCCCTGGTGCTCGGACGGTTCGAGTTGTGGCACGGGAGGAA
The DNA here is from genome assembly GCF_023055355.1 of Agelaius tricolor. Lineage (NCBI taxonomy): Eukaryota > Metazoa > Chordata > Aves > Passeriformes > Icteridae > Agelaius > Agelaius tricolor. The sequence continues at coordinate 54,870,786 of NW_027269265.1, read as the reverse complement.
AAGGCTGCCGTGGTTACTCGCGGCGTGTTTTGCACCCTCTCGGTGGTGGCAGATTAAATGAGCTTCGCAGGGCTTTACAACCTCCAGAGCATGAGGTGTCCATCAGAAAAAGAACTAATACATAGCCTCAAGACTTGCCTCAAAACACCACAGTGCCAAGCTAAAATTACTCCCTGAGAAATTTATTATTTGTGCTAGAGCCCTAAAGCTCTTATTATTTTTAGAAGTGAATTAGCAGAATAACTGTTCTATTAATTTTTTTAACTGTCACTTTTGATATTTTTCATAGTGTTCCATATTGTATAAGGTGGAAGTACTCCCAGTAAATTAGTCTGTACAGGTGGGTTGTAAAGGAGAGAAGCTGTGCTTTACCTATAAATAACACACTGTGTATCAATAATACACTGTATAAATACACTGTGTACAGTGTAGCTTCCCACTTCAAAACTGAATGTGGGATTTTCCTGGTTTTTAGAGATGACATGGCAAAAAGCAGCAAGCCAGGCCATTTTAGGTAAGTTTTAGAGTCAGAGGAGCTTTTCCTCCATGTCTGTTGTGTGTAGACAGGACAAGATGTCTGTCTTAAACTTGGCATTAATACACAGGAATATCTGCACAGCCAATACTGGTCCTCAGCTTGAGAAAGAAAGCTGATCTTTCTGTCTCTAGTTGTTCTAATACAAAAAAAAAATTGTTTGAAAATTAACTGTTGTACCCAACATACACAAAAATCCTCTGAAAATATTTTTTATTATGTTAAAAGCATGTATTTTAAAAACCAAAATTAGTAAGTGGAGGATAAAGCACAGTGTTACTGCTGTGAGGGTCCTTGGGAGCAGTGTTTTTATTTACTTTTAAATAATTTACACTTGCCTTAGCCATTCCATTCTATTTGAGTGGAGTTTTAGTGTTTTACCAAGTGAGTAGAGGGGACAAAGTGTCCTTTTTTTTCTGGACATGGCTTTTGTTGGAAGATGTTCCATGAAAATTACTGAAAGCATTTATTTTTTGAATACTCTGTGCTGGGCAATGTGGGCTTAAAGAACAGGCAAGGGCTGGGGCTTAAAAAGGAAAAGTGCTGTCTCTCACTGAAAAGTGTTGTCTGTCACTGATGAATTAAAGTTCAAAGATTCCTAAGTCTTAATGGGCTGAAGTTCTGAAACTTCCTGAAGGAGGACTCATAAGCACTACAAAAGTTATGAGGGAAACGGGTTTTGGTGTATTAAAGCAAAGGAACTCATTTGTGGGCTTGAGCCTCTCCCTTGGTGGGGGAACCAAGAGTTCTGTAGTAAATAATGTTCTTTAGTAAAGGGAGCAGTACATGCTTTGTGTCTTAAAACAAAGCTCATTGTACACAGCAGGATTTCCTTACATTTTGCATCTTTGGACAAGAATATATTTTTAATTTTTCCAAGCATCCAGAAAGTAAAATTGTTCTGGAAACTGCAGAGCCAGGAGTGGGTGAGAAATGCAGTAAATCTCACTGGGAACTTGTGCTCAGTTGGACAGTTAATCCTTTCTTTGTCAGCAGCTGCTAACGAAGGCCAGTAGAGATGATTTTCAGAGCTTTGTGTCACAGGATGAACACAACTAAATACTTAGACACACATTTCTGAAGGATGAAAAATTACTGCTCTGGAAGAGGTACCATCTTAGGTTTTAAATAAAAGAAGTGTGCAGCTTTTAGTAGAGGAGAGGTCACTCTTCATAAAGAAATTTGAGTTTTTGGAGTGAAGTTTGTGATGTTTACCTGCAAACACAGAGGACAAAATAATGTGACTACCAAAATACAAATTGAAATAATGTTTATAACTTTGGTCTGTACTAGTTTGAATGTTTCTGTATAAACTAAAACCACTGGATTATTAGTTACACTTTCATTTTCTTTTTCTAAATGTGACCTCATTTGAAAGAATGAGTATTTCTTTTGTTAGAAGGGACTGGGATAAATTGATTTGCTGTTCAGAAATGAATGTGAAAACATGGCCTGAAAACGTCTGTGTTCCCCTCATCTCTTTGTATTTGGAAAAGATAGGAATGCTGTCCTCTGCTCTTAGATGACAAGATATTTGTGTGTGCATGGAAAGGGGTAATTAAAGAGGTATTTTCTCTCCAGGACCTTCAGATGTGCAACTCAAGTTTATGTTGACAAGTTTAGTTAATTTGAAAGTTGCCTGGACTCCTCCAGGTGTTTGTCAGGTGTCTGGGGTTTGAATCCTGCCAGCTGTCCACGTTCCCTAGGAGAAAATATTTCACCTTCAATTTCTCCTTCTCCCTGGCTCTTCTGGTTTTTGTTTTTAGAGGAGAAAATCCTTTCCAAATTTTAAGCCAATTGAATGTAGATCAAGCTCTGGTTTTGTTTCAGGGCTGAATAAAAAAAACCCAGTTGTTTTTGCTTTCATCTTGTGTAATAGGGCATGAGCCATGTAAGAACAGTTCATCAAACAAATGTTCTGCCAAAGGGGCAAAATAATTAATGTGCTACCACGTGTACTAGGGGATGGGCAGATGTTCACAGGGTAACATGTGAGCTTAGAGCTTGATGTGAGCTTGGTGTCTGGAGTTGGAAAGATGGCACATGCTGCCTGTGCCTGGTAACTTGAGCTGCTGTCACTTTATCAGCTTGTCTGAGTTTCCTCCTCGGTGTAATCCTGGCTGGGTGCAGAATGAGCAGTTCACAGGTGCTGCTGTCCTTGCTACACAAGAGCTCTCACAGAACAGCAGGTGGACATCTGAAGGTGATGTGACTTGGTTCAGTAAAATTGGATTGAAACCCCATTGGATTTCCCATGGGAAACAGGAATCTGTAGTAAAAGCTGGGGTCAGTTTTCCATTCTGGTGGCAGGAAGCTTGAAGCTGTCCATTGGTAGCAGCTCTCAGGGCATTTGTCCATGATTTGGGCCCCTTGGATGTTCAGGCTTGTGAGTGGCTCCAGAATCACTCCTTGGAAGGTTTGGTTGGAAATTATTCTTTGGAGGTTTAGCATGGAACAAATTGTAAAATTAATTTCAGACAGTATATTGTAAGCCTGAATGTTTCTTTGAAACCTCTCTTCGTAGGAATTTTGGATATCAAGCTTCAGGTCAAAAAACCCAAGCAGTTTATCTGTGAAATCTTGTGCTGGTGCTTTGAGGTTTCAGGCCAGTCTGTTTTGGTTTTAACTGGTTATTGTAAAATAGGGATTGTCTCACAGTGAGCTCAGTTAACTGGATGCATGATGAGTCCAAGGAGCTGTGAAACATCTTCTAGTTTCAGTTTTTCAGATGCCGCTCTGGGGTTTGGATCATGGTTTTTGTTTGAAGAAAAAGGCATGCAGAATGTGTTGGGAGAGACACATTTGTGCTCTAGAATTCATTTGTAAAAGTAACTTTTTGGAACAAAAATTATGTGTAGAGCAAAATCCGTGTCTTCTACAGTGTAGTCAACTTCCCTGTTAATTCAGTGTGTTTATGTAGGAAATCCTGTATGGTGGTGATTAGCAAAGAAACCTCTGCAGTCACCAAAACTTGGGGTTCTACTCCTCTGTGACTTAATTCTGGTTATTGGAGAAGCTTTTTCCCCCTCTGGGGTTAACTGATCGTGAAACTGCAGTCTCAGAATTGATGTGTCCTTGTCCTTTGTTTAAAAACTAATACATTATGCAGATATTTTTTCTAAACCATCAAACTTCCCAGACTGTGGGGAAAAACCCTCCCACGAGAATATCTACTACTGTTACTCAAAAAATCAATTCAATTGAAACAGAAGACCTGTAAGTGTTTTGTGTTCTGGAGTATTGATGTTATTGTATCCTTCCATCTTCCTGGTTCTAACTCAGGACTGAAACCGCTGCTCAGAATTGGTGGGTTTTGAGAGGTTCTGAACTTCCCTGCTAAGTGTTTTACTTTTTCCTTTTTTTGAGGAAATAGAAGACTGGTTTTGGTTTGTGGGGCTTTTTCATCATTTCTGGGCAGTTTTAGCTGCAAAGCCATGAAAAGTGTGGAGGTGATGGTGGTGGGCAAACAAATCACAATGCAGAGATGTAAAACAGGTTAACAAACTTCTAATTTTTAACTTGGCATTTACTTGGCTCTAATGCAAACTGTATTACACAGCTGTTTAAGGTTTTGGTTATCTTAATTGCTTTTGTGCTGTCGAAAACATTCATTCAGTTTTAGAGATACCTAAGGAGACAAACTTGGAATGTCCTTTCCATCTTTTCTTACCTTGTGTGGTGGAGTTTGAATTACTAACGATTTACTCCAGCTGTTGGCAGAGGTTACCTTGTCACCTTGCAGCTTGTTGTGCACACTTGTGCTGTTGTAATTGGTAGAACCACAGCATTGAAATTATCTGGTTAAATATAGAGCCTCCCTCCTGCTCCTGACCCCCTTTTTTAAGGGTTATTTTTAATCTGATGATTCCAGTGATCCAGTTTGCAGCACAGCACTGGAAGTGGTGGCTCAGTGGTCAGGCATTTCTAAAACCAGGCTAGGTTTGGAGGGTAATGCCAGGTAACTGCAGTTTTTGTTTCCACTTCAGGATGATGTTTTTGAGACAATTCAGAGGAGGTGAAGAGAACTGTCTATTAGTGCAATAAAGTAACTCAGTTTTGGATTCCTATTAAAGTAAAATCCAGGGCATAGTTAAGCAGTGAGCCCCACAGTCCCAAGAGAGCCTGTTAGTGGTGCTTTTTCCCCAGGAAACTCCAAAATACTTCAGGTATCTCAGCGGAAAAAGCTGAAGCAGAGTGGCTGGCTGCCTGCAGGACTGGGAGCTGCTGACTCACGAGCTGTTCAATACACAATTCATGTGCTCACTTTGCCACTGGGTTATTTTTTTTCCTGCTGGTTTGGTTTTCGTGCTCAGAGATCTCTGTCTGAGGAGTGAGGGTGAAGTTGTGTAAGGAGGGGTAAGATGAAGAGAGTCTTGCCCTCTTGCAGGCACTGCAGTAGGTTCCTGAGCAGGAATTTCACTGCAGTTGTTCTACAGCTCTAATGCTGCTCTTGGATTGCTGTTAGTTGACAGTGCAGATTAAAAAGGAAAGCGTTTTACTTAATATTTCTGTGTAATGCAGCTTTGGATCTTAAAAGTGTCTTTGTGATGATAGAAGAATGCTTACTTGGCAGTCCAAATCTTTGTGGTAACATTTAACTAAATGCACATTGGCTTGTCCTCTGCATTGCAGCTGAAAGGGCTTTCCTTCCTTTTACCTTCCCAACAGGAATATTTTGTAAGAAGTAAATGTGAAGACAAGTAACTTTTCTTCTATTCCTAACAGAAAGAGACATATTATCCTTGACTTTTTAGTTGAATAAAAATAAGCAAAGCATTTACATTAGACCTAAGAGTATTTGACCATTCAAGAAAAACCTTGTGCATTGTTCACTGTGTTACTGCAATAGCTTAGTCTGAAAGGACCAACCATGCATGGAAAAAGTATATAGAAAAAATTGTAGTTATTTAGGGTATTTTTGCCTCTTCCCTCCCTTATGCCCTCAGCCACAAAAGGGATTCTGTGAATGTTTCAGTGTAATTTTGCAATATATGTTGTTTTTTTCAACAAAGTCAAACAAAGTAGTGTTCTGGAATACAGCGTTCCACCCATTTTGTTTTACTGTTGTTGTTTATGGGTTGGTGTTGGAAAGTGGATCACAGAATTTGTTTTAGTGCATTTTTGTAGACCCTGTTCAAGCTGGCTCATGTTTGCAGTCTATTTACTGAGCAGCCTCACAAGCAATTGCATCAGGGTGACCAGGGGAATTGTAATCTGCAGCAGGGGAGCCAGTGACTTGAGCAAGTAGGAACTTCCTTTGAAATTTGCTTGTCTGCCAAGCCCCTTTGCTTTAGGATTTCAGCCATCAGAGGTGGGGGTTGACCTGGCTTTGCACTGGGGCACTGCAGTGGTTCAGTTCTTTTAGCTCCCTTTTGGCTGCACAGCTCAGCCACGCTCTCCCAAATCAAGAGGCTGTCCTGTGATTGTCCAAGCATGTCATCATCTGCTCTGAGATCAGGATGGAGAAGAGTAACCTGACCTTATTTCCTGTTGAGATAGATTTGCAGTGTGCCAAATGCTCTCCAGGGCTGCTTTTTTGATCTGTTAGGAGCTGTGGCTGCTGCATTTAACAACTGTTACCATGTAGTTTCTGTCCCCAGCATGAAACTCCCAGTAATATATTTTTGGAGCTCTGCAAGTTCTTGCTTTGACTTTTCCTAGGCCATTGCTGGCTCTGATACACTGGAAGGTGAAGTAGTTAAATGTTCTGTCTGACCTAGAGGACGTAAAAAGATCCAGCACCAAAAATGACATCAAATGGACCAAGCCTCATAAGGGTGTTAGGGTTTCAGGAAATAGTGATGGGCATCAAATACTTTGGAAGAGGAGCTTGCTTGATAAACTGTTCCACAGACTTTGATCTTTCCAAAAGTCTGAGACTGAGCATAGAATAGAAGTTGAATTAACTAGAAAAATAGCAGTAAAGTATTTTAACTGAAAAGTCTGAAATGAAGAGCAACAGCAGCCAAACAAGGTGTCACTCAGTGCAAATGTAAACCCTGAGACAGTGGTGGCATCTTTGACATTCAAAATTAAATATTCTCCTGCATCTTGTGTTTTGTTATCCTAGATTGGGAAAATAATTGTTAAGGATTTGTTTTAATAACTTTTTAAATTAGATCATGGCAAATCTCATTCCAGATGCAGTAATTTGTGCTAATACAGAAATGGTGAAAACAGTATAATAATTAGGTGTGTAACCCTTAGAGGCTTTGCTTCCTTTGGAAGAGCCTTTGTAGTTAGCCTGTAGAATCTGTCACTGGGGCACACAGGAGTTGGATTCTGGCTGATGCCACTCTGCTGTGTGGTTTCTCTTGAAGCAGATGAGAAAACTGATCCTGCTGAAAAGTAGCCTAATGATTCTTTTTTCAATTTTTTCCTGTGGGGGGAAAAATCCTAATGCTCTTGAAAAAAAACTATTTTAGAGCTATTAATATGAATTGTGTTGGTGGGCATTCTTGCACAGAGGATTAGAAACTGTTTAAAATTCTTTACAACTATCTTAAGTGATGGAGCTACAGAGAAACACAGTTCTGAATCTTAATAGCCTTGACAGTGGGGGTTTGCAGTCAGATTTTTGGTATTGTAGTGATAAAGTGGTGATAAGCTCTACCTCAATCCTCAGTGCAGCTCTCTGGTGTTTGGACTGAAGGACATGTGCATTGAGAGTGCTTGTCCCCTTAGGAGGAATGTGAATTTCCTTGGAAATTCCAACTAGCCATGAAGACATTGTAATAGCCAAATAAGATAAAAATATTTACCTCTTGGGAAAATATTTACATTTTAACCCAGAAGACAGTTTTTCTCTTATACGCTTTCTACAGGATGGTTACGTGCTTGTGTAACATGGTACAGTCTGTGTAGTGTAATATTAGAATGCATAATTTTGTTAGCACAAGTAGAAAAAAGCTTTAAATTGATTTTGCCTCTTCATAACAGCATTTTTCTTTTGTTTCAGAGCAAACTTGATGATTACCAGGAACGAATGAACAAGGGAGAACGTCTGAATCAAGATCAACTGGTAAAAGCAACCAAAAAAATCCTAACCAGATCTCTGTTAAATTGTTTTGTTATCTTTGTGATGAGGAGTTTTTCCTGCCTCTCTCCTTTTTGGGGCTGGTTCTAAAGTAGGTTATTGCAGAGCTTGATTCAGCAGCAGTTTTGCAGTTGTAAATAAAAAGCAAATATCAATTTAAATTCAGTTGTATGGTGCAAACATGCTCATTGATACTTCAAAACATTACCAGATGCTCAGTGTTATGTGAAGTCAAATCCTTAACAATTATCTTCCCAGTCTAGGATCAACAGTGTTTTATGGATGATTTTTGACACTGAAAGTGACAAAAGTGTACCCTCCAACTGTTGCAGCTGTTGACACTTAAGAGAATGAGCTGCTTCCCTTGGTCCCTTGGATGATTTCATCTTCATTTTGGTGGTTCTGTGCCAGCTGAGAACTGAAATATCACAGATCTGTGTATTTTTATTTTGTGATGGCCTGTTGTGAAGATAAGCCACGATAGAGAGCTGACATCATGTTCAGGAGGGAAGCTCATGGTTTTTATCAAGCTTGACTACCAGGTTTGATAAAAATGAATGCTAGTTTGGAGAAACACATTCTTTTGTCACAGCAGGAATGTAAATGTCTCAGCCTTATCCCCCTGATTTGATTCTGATTTGATGTAATTTCTCAGTCATACCAAATAGGTTGAGGAATTTGGTTTGCTTTGGTGCAGATCAGATTGTTAGGTTTAAGAAGATAGCAAAAGCAAAGATTTCTGGAGATGGGGACATTATGCTCTGTATATTCTGGTTTTGGCTCTGACTGGAGATAACAATGCAGTTATTCTCAAACTCTTAAGCAGTTCTGAGTTGCCAGATTGTTCTTCTCCCCCATTCTTCCAGTTGTTTGTTAATTTTGTCAGGAACTGGCTGCAGCCAAACATGAAACCAGTCCATCATCCATGTGAGCACATAAAGGCATATTTCTCTGTATGTTTAGCATATCTAAAGAAACTGGAGCCCTAAAGACATACACAAGTCTTTGATATCTGGGCCTGTGAAAATCTAAATTTACCTTAACATAGTTGCAGTCCATTCAGGGATCCTGTGTCTCATTTTAGAACTAAAAAATGTGGGAATTTATTTGTTGGAAGTATATATTCAGTTCTGTTGCTGATGGTTTACATTTGTGGTCTTTCTGGGTTTTTTTTAAGGATGCAGTGTCAAAGTACCAGGAAGTGACAAATAATCTGGAATTTGCTAAGGAACTGCAGAGGAGTTTTATGGCTCTGAGCCAAGATGTAAGTAAAGATCAAGCATTGCCATGTGGGTTATCCAAACACTTTAAACTCTTCCACTGAGGCAGTAGTCACCTCTGTTTACAGAGGTAAATTGCCCTTGATTTCTTCTATGTTTGACTGTTTTCTTGTGGTTTTTTTATATTAGTTGATGTCAGGTTTTCTGAAGAATTTCTGATGTACTACATAAATGTATGGAAACAAGAATAATGTAATTTTCTGACACAACACAAGTGTTGAAAATAGTGATCACAGAACCTGATCACAGGTCTGTCATGCAACATTAAAGATGGTCATTTGCTGCCGTTGGTAACATTTTCTTAAATTGATTTCATAGAGTTTTCATTTCTTGGTAATACAATCTGAAACTACATTATGGGACAATACTACTTTTGTAAAGTATGAAATAGGTAATCTTTTGGGTTGATGTTTTATCAAGGATGCAGAATAATACTGTAATCAAGAATTAAATTCTAAAAATTTGGCAGTTGTGGAAAGAGCAGCAGCATTGGAGGAATTGGCTGAGTAGTGGATGTTAATACAGCTGACTGCTCTAAGGAGCAGAGTTAGCTTGTGAACAGGCTGGGATAATTTGAAGGGCAGCAGCATCCTTGTGTTATAAACTGCTTTCTACATTGGCTGTGGCTGTAAATTAATTTGTAGGACTCAGCCAACTTGTTTCTCTATTTTCTGGCATCACAGTTCATCTGTGTTTATGGAATGTTAGTAATGGAGAACGTCCTTTTCTGGATAAGTCTGTTCTGAAGTGTTTCCCTGACTGCTGAAGCAAGCCAGTGAATGCAGGAGTACCAGATTGGTGCTCTGCTTTCAAATTTGGTAGTAGCTTTTCCTGTCTCTAGTTAGTTGATTTTAAGATATGTCTTTGATTTTTAAAAACAAAATTTGGATGTTTCAAGTGGGAAAATTACCATTGTGATAAATTTTTTTAGAAGAGAATATTACATTTCCAGCTGAACTTGGACTGGATACTTGGATTAAGATGAAGAGTGGAAGAAACATCCTGTAGGTTCAGAGTGGTGCTGCATTTAGACTTTGTGGAAGGTTCAATGCAGAGCACAAGGCTGCTGCTGATGTGTCATCTTCTCCCTCCCTGCAGTCATGCTCCTTGCACTGGGAATGCTGCAGTGGATGCACATGCTTGTTCCCTGGAGTGTCTGACTGGGGATGAGAATTTGTTGAAATCCTTTTTTGGACTTCCTGATCCTGTCTATCTCCCCAGCCTTTCATGTCAAAACATTCCATGAGGTCCCTCTTGTGGTGTGTGAAAAAACCAGTCTTTTGTTTATCTGTTTTAAGCTGATCTGGTAGTTCCAATGAATGCTTCCTACTCTGGTGGGATATGGTGAATAACCTCTCTGTTCCTGCTCTCTATGTGGCCAGAACAATCTGCATCACCCAAGCCTTTCCAAATGGAAGAACCCAGCACTTGGACTTTTCCCTTGCCTTCCTCTGGACCTTTTCTTAGCAGTTAAAGACATTTCCAAAGATTTTTTTTCCTTGGATCCATTGCAGATCCAGAAAACAATAAAGAAGACAGCTCGCAGGGAGCAGCTGATGCGAGAGGAGGCCGAGCAGAAGCGTTTAAAGACGGTGCTGGAGCTGCAGTTCATTCTGGAGAAGCTGGGGGACGATGAAGTGCGCAGCGACCTCAAACAGGGATCCAACGGGGTGCCAGTGCTGACAGAGGAGGAGCTGACAATGCTGGATGAGTTCTATAAGCTGGTTTACCCTGAACGAGACATGAGCATGAGGTAGGGTTACAGCAAAGTGCTCCTCTTTCTAATTGCCAGTCAGTTAACAATGTATTTGGTATGGTAATTTAAAGACTCGGTAAGAAATTAACTCTTATTAATTAATTTTTAAGGTTGAATGAGCAGTATGAGCAAGCATCTGTTCACCTGTGGGACTTACTGGAAGGGAAGGAAAAACCAGTTTGTGGAACAACCTGTAAGTACAGTCTCTGCATGAAGAGACAGCACACAGAATTTGTGTCTGAACTAAAACACACATCTGATGTAAGAGAACTTGGGCAGTTAATTATCTGTGAGGTCTTAGAGGAACTACTTTTTCTCAGCTCTTAGCTGGACTGTAATAGTGACTAGTGAAGTTTGTACTCAGTCTGTGGTGTATTTTTTATACTGGCTCAGCATTACTCAGTATTGAAGCTCAGTCCATTCCTGCTGTTTCAGCAGTACTCTGCTGCTGATGGTGCTCAGTAGCAGTTCTTTGTTTTCTGCAGACCTGGGTGTGAACAAGGTGACAGTGTAATACGTACACTAACATGGCATTCCTTACTGGGGTGTTCTCTCCCCCTTAGCTCCTGCAAAAAGTGTTGCAGTTTTGCCCTGTCTTCATTGATTACCTGCAGATCAGGCTGTGACCATGCCAGCCAGACTGCTTTTTATGGAAATCATTCCCAAATACCTGGCCTAGGCAGCCAGCAATACTGCTTTGCCAATGGTGCTGATGTCTTTTGGGTTAAGGAGCCTCAGCATTCATCTGAAGCACTGAGGGCAATTGTTCTTTGCTTACAAAGGCACTATTGAGCCACTTCACCTCTGGAGAAGAACCCTCATGAATCAGATGGTACCTGTGTAGATTTATTTTTATTGACAGTTAGTTGTTTTGGAAGAAATTGTCTTACAGAAATGATTTTAAGTAACAGGAATAAAAGTCTAGTAATTAAATTCATAAACTTGACCTCACTGTGAAGTGCTCCACAAAACTTCTGAAGAGTTCTGTACTCTTAAGATCCTTCTTGCCCTTCAGATTTTTCTGAATGACAGTGGGTTATTTATGGATTTATTGAATGTGACCCAGTAAGAGAAGAAATCTCTTACTGGTGCTCATGGACTGGCTTGGGGCAGCAGCATCTTCCCAGCAAAAGGGTCATAAAATGTACATGCAATCTTTTGGAAGGAAGGATGGAAGGAGAGAGAGGATGATGAGGACTGAGGTGGTGCTGATGTTTCCCTGTTCCATTTCCCCAGATAAAGCACTGAAGGAGATTGTTGAACGCATCCTTCAGACCAGTTACTTTGACAGCACCCACAACCACCAGAATGGGCTGTGTGAGGAAGAGGAGGCAGCACCTGCACCTGCAGTAGAAGACGCTGCAGCAGAGGCTGGTGAGGAGGGGAAGATGCCCTGTGACTGACACATGTGTGTTGTTCTGTCATGTCTCTGCACTCCTCAGAGTGATTAAATTGCAAATGCAGTGTTCATCTCTAGCACTGAAACCATCCAAGATCAAAGTTGTGGCTCCCTGAGGCTTTTCCCAATATTCAGTGGTTCCCACCAATTTAAGCTGAGCTAGAAGGGAGCAGTTTCTGAAGCAGACAGTGTAATTACATACTTAAGAAACTTGGGAATGTTGTATCCAATTTTAAGACAACTCAGGACATTTTTCCCTTTTGTGGAGAAGGCATAGCTGAACATAACTCTCGCTAGTGAGAATTTAATGGGTTTTTTTCTTTTAAATTCAAAGCTCTGAGAACATTTGATATTACTAATTCTGTTAACACCCATGACTTTTCTTCTTTATTCTGAGGCACATGATTTTTCTCATCTAACTTTGTATCTTCTAGGTCTATAACATGAGAGTGGTTGAGGTCTTTATTATTGTTGTTTTGAGATTTTTATTTTCCCACATAAATGGTTTGTTTCTTTTTCTTCCAGAACCTGATCCAGCAGAAGAATTTACTGAGCCAACTGAAGTTGAATCAACTGAGGTATTATTCACAGAAACACTGTCATTTTGTATACCTTCAATGCCACTTACTTTTACTTTCATACCCTTTCTTATTTTTATTTTAGTATGTAAACAGACAATTCATGGCAGAGACTCAGTTCAGCAGTAGTGAGAAGGAACAGGTAGATGAGTGGACAGTTGAAACGGTTGAGGTAAGATCTTGTGTACTGCAGGTAAAATTGCAATCCCTGTTTCTGCTGGCTCACAATTCATGATAGGTTTTAGTGTTGCATCCCTTCTCCCCCAATATATAAAAGAATACATTTATTTAAGTAGGCTTGGACTTGCTACTTAATTCTTTAATTACATACTTAGCCCAGGAGTACCTAAAATAAAAAGAAATAAAACCTATTTAGTCTGGCGAAGTTTGCAGAGAACTTGCTTTTCTTAATTAGTGGCTTGCTTGGGAAAACAGGGCTTAAAAGTCTTATGCTTAAAAAGACTTAAGGACTTCTTTTGAAGTCTTTTTTCTTTTGGAGAACGTAGCTGCAAATGTAGAACTTGAAAGTTTATCTACCCAGCTGCTGACAGTGTGGTGTAGTTTTGCTTTCATGAAGCACAGGTGCCTGGAGAGGGAGCTGAAAATGAGTAACTCAACTAATTCCTACTCCAGATTGCTTATGTGCATCATTTGGTGTTAAAATGTGCTCGTATGTATGTACATCTCTGCTTCCCAGAACTACAGCTCTTCAAGTATCTCACTTGTTACTCCTCTGCACTTGAGTGGTGTTCACTTGTGGTGTTTGTGGTGCACTGGTGTTGGGATCCATTCCCAGTTCAGTGATTTGCACTCAGACTTTGCTGCATGTGCAAGTCCATTATTTTATTGCACTGGAATTTGTGGTCCTCGTGTATGGGGAAAGACAAAGGTCCCTGTTTGGTATGTTGGAGCTTGAGTTGTGTCTGTCTGGGAAAAACAAGTATGAGCAGCTTCTTTCAGGTGCTGGAGAGTTATTTTTTGATTGATTTTAGCCTTCTGCAGCAGCAAATTGCAGATGGTCAGTTTTTTAGACTTTCCTGGTGCCTTTGGCTGTTTCTAAGTGTAGGAGTGGAATAAGTGTTCATCATCTTGTGAAGTGCTGAAAAACAGAGCAGCTGTTTTGATCTGATAAACTAATCTGGCTGATTTTTACATTGAGTCTGGATGAAATTCCTATTTTACAGTGTTGAAGACCACTTAGAGATTTAATAATACTGAGGATGAGTGTGAGACTTCTAAAACTAAGTAGACAGCTTTGCCATGTATGTGAAGGAGTTTGGTAGTTCCTTGTCACAGTATTTCATTTACTTACTTAAACGCTTAAATTGTCACTGCTACTCACTGTCTACTGAATGTATTTTAAGAATTATCTTAACAAACTGAAGAAACCCTCCAAACCCATACATTAAAGTCATGCTTGGTTGGAGTGTTCTTAGAAAGCACAGCATTTTAAAATTATTGATTAATTGGCTTCAATTATACCTATTTTATATCTGTGTTTCTCCTAAGAGTCCAGAGTGGTTCAGTTCTCTGTTCTTAATAAAAGGAGCATGGATGAAGGCATAATTCAGGTTGTAGGTTTCAGAAACTCATAATTTCCTAGTCGGCTGAATCTGGAATTGGCTCAGCTTTGTTTTCATAGGACAATACAGAGATAGTGTGCTTCAATTGCCCTTTCTGACCCAATATCTTTGACATGTTAGAAGGGAATAATTTAGAAAAAAATAAAGTTGAAGCCTGTTTCTTCATAATAAAGAACTTTATTTTCTCAGCTATAATACAAAAAAAGGGAAATTGAGAATATCTGCCTGTAAAATTATTCTTGCTGACACCACAGTCTCCTTTCTCAGGAGAATGCAGCTGGATTGTGCTTTGGCAAGATGGTGACACAGGTTGTACACTGATAGCTGTGAATTTTGAAATCTGAAAGAGAACATTAGCTCAGAAGATCTCTGTAATTGTTCACTAAGCGGGAGGATATCATAAACTCCTCTCTTTCAGTAACCCTCAAGTAGATGTGATACAGTCAGGATTTCTGTGCTGTGTTTCTAGTTTGGGAAGTGATGATGTCTTCACAAGGATGTTTTTTGTATGGTCCTTCCATAACTTTTAAACTAAATAATTGCCTTTTGAATTTTCCACGTGTCTTTGCATTATAGGATGTTCTAATTTTGGTGAATATGTTCTTTATTGGTAATAGTACTTATGGAGATTTTTTTATTGTTGTTTTGTAGGGTTTAATTTTTTAACTGCTTCTTCTGTAATTAATGCCTGAGTCTGGGTGTACACAAAGTTCTCTGTGTCTTAGATTGTGGAACTTTGGTTGGATGGATTTTGTGTAGAATTGAAAACTGTTCTCAGACTAACAAAATACAAGTTCATTCTCTTGGCTTGTGGTGTCATTAAACTTGTGGTTTTACCTGTCCTTCTCTTTTTTAATCTGTCCCCTGTCAGTCTCCTTGCCCTGTGTCTGGCAGCTCTGCCTGCTGACAAGGTTAAATTAATCACACAACTTGAAATTTGCTCAGTTCCATCCTACTATGGTTTACTTGCTCAGAGTACCCTGGTAGTGCTAATAAGGCTGAAGGAGTAGGTCCTAAACTGTTCCTTTTGACATCAAATAAGGAGTACTGGAAAAGATAATGTAAAATATGAAATACCATCTGAAGTTACTGCTATGCTATTTGTGAAAAAGGAAAACATTGGGTATTTTTGTCTCTGTTGAGTTCTTGATGATTCCATTGACTCCTTTTTTTTTTTCTTGAAGATACTGAATTGTTGTGAATGACTTGGACTCCGTAAGTTGAGTGGTAGGGCTCAAATAACTGAGAGTACTTTTGGTAACAGTTATGCAGGAGATGAGTAGATGTTGGTTTTACCACTCAAGTTTCACCTGATGATCTGGCTTGCACTTTTTCTTCAATTTTTAAATTTTGTCATGTGCAAAAGGTCTATATATGTTCTCTAGATAATTTTTTTCCACTCATAGGGCTTAATTCTTAATTTGGAAACAGTCCATGATGTGAAATTCAGGGACTGTTTGATAGAGCAGAGTTGTGCTTGGTTTCCAGTGTGGACTGCCACAGGGTGTATTTTTCATGGGAATTGTCAAATTGCTTCTCTGGATTGCTACCAGTGGTGGTTTGGTTCTGAAGGGGATCTCAGAGAGGACTGTGGTTAGCTTTTAGTTTTGTTCAGATTCTCTGTTTGGGATTTGCTCAAGGAACAAGCCATTGGAGTTGGTGAGGCAACTGCATGTGCAGAATGCCATGGACAAACAAGGTTTGGAAATATGGGCAGGCAGTAGGGATGCTGGAACATGCTGCAGGTTTCTTGGAGAAATAAATATGGAACATGCAGGCTTTGAGGGTGGATAGTGACAGTGTGAGGCATAAAGTTCAGACCTTTGTTATAGGATGGTTTGTAATTGTCATGGCTGGGCACAGAAATCTGTCTTCTGCAGTCCTAATAAGAAATCATGTGTTTTACATCAATATTTGACCTTTCAGGTGCCTGTATGCTAATTTATATCCTGTGTAACTAAGTTTTGAGGCATAGCTGTTTATCTGGAATGTTAGTGATGTTACAAGCTGATTGAAATAGAGAAGTAATGGTAAGAGACAATGATATTTTTAAAGGGCATTTGTTGGCATTGAAAATGGCACTTCTGGATTAGAGAGCTGCCTAAAGAGCAGGTGAGGGACTGGTTAGGGCCATCAAAGTGCAGCTCAACCATCCTTGTCACTGTCTGTTTTCAAAATATTTGCTGATGGATGTTTGAGGTGCCCATGTCCAGCTTGGCTGGTTGCTCTGCTGTCTAATCAGGTGCTGTCTGAAAGCCCATTGCAGTTTGTTCCTTTGTTGATGTTTGCCACTTTGGGATATGTTTGGTAAATCTGAGCTTTCTTGCCCTCCCTGATCTGTGCTTCTGCTTCTGGGCTTCTGGTGTCCCCTCACGGTGCTGTCTGGCAATCCTTGTCATGCAATGCTGCCTGCTGTTCCTGAGACAGTAAATCAGGGAGCTAGGGTAACAGTGGCTGTGAAAATTGAGCATTATGAAGTCTTAAAAAAGACCAAAAAATTCTGACTCCACTTATATTTACTGAAAAGCTGTAAGAAAATAATTCTTCCCCATTTCTGCATATTTCTGAAGTTTACTCTTCCCCCACTTCCTTTAAATTTCCAAATGGTGATAAATTGCTGTCTCAAATCCTGGTCTAAAAAACTCCATGTGATATTGAACAAATACTTTTTTCATGAGGAAAAGAGTAGATGGAGAGAAAAAAGAGCAGAGTGTGAGCTCTGTAATCCTGTGAGTGCTCAGATGAGTAGCTGGCCACAGTACTGACCTGTCTAGGATGTAATACTGTCCTTCAACACCACTACAGCAATTCATCATCCATAACCCGTCAGGCAATGGCCAGAAATGCAAGAACTCCTGAGTCACTTGAGTGCAGCGTTGCCTGGAGCTGAAATTGCAGTTGGTTGTTGTCTCTTGTTAGGTTGTAAATTCCCTGCAGCAACAGACACAGGCGACGTCTCCTCCCGTCCCGGAACCTCACGCACTCACTGCTGTGGCTCAGGCAGACCCCCTGGTCAGGAGAC
Organism: Agelaius tricolor; assembly: GCF_023055355.1. Lineage (NCBI taxonomy): Eukaryota > Metazoa > Chordata > Aves > Passeriformes > Icteridae > Agelaius > Agelaius tricolor. The sequence continues at coordinate 54,853,597 of NW_027269265.1, read as the reverse complement.
AGCGAGTACAGGACCTCATGGCACAGATGCAGGGCCCCTACAACTTCATGCAGGTATTTCTGTACTCTGAGCATTCATCTGTTTAACCCACAGCAGTGTGGGTTTGATTTTTATTTATTTAATTATTTTTTTTTCTCCCCAGGACTCGATGCTGGAATTTGAGAACCAAACGCTTGATCCTGCCATTGTATCTGCACAGCCCATGAACCCAGCCCAGAGTTTGGACATGCCCCAAATGGTTTGCCCTCCAGGTTTGTAATGGTAAATCCTAAAGGGAAATACTGGGGAAGCCTGCAAGTCATCTCTTAGAAATGCTTCAGTTGCTGCTGCATAAGAAAAAGGTCACCACAAGTAATAGTACAATCCTGTTATAGTGTGTTTTTTCTCAGAAATGTGGTTTTACTGTTTTTTAGGCTTCCAGTTCTCACTTGCTTATAGGTTTTGCTTGGAAATACAGAGAAACTAAAGCTTCTTTGGTTTTGCTTTGGATTATTTTGGACAACTAGAAAAAATGTTCTTTGTGTGGAAACAGGAGTTGGTAATTTAAATATAGCTTTACCATGCTTAAGGCTTCATCATTTCATGACAATCAGCTTTCACATAAGTGCTCAGAGCAGATAATAATGCTATTCTGTAAAAGGCTTGATTTTACTGTGTAATAAGTGAAATTATTTTCCTCCAGTTCATGCTGAATCAAGACTTGCCCAGCCTACCCAAGTTCCTGTGCAACCAGAAGCTACACAGGTAAAATGTTTAGTAAATTCTTTAGTAAAATGTTTAGTAAATTTAGTAAATTTGTATTTGAGTTTGATATTGGGCCTGATTTGAGTTAAAAAAGGATTTATTTCCTGACTACATGAGAGACTTACGAAAAAGCTGAAGGTCCAGGTTTGGGAAATTGGTGATCTCCATTGTTGCTTACAGGCATTACTAGTTCCTGGTTTCATTCTCTACTGACATTGCAAATTTCCACTAATGGGAAGCAGGTAGTTTGTTACTTCTTTGCAACAGAAATATCAAAACCACTTGATTACAGGGCAGTCTGTGTCTGTCCAAGTGAGTGTCAGGGCACAAGCAGATCTCATGCATTAATTATATGGAGTTTGTGTTCTGTTTGATTATTCCCACTTGCTTGGATTGGGATTTTACCCTGGAGTTGTAGAGCAGTCAGTGTGAGTTGAATGCTGTTTCCAGTTGAGCTTTTAGGGATCTCCTAAACTTGCTTCTGCACTGTATAAATGAAGTAATCACTTTGTTGTTAAGATGTTTCAGTTGTCTGGTGATGAAAGATTTTTTTTATTAAGCATATGTGACATCTCTGAGGACTCTGCTGGTCTCAGTAATGGGTCTGATCCATGTAGGTGTTTGCAAACCAAAAAAAAATCTGGATAGGTGATGCATCTCACAGTACAGGCAGTGTAAATTGCTTCCTTTGGCTTGTCCAGATTAGGTCTGCAAGGTTTAAGTCACTCATTTACATAGAAACAGGAGCAAGGGAATTATTTCTTGAGTTTGCTCTGTATGTACCTCCTGAAATGCTGGTGCTCTCCACAGTTTTGTTGTCTCGTAGGAGTAGAATCATTTTTTGGGGCAGGGAGGTTTTTTTTCTCTGCACTAGTTTTTATTTTGCTGTTAGGTGATGTCTGACTTAATCCCATGGATTTTTTGTCTTATTTCCCTTACCTCAACCAGTGCTGCCAGTGATTCTCTCAAGGATCTTGCAAGCAGTAGCTAAACTTACTCTTGGCTTTGGAACATTCCGGTGTGATGTGAACACCCCCATCAGTTATTATCCATGGCTTCTTTAACTCCCCAGTACAGTCTTTAATGCAAAGTGCTCTGCTTTCCTGGCTGGACTTTTCCCTGGGCTCTCTGTGTGGGAGCAGAGCTTGTAAAATGTAAAATTCAGGCCCTTGGAAGCCAGCCCTTGGCCACTTGTGTTTGAGCTTGGAGCTGTGTGGTGTTAGAATGTTGGTGGTTAAAAAGTAATTATTTTGTACTGGTTTGAAGATGTGCTGTCTCACAGTGTAGAGAGTACCATCCACTCCAGAGTTCTCTGATACTTTTTACAAAACTGTGTGTGAGCATCAGCTGACTTCTGGGGACTTTGGGGTTTATTTTGTCAGGTTCCCTTGGTTTCTTCTACAAGTGAGGGATATACAGCTTCCCAACCCATGTATCAGCCTTCTCACACAGCAGAGCAACGGCCACAGAAAGAATCAATTGACCAGATTCAGGCAAGTCAGGTTTCACAGGGGTGGGAAGAACTTTGATTGCAGGTGGCATCAAATGTTAGTCTATGTTTCTTAGTAAATAACATTATTTTTAGTTGATAGGGGTGCTTCAATTCCCTTTAATTTCAAAATTCTGAGGCTGTCTGTGACCAGTGAGTCCTCCATAGCAAGACTTTTCATTTGGAAGCTTGTTTGTTTAGTTGGATGCAGCATGCCAACATCAGCATGGGAGCATCAGTGTTGTTGGCTTAGGAAGTGGGATTTATTTTTTCACAGCAGTTAGCCTGGAAACTTCTTCATTTCCCCCCTCTGGATTTTTCTAGTTATGTTTCAAGTTAATGAGGGAGAAGATGGTTAGATTTTTCCTCTCATTATGCTGTTGTGAATTAGGCTGTTGAGCTGAAGTACAAAACAGTCATCAGTAGAGGTGAAGCTGAGGCATTGCCACTCTTTGTTTAAACAAAGTTTTTGAAGTTAAATTTTTGGTACCTCTAGAGCTAAAATGTTGTTTGTTTTAATTATTAGGCTTCCATGTCCCTGAATGCAGACCAGACCCCATCCTCATCATCACTTCCCACTGCATCCCAGCCACAGGTGTTCCAGGCTGGATCCAGCAAGCCTTTGCATAGCAGCGGAATCAACGTCAATGCAGCTCCATTCCAATCCATGCAAACAGTGAGTAGGAAATCAGTCCTTGATCCCTTTGGCTTGGTGCTCACCCCTTGTGGTGGGATCAGTCATGCATTGGTTATTCACATTTCTAAGACTTTGAGGCTTCTTTACAGAGCCTTAAAACTGAATTTCTGCTCTTACAGGTATTCAACATGAATGCACCTGTTCCTCCTGTGAATGAGCCAGAAACCCTTAAGCAGCAAAACCAGTACCAGGCCAGTTACAACCAGAGTTTCTCCAATCAACCTCACCAAGTAGAACAATCAGATCTCCAGCAAGAACAACTCCAGACAGGTAAAATTCTTGTGGCCTTGGTAGAGCAGGTAATAAGTCTGTGACATCCTAGATGATGGAGCACAGCATGCCGCAGGTTCCCTTGCAGGCCTTACCCCTGAGCAGTACCAGGTTTTGTTACTCTGTCTGGGTTTGAATATCCAACAAGGAGTGAAATTAAGTATATCGCCAGTTGTTAAGCCACTTGACTGAGGTTTATATGGCTTTAAAAAAACTCCATGAACAGGATTATTCTAAAGATGCAAATACTTGAGTGAAGTACTGGCTCTGCTGATGTTAAGGTTGCTTTAAAAAAACCAGTGCAATTTGAGGTGCCATTCTGTAAAGGAAATAATAAGCCAGAAATGAGAGCAAATGAGGATTGCTTCTCACAGTAGATGTAAGGTCACAAAGACCTGGAATCTTGTGCTGAAATCAGTGAGAAATTATTTTAATTCAGCAGGCAAAATGCTTTCCAGTATAAGTCTATATCCAGAGCTGTTTTTCTCTCAGCACTGCCTTCACTTCACTTTCCACTGAAGTGCTAATAAGTACTAGATGTGGAACAAGGACAAAGAGCCTCATCCTTTTCCTCTGTAACAGAATATTGGGTTTAAGGAGAGATAGGTGGGAACATCAAGAAATTCAGACTTTTCTACTTCTTTTCCCCCCCAATTCCCCTGCAGTGGTTGGTACCTACCACGGTTCCCCGGACCAGAGTCACCAAGTGGCAGGAAACCACCAGCAGCCTCCCCAGCAGAGCACTGGATTTCCCAGGAACAGCCAGCCTTACTACAACAGCCGGGGCGTGTCCCGGGGGGGATCCCGCGGGGCCCGGGGCCTCATGAACGGCTACAGGGGCCCAGCAAATGGATTCAGAGGTGAGCAGCTCTGCAAATCCCTCCCTGAGCTCTGCTCGACCCTGGGGAACACCAGCTCAGGAGAGCAGGGGTGTTAAACTGACCTGCTGCTGGGAGACTGGGGTAGCAGCCCTGTGAGACAGACTTGCAGTAAAAATCTTACTGGTTGTAGAGAAGCAACTTAAAATTAAAGTGTTTGGACTCTTACAATATAATAGTAAGCATCTGCTGCAAGTGTAAGCAAATGCAGAAACATCCATCCATCAAGCAGGGAATTCAGGTGCAAGTTGGTATTTCAAAAATGCTTAGTGATTCCACACTGCATTTTGTACAGTGTAGTTCTGTGTTTCATCAGAATGAGAATAGGCTGGTTTATGTAGAAGTACAAGAGTCCAAAAGTCACTAGGCCAAGGGGATTAACAGGACTGGAGGAATGATAGTAGTAGTAGTAGTAGTAGATAGATAGAATGTAGTTCTGGATAGAAAAGAGAACGTTCATGATCCCTGGACCTTACATGTGTGGCTGTCAGTGTTTCTGCAAAGAGGTTTATGTTAGAATAGGACAGAGATTTCCTTGTCAGGTTTTCTGGGATTACTTATGGACTCGGGTACTGTCTTCCATGTTCTCTTTCCCTTCTGTGGCTGGGGAGTAGAGAAGAAATATGTGTAATAAAAATGCAGCTGATTGGAGTGTGAATGCAGTAATCACAGCTGGGACATTTGCATCCTACCTAGGATCATGTTTAGCTCTGAACTGAATGTTCTGTAAATCAAACCTCAGGTTTGATTGAACTGAGAAATGCAGTGAATTCTGAGAAATGCACTGAATTCTGCCTCCTCCCAGGCCTTATGAGGTGTTCATTCTATTTCTTGTGATATATTAGCTCTGATGTTGGAGACATTTGCTTGATTTGCAGGTAAACAGCCTTTCCTAAAGGGATGGGATTTTTTTAAGGTTTAGGTGAAATGCTGTTGCTGCTTTTCTTTCTATAGTAGCAGAAGGTCAAATATTAAGTGCAGCTTTGATTTCCAAGTGAAAGATTTGTGCCCTGTTTCTTAGGGGGATACGATGGCTACCGTCCTTCCTTTTCCAACACTCCAAACAGTGGCTACACACAGCCCCAGTTCAATGCTCCTCGGGATTACTCAAACTACCAGAGGGTAAGCTACCTGTGGGGAGGGAAATAACCTGCCAAAAGCACTCAGAGCTGGTAGTGACATCTTCCTCTGCGACTTCTTTATTGCTCAGGAAGACAAACTGCCCCTTTGTAGTTTGGAAAATACTAAATGCATCTGTTTATATTTCTTAGTTATATTGAGCAATACATCCTGTAGCTAGAGAGAGCATTTGTCACTGCATATTTTATTACAGCTGCTAGGCACTAGTGGAAGTAAGAGTTTATTTTTTAAAGATTATTTTTTACTAATAAAATGTTACATTTTGAAATTGCAGGTGTTTTGTCAGTGCACATTGTTCTAAAAGGTCCTTGTTTTGCTGGCAATTAATAACAGGTTTTATGTTGTAACTTTTTAAATTTCTTTGCTTCAGGATGGATATCAACAAAATTTCAAACGTGGCTCTGGACAAAGTGGACCTCGGGGAGCTCCTAGAGGTAATTTCCTGAATAATAGGGAATAATTGATTTGGGTTGAGTGGAAGTTTCTGAGCCAACTTTTAAAGTTCTGCACTTAAAAGCAACCTCACTCCTTAGTCAGCAGCGCACAATTAAGAATAAGCTGACTTGAATTATTGGGATCCTGTGAACTGGTGGTGGAAGTCAAGTTGGCTGTTAAATGAGGAATTCTTGGAAAAGAAGCTAAAACATTGAGATATAGTAGAACTACCTATCTGTCTTTTATTAATGAAAGCCTTAGGAAACAGACCCGACAGACATAATGAGGCTGTAGTTAAGTTTCTAAATTCTATTTTCATCACATTTCCTCAGGTCTTTTTCTTAGAACATTTTTGATGATGAGACTGTTCTGTCTCCATACAGACATTGCTGTGAGGGCAGCTCAAGGCTGTGCCTTGCATCTGTGAAACCCCACTTGGTAGTTCAGTTTTGAGGGTATTCAGTTTCTGTCCCTGCCTTTTGTCCTGAAAGCCCTGAGGTGTGGAGCTGAGGCCTCTGGAGTTCAGTGCAACATTGGGCTGTGCTGAAGCTGAGAGTGTGTTTTAGGAAGCACAACAAAGTCTGACTGAGTTCAGAGCAGAAGATTTAGGACTATTTTTAAACTAACCAGCTTTCCTGCAGAATTCAACCCCCTCTTTGTGTTTTCCAGGTCGTGGAGGGCCCCCCAGACCAAACAGAGGGATGCCTCAGATGAACGCTCAGCAAGTGAATTAAACACGTTCACAGGATTCCGTTCAACGCCAAAAACACGCTGGCCAGTGTACAATACATGTTACCAGAAGAGTTATTATCTATTTGTTCTCCCTTACAGGAAGTTTGTTGTAAAGGGACTATTTTCATTACCCATAATGACAGGACTGCAGTTGCCAGCTTTATATTCCCTGGATATTGAAAGGAACGAAACAACGTTTACTCTGCATGTTCTGTCCTAAGCATCATCTTGAGCCTTGCACATGAGATTCAGATTCCTCACCCTTGCTAAGAATAAAGCAAAAAAGGCAATTTTCAGGGTGATCCAATCTCCATGGTTAACTGAAGTGGCAGGAAAAAAACAAAGACTCACTTCTGTCATTTAAAAGTGATTTAACAAAATTCAGATAAAATCTGCAAATTCATAAAGATTTTCTGTGGTGGCAGTTAAAAAAAAAACTTAAATGTTCCCATGAAAAGATGGAAAAGGTGAAGTGTGGCTTGGTAGAAAACTACATTTCATCTTTTTCTTACTAAATCGAAGCACTGAACAGTTCAAGATGTGTAGTGATGCAATTGCCCTAAATAGACAGGTGGGCTTAGAGGCAGTTTGTGACAAAGAAAGAGGCACCCTTAGCTGCAGCACTCCTCATCACCAGGGCCCTGATTCCTGTGGCTATGGAGTTAAGAGCGCTTGCATAACTGCTAATGTAACTGTGTAATTAATTTTTTTTTAGGAGACAAGGTGAAAAAAAAAAAAAGAAAAAAAAAAAGGCTTTGATTTGGCACTTGGACAAAATTTTGCAACAAATCCTGAGCTATAATCTGGATGGCCACTGTATATTTGATGTGAAGTATTTAGATATCTCTTTGAAACACTTTTAAGTTTCTTTGATAGCAATGACTTTTGTAAGGATTGGTATTCTCTATCATTCCTTATGACTTGCACATTGTCTGTCACTAATACTTGACCTTGCTGTATTATCACCTGAATAACTGATGCCGGTACTGATGGAAATCCCTAATGGATAATCATAACACTTTTGGTCACATGTCCTTTTGTCTTTCCTGCAGCCTTGAAGGTTTTAAGAAATCTCAAATGCCCGCTGCTGCTGCCCTTCCAATTGCTGTCTTTTGAAAGCACCAGTCTGTGTTTGAGTTGATTTCCCCTTTTCAGGGAAATGACAGCCAGCAGTTACAGTTCTAATGGTATAAGCAAGATAAATAAAACATGTTTATAAAAATTGTATCCTGGAACACTGGTTTTCAACGGCTGAAACAGATTCAATGTGATGGGGTAACATTTCATAAGGTTTTTTTTTCTTTCTTTCTTTGGTTTTTTTTCCCCAATAGTCTCTTTTTCCTGACTAGATGTAAACCCTCCTCCTGTTTTTCTGGTTTTATTCTACTAGCTGTGACTTCTGGGAAACTTTTCTTTCTGATGGACTTTTCCTTTTTTTTTTTTTTCCTTCATCAAGGCAGCGATGTATAAAAGAAATGGCATAAGCCTAGGAGCTGGAAAATACCAAGTCTTATTCAAGTTTTACTGCATCCTTGTGGTATAATCTTAGGAAAAATCACTTGTGCCTGCCTTTTGCGCACATGCACTCTCTCTGCAGTGGGGAGAATATTTTGATAGCTGCCTCCATAGAGGTGTTGGTAGTTCTGTTGCATTCTATAGCACGTGTGAGAAGAAAAGTGCTATATTCTCTGTTAAGTATTGCTCATCAAATAATTCCTACCTGTGGAAAGGTGAAATTGAGGAACAGCTGCGTGGTGTTTAACTGTTCTGTACAAAACTGAAGGTTGTTTTCACTCAGAGGGTCATTTCTACTTTGTATCACAACTGAACTTTCAGAACTTGCAGTCAGATACTTTTGACTTCGTTGTGAAGCAGTCTGGAACTCCATACAAATAGGTGGGATATCACTTTTCCATGTCCTGTATGAAGAGCACAAATGAAAAATGTTTTCACTGCGGGAAGTGATAAGCTTGTGAAGACCATATTCCACACCAGGCATCCTGAAACGGGGCTGATGTCTGGAAGCAGCAGTTTGAGTCAAGGCCTAGAACATTCCTAAACTGCAGTCCGGTGAGAAGTTGCTGTTCTGTGTGTTTTTTAGGAAGCTATTACTGAGATAATAGTCCCAACTGTTTTTTAACTGGAAAAAAAATAAAAAGACAAACCTTTTAATGTTGAACTGATGTAGGAAAACAGTGAATTCTTTTAATTATTTTGTTTTTGTTCAGGCATCAGCTTTTAAATGGTTGGTGGAACACAAGCTGCTCAGCTTTTTCCATTGCACACCAGATGCTCCTTAAGGAACGAATTGTAGTTTGTCAGTAAATGTGCACCATACTCAATCAGAGACCTCTGAATGGATCAAAACATTCCACCTTGAGTTTGGGGGGTTGGTTTGGGGTTTTTTCCCAACTTGAATTTATTAATAAAACACTGGGCCTCTTCATAGAGAGACAAGTTTTTAAACCTCCTGTATGCCAGTGGCCTTTAGAGGAGAGGTGGAACAAGTCCCTGAGATGTGAGCTGGGAATCTGCACGGAGCCCTTTGATCTCCACCGTGGTGTGATAAAGTCCTGAAACATCAGCTGGAGTCACCCTGTGCACCCAGAGCCCTCGATGCTCTTCTGGCCTGCTCAGGGCACCTCTCAGTTTTTACTCCATGGCTTGGCTCTAGTCTGAGCTCCCTCCAGATCCCAAGCACTCCTAGGTGGGTTTCTTTTGGAAAAGGTCCTGTTTAGAGCAAAGACTGTTGCCAGAAGTTAATGTTGAAGCAAAGCTGTGGCACTTTGGGGCTGGCTCTGCTGCTGAGCCCCTTAGCCCCTTCTGGATGCAGGGATGAGCTGTTTGTTCATGAGCAGCTGGGGTGTGATCCTGGGGCTGGGACAGGGCTGGGGCTGAGCCTGTCAAACCAAACTTCAAAACCAAACTTCTGCCTTCAGCCTCTTGCTTCCTCTTGGCTGCAATTCAAGGGTTTCTGAGCAAGTGATTTTTAAATCCCTGAAGTATTTCACATCTTTGTATGGATTGTTACTGTGTCTGGGGAATTTGGATCCCTCCTAGGCATCTTCCTTAGTGAAAGCTGGCCCAGAAATCATGAGCTGTTGTCTTGTACCTGAGGCCAGCCTGCTCCTGAATTTTACTCCTGTGTTTCTGCTGTGTACAGGCTGTTTTCTAAGAACAGTTCACCAGTGCAGCTTAGGGATTTTGCTGTGGAGAGGGTTCTAAACATCCCTTATCCCCTGTTTTCTTCCCCAGATCCTGTCTTTTGTATGCAGCAATCTCTGAATCATCAGGCAGAGTAGTTGGAAGAGGATTGTTGGCTTTTGTTACTTAACCAGGCAATGTATCCTGCTGGGCCTTAACTCTCAGAGAACCCCCTGTCCTTAAAAATGTGTCTTCTCAAAATGTCCCACCAACCTTAAGATTTTAGGAAGATTGGTTGTGTTCCAGGTCTTTGGAGAAAGGATCGAGCTTCCCTTTCTCCCAAATGGCATTTGAGTAGAGAGAAGTTACTGAAGAGGCTCTAACTGCAGATAAATACCTCAAAGATGATCAATTATACTGAAGTTCTTAAAATTCATATGATTAAGAACAAATAGGGCAAAATCTTTGTGGTGCAGCAGAGCAAGATACAGAACCAGTTGGTTGGAAGAATCTTGATATTCCCCTCACCCTGTTCATGAGGCTGCAGTCACATCCTGGGAAATCCAGACGGTCCCTCTTGCTGATGTGAAACTGTTCTTGGGTGAAGTTTGTTGCAAAGTATTGGCATGGGTGCTTGAGCTGCAGCTGAGGTTTGTCACTGTGTGAAGGAGGCAGGTTTAGTTCCTACAATCTGGGCACCTGTTTCTCCAGTTTTCCATCTGCACTGAGCATGGATGGGACTAAAAGGTTTCCCTTCACTTGAGCTGGCAGCAGGGAACTTGCAGGGATGTGCTGGGAAGGTGCAGGTGTCCTTCACTGATGGCCCAGAACATCTGGAGAGCAAGGAAGAAATAAGCCCAGACAACAAAACTCCCCTGTTGAACTCAGAGGACAATTTCCTTATTTAAATCTGGCCTTAAATATATTTGTGATTATTGTCTGGAGTTTGCTGGAAGCTCCCTTCTAATGGTGTTTTTCCTGAAATGAGAGAATTTGTTAAAATGCATCTGAGCCCTCCAATGGTCTGGTCTGATCTTGGCTGTCGTGGAGGCAGTGGCACAACTTCAGGGAAGGACCTTTTGACTTTGACAAAAAGAAGGGAGCTTTGGGAACATTCCCTTCTTTTTGCCAGCATATTCTCAGTCGTGGAGAGGGATAATTGCTTAAACTGCAACATTTTCCTGTTGGCCATTTTTGCAGAGGGAGGGAGGTGGGGAAGGCCCTGCAGAAGTGTATTTTTGGTGTGATGTGTGGAGAGTGTGATGGGAAACTTCCTTTTCTAGACTGTTCATCTAAGGGCAGAGGTGCTATTCTGTGAACCACTTTCAGAGGCTTTTTGAATAGAATGCTATTAAAATTTGTGTCTCTCTGGTTCCAGCCTTAAGGGAGGGAAAGAAATCTATTTTCCAAAATCCACTTCCTAAAAGCCACTTAGACTAGCATGTAGGATATCTGCATTAGGAAAACTAGAGGCTAACTTGGCATTTGATTCTGAATTTAACTTTTTTTTGCTCTTGCTGCAGTTTTATTAAAAGCAAGATTCTCTTCCCCTCTCTTCTAATACTCATAGAAGAGTCAGAAGGGTGTCACTGGCTCGCTTCCAACCCTGCTGGCCCATTTCTACCCAAGGAAGGATCAAGAGGACACCTGGAATTTTGGTCTCAAGCTAAATTTTAGGAAATATCTGTTAGACTTTTAAGAAATGAAAATGTACTTCCTCTTTTGAAGCTCTTGGATTTTAGAATGAATTTTAGTAATGCTTCTAGCACATAAAATAAGTGTTGAGAATTTTTAGTTTGTTGTCAGGTTTAAATTTTCTGATGGCCTTAAACATACCTGTATATATGTCTTTGCAGTTCTTAAACTCAGCGTTGGAAACAAATTGGTCCATGGCTTATGTAAACACTTGACAAATAAATCTATTTAAATGTTTTATGTCCTTCCCTTTTAAGCAAATATTTCATACCTAAAGGGATTGTCTTGCTACACTTCTGTTGCATTGGTGGTTTTGTCTCAGTGACTGGGTTTAACTGGGTTCACCTAAAAGAAAATTGTTCTACAGCCTTTATGATTATTAATTCAGTATTTTTATCATATTTTTGTTATGTTTTGAAACAACCCCAAATACATCCAGTGGTATTAAACACATTTTTCCTACGCTGTCACTTGGTTTTGAATACTTCATTGTTTGAATGTTCAAGTAAAAAAAAAAAAAAAAAAAAAAAAAAGCAGTATTCAAAGCTAAGAATAAATCTATCTATGCAAATAGCCGGGCTCAACTTTGGTATTGAAAGGTTAGAACAGCTTGAGAATAAAATTCCATGTTTCTGAAACCTTACTGGAATTTCAGCTCAGGTTGATAAATCATTTTCTTGCTGCTCCACGGTTGTGCAGCTTGGGATTTTGTAGGGAAAACTTTCCAACAGCTCTGGTGGATTTATTAAGAAGCAGAGTTAAATGTCAGCAGCTCCCTCCTCTTGTTGAGGAGCAGGATTCCCGACATTGATATTCCTTGGGGGATGGCTGAGTGTCCTGAAACAATGAATCCTAAAGATTTGTTCTTTCCTGGATGTGTTCTGTTTGGTCTCTGCACTCCTGTTTCCTTGGGAAAACTAGCTCCAAATGCCCTTTTAAATATATATATATTGTTTTAAATATATATTTGTATATATATATATTTATATATATATTATATATATATATATATATTTGTGTATATATATATATTTGTGTATATATATATATGGTTTTGTCATCTCTCCCTCTCCCCCAGGAGCAAAGGCCACCCAGACTCAGTTGGCAGTTGTGGAAATGGAATTATCTTCATAAAAATCAAAATTTTCAAATTTATAAAACTTGTTCTTTGTGCCCACATGCCTGGAGGGGTCACAGGCAGGATTTGTTTAGAATAAATCATAAAAAAAATAAGGGAAGGGAATTTCAAAGAAATTTCAAGGAAAGGGAAGGAAATTTCAAGGAAAGGAAATTTCAAGGAAAGGAAATTTCAAGGAAATTTCAAGGAAAGGAAAGGAAATTTCAAGGAAAGGAAAGGAAATTTCAAGGAAAGGAAATTTCAAGGAAAGGAAAGGAAAGGAAAGGAAAGGAAAGGAAAGGAAAGGAAAGGAAAGGAAAGGAAAGGAAAGGAAAGGAAAGGAAAGGAAAGGAAAGGAAAGGAAAGGAAAGGAAAGGACAAAGGAAGAGGAAAGCAGTGGGCGGTAGGGGCTGCTCCGTGTCTCGCAGGGATTTGGGAGCTGGCTGGGCACAGAAGTCCTTCCCATGTGGAAAGCTACTTTCAGTTACTCTACTTGAGAGCTCGACACACAGAGCAGTGCATATGTGTGTGTTTTAGGTGTGATTTTACAGAAATGCGTATTTAGAAATACACCTGGTTCGCGCAGGCGGCCGGCGCGGGCAGCCCCGGGGTCCTCCCACACTGCGCGGCGCTCGCGGCCGGGCCCAGGCGGCTCCCACGTGGTGCGGGGGGAGCGGGGCCGGGGAGGAGCCGCGGGGAAAGAGCCGGGAGAGCTACACGAGAAAGAGCCGGGAGAGCTCCGGGAGAGCTCCAGGAGCCGCAGCCATGCAGCGCCGCAAGGTGGACAACCGCATCCGCGTCCTCATCGAGAACGGCGTGGCGGAGCGGCAGCGGAGCCTGTTCGTGGTGGTGGGAGACCGCGGCAAGGACCAGGTACGGCCGTGCCGGAGCCGCCCGGGCCTGCCGCAATCCCTCAGGGACTGCTCCGCTCTGCTCCAGCGGGAATTGAACCCTGCCAGCCCCAGGCAGAGCAGCGGGGCCTGAGGGGAGGGAACTCGCAGGGACGGTGCTGGAAATGGTGTGTGAGACCCCACCTGAGGCATCTCCTGGCTGGGAAGCTCCTGAACGACAGTGAAGCTCAGGACAGGCTGCGGTTTTTGGGCTTGGTTTGGTTTTTAACTTGTTTTTTAACTGTTAAACTTTCCGGCCAGCTGGGGTTTTTTTTCCCCTCGGCTCTGCCCTGTGGTGGTTTCTCTCTGGGAGTGGGCTTTGAGTTGTCTCGGAGATGAACCTGCTCGGTGAAGTTGTGTGGAGGAAATTTAGTGCTAAACTCGTTTTTCTTCGGGAACTCCCGCCTTGTGTTTTTCGAGGGGGGAGGGAAAGAACAGCTCGGCAAACCCACGGTGGTTTAGGACAAGTTTATTCACGAAATCACAGAGTTGTTCAGGGTGGAAAAGCCCTCCGAGATCGCTGAGTCCAGCAGGGACAAAGCAGCCACTAACCCATGTCCCCACGTGCCAGATCTGCGTGGCTTTTTAATCCCTGCAGGAATGGGGACTTAACAGCCCACTCAGGGAAGAGATTTTGCCTTAAAACCAACCTCAACCTCCCTGAGGTTGAGGCACAGCCTGAGGCCATTTCCTCTCCTCTTGTTCCTGGGAGCAGAGCCTGACTTGGCTGCCCCTTCCCATCAGGGATCTGTGGAGAGCAATAAGGTCCCCCCTGAGCCCCCTTTTCTCCAGGCTGAGCCCCTTTCCCAGCTCCCTCAGCCATTCCCGGTGCTCCAGCCCCTTCCCCAGCTCCATTCCCTTCCCTGGACATGCTCCAGCCCCTCAGTGTCTTTCTTGCAATGAGGGGCCCAAAACTGAGCCCAGGGTTTTTCCCTGCCCTGTGCTGAGCAGAGGGGAGCAATCCCTGCCCTGCTCCTGCTGCTGTTCTGTTCTAACTGCTGTGTAACTGACAATTAATTTATCTCTTGTCTGTGGGCAAATAAAATTAACTAATTATTAAAAAAAAAAAAAACCACCTTGGAAAAGAAGGAATTATTCAGGTGGCAGTAGAGGAATGTTGGCATTATTTACTGATGGGTTCTGGCATCTCCCAGCTCTGGTGGTGTTCACTGAAACCCTCTGTGGAGAATCCATATGAATGGGTTATCCATAAGAGACAAAACTGTGTTTAGCCTGGAATTATCAGTGTTGGTGCTGGCAGAGAAGGGAGCTGAGGACACAGGAGGTAAAACCCAGTGTCCTGCAGCCCTGGAGCAGGCACAGTCACAGCTTCACTTCCTGCCAAGGGACCCCTCTGTTCTCCACGGTGGAAATGCAGCTGTAAAACCAAGTTTAGAAGAACACTTTGCTTTGTGGTGTTCCCTGAGAGCTGTTTGTGAGTGCTCTGTGCCCTGGCAGGTCGTCATCCTCCACCACATGCTGTCCAAGGCCACGGTGAAGGCCAGGCCCTCTGTGCTCTGGTGCTACAAGAAGGAGCTGGGCTTCAGCAGGTGAGAGAGCCCTGGATCCTGCTGCTCCCTGGGCAGCCAGGGCTGCAGGCTGAGGGGAGGGCTGGGAGGGGAAGCCAGGGCTGTTCCTGGAGCAGCTGGGGGAAATCTGCTCTTCCAGGAGTGAAATGTGGCTTCCATAGGAGAGTTGGCACTGACAGAAAGTACCTCTGTTTTTTCTCCTTTAGCTCCAATACTGACTCTGCTGCCCTGGGCCAAACTCCCTTTTTAACCTTTTTTAACCTCAAAACTTGGGTTCCTCATCTGTTTTGCCTCAGTCATACTTAGGACTGAGCTCTGACTTCTAGGCTCAGCCTGAGCACGCTTCCCTCAAACCCTTCCCCAAGAAAACTCCTGTATGGTTTTTTCCCCTCCAGCCACAGGAAGAAGAGGATGAGGCAGCTCCAGAAGAAGATTAAGAGTGGAACTCTGAACATCAAGGATGATGATCCCTTTGAGCTGTTCATTGCAGCCACAAACATCCGCTACTGCTACTACAACGAGACCCACAAGATCCTGGGGAACACCTTTGGAATGTGTGTCCTTCAGGTCAGGAGGGCCTTGGCTCCCTAAAGGGCTCTACAATAATCACTTGAAATGTTGCAGGAATGGGGTTTGTTGCTTCTGTCACTGCAGTTTTGGTGGCCTTGCTTTTCCCTCACGAGTGGTGTGAGGGTGAGGTGGCCTCGTTGGTAGGAGTTGGAGCAGGGCATTGCTTAGTGCAGATTTCAGTGGGAATTAAACTTGGAGGAATAAAGCTTTTAGGCTTTCTGTGCCTTTCAGTAGGAGCCAGCTGCTCTGCTGGACTCTGGGCAACTCTGAAGTTCTTTTTACTGCCCAGGATTTTGAAGCCTTGACTCCAAACCTGCTGGCCAGAACTGTGGAGACAGTGGAAGGTGGTGGAATTGTGGTGATCCTGCTGAGAACTATGAACTCCCTGAAGCAGCTCTATACAATGACCATGGTATGTGCAGCACAGTGGGTCTGTTCTCTACCAGCAGCTGCATTGAGGTGATACTGGGTGGGTGTTTATTGATTCTATTGTGGGCTGTTATCCTCCTCCCATCATCTTTCCTGCTCCTTCATTCAGGAGTGGGAGGAGATGGGATGGGGTTTGTTACACTCGGGCATTTCTGAAATGCTGCAGATGTGGGTGTTTCACCACAAAGTCAGGATCCTGTCTGGGATGTGCTGTGGATGGAAATGGAGAGACAGGAGTGGGAAAGAAGGGGTCACAATCCTGTAAATGTCACTGTCACATTTTCTTTCTGTTTTCTTCCCTTTTTCCTTCAGGACGTTCACTCCCGGTACAGGACCGAGGCCCACCAGGATGTGGTGGGGAGGTTCAATGAGAGGTGAGTGGCTCAGAGTGCAGAGGAGCTGGGCTGGCAGCCCAAGGAAAGCACAGGAGCAGCACTGGCTGTTCCTGGTGGGAAAACATCCCAAAGGTCTGCATTGGAACAGGCCTTTTCCTGGAAGCTGGAATTGCAGCTCAGCTGTGGGGAGCTGTGAATTCTCTGTGTTTAGAAGAGAGTTCAGCTGAACCACCAGGGAGTGCTGCTGGTGATTTTCCTGAGTTTTCTCTGCCTGCCCAGGTTCATTCTGTCCCTGGCCTCGTGCAAGACCTGCCTGGTGATCGATGACCAGCTGAACATCCTGCCCATCTCCAGCCATGCTGCCAACATCACTCCTCTGCCCCCCCAGTCCCAGGTCAGTGAGTGATCCCAGCCCTTTGCCCTGCCACAAATCCCTCTGAGTTGGCCACAGAGTGTTAAAGACTTAAAAACAGGGAATGGTTTTGTTTTGTTTCACCCCGATTTTTATCGAAGGATGGCATTGCAGAGAGGAAGCAGAACGTTCTGCAAAAATTACGTGGGTGAAGCTTGGGAGCTGTTTTTTCTATTTTCTGCTTTTTTTTTTTTTTAATTTTCTGTCCTATCACTTTTTGTGCTTGCCCATATTTATTAATTTTCCCGTACTGCTCAGCCCAGTGAGGTGGATCTTGATTGTGGTTGCATGGAGGGATTTCAAGCTGATGGACAGAGGGGACAAGACCAATAAAAATACTTCTTTGGCATTTGGAGGGTGGGAGAGCACTTTGGAAGTAAGTATATTGCAGGCTCATGACACAGCTGGAAGCTGTGGCAGTTGTTTCAATTTCTGAGTTACACATGTCACATTCCAGGAAGAATTCCCTGAGGATAATCCAGACACATATTTGCACTCTTAGAAGTGTATCCTTTTATCGCTTCCAGTTGTAGACTGCAGTAAAGTGGAACCAGTTTTAAACAGAAATCTTGAAGCATTTAAACTGTGCTGTGTGGCCTAAGAAATAACCAATTCAGCTTCTGTCAGAGATGGTAAAAACATTCTAATAGTGCTTTCTAATTGGTTTATTTATTTATTTAAAAATAAATAAATAAACCAACCTCCTTTAATCATTAGGACAACACTGACAGCAGCACAAATGCTTATCTGTGGGCTGGAGAGGCTGGTGCCTTTGGAATTTTAGGTGACAACCAGAAAAATCAGCCTTCATTCCCATCTAAAACTGGTTGTGTTTGTGTCCAAGTTTATTGTTTGGCTATTTTTAATTTTTCTAATTTTCTAAAAAATTTTTATGGGCTTTTTTTTTTTTTTTTTTTTTTTGTATTGGTGCTGGAGTAGTTCTTCCCCCTGCCTGGACACTGCATGTGAGAAGTGTAACAAAGATCATGAATGTCCAAAGACTAAAAAATTAATTAAATTATTTAGAGAACTCTTCTTTAATCTGTTTTTCCTATCAATGCCATTCTGTAATTACTATGTATTGCAAAATCCTTCCCTTTTTTCCCTTCCAAACCTGGGGAAGTCAGGACTGGGGAATCTCTTTGTGACCATTCTCCTGAAGATGCCTAGAAATTTAAGTATTAAATACATGTCTGTCCATAGAAATTCTCATGGTTTTGGGGAATACATTCTTGTGCTACCTTTTCCTTTGGGATCCTTTTCTCTGCCTGCCCAAAGGCGTCAGAAGACACCACAAAGGTAAAATTGTGCTGAAATACCCTTGGCTCATCCTGCTGTGTTTCTGCAGGAGGAGAGCCTGGGGCCTCAGGACTTGGAGCTGAGGGAGCTGAAGGAGAGCCTGCAGGACACACAGCCTGTGGGAGTGCTGGTGGATGGCTGCAAAACCCTGGATCAGGTTGGTGTGATGCCTCAGGTTCAGCTTTTATGTTTTTCAGAATCTGTGCTGCTTTAGTGTGTAGTTCTGTGCTTCATAGTAGGGGATAGTAAGCTCTCTTCACAGAGCAGGGAGACAAAACAAGGTAGGTAGACCAAGGATAAATTATCCAAATTTCAGGCCCAAGGTCATAAACAATGGCAGAATGAAGAGAGAAAAGCTGTAATTGGACAATTAACTCCAATATGCAAATGGAGCAGAACTTATAACAGTGAGAGACCCCATGACTGGTTATGCATTTTGTGACCATTTTGGGTTCATCTTGGGTGTAGCCCTGGCTGGGCTCTTGTGCTGCCCGAGGTGGATCCACTGAGGCATTTTAATAAATCCCTACTTTATTCTTTAGCTCCATCTAGCCTCTGCTCTAGGCCAGCCTCCCCAAGGCATCAGGTGTGCTGGCCAGAGCTGAGCTTCTCTGGGTGGGGCAGGTCCCAGAGAGAGGGAAACAAACTCTCTTTTCTGGGGGTTTTCTAATCCTCAGGCAAAAGCAGTTCTAAAATTCATTGAAGCCATTTCTGAGAAGACCCTGAGGAGCACTGTGGCATTAACAGCAGCCAGGGGACGAGGGAAATCTGCTGCTTTGGGGCTGGCCATTGCTGGAGCAGTGGCTTTTGGGTGAGTGATCTCCCTCTCCAATCCCCCAGGCCTTATCTGCATCCTTGAGTTTAAAAAAAACTCTAAACACAACCAAGATGACAGGATTGGAATATATTTGTAATTTCCAATCTTAAATGCCTCATTTTTAATCTTGTATCTTTTGATATAAGATTATATCTTGACGAGATTGTATCTTTTGGTCAAATTTTTCTTAAAACTCAAAATAATCACACATAAATCAAGATTATTGTCTGTAGGAATCTGCTGTGTTTTGGTTGTTAGGTAAAGTCAACCCCTCCTATGAAAAACCCATCCTGTTTAGTACTTATGTGGTAAAATTTGTTAGAAAAATCATTCAGCTCTTGTTTTGTTTTTTTCTCTGCAGTTACTCCAATATCTTTGTCACATCTCCCAGCCCTGACAACCTTCACACTCTCTTTGAGTTCATATTTAAAGGCTTTGATGCACTGCAATATCAGGTGAGGGGAGCAGACTATTTTACAATATTTTCAAAGCATTCCTGCTTAGGAAGTTTTACACCTCATCAGTGCTTTTGGCTACATATGTTTGCTACCAGCCTTTTTTACCATGTTCTGCAAGAAGAGGAATCATGGTAGAGTTGTGTTTCTTTCTCTGTCTTTAAGCAGGGTAAACCACTTCCTTTGTGAAGCAGATTTTAACATCAGTAAATAATTTCCCAGTTCTCAGGCCTTTGAAGCTTCTATATGAATTTTTTATTAGAATGTGAAATAACAGTGTCTGAGCTTATTTTGATGATGATGGTAAATTTTTTTTTTCTTAGATCTTAGCTTTTTATATTGTTTAAAAATATTATTTTCCAGGAGCACTTGGACTATGAGATTGTTCAGTCCTTAAATCCGGAGTTCAACAAGGCAGTGGTCAGAGTGAATGTGTTCAAGGAGCACAGGCAGACCATCCAGGTAATTGGCATTCTTACCTTTCCAGCTTTGTTCCTGGCTGTAGTTTTTGCCAGTGTTGAAGTTGTTTTGATTTTCAGCATGTTCATTCTGTGTGATGTGGAGCTGCCCTGGTGGGTTTTGCTGTAAGGCAGATCTTCAGGGAGTGACTTCCTCAAAACACCTTCTCTCTTTCAGGGAATAACTTGTAGATTACAGAGCTCCCTCGTGGGTTTCTCCCAAAACAAAAGCAGAGGAAGGTGAAAGGAGTGATGCCTTAAGTTTTAGCTTTCACATTTTTCAGATTCTGTGCTGCTTTAGTGTGTAACTCTGAGCTTCATAGTGTTAGTAAGGTCTCTTCACAGAGAAAATTCCTTTTCCAGCTTGAGAACCAAGGAGAGCTGTTACAGCCTCAGGCCCAAAAAGAATAAACAATGGTGAATTGAAGAGAGAAAAACAAGAAGGATGGGACTTCATAACCTAAAGCTGTAATTGGACAATTGACTCCAATATGCAAATGGGCCAGAACTTATAAAAGTGAGAGACCTCATGACCAGTTGTCCATTTTGTGACCATTTTGGGTTCATCTTGGGTGTAGCCCTGGCTGGGTTCTTGTACTGCCAGGGTGGATCTATTGAGGCCTTTTAGTAAATCCTTCCTTTATTGTTTAACTCCTTCTAGCCTCTGTTCTAGGTCAGCCTTCTCACAGCATCAGGAGCAGTGCAGGAAGAGGGTTTAGTGATTAGATTTCCTTTTATTTTCCTCACCTCTGCAGATGAATTCTTGTGGAGTTGTGTCAAACAAGATGTGTGAGCCTGTCATTGTTAGGGCAGCATAAACCCTCTCCTGACTTTCTGCTTTTCCACATCTCAGTCTCTGGCTTGGTGTTTGAGGAGAACAGCAAAGAGCTTTCCAAGGCCCCAGTTTTGTGAACCCTGGTGTTTCCCTGCTGGCAGCTGCTGGCAGTGACAGTGTCCCCTCCTTTGCAGTACATCCACCCTGCTGATTCTGTGAAGCTGGGCCAGGCCGAGCTCGTGGTGATCGACGAAGCTGCTGCCATTCCTCTGCCCCTGGTGAAGAACCTGCTGGGCCCTTACCTGGTGTTCATGGCTTCCACCATCAATGGGTAAGGCTGGAGCAGCCACTCTGCTGGGGCTCCCCAGAGCTGCCTGGTTCCTGTGGTTCCTGTTTCAGGCTCTCTGTGTCCTGGTTCCCAGGTACGAGGGCACCGGGCGGTCGCTGTCCCTGAAGCTCATCCAGCAGCTCCGCCAGCAGAGTGCCCAGAGCCAGGTGACCCTGACAGCAGAGAACAAATCCACAGCCACTGCCAAGCTCACCTCAGGTACAGCGTGTGAGAGCTGAAATGAGGGATGCAGGACTCCAGGTGGCTCTCTAAAATGCAGTTTATTCCATCCAAGAGGTTCCCGCAGTCCAGGGTCATGGAGGACAGAGCCTGTGCCCACAGCTGTCAGCTCCAGCTGCAGGCAGGCCTGGACACCCTTTGGTTTTGGTTACAATGCATTCTATACTTTTCTTTGCTGAGCATCTTTATACAGTAGAACCAATCTATACCTTAACTATTATCTATAGCCTATCATAACTACTATAAACACCATATTCATGTTACTATTCTCCAATCACTAAAAGTTAGTACATTGCAGTTTAAGCTAGAAGTTGTTATTCAGTTTTCTTGCAGTGGAAAATTCTGAGACCTTTTTTCTACTTTCAACTTTGCTGACTTGTTTGCCTGTGCTATCTTTCTGCTTGGTAAAAACATCTTCTTGTTTGGGGTGGGTTTATCCTTTGCATAAAAACCCCTTCTAACAAACATACCTTTTGCCTCCTTGGTTATCCAGTAAGGCTGGCTCAGCAATTCTTTTCTTCTATATCAAAACTTGCTTCCATCTCTATTCCTTCTTCAGATTCTACATTTAAAAATCTTTCTGCTAAGCATACCTATCTGTGAGACTTTCTTGTCAAACTTTCATCCTTCCCAACAACAGCACCTCTGGCCTGTGTGTCCCACAGGCCACACCACACCTGTGGGTGTCCTGGGACTGCTGCCATGGCTGTCCCACCCATCCATGTGCTTTACAGCTGTGGGAAGGGGCTTGTGTGGGGAAATGACAGAGCTCTGCTGGTTTTCCCTCACAAGTTTCAGATGGAAGGCTTTTAAGAGGTGAAAAATCAGCATCTGACAGTTGTCTGATCTGGGAGCCCCTCAGAGCACAGGGATCCTGTGGGGTGCTTGTCCAGCACTGAGTGTCCTTGTTAACCCCTGCAGCTCGCACGTTGCACGAGGTGTCCCTGCACGAGTCCATCAGGTACGCCCCTGGGGACCCCGTGGAGAAGTGGCTGAATGATCTCCTGTGCTTGGACTGCCTCAACATCACCAGGATCATCTCTGGCTGCCCTCTGCCAGACACCTGTGACCTGTATCCTTGCTGAAAGGTTCTCAGCCTGGCTCAGAGCTGGGATAAGCTCAGCACTCGGTTTTTTCCCTAAAACCTTGCTCCTGGAGTTAAGCTCTCCTGGCACTGGTGGTGGGTGCTGCCAGAACATCACCAAACCCCAGTTTTGCTGCAGAGACAACCTCAAGCAAGGTTGCATGAGGGAAAGCCCTTGTTGGAGTTACAAAAGGTTTATCTTTACAGGTGAAGGGTGTGAAAGCTACAAACACTGCCAAAAATAATTTATTCTTGTAGATTAAGCTGTGGAGTCTAAGAAGACAATCCAGTTTGTGGCCCAGATATTGAAAATAACCCCACAGGAAGCTTTTTCCTGGTTCCCTAGGAGGTTTTTTTCCTTAATCTCTGTGTTTAGATACTATGTAAATAGAGACACACTCTTTTGTTACCACAGAGCATCAGAAGTTTTCTTGCAGAGGCTGATGGCCCTCTATGTGGCTTCTCACTACAAGGTAGGGCTTGAGCTTCTTCCATCCAGTTTCATCCCCAGTTTCAGTGTGGAATTTTCTGGGGACAGAAGTGCTTGTTATGACAGCCTGATTGAGATTTCACAACAGCTTCTGTTGCTTCTTGTTGTGTACAGAGCTGTGTTCTCCTTTCTCTGAGATCTCTGCCTCAGTCCTGGCTGTTCACACTGGATTTCCAGATAGTCTGGAATATTTTTGCCTTGAGAAAAAGTGGAGACTAAAATTCTAAATGAGCCTCCAAGCCTGTCAGGATTTTATCAGTGCTGAACCTCATTTGCAGTTCTCTTTACCATGTTCTGGTGGTCTTAAGTTCATCAGGAGCAGTGAGAGACCTCTCTCTCTCTCTCCATTATGAGACTGAAAAGAGGAGTAATTCATCTCAAGGTTTCAAGACCAGGGTTGATCTGGTCATGTAAATATGAGTGAGCAAGTCCAGAAGAGCTGAACTACTGAGTTCTAAAAGCTTAAGAAGCTTAAAAATGAAATTAGGATTTGGTACTTGGGAGGTAAGGAGCTGTATGAAAATAGGAAGTTCAGGTTTGTACATATTAGAGCACAAGGTTTCCCTTGAGGAGAACAGATGCTGTCTGGGGATGTGACAGCCATGAGCTGGCCTGGTTGCCCCTCCACCCCTCAACACTGTATGAGTTCCAAATTTCTTAATAGCTCTAAATTTGGAAAATAGAGATTGTTTAGAAATCAGCTGGACTTTGAAGCTCTCTTCATGGAATAGCCATTTGGGTAACACTCTTAGGCACATTTGTGGCATTTTTGGGGTTGTCCTGTGCAGGGCCAGGAACTGGACTCAATCCTGATGGGTCCCTTCCAACTCAGGGTATTCTGTGATTCTCTGGACAGTTTTTGATCTTTCTGATGTCTTCACCTTCCAGAACTCCCCCAATGACCTCCAGATGCTCTCTGATGCCCCTGCCCATCATCTGTTTTGCCTTTTGCCTCCTGTTCCACCCACCCAGAATTCCTTACCAGAAGTCCTGGCTGTTGTTCAGGTAAGAGAATGACTCGAGTGTCAGTTTTGATCCTGGTCTAGTTGAGCAGGAGGCAGCATTTTGTGTGTCTGTTTTCATGGTTTTGTGTCTTTCCTGGCAGGTGTGCATGGAGGGAGAGATCTCCCGCCAGTCCATCATGAACAGCCTCTCCAGGGGAAAGAAGGCCTCTGGTGATCTTATCCCCTGGACCATTTCAGAGCAGGTGGGTGATTTGGCTGTGCACTGGCACCCAGGGTGTATTTCATGTATTTGTTGCCTCCAGAGTGCCCAGCTGTGTCCTTTAATGGGCTCTTTGTCTCTTTGTCCCTTGTGCAGTTCCAGGATCCGGATTTTGGGGGCCTCTCCGGCGGGCGCGTGGTTCGCATCGCGGTTCACCCGGATTACCAGGGGGTAAAGTACCTGGGACCAGCTCTGGTGGGGCCAGGGAAATGGCTCTGCAGGCAGAGCTCAGAACAGGGCAAACATTGCAGCTCCTCCAGTTCTTAGCATTTTAAGCTCAGGGCACCAAACCAGTGCTCCCAGAGCATCCTGAGCCACCGTACACAATCCAGCGATATTTGCTGTGACCTTACCAAGTGTTTGGCATTTTCTGAGTGCCAGAGTTAAGCCCCAAAAATTACTACACAGCCCTGAACTACCAGGGCTGATGCTGATTTCTTCTGTTCCTTCTGTCCCTGGAGCTGCCACGTGGCCAAAAAGAAGCATTTTTGCAGTCACTGAGTGATGTCTGCAGTGCTGATTGTTAATGGGTTTAAGGGGAGAACGTTGTTGCCCTGTATTAAAAATCAGAGACCTGGTTTTGCTTACAGTATGTTGTTGCTTCTTCACAGATGGGCTATGGCAGCAGAGCTCTCACTTTGCTGCAGATGTACTATGAAGGCAAATTCCCATGTTTGGAAGAAGAAACAGTTCAAAAGCCAAAAGAAATCACAACTGTGAGCAGTGAGGTATGGTAACTTTTTTCTATTTTCTGTCATGCTGAGCTGCATAATTTCCCCTGTAAGTCTCCACTCTGTAGGGAGGAAATACTCAGGTTTGATTTTCACAGAGAAGAAGAGCTTTAATTTGCAGCTTTCTGTGGGGATTGCTGCTAACCCATTCCCACTTTCTTTTCCAGACTGTTGGTTTATTAGAAGAGGTTGTGACACCCCGGAAAGATTTGCCTCCTTTGCTGCTCAAACTGAGTGAGAGACAAGCTGAGCACCTGGACTATCTTGGGGTGTCTTATGGCCTGACACCCAGATTGCTCAAGTAGGACATGATTCTTTTTCCCAGTTACATCTTGCCCTTCTTAAACAGATAATGAGCTTTACTAGCCCAGTTTTTCCAGGGTGTAGAAGTAAGAACAGCCTGTGATAGGTAGGGAGTGGTTGAATTCTCTTCCCTGTGACCTGTAGAAATGTGAGGTGCTGCTGACGTCAGAGCTGGTGGTTTTTTTTCCTGACTGATGTAAATGCCTTTCACAGCACCTTGAAAGTTTGTGCATTTTTTGACATTACAGCCATAATTTTTCACTCCCCTGAGCTGGACCCTCAGTCAGGTGGGTGCTGTTGCTGCTTTCTGACAGAAAGCTCATTTGCTCTGGTTGTTGGTGTGTCTTACAGACTTTTGCTTGCTCCTCACCAGCTGTCCTTGTACAGCAGATAAATTGCATTTAACCACAATTTATGACTTATTTAGCTCCATAATTCTCCTTGTGTTCCCTCTTTTGCCCAGGTTTTGGAAGCGTGCTGGATTTGTGCCAGTTTATCTGAGGCAGACCCCTGTAAGTACCACACTGTTCCTGAATGGAAGTCCAGCCCTGCTGAAATCCCTGGGCATGCATTCCAGTGGATTCTGTGAGAAGGGGTTTGGGGCAGGAAGCTTTGCTGAGGCTGCTTTTAAGTCTTGGTTTATGTTCATTTTTGTTCTTTGGGCCTATAGGTAAGGAGTAGAGTTTTAGGGTTGTGAATGTGGGCCTCCAAGTAGTTTGTACATAACAATTTAGAGCTGTTGAGGGCTATTAATGTGGTTACTGATAAAATAGCTGAGATTTACCAAATTCTAGAAGTTCATAGGTATTCCATTAAGTGGACATGGTCAGTAGCTGGAAAAGCATGCATATGGAAAAATAGCAAGTTAAATCTACTTATTTGTCAAGAACTTGAAGATAATCTTAGAAACCATTTAATTTAGTCAGCAGAAATGTCTGCACTTAATTTTCCCATCCAAAACAATGTCAATAAACATAGTACTAATGACAAGAAATAAAGAGCAGTTATGTTTTCTGATGCCTTCTCATCAGTGATCATAGATGAATTGTGAACTGCCTTGGAACAAAATAGAATTTGATGCATTTGTTGTTGTTGATTTAGAAGGTATTTCCCTTCCTCAGCTGAGCACAGAGTGCAAAAGGTTCAAATGGGGGTGATGGGAAATCCACCACAGAATCACAGAACTGTATCTTATTTATCAGAATGATCTGACAGGGGAGCATTCTTGCATCATGCTGAAGATGCTCAACGAAGAGGATTCTGAACAGGAACCTTGGCTCACTGCCTTCTGGAAAGGTAACTCTGATCCTGCTGACTCTGCAAGAGCCCTCTGGGCTGTTTGTTATTCAAGAGGTCCACTGGGCTAATTTATTTTGTCCTCCTGCCCTGTAGATTTTAGGAGGCGCTTCCTTTCCCTGCTTTCCTACCAGTTCAGCACCTTCTCTCCCTCCTTGGCACTGAATATTCTACAGAACAAAAATATCAAACAGCAGCCCCAAGCACGTGAGTACCCTGACTGGGACAGCTGTAAGTGCATAGCAAAGCATGGCTGGAGCCTGGCACCTCAGTTTGCTGTTTTCTCAAGATGTTTTAACAGGAGAATCCTCTGGGAGAACTTGGTACCTGTGGGGTTTTAGTGTCTGTGCTGGCTAGACGCTTTTTCTGCTGCAGCAAGGGAACAGCAAAACCAATGTGAATTGTTAAAGGCAAAGGAAAAATACTAAATACCTGAATAGATGCTAAACACTGAGGTCCTGGGTGCTCTGAGGAACATTGCCAACCTTGCTGTGTTTCTCTGCTCCCCACCAGCCCTCAGCCGTGCTGAGCTGGAGTCAGCCTTCATCCCATACGACCTGAAGAGGCTGGAGATGTACTCCCGCAACATGGTGGACTACCACCTCATCATGGACATGGTGCCCACCATTGCCAGGATGTTCTTCCTTGGCCAGATGGGAGACATCTCCCTCTCTGCTGCACAGTCGGTGTGTGTGGGTGGGGGGGAGCGAGGATTTGGGGAGAGCACGGGTGTGGGAACCCAGGACATCCCTCTGGCTGTCCAGAGCGGCCAAGAGCCCTGCCAGGGGGCCCAGAGAGCCTGGCACAGAGCCCAGAACACCTGTGGGTTTGATTATGACCCGTGGAGCAAATTACCAACCTTAGATGAAGATCAGCAAGCCACAACAGTTTCGGTAGAATAATAGTGAAGTTATCACAGGGTGGAAAAGTAGATTTTGGGGTTTCTAGAATGGGGTTCAGGAGGCAAGATGGAGGGATCTGGGTGTGTCCAGCCTTTCTCCTTCTTCTTCTTGGCCTCCATCTTCTGCTGAGATGTTGGCACTTTTAGACTGGTTAGAGTAGAAGCTCACTGTCTGACATAGGTGATAGGTATTGGAAAGTAATTGTAAACATTGTATACGTAGTTTTTAGTATAAAGACATAACACCACCCCGTGGGCAGGCAGAGTCCCTGGAACTGTCCTGCTAGACAGACCTCAGCAGGACAGGAGAAAAATTTTTACAGATAAGATGCAGTAAACAACCTTGAGAGTGAGAAATGAAGAGCTCCAACTCATTCTTCAAGCACCGGGCTGGGAAAAGAGACTTTTAACATCTCTCGGGGTCACAGCGACCAGCAAAAGATCCCAAGACATGGGGATGTGTGTCTGTCTGCTCTGTGCTGAAATCCCTGTCTCTTCCTCAGGCCCTTTTCCTAGGGATTGGCCTGCAGCACAAATCTCTGGACCAGCTGGAAAAGGAGCTGGAACTGCCCAGCAGTCAATTGATGGGGCTCTTCAACAGGATCATCCGCAAAGTGGTGCAGGTGGGACCATAATTCCAAAATTAACAGAAAATATGACACTAAGAGAGAGCTGGGTCAGTGCTGGGCATCCTTAACACATCCCCACTTACTGGCCATAAACTTCTTGGCAAGGTGGGGAAAATCCCAGGTGGAAAATGTGTGGCAGTGATTTAAATGCCCATGGTAGGGGATTTGGAACTGGATGATCTTTAAGGTCCCTTCCAACCCAAACCACTTAATGATTCTCTGTAGTGATTTCCCAGATAAGAATGCTTATCTTACGGTTTTCCATGTTCAAGTGCCCTGACCAGAATGCTGAGCAGACAATCCTTGTTGCCTGAGCCATTGTTCAGAGCATTGGTGGCATCTCAGCTTTCCTTGGAAAAAAACAAAATTATTTCCCAGTGTTATTTAGAGGTAGACCTGAAATCCACTGAAATAATTGTCAAGTTTTGGATCTGGTTCCCGGTTTTCTTTCTCTCTAAGGTTTAGGATAGCAAAGCTGAAGTCTGGATTTAGGAGTTCATTGTAGAGGTGATAAATGGTGTTTTAAAAACCAAGTCTTACTTGTGCTGGCTTGTTTCATTTTCAGCTCTTCAACACAGTCCAGGAAAAAGCTGTGGAGGAGCAGATGGCAGCAACAAAGGATGTTGTGATGGAGCCAACGCTGAAATCTTTAAATGATGATTTGGTAATTACAAACTTTATTCCTGGTTCATATGTAAACACTTCAGGGAGTTCACCTGAGGGCAGAAACATTAAATTTTCTTGGATGGAAAGGGTTCCACACCACATCTGGCACTGTAAGGGAGTTAAAACCTGACAGGTTTGCATTATGTGCAGCTGGAGTTGTGCTTTAAGCTGCAGTGTGGGGTTTTCACAGAAAATTACAAGTTTGTGTGTACAAATAACATAAAAATACAATTAGATAAAAGAAAGAAGCTAGTCAGAACCAGCTGATATTTGTTTTAGGGGATGTATTTGTGGGAAAAGGCATTTTCCTCTCATTACAAAGTCAGTGTTGCCCTCAGGAACTAAAGCATCTTGTGCTGTCCTGTTGCAGGAGGAGGCTGCAAAGGAATTCCAAGAAAAGCACAAGCAGGAGGTGATGAAGCTGAGGGAGATGGACCTTACACAGTAAGAATTCATCTGCCTGGGTCTCAAATCCAGTTTTTCCCTGGGTGGAATGCTGGGTCTTGCTGGGATTTGTGCACAAGGCTGTAGGTGCAGTAAGCCATCAGTAAACGAGAACCAGTGTGTATTGTCAGCAGTGGGTGAAACATAAAAAAACCCAAATCAACTCAAAAAGGGCAAGCAACCAGAGCTTTTACTTAAGTGTCAGCAGATTTCTGTCTTTCTGGAGCAAGAGGAGTTACAGATGCCACTGATTCTCTTCCCTCTCCCCTCCCACTTTTTGTCTTATGAACACTGCTCACTGTGCTGATGTCCCAGGGAAGTTGTCTGGCTTGGCTCTAAATTGGTCTCTGGTAAATCTGGTGAAAGGAATTATAGAATCTTTGGTTGTCATGTTTGGAGAAAGGACAAGAATGGATGTGATTTGAAGTGACTTGCAAGTCAGTCACATAAGGAAAATAATACAACCAGAATGTTTTCAAATTAATTCTATTTTATAGCATTGATAGTGCTGCATACCTTTTTGTCATTTTGGACTGTGTTTCTTTTTTTTTATCCTCAGCCAGAAATAGATTTTTGTTCTCCACGAGGAGAGAGAGACAAAAATCTATTTTGAATACTTTTCAATGCAGGTTGTAGAAAACTTGTGGGGCTTTATCCAACATTGTTCAGCTTTGTGGACAAAGCCTCATCTATTCCAAATCTCCAAGAGCTTGAGATGGAGAGCAGTTGCTCCATTTTACTACACAACTGCTTTGCCTCTTTAAATCTGGGTGTAATTTCCAGGGTGCTCGAACATCCAGAAACGGGCCACAGGACATGAGCTTATTTGAGTAGCAATTTTTGTCTTTATTTCTCTTTTTAAAAGCTCTTCACTTTTTCCCAGACTGATTTAGGAAAGCTGTCCCATGCCAGCTTTTCCAGCCTGACTTGGTGTGTGTTTCCCAAATCAGATTTGCTTGGGTGCTGGCACAGTGGCTTTGTTTGCAGAGTAGTGTGTGCCTGACAGTAGAAACACCTCTTTTATATGTTGTTTTCCTCTGTGCTAACAATTTGACCTGACTTTCCCTCCCCTTTCCCACTTAGGTACATTATCAGGGGGGATGATGAGGAGTGGAACGAGGTGCTGAGCAAGGCAGGACAGAACGCTTCCGTCGTCAGCCTGAAAAGGTAAAGGAACTTGAAATATTCCAGAGATCTCTCCTCTTCCTGCTGGCTTTGTTAAATGTTTTCCAAAAGAGTGAAGCCTAGGGGTTAAAAGTGAACTCAGTGTCCTGGCTAGATCCTCAGTTTTCCTGGGGGAATTGGGGTGTGAGCAGCTTTGAGCTCCACTACCCAGTGTTTGTGTTGCTCTAAGGATGGTCCTCTCTTCATTAACTTGTTTAATTCTGACTTTATTGCTGATGATCTGATCCTGATCCCACACAGAAGCTGGGACTTTTCGTCCCTTAGGTCACTCATTCCACCTGACTGCCCAATTTGCTTTGGGATCTAACACTGAGTGGGAGCACCTGGAGGTGCCAGTGGAGAAAATGCAAATTCAGGAAAGAATTCTTTCAAATGTGAGCTTGAGCCTGGAAAAATGTCTGTATTTCTGCAGTTCCTTAATTCTCATCTATCTTCTTTCTTCTGCCATGCCCAGCATGTAATTTTCCCAAATTTTTCCTTGGGGATTTATAGCTGAGACTTTCCTGCTCACTTATTTCCCCTTCCTGGAGTGCCTGACAGCTCAAGTAATTATGTGATCTCTGTTCCACCTTTTCATGGTTTTTTCTATCAATGCTGAAGCTGTAAGTTTCCAAAAGCCTTCCAGGAAGGAGAGAGTCTTAGCAGTTGCTGTAAGATATAGATCAGAGCTTGGAATTCTGTTGTGTTGGCTTGAGTCAGAATCCAGTGCAGGGACAAAATTGAATGTTTAAAACAATCAGTAGTTTCTCTTCTAGGTACTCTAAAATCTAGATGCCCCATGTAGGAGAGATAAAGTTTTGAAAAGCAAAGACAAGAGCTAAAAATCAAGATCTTCTGCGTTAGAGAATCTCAGGACACTATAAAATCTAAGTCAGGCTCTTCTTTGTGCTTTTTCTAGCACCAAGTTTAAATTTTCTCCCTCACTCTTATATTACAACAAAAATTTCCCTGCAAGATGGCAATCCAATGTATTTTTAACAGATGTTTTCTTCCTGTTTTCCAGTGAGAAGAAAAGAAAACTAGAAACAGCACGAGGACCCAAGCAACAGAAGAAGTTTAAGAAAACTAAAGATCTAAAGCAGAAGAGGAAAAAATGACTTACAAGCCAATCAATGAACTTGAATGAACAAGTGCTGGGTCTGTACTTAAAAAGCCCTGTTCTCCTCTAAACCAAGAGACTATTTTGGAGGGAAGAAAAATCCTTAGTCATTTTTCAAGTGTTTGTATTGTGGGAAGAGCAGCGCTCAAGTGTTTGTGTGAAGATTTTTATATGAAGGGTGACTGCAGAGGGTGACTGAGCAACTGGAATGCACTGGAATGATGAAGGTGCTTGAGCAGCTCCAAAATTCCCATTGCAAGAGGGCAGATCTGTAAACTTCCTGCATCTTAATGGTTCTGTGGTTCATTAAACAAGAGTTTGGACAACAAAGGACAGAAATGTTACTCTGCTTTAGCACTGCAACTCACCTTGACCTCTGCAGCTGCTGGTTCTGGTGGTCCTTTGGAGCTTGAGGGGGCTTTTATGTGCTTTGTATTTGGGGCTGGCTGGTCACTGCACACTCACTCTGCCTCCCTGCTGGTCTGAGCTGCCCCTTGGCTGCGGTGGAAAGCTTTGTGTTCAGGTTGGCAGAAATCAGCACTATTGTACCAAAACCTGCTTGTGGGATCTCCTCTTTGACCTCAGGGGCCAGTTGAGCAGCCAAGTACTGAATTCCCATCAGCTTGGCAATAACTGTGCCAGTCTGGAGCTGGGACTGGCTGTGACTCTGGGTCTGCTGCCTCTCAGACTCCAGAGGCTTCAAACCCAGGCCAGAGCTTTGCCATAGAGTGTCCCAGTCCCAATCCTGAGAGCCCTGGTGCATTGCCTTGATATCTTTCTGACTTTTTGCTGTGGGGGTTTGGAACAGAGCCCTCCCTGCAGCTGAGGCACAGCTGTGTTGTATTTACCTGCAGATCTCACAGCTCCTTTTCCTGGCAAATCCTGAGGAGAGGGCAGCTTTTCTTCTCAGGAAAACTACCAAAAAGAAACAGGGGCAGGGAATGATTTTGAATTCCTGGCTTTCCTTTTTTGACAGTAGTTTATTATTATTTTGAGGCCTAAGCCTAAAAAACCTGGAGTGTGTGATTGTTCCCAAGTGTCACGCTTCCAGACTAGGATCTGATGGGGTGGTGACAGTCAAACTATGGAAGGGGGTGGGTTGGAAGGGACCTTAAAGCTCATCCCATTCCAACCCCCAGCCAGGGGCAGAGACATTTTCCACTATCCCAGGTTGCTCTAAGCCCTGTCCAGCCTGGCCCGGGACACTTCCAGGGATGGGGCAGCCACAGCTGAGTAACAGGTACCACTTGACTCCATTTCTATGTCTGACTCCATTTCCCTTCCCAGCTGGCAGCAGATGAGTGGGAACACTGCACCA
Organism: Agelaius tricolor; assembly: GCF_023055355.1. Classification (NCBI taxonomy): domain Eukaryota; kingdom Metazoa; phylum Chordata; class Aves; order Passeriformes; family Icteridae; genus Agelaius; species Agelaius tricolor. The sequence goes on along the minus strand of NW_027269265.1, from coordinate 54,821,349 downwards.
AAACCTGTTGGAATTCCAGCTTCCAGCTCTGCATGGAGCACTACATCCAGATGTGAACACTCACCAGAACAATTCTGCCATGGACCAAGGGAACCCTCAGGACTCGTCTTGCTCGTTTCTCCCTGGAAAGAGACATGGCACAAGCACCTTCACAGCTATTGGAAAAATCCTGGAAAGGGCAGGAAATCAGGGTTATTTGGAAGTGTTTTGTGCTGTCACACATCAGTTCACCAGTGTTGCTCCATGGCCCAGTGCCAGCTGTAGAGCTCTGCCCCACAGATGTTCCAAGGTCTGACATTTAAAGCAGCATTAGCATAAAAGGAGCTGCATTGGCATAGGAATTACCTTGTTGGTATTTCCAATTCCCAGCCTGGAATTCCAGATGACCCAGAGATCAGCTCAGCTGTTTTAAGCAGGGTGCTGAAAACACCAAAGGTTGTGGGTTCAGTCACTGGATGGGCCATTCACTTAGAGGTCAACTTCATAATCCTTGTGGGTCCCTTCTATCTCATGATATCCTGTGACCTGGAAACACAGATTAAACATCTCAACTAGAATTTTACAAACGGAGATTTTGCCATTGGAGACTGTGAGTTGCACAGATCTCGGGGGAAGAGGGAGGAAAGCATCAGGTCTCACCTGGCAGGTGTTGAATGAGCAGCTGGAGCAGGACAGTGCCTATCCTGGAGCAGCTGCTCGTGCCCGTGGCTCTGCAGCTCCACTCATGTCCCAGGGATGCGGTGGGCGCAGGACGGGAGGCGGGCCCTGCTCTGCTCAGGGGGTGCCGGAGCAGTGGTGCCGTGGGTCCCGCTGTGCAGGACTAGCCTCACACCCCCGGGGAGAGAGGCTCCGAGGCGGGTCCTACACACCGGGACCGGCGGCCTCGGGCGGTCCCCTCTCCCCGGCCGCTTCCAGCCGCAATCCAGTGCCTGCTCCGGGAATGCGCCGCTCTCCTGCTGGGCCCGGCACCGGCACAGCCCCGGCTCCCCACGGCAGCAGCGGGAGCTGCCCGGAGCCGCAGCGGGAGCAGCCCCGGTCCAAGCGGGAGCGGCAGCGCCGGGCTCAGTCCGTGCCCATCCCGGAGCGGCTCTTTCTGCCCGCGGCGATCCCGATCCCAGCCCCAATCCCGCCTCGGTGCTGCGGCCCCGCGAGGAAGAAGTGGCTCAGCCCGGGACCCCCAGCAGACACCGGCAGGACCCAGATCCCCATGCCCGGGTTCTGTTCCCGGCCCCACCTCAGCGCCTCGAGCCCCGCGCATCACCGGGAACAGCCCCCGGTCCGGGGCTCCGCACAGCGCTCCAGCGACGGCCCCATCGCATCCCGGGATGAGCATCCATCACACAAAGCGGAGCGGGCGTGGATCCGCCGGGATTTACGGGCGCGGGCGGGGCGGGGCGGGGCCGGCTCAGGTGTGAGGGGCGGGGCCGGCTCAGGTGTGAGGGGCGGGGCCGGCTCAGGTGCGCGGGGCCCCAGCGCGGCTGCGCGGGGCGGGGCCGAGAGGATTTAACCCCCGGGAATCGCCGCTGGCGCCATTTGCCCCCTCGGCGCTCGGAGGGGAAGGTTCTGTCCGCGCGGGCTCCATATGTTTTTATTTGTTTCTTTTTTTTTACGCTTTTTTTAACCTCTTTTTCTCAGTACCTCCTCTCTCTCCCTCCCTTCCTCCCCTCCCCCACCCCCTACACCCTCCCCCCCCCTTACCCCCCCCCTCCCTCTCCCCCCTAGCCCTCCCCTCCCTCCCCCCCAAACCGCTCCCTCCCGGGCCGGTCCCCCCTACCCTTCCTATGCCCCTGCACACCCCAACCCGACTCTACTCCTCCTTCCTCCACGCTTCCTTTCCTCCCCAGCACGGCTCCCACCTGCCCTCTCATCCTCCTTCCCTTCCCCCCAGTTCCTCCCCACCTGCCCTGATTCTTCACCCTCCTTCCTTCAGCCTTCTTTCCCCTCTACATTCCCCTATTCCTCCTTTTCCCCTGTGCACCTTGACCCCCCCCACCTGTGCTCCATCCTCTGCCCGTCCTGCCCCCGCCATCCCACCTGCCCCTGCTCCCCTGCACATCCCGACCACCCCACCTGCCCTCCATCCTTGACTCACCCCGACCACCCCCTCTGTTCCCCTGTTCCCGTCCTCTGTCCCCCTGTTCCCGTCCTCTGTCCCCCTATTCCCCTCCTCTGTCCCCCTGTGCCCATCCTCTGTCCCCCCTGCCTCTTTCCCCCGCAGCCGCGGGTCCCGGGGCGCCGCAGAATAAAGCCCAGAGGGCCGGAGCGGCGCCCCCGCTGTCCCTGGAGCCCCCACACGGGGCCGGAGCCGCTGGGCGGGTCCCCCCATTGCAGTGCAAAGCACGGCCCGACACCGCCGGGGTTCCGGCTGTCCCTACATCACACTGGGGGTCCCCGGGGCGGGGGGGTTGGGGGGGCGGTGGGTCAGGGAGGGCCCCCTCCTCAGGAGGGGGTCCGAGGGGGGAGGGGGGTAGGGCCCCCTCCGGAGGAGGGGGTCCCTGGGAGGGGGGCGGGGCGGGCCCCCTCCGGAGGAGGGGGTCCGGGGGAGGGGGCGGGGCCGGAGGGGGAATTCCCCCCTCCAGGTCCCGCCCCCTCCTCCGGGCCGTCTCCTCCGGACGGGGCTCGGCCCGGCCCCCTCCCCGGGACCCCCTCCTCCGGACAGGGGCCCGGGGGGAGGGAGGGGGGCGGGTGGGGTGGGCAGAATGGGAGGGGCCGTTTGTCTGTCGGGTGATGTCTTTGTGTGTTCACGCTGCAGAGTGACGTGACCCCCTCTGCTTCCCCCCCACCCCACCCGCCCCCCTCCCTCCCCCCGGGGCCCCTGTCCGGAGGAGACGGCCCGGAGGAGGGGGCGGGACCTGGAGGGGGGAATTCCCCCTCCGGCCCCGCCCCCTCCCCCGGACCCCCTCCTCCGGAGGGGGCCAGCCCCGCCCCCCTCCCAGGGACCCCCTCCTCCGGAGGGGGCCCTACCCCCCCTACCCCCCTCCCCCCCTCCCCCCTCGGACCCCCTCCTGAGGAGGGGGCCCTCCCTGACCCACCGCCCCCGCAACCCCCCCGCCCCGGGGACCCCCAGTGTGATGTAGGGACAGCCGGAACCCCGGCGGTGTCGGGCCGTGCTTTGCACTGCAATGGGGGGACCCGCCCAGCGGCTCCGGCCCCGTGTGGGGGCTCCAGGGACAGCGGGGGCGCCGCTCCGGCCCTCTGGGCTTTATTCTGCGGCGCCCCGGGACCCGCGGCTGCGGGGGAAAGAGGCAGGGGGGACAGAGGATGGGCACAGGGGGACAGAGGAGGGGAATAGGGGGACAGAGGATGGGAACAGGGGGACAGAGGACGGGAACAGGGGGACAGAGGAGGGGAACAGGGGGACAGAGGATGGGAACAGGGGGACAGAGGACGGGAACAGGGGGACAGAGGACGGGAACAGGGGAACAGAGGACGGGAACAGGGGGACAGAGGACGGGAACAGGGGGACAGAGGACGGGAACAGGGGAACAGAGGACGGGAACAGGGGGACAGAGGAGGGGAATAGGGAGGGATGAGGCGGGGAACGGAGAGAGGTTGGGGAGAAGGGGGTGGAAGGGAAAGGCCGGGTGGGGGGAGAGATGATGGACAGAGGAGGGGTACAGGGGGAAGAGAGGGGGGTCGGGCTGGGGAGAGGGGTGAAAGGAACGGGGGGTCGGGGATGTACAGGAGAACAGCGAGAGAGGGCAGGGGAGGCTGGGGAGCGGGGAGAGGGCAGGGGGGGCTGGAAGGGAGAGGAGGGATGGGGGGGAGGGAGAAAGAAACTGGAGGGATAGAAAAGAGGAGAGAAGGGGGGGAAGAAGGAGGAGGATAAGGGCAGAAGAAAGAGGGGAAAGAAAAAGGGAAATCGCCGCCGGGAGAGCCCAGCGCGGCAGCAGCCTCACCGTGCTCCGGATGAGCAAATGGCGCCGGCAGAGATTTCCGGGGATTAAATCACCTCGGCCCCGCCCCGCGCAGCCGCGCTGGGGCCTCGCACACCTGAGCCGGACCCGCCCTGCGCACCTGAGCCGGGCCCGGCACCGCCCGGCCCCGCCCGGCCCCGCCCCTGATCCCCGGCACCGCCCCTGATCCCCGGCACCGCCCCTGAGCCCCGGCCCCGCCCCTGAGCCCCGGCACCGCCCCTGAGCCCCGGGGCCCCGCCCTGCCCGGGATGGCGGCGGCACCGTCGCTGCCGGACCCGCCCCTCTCACCTGGGCCGGGCCGGGGCTGCGAGCGCACCAGGACCGGGGCCGCGGCTCCGGGTCCCGCCGGTGTCTCTGGGGGTCCGGGCGGTGCCGCCTCTCCCCCGCCGGGCGCGCTGCGGGTCCCGGCCCCGCAGCACTGAGGGGGCTTGGGGCCGGCTCCGGCTCCGGCAGGAGCCGCTCCGGGACGGGCGCTGGGGCCGGGCCCGGGCAGCCCCCGCGATGCCGCGCTCAGCCCGACGCGCCGGGCCGGGCTCCGCGCTGAGCCCCGAACGCGACCCCGGGGCTCCGCCGCCAGCCCCGCCCGCGGCGCTCGGCCGCTGCTCCGGAGCTCTGCCGCGGCCGGGGGAGCCCGGCTTTGGGCCGTGCCCGAGGCACGGCTCGGAGCCCAGAGACACGGACTGGCCCTGGCCGAAAGAGCCGCCTGGAGCACCAAAACGCGGCGTTTGGCCTTTCACTCAAGCCCCCGAAAATGCAGCACTTAAATCTCTCTTGGTGAAGCCCAAACGCTGACCTACCCCGGTTTCAAGACCTCGCAAACACAGGCCATGGTCTCTGCTTCACGCCTCTAAAATGCAGAACTTGGTCTCTCTGAGGTCCCAAATGCTGTCTGAGGCACCTTGGTTTCAAGCCCCCCAAACCAGTCCTTAGTGTCTCTTTCTGTACTTGGCCAAATGAGCCCAGTTTTGAGCCCCCAAATCGCAGTGCTGGGTGTCTCTCTGTGAGCCCCAAAACTGCTCCAGTCCGCAGCATTCGGAGCCCCCAGAAACGCCCCGGGCCATGGGCGGACCCAGCTGGGCCCCAGCAACAGCTCCCTCACCCACAGTGGGATGGGGAAGAGACCAGAGACAAAAATCCAGCTCAGAACAGTTTAATAATGGAAACCAGTCAAATACAATAATTTAATATTAATGACAACACACAATAACAGTGAGAGCAACAAGAGCAGTGAGAACGATAATGAACAGGAGAGAGAGAAAAGCCCCTCCACACCCTCCTTTAACATTTTAAATCCAAAATGTAATCCAGAGCACCACAAACTCCCAGTGTGGGGGATTTCCATATTCCTGTTATTTTCTCTGTGTCCATCCTGGGGATTTGAGGCACTTGCTGCTCCTCTGGGCAAGGGAAAGGCTCCTGTGCTATTCCCAAAAACAGAACCCCTGGAATTGGTGCCCTGGGAGCCCAGTCTGGTCCTTCCAGTGACTGGGGGTCACCCAGAGGGTCTTTACCAGCATCAAGTGAAAATGACATCCTGGTCCAGTGCATTTCCAGCAGGATTGGGCACTCCTGGCCACGGTGACCAGTCCATGGAAGTGGGACCGGTGACAATCCAGGGGGATTTGAAGTTGGATTCTTGCAGATTTCATTGTGCAGAAGCTCCAATTCTTTTTGGCACCTCTTGTTTAAATGTTTTCCTGCTGGAAGAGGTCAATTAGTCTTTTGAATGGCCAGATTGCCAAAGGCAGTTGGGAAAACCAAGCAGCATTCCCTGCACATCTCCATCACTTCCACGTCCACCTGTAGGGAGTGGCTGAAGGACAGGAGCCAGCCCAGGACAGGCTCAGGGATGAGGCTTCCAGCCCAAACCATTCCAGGATGATTCCACCATCTCTCCCTGCATTAATTTTGTGTTGTTTCCTCTCAAATTTAAATTCCCAAATTTAGGTGATTTATTAAATGAACCATTTCAAAATTATTCAGATATATAAGAGGGAGCATCCAACACACAAGAATCATTCTTTCATCCATCAAATCATTATTAAATTGGAAGCTTATTCCCTCATCTCTGTCCTTGTTTAGCTTTCCTGCAAATCCTTATGGTCCCACAGTTTCTCAGAGACATCAGCTGGGATTACTGGAAGGTTTGCTCTGCTGTAGAGCCAAGGGGAATTTACAGCATTTGTTCCTCTCCATCTTTGTCCCCTAATCAGGTTTCCCCCAGAATGGTGTTATGGGAGAAGTTTGGAATTACTAGAAATGGATCAGCTTCACAGTTTTCCCCCTCTGTTTTTCAACTATTTCAAAATTCTTGGAATTACTCTCAAATATGCCCAGGAAAATTCCTGTGAAAGGCTCAATCAGAGGAAAATCATAATATAGATTCTCTACCGTAAATATATAATTCTCTCTCTATATATAAAATATATAATATACAATATATAATATACAATATATAATATATCATATATTATCTAATTATCGTAAATATATATTTCTCTATCGTAAATAGAGAAAACTGCCTCAGCAGCAGCTGGAATGATCCCATTGCTGCTCTTACCTGGTCTCCAGGTGCTCCTGCCAGAGCTCCCAACAGCCACTGCCATTCCTAAACAGGAGCCATGGAAGACGTTCCTGCTGTCCATGAGGGTGAGGAGGCACTTTGGGATGTTCTTGGCTGAGCAATCAGACAAGAGAGTGTCAATGATCTCGCGCTCCCTTCCAAGCCAAAGCAGCCCCTGATTCCATGGCATGATCAGCACCTCTCCCACTTCCATTCCAGAAACATCCTCCCACTCACCCAGGGCTTCCCCCCTCCTCTTTTTGCTCCACATCAGGGATGTGTGGCTGAGTGCCACAGGCATGGGATGCCTCATTCCTGGGGATGCCTTTCCCTGGGGACGCATTTCCCTGGGGATGCCATTCAAGGCTGAACTTGTGGCCTCAGAGCTCTGCAATGACAGCACAGCCCCAATTCCAGTTGGGAATGTCTCAAACAGCAGGGTGGGGTGTTTGCTCCCTCTCCCACCCAGCCACTGGGACAGCTCACATGGAATGTCACTGACTTACTGGGTCTGAAATTCCTGGCTCAAAAGGCAGGTGATGGAATATCCTCTCCTGGGAAAATCCAGGATACCAGGAGGGTCCCTGGAAGTCACAGGTCAGAGGCAGAGTCAGATGAACAATCCTGAACTGGTTTTCAGGGGATGCATCCCCAGCCTGTGGGGACTCCAAAGCTGTTCCTTCCACTTGGGATAGCCAGGGAAAACATCCCCATCATGGATTTCTGACAGGAAAAACCTCACAGCTCCAGTATACTTGGCTCTTCCCAAATCCAGGCCAGCACTCCAACAGGCTCTAAGGAATAAACAACAGGAAAGACCATCTCAGGGTGCACACCACGTGCTGGGCACCACATTCTGCTGGAACTGGGCTGTTCCCACATCTCTGTGACAGCTGGGAGCATCTCCATTTCCTTACTCCTCTATTCAGGAGAAAGAGACATCAGAGCCCTTAAACAACCAGTGTGTAATCCCAACAACCCAGGGAAAACCACCTCACTCAGGGAAGAAATGTAATGCCCAGTTTTGGAAAAACCCAAATAGCAGAACTGGAAACACTTCTAGGCATGGAGACTCTCAGCTCTGGAAATGCAGCTCCCAGGCTTCTTCCCATGGAAGCCCCAAACTTGCCCCTGACTGGGCTCAGGGAGAAAACCTCACCCATTTCACCAGCCTGGCACTGAGTAAATTCCATGTACACCCCAGGAGGGTGTCCCTGACCACGGCAGGGCAAGGAAACAGGATGATCTATAAGGTTCCTTCCCACCCTAACCATTCCAGGAGTTTAAGGCTACTTAAACTTGATTTGAGCCACTTCTCAGCTCACAACTCCTTCCCAAGCCTCATCCTCTGGGCTGCCTTTCCCAGACCTTGCTGGGAAGGGAAGCAGTGGCTCCTCTCTCCAGACACACCCACTGCCAATTGCTGTGCCCTGCCCAAAACCACCGGGTGACACAGGGGCAGATCCACTGTCTTGGCTGTTTTCCATAATCCAGCATTCAGGGACTCCAGAATTGGACAATCAGGATCAATCCCAGGTTCCGGGCACTGGCACAAAGCAGCTGCTGTGCTGGAGGGGCCAATTTCAGAGGCTCCTCTCCCCTCAGCTGGGAATTCAGTGCTGCAAAGGGCCTGGCAGTGATTGTGGATTTATCTGTTCCTATGGATTCATCCCCAGCATTCACTGCCAAGTGCTGCTGGAGCATCTCCCAGCAGAAAAAAGCTGTGCCCAATCCAGAGGGTCCTCAGTGGGGTCCCTGCCCAGTTTTCCAGGGTGGATAGGAAGATGCTACTGACAGGCTGGATCTCAGGAGAACTTCAGTAATTTGCTGAAAGCTTCTAAAAAAACAGGGACTTGTTTCCAAGTCTAAGACAGCTCAAATCCTATTCCTAATAATGTGCTGCAAAAATGTGTCTGTGTGCAGGAATCTCCTTTTAACCTTTTTTCAGGGAACAGCTGCCTGGGATTTTAGTTAAAATTTACATCAACCTGCAACAGAAAAAAATGCCCAGAAGCTCAATGTTGACTAAGCATGAAGAAAAAAACCATGGGAGCTCATTCCTGCACAGCCCAGACCTGACACTTTGGCTCATATGTGAAATAGATGGGAAGTGCAGAACCAAGTTCAGTCCTACCTTTAAGCAATCCTCAAGGAGTTGACAGCCCTCCAATGAAACCCTGGCTCAGGACAAGGCTCTCCTGCCTGTGCCATTGATCCAGGTGAGCACAGCTGCTCCTGCTGGGAGTGAGAGTTCCTTGGAAGGCAGCATCTCCTACCTGGAGCTGGGCCTTCCCCAGCCTTTGGGGGCCGCTGTCTCCATCCTCCCACGCCTCCTCATCTTCCTCCTCGCCAGGGTTGGCTTCCTCAGCCTGCAGAGCAAAGCCAGGGACGGTGCCCAGCCTGCTCATGCCAGCCTGGGCAGCAGGGACGGGCTGGGGGCACCCTCTGGATGTCCCCCTGTGCCTGGCACCGTCCCTGCTCCGCGCCCATCCCCGTTCCTGCCTGGGCAGCTCCTTGGAACGGGATGTGAAAGCACAAACGTTTGCTCTGCTGGGGCTGGGACAGCAGAGACTCCCCCGGGGCAGGGGGCAAAGCTCCTGCTCCCACATCCTCTGCCTCCCACAGCCCTGCTGGGGCTGGCCAGAGCAAAGGAAACGCCTCAGCTCCTGCTGGAAATTCCCTCCTGTGCCCATCAACCCAGAGAAATCGGGGCTGCTCCATCCCTGGAAGTGTCCAAGGCCAGGCTGTTTGGGGCTTGGAGCACGCTGGAGTAGTGGAAGATGTCCCTGGACTGACCTCAGCAGGAGCCAAATCCCACGTAAGGCCATTCCCCAGGGCATCCTCCTTCAGGGAAACAGGAGTGCCTCCGGATCCTGACACCTCTGCACAGCTAAGGAAAACTCAGAACTCTCCAAAGCTGTGTCATCCCAAACCGTGTTCCCTCCTGAAAACCGGACTACAATCAAAGCACCTGGGCAGCAGTGGGAAGGAAAGCTGCTCTAACCCCTCTGATTTCATACATGGATTTTACAATCCATTTTATCCCGTCTGGGACTTTCCCCACCTTCACTACTCACTACTGATAACTTCACTTTCACCTCAGAACATTCATTCTCTCCCCCGCACATGAACTCACATTTCACCCCGAAATGTTCATTTCGCTCCCTACAGAATCCGCCCCGGTGCCCGCAGCTCCCGGGCCGTCCCCGCCGCCCACTCGGGGCTGTCCCCGTTCCCCGCTCGGGGCCGTCCCCGTTCCCCGCTCACCTCCGAGCCCGCCGCAGCCGCTCCCGGTGCCCCGGCCCGGCCCCGCCGCTCCCCGGGCTCCGCCATTGCCGTTCCCGGCTCCGCGCCTGCGCTCCCGGCACAGCGGCCGCGGTTCCTGCCGGGAGCGGTCCCGGCCGAGGGCCCCGCGGCCTCGCACGGCCAGTCCCGGTCGTTGTCCCGGCCCAGCTCCACGTCCCGGTCCCGGTCCCGGCCCAGCCCCATGTCCCGGTCCCGGTGCCGCGGAGCCGCGGGAAGGGCCCGGAGCGCTCGGAGCTGCAGTACCGGGTGTGTCCACAAGACGGCAGCACGGAGGGAGCCGCGGCCACCGCGCATGCGAAGCGTTTTTAGGGGTCCAAAAAAATCCCAATTTCAGGTGCCAATAAATCCCAATTTCAGTCAATCCCAGATCCCGGATTTCGGGTGTTCCAGCGAGAGGAGGGAGAAAGAATCCGCGTACACAGGGCTGTTTCTAGTTCCTTCATACAGACCACCTTGTCTTACCTCTTCGAGCCCTTTATTGTTTCATTTATGTACACAAACACTTTATTTGTATTTTCAAACCCTACAGATCCATGTTCAGAATTTCTTACAGTCTAAAATCCTATAACACAGCAGGTACGAGGTCTTCCTTTAAAATCAATTTTTATATAAATTGAGATTACTTCTCAATATATAGAAAATGAGAATCTTTGCAGTTTTAAGTATTTTACACACAAACCCCTCAAGAATTTTCTGGCATTTTTTGGGCTATAGCCTCCCTTGGGTTTTAGGAGGACCTCTCCTGACCCCCCTCATCCCTCACTCACCTGGCTCCCCCTCCACAGATCTTGGAGTGTCCCAATTACACCATCACCCCCTGGACTCCCCAATTTCCCTTTTTCCTCTCCCCCAGAGAAGGCATGAAATGAGTCCAAGTGCCCTGGCCAGCAGCTCGGTGCTTCCATAAAAGCCCTCTCCACATGGACATCCCCCCCAAAAAGGGGGAAAAATCAAGGGAGGGCAGGGCAGCTCCCTGAAGGGTTGGAATCTCCGCAGCTCCTGTCCTGCAGCACAGGGAGTGTCCCCGAGGGTGGTGCCTCATCTCCCACCCCGGCTCTGCTCTGCCATGTGCCCCCTCGGTTCCTGCGCTCCACACAATGCCAGGAGATGTCTCCTCCCTTCCCTGCGGTGCTGCTGCAGGGACACCATGGCACCAATGGCTTGGAAGATGAGTCTGGACTACAACCCTGGGATCCTGAGGGTCTGATATCCAACCTCTCTTCCTGAGGGTCCAAAATCAAACACCCCTCACCGCCACGGGGTTGTCCTCTCCTTTCAGCTGACCAGGATCCATGGATGGACCAGGCAGCAAGGATCCAATATTTTGCTTTCCTCACGGCGTTCCTCAAGTCCGCGTTGCTGAGGCCATAGAGGAACGGGCTCAGCCTGAGGACAGTGATGGAATACCCCAGGGAGATGAGCTTGTCCTGCTCCAGGGAGCGGCTGGAGACGGGTGCAGGTCTGTGAGGGTGGAGCTGCCATGGCACAGAGCGATGGAGGCCGGGTGGGAGCTGCCATGGCACAGGCGGACGAGGCCTCGTGCTGCCGGGCTGAGCGGATCCACAGGACAGCAGCCTGGATGGACAGAGAGGACACCAGGATTGAGCTGGATGAGCCGTGGTGCTCAGCACGTTGAACCCCACCATGGCAGCCACCACAGCCTCGCTGGCACGGGTGTCAGAGCAGGACAGGGCCAGCAGTGGGGGCCTGTCACAAACAAAGAGCTTGATGGCCCAGGAGGGACAGAACAGGACATGGAACATGGAAATATGGTGTGGAGAGTGGAGCTGAGCCCTCCAGCCAACATCCCCGTGCAAATCCTCTGGGACATGGGCACAGAGTGGAGCAGGGGCCTGCAGGTGGCCACGTAGCGGTCGTAGGCCATGGTGGCCAGCACGTGGCACTCCGTGGTGGCCCAGGTGGCGAAGGAGAAGAGCTGGGTGACGCATCTCACAAAGGAAATCACCTTCTCCACCAAAACATCCCATAGGCTCCGGGGGATGATGGTGAAGGAGCAGCAGACATCCAGCAGGGACACGTGGCTCAGGAAGAAGAACATGGGCATGCAGAGGCGCGGATCGATCAGGTTCAACACGATGGCTCCCAGATTTCCTAGGAGAGTGACCACGTAGAGGGCAAGGAACAAGACAAAAAACATCACCTGCAGATCTGCTTGGGTGGTGAAACCTGGGAGAATAAATTCAGATGCAAACATCTCATTTTCTCCAGCCATACTGAACATTTTCTACATGCAGTTCAGCTGCTTTCTGTCTTTAGATTGAAGTGTTTAATGCACATAAATCCATTGATAATGATAAGAATGTTAATTTCTGTCAAGCAGTTACAAAACCTTCAGTCGATAAAAGGTAAATTCTCCTTGAAAGAGAAAAACCACAAGTTCCTGGCACCAGTAACCCTGTTCAGCCAATGTATTTGGAAGCAGGAACATATTTAAGCCATGAAGAAGGGAAATACCATATCAAAATTAATAAATCATAAATAAGTTGCATTGCTTCCTCCTAGCTCTTCTCAATCCACTTACACATGGAATTCCATTATTTTCATGTTAATTCCTGGGAATATGAAATTATTTCTTATCTTTTGACCATTCCCTATCCAGCCTGAGCACTTGAGGAATAAATACCTGCTCCCCGTGTCCCAGGAAGAGATTTTCTAGGTGAATGCATTGGAAAATGGGACTTCCCTTAGTGTATTTTTTCCTGGTGTAGGGATAAGAGCTGGGATTTTTCTTACCTCACTTTGCTTTAGATGTGATCCTTGATTTGGAGGTAAAAGATGAATTCATGTTCCATCTTGCTGTTCACCAGGGAGAGATCAGCAGCTCCTAAAACCCTACTTTACAACAGATAGAATAAATCAACATGGATTTTTCTCCTGGATAATCATGGCTTGACAGAATTGCACCAGAGAGTAAACCAAAAGTAGGCACTGCTGGCTCCTGACAAATGGATCCAAACCTGGAAATCCTCATTACTGCATGAGCCTTGGTTGAAGGCTGAGTTCAGCCCCAGAACCTGACATCTCTTTCAGGTATTCCATGGTCTCCTGGAGTTACTAAGGAGGATTTAGAGCTGCTTTTCATTACCCTCATGAAGTTGACAGAGATGCTAAAAATAAGGAAACCCAGACATTTTTGAGGCTGAATTTCCCCCAAGGGGCAGAATCCACCTGCTTCCATCAGAGAATTGACCTCGATTTCTTGCTTAACTAAAGTCCAGCCTCACTTTTTCTTACTTAACCAACCAGCTTTACTTTGTGTGATGGATCAGACACCTGGAATGGAAATAAACTCAATTAAAACCCATGGGTTATATTTTATTCTTGCTGAGAAGCAGGTGGTTGGTGTGGAATAACTAATGGAGTGTTCATCCTGTCTTCCTGTGGTGAGGATTTCCATTGTGGCACCCAAATTCCTTAAAATCTTTAGGCAAATCAGTAGAAGAGCTTCCAATGAGCTGCCCTAGGATTCACCAAGATTACCTCAAGCAACCTGACCTTAAACACTTCCAGGGATGTTGTGGGAAAAGTGTTTTCCCACAACTTTTCTGGGAAATCTATTCCAGGGCCTCACCACCCTCTCAGGAAGGATTTATTCCCAGTATTCCATCTAACTCCACCCGAAGGATTCAGACAACCTGAAGCACCAGCTGAAAATTGTCCTGAGACAAAAATAAAGTGCAGTTTAAAGCATCTTTTCCAAATGTGAGAACTTCAAACACCCAATATTTTCAACTGGCTCTGGAGCTGACACTTAGAAAATAAAATATCCAGGTGGGATCAGGCACACAATGCCATTGTTTTATTTATTGCCTACTTCTCAGTTTCCTGAGCAAGAACAAGACACTTTGCTACCCAAGGCTTACAGGGAAAAAGGAAGTTTTATGTAAAATAAAAAGGAGATCATATTTCCAGCAACGTCCAATAAATGGTGGTGACATACAGGAAATACTGATGGATATTTTTTAACCTTTTTCCCCTTCCAGTTCTCCATTTGATACCTTAAAAGGATTTTTGTGGCTCTTTAATGTCCCTTGGGATTGACAGCTGAGTACCACGGTGTACCAAAGGAGCAAAAATAAGTTGTTCATGTAAAAAAAGGAATTAAATTAATTTGGAAGTAGATGAAATGCAACTTTTTACAAGGAAAGGGGTTTTTTGACAACAAAAACCAGGTTGATTTGTCATCCTTGCCAGCACCAAGTTTTCATCCAGAATGTAGAGAAATGAGGGACCTGCAATTTCAGTCAGGAGTTATTTCTTGCCTAAAAATTTGACTTTTTAAATAATTATCACCCTTCATCTTTTAATTTCAGGTCTTCAGGTTTTTTCTTGCTTTGCTTTGTTATTTTTCAGTCCCTTTTCCCCACTGCCAAAGGGCAAATCTCTGGATACAAACTCCGCTGATAATATTCCTGACTCTGTTTTTGGCAAACCACCAGGGGTATAAAGAGGAAAACTAATTAGAGCTTTGTTTGAAGGCTTTGAAAAGCAGAAATTGAGGGTGGAAAAAGGACAGGGCAAAGGTGACTGGTTCAGTTGGAAATTTACCTAGTTTTCAAGTATAAGGTTACTAATTAATTAATTAATTGACTTGGCTTATGGATGATATCTCATTATCTCCAAACCGTGTTAAAACTGCAAATTAATCCATTTAGAATGTTATCCTTCCATCTTTTCTAGAAAGGGCTTTTCGTGGGAGCTGCCTCCCTAATCCAGCCCAGAAATCACAGAAGTCTGAAATGTGTTTTTTTTAAATGTGTTAAACCCACATAACCTTTATACAGGGGATCCTGACACCTCTCACACAATCCTGGAATGGTTTGGGATGGCAGGGACCTGAAGGGTTATCCAGTTCCACCCCACTGCCATGGGCAGGGCCACCTTCCACTAGCCCAGGGTGCTCCAAGCTCCATATCCATAAATATATATGGATATAAATGGATAACTTGCTATCCTAGGACCAGAGATCTCCTAGATGTTTGTCCTTTCTGATCCAACATCATAAATATATATTAAAATCCAATATCAAATGTACATTATCCCATATATTTATACATAAAATGCAAAACATTATTGGGTTAAATGTGTGCACCAACACCCACATGTTACTGGATTTTCTTCCCCCTCACAAGCTTCCATGAATCCCACTTCATTTCCAGCTGAAACCAAGGTATGGATGAAAGCCCTGGCATGAGGGAGGGGAAAAAAAGAGCCAGACAGAATTCCCTGTCCCTGATAACACAACAAACCAGAATAAAAGGATTAAAGATAAAAATCCAATTATTACCTCACCAGAGGAGCATCGGGATCAGAAGGTTCATTGAGAAACCCTCTCCATCAGCAAAACATCCTTTAATAGAAATACAATTTAATTTTTATAGTGAACATAACTTTACTTCAGGGTCAGGGGTGGGTTTGCTCCAGGTATTCATGGCAAACATCTCAGGCTGTCCTGGATGGATCCCTGGAGCAGCCAGCTGGGATTGCAGGGGGTGAGGGCTGATCCAGGCCTCCAGGTAAAGAATGAGCCCAAAATGCTTCCAGGTTGCTCCTGGCCTAGCACTGGGAGGTCTGTACAGGACACACCTGTCAGAACATGATCCAGAGTCCATGAAACCTTCTTATTCTGCTCCAGGTATGCCCAGGAATATCTCAGCTGCCCACAAAGTACAGTTTGGATCCACAGGTGGGATTGATCAGTTATCAATAACACATCCCACGATAGCTTAGGTGGAATTAGAGGGATCAAGAGACTCCAGGTAGGCTGGAAGAGGATGTGCCATGTCCAAAGGAGACCCACACAGGGTCACAGAATCCTGGAATGGTTTGGGTTGGAAAGAGCTCTAAAGATCATCCAGCTCGTGCTGATGTTTTGGTTGGGTGTAGCTCTGCAAACAACAACATTTTAACATCAGTGTTGGAATTTGGTGAGTTTCCACACCAAAATTTCACCACTGACTCCCATTAGTTCCTGCTTTATTCCCCATTCCCCAGGCACAACTTCAAACACCCCCCTCTTTTCTCAAAATAATAAATAAAACCAAGACATCCAGTTATTTCCATGAGAAACTTTTGATGCTTAGAAAAGAATGACCAAGAACGCAAAACAGCTTGTAAAAGAAGTTAAATAATTATCAGGTAATTAAGTATAAACCTTTGAACTGTTTATCACTCAATCCTTCCTCTGCCTTTGTGCATTTTCTAAGAAAAATGGCAATTTTTGCTTTCATGAGTATTTCTGCTCCATTTCTTTGACATTGACCCAAATCAGATCTATTTTATCTTTTTCCAGGACTGTATTGCACCAAATCACCACTGACTTCCCCAAAAACCTTATTTTTCCACCTTCCATCTTGCTTCATAAATCAGAATCAGATTTATTCCAAGCCTCCTGATGTTCTCTGAGCCAAGACTCCAAACCACCAGGACAGCTGGTGACAATAAGGCAGGTCCAAGGTTGACCTAAATTGTATATTTTTTTAAATAAGGTATTTATTTTAATTCTTAATCCAGTCTATCAAACTGTTATACAATAAATCGTTCACCATGGATAAAGTTCACATAGATAAATTGATATTTTATACCTTTATGAGCTCCAGTAAGCTGAAACATCCAAAAACCAACTCAGTCCTGGTTAGGGCTGGATCTGTGATCAAGACAAGGTGCAGATTAGAGGAAGATGTGCACATGTTGTTAAACTGGCAACCAGGACTTCTGCAGAGGGAACAACCTCCTTGGGCTGAGCTTAAGCTGAGCTTAAATAGAGTTTGTGGGTCAAGGTGTGGATGGAGCCCCCAGATGGGGTGATTAATGCAAATTAGTTCACTCTGGGATAATTAATCACTGTCTGAAAGTGCCCAGAGCAGCCGCCCAGGTGTGGACATCTGGGCTGCAGGTACCTCACCTTGGATAATCCCATCCTTGAAGGAAAACTGGGCTGCCTGGTGTCCACAGAGGAACATCAGCAGCTCCAGAGCTGGAGGGGCTTTGTGTGACACTTGGGGACCCTGTCACCAGCCGGTCACTGCTGGTGCCACGTGTCCATGTGATGTGGTGGCTCATCCACGTGATGGACTTGAGATCCCTGAAGCACAATGGATTTCAGAATTCCATTCTATCCCTTTTTCTTTTTCCTCTTTTCTTTGTTTATGTGATGTGCCATGAGGAGCCCTGAGGGGTTTGTCCCAGGAGAGCAGAGGGAACATATTCACAGCCCTGTCACCCACAGGCTCAGAGTTGGAGTCAGGAAAGGAGCACATCCCTCTCCACATCAGCCTGGATGTTCTCTGCTGCATTTGGGATAAACCCTTGGCTCCCACCACCACAGCGAGGGCACAGGAGGAGCTGTAAATCCAAGAGAAAGAAGTTGGATTCCTTCTCCATGTCCTCATATCCTCTTTTTTGGGGCTGTGCTGAAAAACAGCCTTCCAAATACAGGATTTTTTATAATAAATGGAAGTAATGGCTTCTGCAAATTGGTTTTTGTTTTCCTTAGGCAGCTAAAGCAAGATAAATGGATTTATGGAAGTGTTAAAGACAATTCTTATTTAGTTATGAAGAACTGTCAGAAGAATGCAGTTGTTAACAAATCAGCCTCTGGAACTGGATTGTTTTAAAATTCATTCCCATTCAAAGTAAGTCTTATCTTAATTCCCATGTTTTTTTGCATGTTTCAGCCTGCTGGAGCTCAGAAAGGCTTAAACATGAATTTATCCATGTGATTTTTATCCAGTGTGAGTGATATATAATACAACAGTTTGATGGACTGGATTAATAATTAAAAGCAAAGGAAAAGTATTATTAATATGGTGCAACCTGGGATTTCACTGGCACTGGGACTTTCTCCCACTCCAGGTTTACATTATCTCCAATGAGATTCCTCCAAGGTGCCTTCTGAAACAAATTTCTTTCAAACCAAAAGGGAATAAATATCTGATTCTTTTCTTTGTTATTAATAAACACGTGCCAGAATAAATCCATCATTTTAGGTATCCAAGCACAGAAAAGCAAATTTGCCATTTGTGTTTCTTTAAGCTCTATGTTCTTTTCTAGGCACCTCAACTGATAAATAAAAAAGTATAGAATTTATGTTTGGAAAATATATGGAATATACCAAAGTATGGCAATAAAAATGGTGATCAATTGGAGTGAAATATGACGCAAAAGCAAAACTCTGGGTTTTACAATTTTGATGTATTTCTTCCCTTTGCCTCAGCAGGTAACACCTGGCCATGGGAGGAAACTACACACAGCTCAGATTCATCCTCCTGGGAATTACAGACACTCCCTGGGCGCAGGCCCCTCTTTTTGTGCTCTTTCTGTTGATTTACATCGTCACTTTGGCAGGGAACATTGGGCTGATGGTCTTGGTTTGGGTGGCTCCCAGCCTCCACACCCCCATGTACTTCTTCCTCACCCACCTTTCCCTGGCCGACGTCTGCTATTCCACCGTCATCTCCCCCAAAATGCTCACAGATCTGTTATTTGGGGATAAAACCATTTCCTGGGCCTGCTGCGTGACACAATTCCACCTCTTTGCTCTCTTTGTCACGGCCGAGTGTCACCTCCTGGCCGCCATGGCCTACGACCGGCACGTGGCCATCTGCCACCCCCTGAGCTATGTCCTGGTGGTGTCCCCCCGGGCCTGCTGGCAGCTGGTGGCCTGGTGCTACCTCGTGGCCTCCCTCAGCGCCCTCCTCTACACCAGCTGCACATTTGGGGGCTCCTTCTGTGGGCCCAACCATGTTGATCACTTCTTCTGTGACGCCAGCCCTGTGCTGAGGCTGGCGTGCTCCGACACCCGCGGCTGCGAGGCCGCCATCTTCGCCCTGGCCGCGGCCAACGGGCTGGGCACCAGCGTGGTCATCCTGCTCTCCTACGGCCGCATCCTGCACGCCATCCTGGGCACGAGCTCGGCGCCCAGCAGGGCCAGAGCCTTCCGCACCTGCGCCTCCCACCTGGCGTCCGTGGCTGTGTTCTACGGCTCCCTGTTCTTCATGTACCTGCAGCCGGCGTCACAGCACGGCAGCCGGGACAAGGTGGCCTCTGTCTTCTACACCGTGGTCAGCCCCATGCTCAACCCTTTCATCTACAGCCTGAGGAACAGGGAGGTGAAGGCAGCGCTGGGGAGGGGCAGGAGGAGGGTGTTAAACCTCTGCCGGCATCAGAGAGGTGCGGCTCGTGGCATCAGGGAGTCCTGGAATGGTTTGGGTTGGAAGGGACATTAAAGATCATCTGGTCTAACACTCCATGGGCAGGGACACCTTCCACTACACCAGGCAGCTCCAAACCCCATCCAACCTGGCCTGGAACTCTTCCAGGGATGGGGCAGCCACAGCTTCTCTGGGCAGCCTGTGCCAGGGCCTCCCCACCCTCACAGGGAAAAATTTCTTCCCAGAATCCCATCTAAACCTACCCTCAGCTTAAAGCCATTCTCTGTTGTTCTGACACTCCATGCTCTTGTGGAAGAAAACTGCTCCTCTAAAGCAAGAATAAAAAAAAAAATTAAATTATATGGATTTTTCCCTGATCTTCACAGTTTTATATAGGTTCTTCTATAGTTCCTCACAAAACTCAATTACAATATTTATCCTGGAGAAGTAGACCCCACGCTCACATATTCCTTGTAAGGAAACAGGAGTGGGAGCCTCAAACTTGAATTTCCTTTGTGGCCATGAGGCTGTCAATAGAAATCACCCAGAATTATTCCAGGGTATTATTCCAATTAAACCTTTCTTTCTCTCAGGAAAAGCAAATCACAGCTTTATTGGTTTGTAACTTATTTTGCACTGATCAATATGTATTTTTCTTGCAAGATTATTGTCCTTATCCCTAAACTCCAATAAAATTCCTCATTGTTACCTGTGAGTTATTTATTAGAGCCAAGCTGCTGGGGTGGGAGGGAGCATTTGGGAAGAACAAGAGTATTTTTAAATTTGGTTGATAAATGAGTAAGATAAAAGGCTTTAAAAGTGCATTTTTTTTCTGACTGAGAGGGATAAAAAGCTGATGCAAGTCAGGATCTCAAGATACACCTTGGAATATCAAAGGGAATGCAAATCACATATTGAAAACCTAACAGGTGCATTTCACCCAAACTTTAAGTACTTAAGTGACTTGGTTTCCATAGATGAAAGAATCCTCAACACCTGATCTATGGATAGCTGGGAGCTGTTTGGGTCTGGAAAAGGCCCTAAAAAGCCAAAACCAACACTTCTCCAAAATATGGCTCAATAAAGAAGACACAGGGGTGGCCACAACACTGGGGAGAGACCAGCAATCCTTCATCTTCTCCTGGCAGGCACTTAGAATGGAACAAAGTCAGCATTCCTACTTTCTGCTCATCCTAACAAATTCCAAAGGATAATTATCCTTTGTTGTTTTTGAGGGCAAACTGATCACAATCCTGCAACTTTCTTCTACAATTCAGATGGTCTGGATAAGCTCAGCAGACACTTCCCCCTCTTCCTCCTCTTCTCCTCCCCCTCATTTTGGTTGTCCCTCACCTGTTGTCACCTTTGGGGGCTGGGATGAGTTCAGACTGTGCAGAGGGGTAAGCCCTGGCTGCAGCAGGGAAAGGTGGAAGCAGAAAACTTTTCCCTTTGGTGTTGTGTTGCAGATGTTGTGTTCTGAGGAGTTACATGAGAATTCACTGCTGTTTGAAAAGTAAATGGACTGTGAGTAGTCTCCTTGTTCTCTGGGAAAAAACAGCAGGAGAAGAGATGTTTTAAGTCTGGGGGGAAGAGGGAAAGGTAGATTTGGATCTGGATAAAGAAGCTGGAATTGATATAATTAAATGATAAAGGTATAAATGTCAAATATAGGTATCAAAGTTGGGAGGGAAGGGACTTTAAAGCTCATCCCATTCAAGCACCTTCCACTAGACCAAGCCCTGTCCAACCTGGCCTTGCACACTTCCAGGGATGGGGTAGCCACAGCTTCTCTGGGCAACCTGTGCCAGGCCCTCAGCACCCTCCCAGGGAAGGATTTCTTTATTACATCCCGTGTAAACCCACTCTCTTTCAGTTCAAGATTTTCAGGTTTAAATGAAGAATTAAGAAAGCCCACCAGCAGATCTCAGCTCCAGGGTGCCACCATACAGGTACTCACAGCTATTTCCAGGACAAGGGATGCTGCTCCCACTCCCAGAGCAAGAAGTGATCCTGGGAGACCAACCACCCTTCAAGGGATCACCAGCTTAACAAGATCTTCTGGGCTTTGCCAAGAGTTTCCTAATCATCATCATGGAACTTCTCAGAGGGCTTCTCAACAACTTCTTTCATTCATCTTAACGAGCCATTAGAGACTAATTAGCAAAGGAAAACAAGGAAGAAACTTTCTTCCTTGTTAAAGAGAAAGTGAACTTCTCCAGATGCTTTGTTTGTCAGATCCAGGCCCTGGAGCCAAAAAGCTGGAGGGTCAATGTGTTGGCACAGGTCTGTGTTAAGAGACCTTAAAGCCCATCCAGTGCCACCTCCTGCCATGGGCAGGGACACCTTCCACTATCCCAGGCTGCTCCAATTCCCAGCCAGCCTGGCCTTGGACACTTCCAGGGATGGGGCAGCCACAGCTTCTCTGGGCAATCTGCGCCAGGGCCTCAGCACCCTCACAGGGAAGAATTTCTTCCCCATATGCAATCTAAAAGCCATTCCTGCTTGTCTGGCCACTCCAGACCCTTCCCAGAGTCCCTCTGCAGCTCTCCAGGAGTCCCATTAGGCTCTGGAAGGGCCTCTCAAGTCTGACCTCTACAGACTGAGCTCAGATATGGGTTAGTGCTGGCCTTGGCAGAGCTGAGTTAACAGTTGGGGTCCATTATCTTAGAGGGCTTTTCCAACCTAAATGATTCTGGGATTCTGTAACTGTTTCTACCCCATATTTGCTCCTCATCAGCATTCCTGCCACTCCTTCTGTGCTCATTTTCACTGTAGTTCAAACAGTTTGTTTTTCCTTCCTCTCTGTCTTGGTTTATTTTAGAGGGGAAATTGCATAGTTGCTCAAAACTAAGCAAGGCCTGCTTAATAACAAAACCAAAATATGAACAAAATGCTGGGATAGGGAGCAGCAGTTGTAATTCCACCATGATCCATAGGAGATGCCAGATGAGGGCTTCCTGCTCTTTGAGCAAGACTGGGCCTTGAGTTGGGTCACTGCCCACCCTGTGGTGGCACACAGGAAACTCCCCTTGGAATGGATGACTTTGGAAGCAGCTCCTTCAGCAGGAGACTTGCACTGGTAAGTAAACACCATCAGTTTCAGGAAGTTTGATATATATATTCTATATATTGTAGCCTGAGAGTTTATGTCCCACTTCTTTTTATATATATAAATTTATATGTATAAAGATCTTAATATATATTTCTTTATGTATATAAGGAAAGTTTATTTATAGAATTTCTTTATATTTTTTCTTAATATATATATAATTTTAAATATATATAAATTTGTCCTTGAAATATATAATTGGCTTCTTGGCATCACAGGGAAATAAAAAGAAACAGTGTAAGAAATGGAGATTCAGGGATTGGGAAACAACTGGGGGTTTGGAGAAGTGCTGCAACTGCTAACTGGGAAGAAGGGAGAACACTTTGGAAACTCTCTTGCTGGATTTTATTTTTACATTATCTGGGATATCCTGATGTCTAAACAACCAGAGAGTGTCACAATCAGGCAGATGGAGAAAAGTTTCTCTTTTTTTTTTTTCCCCCTAAATGAAGGAAATGGTCCCAAGTAGGTGTAATCAGAAGAGATGAAGAGTCCCTGGTCCTCAAGTTCTACAAGTGGTCAAGAAGGGCTTAAATTCCTGAAATTAAAATACCAGGCAGCAAACACAAACAAAAAAGGAAATACTATTTTTCAGCTGAGTGTTTCCTCCCCATCAGCCTCCAGAGCCCGGCCTTCACCTCCTGGTTCCTCAGGCTGTAGATGAAGGGGTTCAGCATGGGTGTCACCATGGTGTGGAACACAGAGGCCACCTTGTCTGGCTCCCGGGAGCTCCTGGAGCTGCGCTGGCAGTACATGGACACCAGGGATCCGTAGAAGAGCGCCACGGCAGCCAGCTGGGAGGCGCAGGTGGAGAAGGCCTTGCGCTTCCCCGCGGCCGAGCGTGTGCCCAGGGCGGCGGCCAGGATGCGGGCGTAGGAGAGGAGGATGGCCAGGACGGTGGCGGCCAGGCTGAATCCCGCCATGAGGAACGTGCCCAGCTTGTTGGGCGCGGGGTCCGTGCAGGAGAGGGCGAAGAGCGGGGGCCCCTCGCAGTAGAAGTGGCAGATGCCCTTGGGGCCGCAGAAGCTCAGCCTGAGGGCCAGGCCCGTGTGGAGGGCGGCGTTGGTGGCCCCAGCCAGGCAGGAGCTGGAAACCAGGAGCGCACAGATCCCTCGGGACATGGAGAGGGGGTAGAGCAGGGGGTGGCAGACGGCCATGTAGCGGTCATAGGCCATGGCAGCCAGCAGGTAGCACTTGGTGGTGGCAAAGGCCACGTAGAAATAGAACTGCGTGAGGCACTAGGCGTGAGAAATGGCCTTGTCCTCATCCAGGAGATCCCAGAGCAGCCTAGGAGTGATGCAGGAGGAATAGCAGAGGTCCAGGAAGGACAGGCTGCTCAGGAAGAAGTACATGGGGGTGTGGAGCTGGGCAAGCAGCCTGATCAACACCAGCAGCCCCGTATTCCCCAGCAGGGTGATCACATAGATTGCCAGGAAGACCACAAACAGGACAACCTGGATGGACATGGCCCTGCTCAGAGAATCCCAAGAGGACAAAGTGAGCACTGGTGGTTCCATTTCCTTTGGCTGCCATCCTAATGCAGCCAAATGGAAATGTGTGACACTCTCTGCTGTGGGAAAGCCCAGATGGAGAGTCAGGATATTCCTGTTTTCTGCACAAACAGGTTAAAAATGGCTGTGTTTTTATCAGCAAACACAGCCTGGAGATGCAGGAACTGCAGAATTTACTGTTTGGTTCAAAATACATTTTAAAGTAGTCAAAGTTCACTACTGAGTTTGTTTCTAATGGTTTTAGTCTGGTTTAGCCACTGATTGGGTTTGATAAATCACTTTGCACAGTGGAAGGTTTATAACACCTCCTGAAGAAGTTAAGGGAACGATTACTCACCAGATTCAAAGCATTTACCCCAGCAATTTATCCTGAATTTAGAAATCATTATGAATTTGAAAAAAAACCTGAAAACAACAAAAACCACCCAAAAACAACCCCAAACCTCATTGGTTTAGATGATCCAAAAGAGACAAAGCACTGGTGAGAGATCAGGACATCTTTAAAATTTTCTTTAGGAGAGTTAGAACAAATTAAAATAAACCAAATTTATTCTCTTCCTTCCCATGAAACTGAAATTCAGGTTCAAACAGGAGATTTAGTGTATTAAAAAACCCTTTAAATATGGTGATACTTGTGTCATTCCTATGAGAAGTGTGAAGTGGAGAAAGAAAAGGGTTTTAAGTCTGGAGGCCCCAGAAACGTTGTGGTGCCATGATTAACTGGGAGGAGTAAGATGCTGATAATACATTTCAAATAAATAGAATATTTATAATTTGGGAAATAATCGAGGTAGTGCTGCTATGCAATAATTGATCTTCAAGGCCAGGTTGGACAGGGCTTGGAACAACCTGGGCTAGTGCAAGGTGTCCCTGCCCATGGATCATCACTGGAGGATCCATAAGGTCCCTTCCAACCCAAGCCATGGATGTCATGATAAATTCCTGGGTTTCACCTCAGAGACCCTGAGCCTGGATGATTATTTGTTGTGAGAATAGGCTCCCACTTCAAGCCCTCTCCTTGCAACAGATCAACTCCCTGCAGCCTTATTTTGGCTAAAATTCACCTGTTTCCTCACATCTCAGGGCCCTTTTTGCTTGATCAGATTTTATCTCCCAGACCATAATTTCCAGGGAGAAATAAACCAGTGTTAGTGTGGGAATAATTTACCTTCACAAATTTACCTTCACAAAAAGCATTAAAACTTGACCAAAAAATCTGCTGTTTGCAGTCCTCATTCACAGGAACACCAAGGGGTTTGTCACTGCCCAGCCCTGGAGCAGGAAATTTCCCTTGGGAATGGATGACTTTGGAAGCAGCTCCTTAAAGAGGAGACCTGTGCTGGTAAATAAAGACCATTAGTTAAAACAAATCAATTAGTTTCAGGAAGTTAAATGGCAGCTTGAGGATTTATTTACCACTATATATATACAATTAAATATATGAATATTTTACAATATAAATAAAGTTAATATAGAGGTTTAATTTATATATGTAGTTAGAGATGTAATTACTTAATAAATATAAATATTTTCCTAATAGATATAATTTTATTTTATATATTATATGTAATTGCATACATTTAAATGTATCTCTTAGAATATATAAATAATTTCCTGGGATCACAGGGAATTAAAAAGAACTGGTGTAAGAAATGGAGATTCAGGGATTGAGAGACAGCCCAGGGTTTGGAGAAGTGTTGCAATTGCCAATCAGGATGAAAGGAAAACTCTGCAGGAACTTTACTGCTGCAATTTATTTTTACATTTTCTGGTGATAATGATGAGCTGAATTTAAGACTTTTAGGTTCAGATTGACCCTTCAGTCAATTTGCCCAGAGTGTGAGGAATATTCATCCAAAATGTGAGCTAGGAATGAAGGTTCGGATGTACTGGAATACATGTTTTGCAACCAGGAAGAACCTTCACCAATTTCCTGGAGTTATTTGTTATTATATTCTTCTGCAAACACTTGGGAAGCACAATTTTCCCCAACCAGCAAAAAAATTGTCTCAAAACCACTTAACATTTCACCCTTTCTGATTCTTAAGATACTCACAGGTCCTGGAGCTGAAGTCCACAAGCTCCATCAGTCTGGCCAAAACCAGCAAGTTTTCTGTTCCCACCCCCTAATGTGGCTGGAATATTTAAGTTTTACCCCATCCCCACGCGACCAATAACCACAGGGTCACTGAGGCACCTGAACACACCATGAGCCTTCTCCAGAGGCCCTGGGATCCATCCCAAGGTTTCTCCCTGGAGTTTTAGGGATGGGATGCCTGCAGCACATCAGAATTGATGCCCGCAGAGCCTGGGCAATGCCATTTGTGAACACAACACTGCCAAGAGGATTCACCAAAAGAAGGATTTTTGCGAAAGGCTTGAATCTGAAAAATTTTTAAATTCTTCCCTAATTCCATATTTCTCTTCTCACCCTCCCAAAGAAGCTTTTCCTCCCCTGTTCCTCCAGCTCTCAGTCAGAGGTTCATTGCAGGAAGTCCCTTGAGTGGCTGTCAGTGCTTTTCTCCAGCTGCTGGTGGATGTCCTTGCACTCAGAACACTCACTGATGGCTCATCTCCATCCTGGTGGCCACCACAACCTCCACACCTGCTCTCCTGTCCCAGTGTCTGGGACAATTCTTCCCCATGGGCAACGCTCAGCATTTTCCCTTTTCCAAGCTTACCTGGTTCTCATCTGCCCATTTTTGACCAGGAAGCCTCATTTTCAAAAACCGTTTTGCAATGTGTGCTTCAAAATGAGTTGAGGAGACTTATGGGGAGTAAACTCTACCAGCCAGAGAATCCTGGGATGGCTGGGGTTGGAAGGGACCTTAAAGCTCATCTCATTCCCATGCCCTGCCATGGGCAGGGACACAGGATGACCCCTGAGGAATGTGTGAGGAGTGTGTTTGCTCCACCAGGAGCAAACATCAGTCCTGGACGTTCCATCTCCTTCCCTCATGGTGGCTCCAGCTCCACTCGTGCATGGTCAGGTGCTGTTCCCACAGAAGTTGGACACAGTTCACCCTCATTTCCCCAGTCCCCACTTGCACCACAACCCAAAACCTTTTGGTTTTGAGAGCAGCAGCTCTAGCACAAAGCCACAACATGCACAGTGACAGTGCCACAGCCACAAACTCAGGGTTTAATTCACTAAGGGCTCATGATCCTGTTTAAAGGTCAGCTGATGGCCAAGGCAAGACCAGCTGGACAAAGAAATTAAAGCCATGAAATGCTTTCTCAAACTATTATTAAAATATTGAATATTTCTCAAATATTTTTTGTATTGCCAAACAATGGTAAGGTCCCAGAGCAAAGAGAGTTGCTCTGGGGTTATGTTTTAAATGCCTTAATGTTTTAATCAATTAAAAATTATGGGGGGGGTTATGTTTTAAATAAAACATTTAAAATAATCTTTGGTCTTATTTAAAGAAAAAATGTACAATCTTGTCTGCATCTAAATTAAACAATGTCTTGAGGGTGGCACGGAGGAGCAGAAGGGTGGGAGAACAGCAGGAAATACACAAAGAGGTCCCAGTTCATGGTCCTGATCACAGAGTCATAGAATTGGTTAGGTTGGAAAAATCCTCTGGGATCATCAAGTCCACCATTCCCACATCAGTGTCAAGGTCACCACTAATCCATGTCCCCAGGTGCCACACCCACACGCTTTTTAAACCCCTCCAGGGATGGGGATTCCACCACTGCCCGGGCAACCTGTTCCAGGGCTGGACAGCCCTTCCCGTGAAGGAATTTTCCCTTTCCAACCTAAACCTCCCCTGGTGCCTCTTGAGGATGTTGTCTCCACATCTGTGGACATGTGAGTTGAGCCCTTTGGGGCCTGCCATGGGGGCACAGCACAGCTGAGGAAAGAGGAACAGGAGCATAAACAGCTCAGGGGGATTTAGCCAGGCAGCCTGACTAAATAATAACCAGGGAATTGTTGGCAAGACTTGGGAACAAAGGATTCAGCTGAGTGACTCTGAGTGCCTGTGAGTTTTGTGTCATCAATAAGTCAGCAAACTACCTTGATTCTGGCTTGATTTAATCCAACTGAGCAGCTTCTCCTCCATCCCAAGTTGTTCTGAGTCTCTAGGAGAGTCTCATCACTCTGGATTTCACCATGGACCTGGCACAGGGTGAGATAATGCACTGATTGGAGGGTTTGGGTTTTTTCATATACGCAGTGCTTTAACACCAAATGTGTCACAGAATTCTGGAATGGTTTGGGTTGGAAGAGACCTCAAAGCTCATTCAGTTCCAACTTCCTGCTGTGGGCAGGGACACCTTCCACTAGACCAGGCTGCTCCAAGCCTCATCCAAACACCAAAACTGGAGTGAAATTGTTATTTTCAGCTGATATTGAGCCAGCCAGCACATCATCTAAATCATCTAAATCAGCCAGCACATCATCTGAATAAAGTGCAGAAGGCCCCAAAAATGTCTCTCTACATATTTTACAAAAATCCCAGCATATCACCCACATCTCCATTGTATCTGGCCACAACATTAAAACATCCAAGCTCATTTTATTTTCCTGAGTCTCCTCCAAGCCTCCTTCACCTCCCGGTTCCTCAAGCTGTAGATCCAGGGGTTCAGCATGGGGGTCACCACAGAGTAGAGCACAGCAGCCCATTTATCCCCTCCCCTGGAGGTGTCTGACCTGGGGATTAAGTACATGAAAATCAATGGCCCATAGAAGGTGCTGAGGGCAGCGAGGTGGGAGGCACAGGTGGAGAGGGCTTTGCGCTTGCCCTCAGCTGAGCTGATGCTCAGGATGGTGGAGATGATGGCCACATAGGACACCAGGACCACCAGCAGGCTGGGAACACTGAGCAAAGATGAAGAAGTCCTCAGGATGATGAGGCTGAGGGTGGTGTCAGAGGAGGAGAGGGAGATCAGCATGGAAATGTCACAGAAGAACAGATCGATGGCGCTGGAGCTGCAGAAGAACAAGCTGGACATGCCAATGGCTTGTCCCACACCATTGGTCAGCCCCAGGAGGTAGGAGCTGGTCACCAGCCAGGAGCAGCGCTCTGGGGACATGACAAGGAGGTAGAGCAGGGGGTGGCAAATGGCCACATATCGGTCATAGGCCATTGCAGCCAGTAGGAAACACTCAGTGACCACAAACAGGCCAAAAGTGAATATCTGAGCCATGCACCCAGCATAGGTGATTCCCTTCTTCCCCAAAAAAACCCCAGCCAACATCCTGGGGGTGATGGTGGTGGAAGTGCAGAGGTTCACAAAAGCCAGGTTGCCCAGGAAATAATACATGGGGGAATGGAGCAGGGCACTGGCTCTGATCAAGGTGATCGTACCCAAGTTCCCCAGGATGGTGACAAGGTAGGTGAGCAGGAAGAGCAGGAAGAGGGTGACCTGAGTTGCCGGGTCCTCGGTGAATCCTGCCAAGCTGAACTCAGTTGTTTGGGTGCAATTGATTCCTGGCATTGCTTCAAAGTTGTTGTCTGTGTGAACTCCCTGCTGGAGGTTTCCTCCAGCTGGAAAACCCTCTTTGCAGTGGGATCTGTTTGGAGACAATCCTACAAGATCTAAAACAAGAGTTTAGGCACAGATTGATAAACAGTGCTGGGTGGAAGTCATGGCATGGGTAGGGAGAAGCTGTAGGTTACACAACCCTGAGGAGCTTTACCTTGGTGCTGCCTTCAATCCCCTGTGTGTCTTCAGTCTGGGACTTTGAAATCATCCAGCACAACCTGAAACATGGAGAAACCCAACAAAAGCTATAAAAGACAGCACAGAATTGACTATTCTTCCTTGTGTTGGCATCTGCCAACCACCTGCCTTGTCTGTCTTCTCCACAGACTCCTGTAAGGGTTTGGGTTGGATGGGATCTTGAAGACCATCTCATTGCACCCCCTGCCATGGGCAG